>NC_090440.1:1641469807-1642210640 GCF_031143425.1 Pleurodeles waltl | reverse complement strand
CGGCTGTTTACTTTACATATTAAATACCCTCCAAAGCATAAACATAAACGACGGACTACTTAAACCATATAAATCGGATCCACAGGGGAAGCCGACGGCATCTTTGAATGTCCAAGTTATATATATTACCTATCCGCAAATAATTTAGTAGAAATACAAATCACGATATTCATTACAAGTAAAAATGAATACAGCTTCTAAATTGTAATTAGGTATTTCAATTATTACATTTGGTTTCCTCAATTTTATAACCTTAATATCAATGGACTGATTCATATACCACATAAAAGCGCATTTCTGTTCCAGTGAACATGCTTTATCAAATATCATCACTTCACTTAATCCAAATTCCATGCCTTACATTCAACATGTAAACAAATCAAAACCAAAACCCACAATGCATGAAAATAACACCACCATAATGTGCAAGAAACAAATCAAAAGATTCCTCCTAGAGGTTCTAACCAGCAAAAGATTTCCTATACATCTAGCCCAAAAGAACATTAATTTCTTCACTTGAATTAAGACCCTCAGAGAATATATATATATATATATGTATGTATGTCCTCACTTCACAAGAAAGCAGTAGTCTGTAGAGTAAGATATCAAGAAAAACATTCCTCCAAATCCTTACGGGTGAAAAAAGTGCCATATATTTATTTATTTAATTGCTCACAAAGCTAAACGAAGCAACCGCCAATGCGTTTTGGCACAACAACTTCACCTGGGCCTCAACAATTACTCTTGATGGTATATCTTATATCGCATAGTCCTTTCTTATCCACAGTGGTCCAATCACTAGAACGCTCCACATCACATTTGTATGCATCGCAGTGACCCATTATGTACTCCATTTTTACTTCCGAAAGTGTTTAAACCATGATTACACAAAAAAGGAGCACATTTCAGAGAACTAAGTGGGGTGCCATGGTCCCAGATATCGATGTCACAAACATTTAAAGGATTAATTTAAGAAATCTAACAAAAAACAGTACATCATAAGCAAACATTGATCTAGCCGGATCTTGTAAAACTAAACACATTAAGGCCATCTCAACTACTCATTTGCAAATCATTACTATCTGTAAGGTCCTACATTGTATTTATAAAACAGCAATCCTTTTGTTCCTTCTGACACGTTCCATATTCATGCAGTGCCCCAACATCATGGTACATAATTGTTTTTAGTTGATAGTTGATTTAACTTTACTATCCCAACAAGATGGCACATGTCAATCATAAAAAGTTTTTCTGGGGGCGTGGCCAAGGACCCGGAGATGGCGCACGCCTGAATGTCTCGCTCCGGAGGGGCCGGCGAGTAAAGGCCCGGGAGCGCACCTTCCCCGGGCCGATCGAGGTCCAGGCTGTGGGGCGAAGCCGACGGAGGGGACCGAGCGTGGGTGGGCTCCTGCGGCGACCCCGGAGAGTGCCGGAATCGGCCCGTCGGAGAAATTGGAAGCCGGAGGCCTGAGCGCGCGGCCGAAGCCGCAGCCTCGCGTGGAGCCGTGATCCGTAGCGGCGTGAGGGCGGACGGCTCAGAGCGGCGGGGGACGCCGGGCGAGCTCCCCAGCGGCAGCGGAGGTGTCGGAGGGGGGTCTGGGAGCCCAGGTATGGTCGCGCCCAGTTGGGGTGCGAGGAGGCGGCGCCCCCGGAGGCGGGCGGCCTCGGGAGAGCACGAGAGCGGGCCCGAGATCGAGGTTACGCCTCCGGGCTGGGCTGCGGGCCAAGGCGGCTCGGAGGCCCGAAGATAGCGGGAGACGCCGGCAGAGTCTCCCTGCGGTGGCGGAGAGGCCGATTGGGGCACGGTGGCCCAGTGGAAGGCGCGCTCTGCAGTGCAGCGAAGAGGCAATATTATAGAACACGGGCGAGGCCCCAGAAAGGATTGGGGACGGTGCGAGGCCATGAATGAGTGAGTAACGGAGCGGGGAGATTCCGAGGTGACGACCTGACCCGGGGGCAAACGGTGAGGCCACTTGACTTGAGGCAGGGCTCTGGGCCCTGGCACACACCAAAGAAGCGGAGTGAACAGAGGACAACGGGCCCTGGTGAACCCCAGCAAACACTGGCGAGATTGTTGCGGGACAGATGGTCCACTCGAGTTAGGTGCCAGAGCTGGGTGGCCCTGGACCGCATCGACCCGGGACCCCAGGGTGCTGACCTGATACTCGGGGCAGGAGGATCCAGCTGACAGGGTCAAGCCAGCGAGGCAAAAGGATCAACTGACGGAACTGGTGAGTGGCGGATCGCGCCCTGGGGGTGAGCGGAGGGTGGATTGCCCAGTAGATTGAACTGCGGACTCCCCCGGGCGCATTGGAGTGCTGGAGACCCTCTAAATGAGCAGGACCGAGCACAGAAGCGTAATTGGTGCAACAGTTGTGAGCCTATGACGGGCTAAAGGGCCCGGAGTTGAAGAGGCTAGCGCCTAAACGGAGAGTGCTAGCGCGGAGCCTCTGGCGCCACGGCCCGGAAAAAAGTGGGTCCTGATGGGGTAGAGGGATCCCGTTGAGTACCAACCGGGAATAGGGGCGAGGCCTATGGTGAACGGGGAGTGACATCCCGGAGTGGAACTACAGAAACCGCTGGGGCCGTTGCCGAGGGCCTCCGGGGCGAGGCCCGTTGCTGATCTGATGCCCTCCAAGAGCCGCCACAAGAACAGAAACATGGACACTGCGGCTTTGGCTGAGAGCGGGGAACCGGACCCACAGGGCCACATGCAGGTCAATGTCCAGGATACTTTAGATAAAATACTCGGGGCGATTGAGGACATCAAAACAACGTTGCAACAGGAGATCAGCCAGGTAGCGGTTGAGGTGAGCCTACTGAGAGCGGACCACCATAAACTGGCAGACAGAGTCAAAGAGACAGAAACCGTACTGGCGGACAATGCACCAAAGCAGAAAGACCTGGCGGCTGAAGTGACCTCCCTGGTTGACAGAGTGACGCGCCTCGAAAAGAGAGCTGAAGATGCGGAGGGGAGGAACAGAAGGAACAACGTGCGCGTGGTGGGCCTCCCGGAGGGGGCAGAGGGGGCGAACATTGTTGAATTTCTGGAGAAGTGGTTTAGTACGACAGTGGCGCCCGGGCACCTGACCCCCTTCTACACGCTGGAGCGGGCACACCGGGTACCGGCGAGACCCCTTGCTCCGGGGAGGCCTCCCCGGGCCGTGATAGCTAAACTCTTACATTACAGAGACAGGGACACTCTCCTGCAGAGGGCCAGGGAATCGGGCCCATTTAAATTCGCAAATGGGGAGGTGACACTATTCCCGGACTTCACCCTGGAGGTACAAAATAAGCGATCTTCGTTTCTGACAGTCAAGAGAGCCCTAAGGGAGGAAGGAATCCAGTACTCGCTACTTTACCCAACCAGATTAAGAGTGATGCTGGAAGGGAAAACAACGTTCCTTCAATCCCCTGAGGAGGCATGGGAATGGCTGGAGACACACAGCTCCCAAGCGGGAGGTTCCACAGGAGAGGGCCCGACCGTGGGCAGGGCTCGCCGAGCTCTGAAGGGAAGGAAGTCCAAAGATCGTAGACGACTGGCACCTACGCAAACACAGAAAGAGAAAGGCAGGAAGGAAGCACTGGAAGCAGCAGCACGCATGGGTGGTGAGGCATCCCCCCAGGAAGGTTCTGGGAATGAAACGGATGACACATTGGTGTCCTCTGCGGGAGACCTGGAGCATTCGGCCCGAGCCCCGAAGGTGACCCCACAAACGTCTGACGAACTTGGCTAGCCTGGGCCTGCGGAAGGTGCCGGAGACAGGACAAGTCATGTGAAATAGCGGCCCCTCCGGACTTGGCCACCCCCCGGACCAGAACCTCGCCTATTCAATAGAATGGCGAGAACTGCTGATAAGAGATTGAACAAGTTGCACGGTTGCAAAGTTTTCTGGGCAGCCCACAGGTTAAGAGGTGCCCTGGGGATCGGGAGTTGGGGTACACAGTTACAAGTTAATATGGCAAAGTGGGTGGCGGAATTAGACCATGGCAAAGACATGAATACGTGGGAAAATAACTCCGAGGCTTGGGAGAAGCGGGGACATTGTCACCAGACTGTTATCATGAAATGGCTGATTACAACTTATTGACCTGGAACGTTAGGGGGATGGGCACACCAGCTAAAAGGCACAAAATACTCTCTTACTTAAAGAGAAGGGGGGTACAGGTGGCATTACTGCAGGAAACTCACTTGGCGCCTGGAGAGGGAGAGAAGCTGAGACGCAGGTGGAGGGGGCAGGTGTTTGCATCGGAATACTCAGCCTACGCCAGAGGTGCATTAGTATGGATCAGAGCGGGGGTCCCCTTCACAGTGACCTCTTCCAACATAGACCGTGAGGGAAGATTTGTGATATTAGAAGGGAGGCTACAGGGTATACCGATAGTCTTAAGCTGCATTTATGCCCCCAACCAAGACCAGGTTCCCTTCATGTCGAGTCTATCGAGACACCTCACACGCCAAAGTGCCGGAGAACTATTAGTAGGGGGGGATTTTAACGCAGTGCTAGACACTAATATGGACAGGTCCACCCCGCCTCTACAGGGGACTGCGACAATTAAAACAGCCAAAAGGTTGAGCGAATGGCTGGACACGTGGGGGTTGTCGGACGTCTGGCGAATGCATCACCCAACTGCCAGAGACTACTCATACTACTCGGGTCTCCACCGAGTGCACACAAGAATTGACAGAGTAGTCTGCACGGCAGGCCTGATAAATAATATGACACGCTCGGAATACTTAGCCCGCACCTTGTCTGACCATAATCCCTTGCTAATAACGATGAGGGTGTCGGAGGATAGACCCCCCCATACCGTCATGGAGACTCTCTCCCTCAGCACTTGAGGACCAGGCGTACAGAGAGGCCCTACGTGGTCACCTGGCAGAATATATTGAGACTAACAATGGGTCCACCCCCTCCAGGGCCTTTGAATGGGAGGCATTCAAAGTGGTGACGAGGGGCTTCTGTTTGGGGCAGTCGGTGGGGGTGAGGCGCACACTTGAAAAGGAACTGAATGCCCTGGAGAAGGACATGCATGAGGGGGAGCTAGGACAGGGTAAGACAGCTCAGGAGAATGTAGACTATAACCGCGCTCGCAGAGAGCACTCCTGCATTGAGGAGCAGCTCCGGTGCCACGACAGGCAAAAATACTTAGCATCCCTGCAGGCGGAAGAGGGCAGATCGGGGAGACTGCTGGCATGGCTGGTCCGCCCGGGGGGGCAGGGTGAGCCTATCACATGTGTGATAGATGGGGAGGGATCCCGCAGGCTCAGGCCGGGCCCCATAAATGACGCATTCAGGGAGTACTATACGCAGTTGTACGGGAAACCCAGCGAACTGCAGACGGAGTCTTTTGATAGGTACTTACAGCAAACTCCACTACCAACACTGAGTGTAGAGGAGAGAGACAGCCTGGGGGGACCAGTATCGGTGGATGAAGTAAACGAAGCAATAGCGCAGTTAGCACCTGGAAAGACCCCAGGAACAGACGGTCTGCCCATGGATTTTTATAAAAAATACAAATCGCTGCTGGCTCCCCAATTGACAGGGATGTATGCGGAGGCACTGCAATACGGAGAGCTACCGCGCACAATGCGGGAGGCTCTAGTGGTGCCGCTCCCCAAGACAAAAGACAGGGAAGCTTCGGTGACGGACTTTAGGCCCTTATCAATGTTAAACAGTGACTTCAAAATTCTTAGCAAGATAATGGCTGCTCGGTTACTCCCCCTTATGACCAAGTTAGTGCACGCGGACCAGAACGGCTTTGTCCCCGGCCGTAGTACCTCCCTGAACCTGAGACGGGTTTTCACGATTTTGCACATGCCCAGGGACCTGTGGCCGTCAGAGGGGGCCTTACTCGCGGTGGACTTCGAGAAGGCCTTCGACTCAATCAGGTGGGACTATTTAAGGACTGTGATGCTTAAAATGGGGCTGGGGGAGGAGTGGGTGAAATGGGTGGACTTGCTGTACTCATCCCCACTAGCAAGAGTAAAAAACGGAAGGACGATCTCCAGTGCATACCCAGTATACAGGGGAACTAGGCAGGGCTGCCCCTTATCCCCACTATTGTTTGCCCTGGAAATTGAGCCCCTGGCATCGCAGCTGCGGTGTGAAGGCATGGGTAAGGGAATCGTTTGGGGTCCGACTGAGCATATAGTTTCTCTGTATGCAGATGATATACTTATCTACCTGAGGGACGGGTCAAGAGGACTCACGTGGGCACTGGGGATATTGGAAGTCTTCGGGGGCCTATCTGGACTCCGGCTTAATCGGAGGAAAACATATGTGTTCCCCTTGATGCCAGACAGCGCGCGCCCTGATGCGTGCCCAACTGACGTAAATTGGGCCCCGCGGACATTTAAATACCTGGGCATACAAATATTTCACGAATTGAGCGACCTTAGGGACGGTAATCTTGGTAAGACACTCAGATCCCTGCGCTCCTCGGTGGGGTTCTGGAGATCATTAAAACTAACAATCATGGCCAGAGTGGCGCTCTCAAAAATGGTCATGCTTCCACGCCTCCTCTACTACTTTGCTAACTTACCACTACAGATCCCCTCTGCATGGTTCCGAGAGTTGAACGCCCTGCTCAGAGAACTGATATGGGATGAGGGCCGCAGAAGAACGGCGCTCTCGACCATCTGCAGACCGACACGGTTGGGGGGTCTGGGTGCCCCAGACTTTGAGGCTTATTACCTGGCATCCCAGTTACAATGGGTGGCCGGCTGGCTGGCGGGTAGGGGACGTCTGGACCTGGCTACCGCACACAGTGAAATTGATACAGCTCGGATAGCAGCAAATATGGCGGGCAGGAAGATTGCCCCCATCAGAGATAACATAATGTACAATGTGACGATGAAATGCTGGAAAAAGTGCGAGAGGAGGACTGGGGTGGGGCCACCGTACTCTCCCGCTTTGCCACTGGCGGCCGTCGCTCTGGACACGGGTGCGGGAAGCGAGGGGGACTGGGATTGGGACCATGGACGAGAGCAGGGATAGTGACAGTGGGGGGGCTATTCAGGGAGGGGGTGCTGAGGAGCTTTGCGGATGTAGCAGGTGGGGGAGTGCCACAAGGACAATTTTTACTCTTCGGGAGGCTGTTGCACACCCTGAAGGGGCACTGGGACACGATCAACGCAGAACCCGCTGCCCACGGGGTGTTGCACCTCTTGCTGACAGCAGGAGAGGAACCCCACTTGATTGCAAAAATATACCGAGCCCAAATAGAGGCAGCCGTAGACCCCCTGCAATCCCTAAGAGAAAAATGGGTGAAGACAATTGGGCGGGATATGTCCGAGTCAGAGTGGAACAGAGCACTAGCTTACCCTAGGGTGATCTCACGCAACACGAGGCTGAGGTACATCCAATACAACTATCTACACAGAACATACCTCACCCCTCAAAGGTTGCACCGCATATATGGGGGGGTGCCCAGGACATGCCCCAGATGTGGAGACGGTGAACCCGACTTTGATCATATGATGTGGGGATGCACGACACTCCAGAGGGGTTGGGGCGCGATGATGGCGACCCTTACGGAGCTGTTCAGGACGGAGCTCCGGCCAACCCCTGACATATGCCTATTGGGCCTTAGAGCCAGCGCCAGATGGAGCAGGGTTGGGGGTCGTTTTCTTGACCTGTCCCTAGCCCTCTATAAAAGACTGATTACGAAGGGTTGGAAGTCTACTGCACCCCCCTCACTGACGGAATGGAGAATCGATGTCACAAGATGGTCCAGAGCTGAGCTACAGGTTCTTAAGGCTGAGGAGGCCAGGGGAGTTCGCCAGACCCCCATCGCCTCGGAGTGGGAAAACCTAGTGACAAACTGGGACGACCTAACGAAGGGGCCGATAGCACCTGAGGGGGTGGGATGAACTAGCCGAAGGGCCCAACAGTTATGCTGGTAGGGAGAAGGTTTCTGGAACCATGACGGGAGGAACACTAGGCGCCCCGCCAGGCCGGACGCAGGGAGAGAGACTGCGGGGGATAGGACACAATAACAAAAGAATAGAGGAGGGTGGGGTAGCGGAATATAGGCCAATCCCACATAACATGAAACTACATGACAACCCTCCCCCTTTAGAATCGACGCAGATCCACCCACATAAGCCAATAAGTTTATATACAGTTTGTAGTGGAGTTAAGTCTGTTATAAGGTCATTAATATAAAAAGTAACAAAGGGTACTGTAAGAACTGATACCATAAAAACGGAGTGATTAAGAGATGGAAACAATGTTGTATAAATATTATAAAATTACTGAATTGAATAGGTAATTGTGAAACACATTGAAAGCAAAGCAGAACAGAGGTGCAGATCAGTTAGTAGAAATGTACAACAAGGACAAAATGTTACTGTAAATTGACCTACATATGTAAAACAGCAAACAGTTAATAAAAATATATTTAAAAAAAAATAAAAAAATCATAAAACGTTATTCTAAGCAATGCATAACCCAAAATCAAACTGCCGTCAATGCCCCAATAAAGTGACACGAGCTATACAAAAAGGTTAATATAACCATGAGTCTCAAATTCATTTAAAAATGGATAACCTAAACTGTCCATAAACAGTTGTTGAAAACATTCATAGGTCAGGCTCCATATGCCATCAATGCCTCAATAAAGTGGCACGTGCCGTGTGTGCAAAGTAAGCATTACCTTAAACATTATGCAAGGGAAAAGAAAATGACGTGCTATACCTTAAAGGTCATCGTTAATAGCAAATAGGTTAAGGTTACTATGCCTTCAGAGCCCTAATAAAGTGACACCTACTATTAACCAAAGGCTATTATTATCATAAATATGATGTAATAAAGGATAACGTGACATGTGCAGCTCATAAGCGATTATTATTAGTAGTAAATAGGCCAAGATCAATATGATTTCAGAGCCCCAATAAAGTCAAACAACCTGTTCCTCAAAAGCTTGTTATCCTGAGCATGACATGAAAGATATTAAAGTGACACGTGCAGATCATATACAGACTGATGTGCAACAGAGAGTGATAATAAAGATGTGGATGTACCCTTACACAATCCCAAAAAGTACCATATGTCAACACATCAGTCATAATTCAATCCATTTATGTTCCCACTCAACAATTCCTCAAGTTAAGACACAGCCCCTCATTACGACCCTGGCAGTCTTTAGACCGCCAGGACCGCGGTTGCAGATGATCCACAAGAGGTTTACCCACCAAACCCTACCTGACCTGGGTAAGGAAACAATAAATAACGCAAAATTGGTCAAAAGGCCGGGATTAATAACTCTATTTACTACAAAGAGGAGTCATGAATACTCTCTGCGGCAAGTCATTTCTTTACACTATTTATTTGCATTAATTCAAGCAGGACATAGACAAACAAACTCACAAGGGCATACTGTCCCAACCCGGCTGTCCCATCGTGCCAGGAAAATGTTTATAAATTCAACAAACATACAACAAATATGTACATATGCATCAATGTAAAACATAACATCAATGTATTGTCTGGAAATTGCCCCAATTAAATTTCCTCCATTGGAGGTAGCGGTACTAAGATTATTTAAACTTGTACTCCACTCAGAGGCGATGGTTATGGATAGAAAGCTCCACGTATGCTAGACCCTATATAATTTCTTCTTAGGGTTCCTTGCACTGTGTGATATGCTTCAAGAAAATCTACTTCGCTTATTACCAAACCTCGCCACAATCCAAAAGGTGTTGACACGTTTCGGCCCCTTCTATTCTGGGCCTCATCAGGACTAGCACGGGACAATATTACCTTAACGATGTCTAGAACTTGTGCCATATATACGGTATCTCATGAAGGTGAAACTTTCATCACGGGTTGAGTAGTATACAGTCGTTCTAGCGAGCCGCTGATCTATATGCGGCAACTGCCTAGTTGTTTTCTCTCGATCCTCCTTATTTGCGCCGCTGGAAATCATACGGCTGACCACTTACATTTGTGCCCTTCTACCATTCCATATATTAGCGGGCTTCTTCTTAGAGTGTAGTATAATACATTGAATTGTAAACTCCTGTACCTCTAAAAATTCTTGTATAATTCTTAATCGATCTTATATAGACTAATAGATGTTTCAACACATTCTGTTACAAGCAATTAGTCAGTTGAAACATTATTCACCCTATATCTATGCACATTAACAGTTTTATCTTCTACATTAATTGCTCATGGATTCTGTCCTAAGGTCCATCATTCTTATTTTGAATTATAAAATTGCATGATTTTAGTGGACCATAATCAGGAACACAGATTGTATTAGAAGAGTAAACTTTCTTTTATAAAATGTTCATGTATGGCTATTCTGCTTTCAAAAATTTACCAGTTGCACCCATAACCAACACTAGTGATTCCAAGGATCTCCCTGTTTACTAAAAAACTATAGACGTGCTCACTAACCAACGTGAAAAGCACATCAACCACTCATTTCTGTGTAATACACATGCACAACAATATGACTAAAACACATACTTAAAATCTTTTAAGAGTTCTTTTCCTTTTGCTGTTATTTTCGTCTACTATCCAGTCAGCTTCAGTATGTGTATGACAATGTAAACCCAGCATACCGGCCTAATCTGTGGGTGAATATGGGGGCGATATCTGGGACGTTACTTGACCCGAGCGTATGGACGGTACATGTTGGTGGATCACTCACAGTGTAGCACATGGATCCAAGATTCATCATTAAGGACACTGATGAATCAGTTGGCGTTGTTAATCCCACACAACCTTTCTCAAACTCCCAGTTTAGACCAGGAGACATATGAGCAGCTTGTTCTGTAAGTATAAAGTGGTGTCATGCTGTGTATACTTTGCTGTGACTAACTTTGCATGGAAGAATTTGTGATTATATGCTTGAAACTGTACAATTTATATGCCAATAAACCCCCGTTTTTTTGTTTTTTTATTAAAAAGATAATTTGTTTGATGAAACTTAAGTCACAATCACCAAATGTGAAACTAAGCTTGCTTAATTTTACCTACAACTTCTGCTTTTAAGATTTGTCACAGAGTAGCATAGCACTCTCTTTAGCAGTTAGCTTATAGTTTTGTGAAGAAATTCGCCAACCAAACCACCCTACCCCATACCCCAAGTCAATTACACTGATTGATCCATTATTCTGGCAGATAAAGAGCGGTCACATTTAACATACTGCTGGGCACTTAGGGTGCAAATCTTGTTCTCAAGGGTCAGTACTTTGAATCAGTAAATTTGTCAGCCACAACCATAAAAAAGAAAGATGCATGTAAGTGCTAGTGGCTTGCCAAATGCAAACCCACAAGGCCAGGCTTTGAGACTGGGATGACACCATGTCCCTCGCAGGTCGGATAATAGCCTTGTTAGTCAAGCTCTTACCTTCAAATATTAACACTGTTACTTACCTCTGCACTAACGACGAACTCTTCACCTCACCTTTAGCTAGATACTGTTAGTCCACCTGCTGTTACGTTTCCAATTGTAGCATGTCATAGAGGCATTTTGGTAAATGTAAGGTTCATTTTTTTGTAGGCACTGGACGTGATATGCCTCATAATGAGAGACCTATTATGAGTCGCCAGAACTTGGCTGAAGGAAGATGGCACTCTGATTACCACCACTGCCAATTACAATGGTTATACAATTATACATGTGCACTGCAAACAGGGAATGTAGATGAGACAGCACTAATTATAAAACACCATCCAAATGAAATGGTGTACCTAGAACGCAAATCCTACGTAGCTCTTGCTTTCAAATGCCATATTTCTTCAACTGATTTAACCTCCCATGCTTTGGTCTAATGCCCACAGGCAGTAACAACAATTTGCAGAAGATTTAAAGTTTTAGAAGACTTACTTTTATCTTTAAATCATGACACCGGAAAAACCAAACTGCTTTGTCACTTCAACATATGGGCAGAGGCAGACTAAGGCCCTAATTATGAACACGGCGGGAAAGACCACACTGCCGGCAGTGGTGGTAACTACCGCCAACAGTCAAGCGGTCTGGGCGGTCTGGGCCGCCAAATAATGAAGCACATGAAAAACAGACAACCTGAAAAACACCTACCGCCAGCAGAGGATTGTCAACAATGACGGAAGAGGTCGCCCACAGGCCGACGGAAAGGCCCTACCCGCCCAACAAATAATGAAGCACTAGACCGCCGTCAGTACCGGGGCGGGAACCACTGCCACCCAAAGCCTGGCAGAAACGAACCAAATACAAGGAAACACTCACCGGGGGCTCACACAACACGCCGAAGCAGACAGAGAGGGAGTTGCAAATCATGCCAGTCCAGCTCCTTGCCATATACCTCCACGACTGAGGCCGCCGACGGTAAGTACTGCAACCTACTAAACAAGGGAAGAAACTGCACAGTTACATACCCACCCACTTCACCCACCCCGCAAAGCACCCACAACCCCTCACAATATCAGAAGCCATACACACCTGAGCAAGAGGTACTTACCAGACACAAGCCCAACACAACCTGCCCAAAGTACCCACATCTGCACAACACCCTCCATAATGAAACGAGGAACCACTGACACCAACACTGGCCACACAAACTTTATTAGGCCAACTGCCAGTCCACAGCAAAAAGGCAGATGGGCCCAAATGGCCCAAACTTGACTCCCACATGAGCACATGGTACTCCACCATAAAGGGGCATCAATGGGGCAGCCAGGCACCTTAGGGAACAGGGGAAGGGGGTGGCGGGGTGGGGACTTATGTCTGGGAGGGAGGGGGCTTGGGCTTACCTTTGGGAGGTGGAGGGGGTTTGGGTTTAGCCTTGGAAGGTGGGGGAACGGGCTTGGACTGGGGTGGGCCATTGGGTTCAAAAAGGTCTACACGGGATAAGAAAAGTTTCTTAGGGGCAGTCGGGGTGGACCTGGTGGAAGGTGTGGGAGTGGAGGGAGAGGGAGTGGTCGTAACAGGTGTAAGTGTGCGTGACGTGGATGCAGGTGACTGTACAGTATGCTGAGGTGTGGTGGATGCGTGTTGGGTGGGTGTCTGGGAACGTTTGAGTGTCTTGGGAGGAGGGGGGTGGACACAGTGGGACAAGACAGGCTGCCAGAGTAATTGGAAGTTGTCTGGGTGTCTGCAAGTTTGGTGAGTGTGCTGCAAGTGGTTGTCAGAATCATTGTGGTGAGTGCAGGTGTGGTGTCTGGGGTGCATACTGGATGTCTGATGTTGTGATGACTGCAAGAGTGGGTCCAGAAACAGTGAATGAAGGTGCAGTGCCTGTGAGTATGCATGAGGAGGTGACACGGAGGCAGAAGAGGTGGACACAGTGGGGGAAGTATGTTGCTGTGTGTGCCTTTGTATGTTGGTTGTGTGTATGGCTGTGGTGGGAAGTGTGGTGCTTGTGTTTCTCTGTGTCCATCTTGTGTGTTGAGGTGTGAGCATGGCTGTCTGAAAGTGTGCTTGGGATGGGTGAAAGGAGTGGGGTGCTGGAAGGGGTCGAGGTGGTTGGATGGGGGAACGGAAAGACCAGGGACACTGCTGCCTTCAAAGAGGAAGCCAGAGCCTGAAAAGATCTCTGTTGGCCAGACACGGCACCGTGAATGCCATCCAGGTATGCACTGGTCTGCTGCATCTGGTATGCTAGCCCCTGGATGGCATTCACGATGGTTGTCTGGAACCGTGGGCCACTTCATCCCCACTCGCCGGTGCCACTGCTCCCTCGCCAGATGATGCTGGTGTACACAGACAACACAAGAGTACAGGGGTGGGGAGACAAAACAGGAGAGAAATCTGTGAATAGCTGAATGGATGTACATAACTGGTTCACACATACTCCCACCCAGCGAATATACCAACATGCAGCACCTACAGCTATACTCATGGCTATGCCCCTGACTAGTGGCTACAACCCTGGTATACATCCATCTCCAACATTACAGAAGGACCTGAAGAACTGCAGACCTGCCCTTTATCATCTAACTGCCCATGGGGGCCATTATGCTAAATGACATCAGTCAGAGTTTCTGCCACTAGACAGCATACGTATTACAGCACCCTCAGACATCCGTCAATGGGGGCATACTATGGTCTTGGTACTCACTCCCTTGTGTCTGCTGTGCAGTCTTCAAGCGCCCATCCAAGTCTGGATATGCCACTGCCAGAATGCGGTGCATTAGGGGGGGTCAGGGCCTGATGGGCACCCCTTCCTAGTTGGGAGTACTTCCACAGCTGAGCCTCACAGGTCTTCCTCGCCCAGCACCCCAGGTCCTCCCACTGCTTCCTGCAGTGGGTGCTCTGCTGGTTGTAGACCCCCAGGGTCTGCTCCTCCCTGGCGATGGCGTGCCAGAGTCCCCTCTTCCGATGGGCGCTGACCTGTAGTAGACACACAGGAAAGAAACACTGAGGTCAGAATAAGCACATGTGATACCTCTGGCCATACATCCCCTATGGAACAGACACTTAAAAAAGCATTACAGAACCTCACTCACGCAGATTGTCATGCATTAAACAGCTGTCCAGTTACAAATCGTGCACACATGTTTACAGGCATCCACCACCATCACACACATCCATGCAGCCCAATCTGCCTACTCACCTGCACCTCTGGTCGACCATATAGCTTGGCATACAGGGGTAGGACCCCATCCACCAACTTCTCCAGGTACTCAGTGGTGAAGGCCGGGACCCTTTCCCCTGTGACTCATGCTATTTCCAGGACCAGAGTCAGGACACAGCAGCTCACTCAGTGGAGTACTTGCATGCACAGAATCCAGGAGTCAAGTGAAGCTGGGGTGACGAAATAGCGTACGCTCCGTGGCGGTGTGCATCGTCACTGCCGGCAGCGATCATGATAGGCCCATATTCCCCATTCACAACCATGTTAACCAATGAATGGGTGCACAGCGGTGAACACCGCCTTACGCCAACCGCTAGCGGAATGAGGTCACTTCTACATATCTGGATGACAGGGGGCTGACATTTTGCAAACTACTATGTAGTTATTATTTGGTCAGTGGCCCCATGCTGGCCCTATGGACACCAGCCCTCAAACGCATGGCCAGAAGAAAATGTAGTAACCACAAGAGTCCAGATGTATCAGTTAAGACATGTCACTACAGTTTAACATCGTACAATGCTTATGTGTCATCTACATGTATGACAGCTGTGTTATCTACACAACATGTTGCGCAAATGAATTTGTGTACCTCACATGTGTTCTCCAATCCTCCTAGGTACAGGCCCATGTGGCGAGGGAGGGCCCCATCTGTGTACAGACCACTTGTTGATTTGGAGACCATGGTGGAACGTCACATCATTTTCAATTACAGAATCACTCGTGCTACTATTCATGAACTATGTGCATTACTGGATCCAGCACTGAGACCGGCTAATCGGAATCAGCATGCCATCCCTACTGAACTGCAAGTGCTCTCTGTACTCTATTTCCTGGCCACGGGCTCGTTTCAAGTGACTATGGGCATGGGTGCAGGCTTTTCACAGCCAATGTTTTGCCTCATCCTGTCCAGATTCCTGGATGCATTTGTACAACACCTGCAGTCATATGTGAGGTTTCCCCAAAGTGCTGAACTACCAGTCATCAAGTCTGACTTGTATGCCTTTGCCAACATTCCCCATGTGATAGGTGCCATCGATGGCACCCACATAGCTATCATCCCCCCAAGAGTAAGTGAACAGGTGTACAGAAACAGGAAGAACTTTCACTCTATGAACATTCAATTGGTGTGTACTTCAGACCAGTACATCTCACATGTGAATGCCATGTTCCCTGGATCAGTCCATGATTCATTTGTGCTGAGGAACAGCAGTGTGCCAGACATGATAGAACAACTACAAGGGGACACAGGATGGATCATAGGTGAGTGTGGCTAACAATTTTACTGTACATTGCTGACAGCCAGGCTGTCTCCAACTGAGGGTAGTTAGTTACAGTCATGTTTTTCCCACTTTTGCAGGAGATTCTGGCTACCCCAACATGCATTGGCTACTGACACCAGTGAGGAATCCTAGAACTGATGCAGAGAGGAATTACAATGAGGCCCATGGACGTACTAGGAGGGTGACTGAGCGTAATATAGGTCTCCTGAAGGCTAGATTCCGTTGCCTCCATATCTCTGGGGGTTCTCCATGCTATGGCCCTGAGAAGGTGTGTAGAATAGCGGTGGCCTGCTACATGCTGCACAACGTGGCTGTGAGGAAATCTATTCTCCTCTTGGAGGAGGAGGGTGCTGTATATCCAGACCAGCTTCCTCTGAGATGGGATGAGAGTGATGGTGATGATGAAGAGGTGGAAGATGTACACTCCAGGAACCAACGTATCCAACTATACTTCCAGTGACTAAGAGGTACTGTTTGCTAATGTTGTTGTCTGTACTGCATACTGTCAGTCTGACTTATTCTTTATGGGGGTGTTGGGTCTGTAGACATTTACACTGTAAAAAGGTGTTCAAGTGCTATGTGACATAATGAACAACTAGTTAGACATTTCTGTTTACTCCACATTGTGTTGTGCGTGGGGTGCCATTCCTGCAATAAAGGTGTGATTATTTGATTTAATTGGCAAATGCATTCACACTTCAATTTGATTCAACATAATGGCAGGGGACACTGACGTATATGTGTTTTAATAGGTGTCAGGGATGCCAAGGTGCTCTTTACAGTGATGGCAGTGGACTGATGGTGGATGTCCATACTGGCTACATGGTCTCAGCGATTGGTGGCTATGGTAATGTGTCCATCTGTACCTTGCAGGTTGTGGAGTTGGTATTGGCCGGCGGGTATGGTGGTTCAGTGGCACACTAGGGAGACAGTTCGTGTCAGAGTCACTTCTTTGACGGTGCCTTGGTCTTGGAAGGTGTACCCATACCATATCTGGGCCTAAGGGACCGTGTGAGTGACTTTTGTTGGACTGTACGTGTAGGGGTGCTGGTCTCCTGTGTGTCCTTAGATAGTTGCACCACTCCAGTTGAAGCTGCTGATGTTGATGGCTGGTCTGTATCATGATCTGTGGTAGGGGCTTCCTGGTTTGTGGGGGCCTCAGGTTGGGTTGGGAAGTGTTGCAGCAGCGCCCCTGCATTGGTGGCTATGATCGCATTGAGCTGTTTCCACTGCTCCATGGCCTCTTGGTGGTGTGCTCCCTGCAGCCTTTGATTCTGCTCCACGATCTGGCCCATCCTGTCCTTGGTACGGTGGTATGCTCCAAGGACCTCAGAGATCACCTCCTGGGCTACAGCATCCATTCTTTGGCCTCCCCCTGGGCCACTGATGCCCTCCCACTGGGCCTAGACCCCTGTGCCTGTGTCCCCTGCACAGGTCTGGCGGTACCACTTGTACTGGGGCCATCGTCATCCTGCCTGTTGATCGGTGGTGACTGTGGCCTCTGTCCTTGTGTTGCACCAGTCTGTGGCCTGGATACACTGGTGTGGGGTCGTTTGGGCAGTGCTGATGTCGGTGGTAGGGGTGTCAGTGGTATCCTGGGTGGGGCTGCTGGATGGTGACAGTCCAGGGCTGTGTGATGAGCCAGGGTATTCCTCAATGTCCATACTATCTCCATAAGTGTCCTGAGTGGTGCCTCTGTCTCCATGTGAGGCGCTGGAACTCCTTGTCCTTTCCGTCAGGGTGGCATGGGTGGTGGTGCCTGTGGGGGGGGGATGGACATGTAAGTTAGATTTACATAATCGGATGGGGTGCACAGGGCAGGGACCTATTGTGGGGCTGCCACTGCATTTAGCATGGGATGTGGAGGTGCATTGTGGGTGGTGTAGTGCCATTGTGATTCCTTGCAGGGGTAGGTGGCTGGGCACAGGGAGAAGGATGTGGGCCTGTTGGTGGGTTTGTAGGCATGCAGTGTGACTGGATGTAGTGATTGTGGCATGGGTGGATAGTGGTACTGGTGGTAGTTGGAGGGGTGTGGAGGTGCATGCATTACAGGTGTGGTGGATATGGGGTAATTGTAGATGCCTTACCAGAGTCCATTCCTCCAGTGAGTCCAGTGAGTCCCTCTGGGTGCAGGTTGGCCAGTACCTTTTCCTCCCAGTTGGTGTAGTCGGGGGTGTTGGTGGGGGTCCTCCCCCAGTCTTCTGGACCACAATGTTGTGCCTGGATGCCATTGACCTCACCTTCCTGTGCAGGTCATTCCATCTCTTGCGGATGTCGTCCCTTGTGCGTGGACGGTTTCGCACTGCGCTGACCTTGCGGACTATTGCCTGCCATAACTCCAACATTGTTCTTAGCTCCCTTTCTGTGAAGCGTGGGTGTTTAGGGGGTGCCATGGTGTGTGTTGTGGTTGGTGTGCTGTGTGGATATTGGTGAGGGTGCTCTTGTGTGGTTGGGTGTGTGAGTTGTGTGCTGTTGCATTCAGCGTCTGCTTGTAGTGTTGTCAGTCTGGCTTCTATTGACGATGCAAAGGATTGTGGGGGGGTGTCTATGCATGTTTTATAGTGTTGTGGATATATGTCAGGTGTGTGGGTTCCACACTTGCCAATGTGAGTATTTCTTGCTGTTGAGTCCCATTGCTGGCCGTAGCGGCCTGTACTGCCATTGGTCGTTCGGCATCCACTGATCTCAGTGGTGATTCGGGCATCATTATTTGGAGGGTGGGGGATATGTATGCTCAGCGGTGGCGGGGGGATGTGCAGCTTTTTTGCCGACAAGGCCCTGGCGGTGGCTGGTGGTAATAGAAATTTTGGCAGATTCCGTTTTTGGCATCTTTATATGGCAGGTTTCTGTTCACCGCCAATGGGGGTATTTTGTTCACCCTCGCCATGGCGAGCAATGGTGTTTACCGCCATGTTCATAATGACACCCTGAGACTGGTGTGGAACCGCTTTTACTATCATGACATCATTAGGGCCAACCAAACAAATCTGGACCCCACACACAATCAGAACCACACCCCTGATTTGATCTATAGAAACCTTGAGAAGCCGGACATGTTTCTAGGACACATCAATACAAAATCTTATTCAAACTCTCATTTTTTAACACATGGCAACCATGCCATCACAGGAAATTTAGTCCCATCATCTACTGAGGGATGCAGTCCCAGTATGGAGGATGTGCAAACCTTGGTATCGCATCACTTAAAAGTTGCTGGGGTATAATCTTGATATCCCTAGGGCATCCATATATTTTTATATCTCTAAAAGCGTTAGACACTGATGGAATATATAAGCCCACTGTAATTTATTGTGGTTCTTACTACTCATGCTCTTCACATAATCACATGGTGTTGGGAATTCATGGGAAGCTTAGTTTTATATTATCAAATTCAAGCAAAGGTAACCTCCCCTTTTGGTCAAATGGAGCCAAGCTCCACAAGATCGTGTTTTCTTGATATTTCAACTCCAACAGAGACTACTCAAACAGACTTCTTCAAGAAAGGTATGTTTATTAACAGTGCATGATGTCAGAATCTTTTTAACAAAGCTTTCCGGCTAGCATATTGGAGTATAAATAAAATAAAATAATAGATGAGTTTATACATGTGGGTATATCTTATTCTACATGTTCTGCCCTTAAACACGGAGAGTTGCCCAAAGTCCTTTTCTGGGCTATAGACTGGCTGCAGATCACAACTGGCTCCTCATACCATCATAACATGACAATACTTTTTAATTAATTTATTTTTATTCAGAGTTCTATGAGCGGACAAAGTGGCACAACACACAGACCTAAATGTTCGCAATAATCTAGGCATCTCTTTTGGGACAACACAGGTGTTGGATTTTGGAGTTTGATTAAAGGTATCCTTGTGGAGAGAACACAGAGGGAGTTATTACAACTTTGGAGGAGGTGTTAATCCGTCCCAAATGTGACGGATATACCACCAGCCGTATTACGAGTTCCATAGGATATAATGGACTCGTAATACGGCTGGTGGTATATCCGTCACTTTACCGTCACTTTTGGGACGGATTAACACCTCCTCCAAAGTTGTAATAACCCCCAGAATCTTTAGTACTCAGTGTGTGCCACCATATTGCCATTTAAACAAGGTGCTTTAATAATTTTGTATCAGGAAAAACTGGAGCATAAAAGTAGGTGCAGCAAGAAGAAAGCTAGACTAGGGTGTCCATCCTTCCAGTTTTTAGTGAGATTGTTCCGCTACCTGCTGTGAACATATGATGATAAGCGATGCCTGTTGGTGGCAACCATTTGTTTACAGGGTGGTTAGGAGGAGGAAGCTGCAGCACCAGTGGGGTCCCTCACAATCCAGCTTTAGCAAAACCTTCACCTCCAGAAACGGTAATAACGAAGAATGTAAATAATTATGAAGCAGCTCTCAGCCAGTAAGATACCAGCCTTAAAGCCTTTTATGCATCCCAGGTTCTGTAGTAAACAATCTAATGTAATAGCAAATTGACCTCTTGTAGAAACATAACCTGCTCTCAAGTTTCCCAGGTTCATTTGTCATTAGCTTATCCAGGCCAGGCTTTTACTTTCTATTACAGGATAAGTAGTTATTATGGTCTGGCTTGACGGAACAGCTGCTGCCAGACAATGATATGAGCATCACTAGAGTGGCTTTGGTTCTGCCTACATGTTGGGAGCCAGGAGTACATGTTTTGAGTGGGCAGAATTTGCGTACTTTCACAAAAAGTGCTGGTCTTCCAGTCAACTGTGAACCTTTTTTTTTATTTATACAGCATCTGAGCTTGGATAGTCAGGTGCACATACAACATTGTAATGATGTTAATGTGTCTTGGATAACTAGATAATTTATGGTGTCTGTCCTTCCCTGGCAGCAACAGTTATGGAAGGAGGGCAGCCATGGAGGATTGCAGACTTTCTACTTCAGGTTGCATGTTTGTGTTTGAAGTAGTATGGGATAGCCAGGGCTACACTATTCTACATGGAATTTTAGGTCTAACTTGACTTGAAACTGTCACTTAAACCTGTGTCACAGGGTGAATGCAAGAATGAGTCAGTGGCTGGATGCATGTCTGACTGCATAGATGAGTGATGGAGTACATCTGTTGTGTAGCCATTTTAGTTATAGCTTCATATACATATTATTTTAGCAAACTAGGCCTGCCACTGTGCACTTTAACCTAGATATATTTTATTTAGCTCTGTTTATTATTTTAACAATAGCCACATTTGCGGCCTTGTTTTATTTTACTCTAACTAGCTGTTCTTTGCCTAGGTCAGCACTGCGTTCCTAAACAAGACATTTCTTTCACTCTGTGCTTCTCTCAAGGCTACAGTAACATACGGAAATTACGTAGGGACATTTTCTCAGAACATCAGCTGTTTTATTATGAAAACACTTCACTGTCCCATACACGTTAGAGGGAGATTCCAGCCAGATGACCACAACTTTATGCTGATTGTTGAATCCTTCGCTACAGCTGCTTATGCATACTTCAGGACTCTTGCTCAGGTATGAGGAATGATGTCTTCCCAGGGGAACATGAAGGGCAGAAATAGAGCTTAACATGCTGTGCTCTAACATAGCTTAGGTAGGAATTATTTTAATGACTCTAGTAACAATATGGTAGCATTATTTTTATGCTTTACTCTCCTTGTCACAATTTTAATCCTGTCATGCTTCATCGTCCTGGTTATTGCAGTATATGCATTATTATCTAATATGCAGTTGCTTCATTAAAACCTTATTGAAACATATACTGCCTCTGATTGTCCTTGTATATGTGAGACTAAAGTAAATGAGAGAAACGGATGCGATCTGAGTGACGATTTCCCTGAGGAGTCAATTGTGTCATGCGCTCGGCTGCCCAATCATCCCTGCTCTTGGGTGGAGATGAGGCACTGATAGTTAGCCAGAGCAAAACCTGGATTAGGCTGACAAGTGTCACCTGTAGTAGGTTAGACTCAGTCCCCCACCACCGCAGGCGATTCTGCAGCTCAAATCGAGTAGTCTCATTAGAATAATGAGACCCTACGCGACACATCTATGATGACTTATGGAATGTCTAAACCCATTAGTGTAATATACAAAAGGTACACTGTTCCAAACGTGCTTAAATAGCCTAGGGCACCCGAGGTGTCAGGAGCAAAACCCTCAAGCATCACAATGGATGGCTGGCATCATCATTGGGAATTGCTCCTCGCGCTGCAACGCCTGACGGGCTCCCCTAAAAAGGGGGGCACTCAGCCGTACTGTTCTGATGATACCTCATCAGACAGGGATGCCTACATTCAAGCACCAGCATACGCTCGGAGAGAATGAAATGTGAGAATAAAATTGGTTATTCAACCCAAAAATATTACATTCCTTTAATCAATATACTGGGCTGAAGACCAAGATTAAAATCAAAAGTGAAAGTAATAAACTGAGTGTTGATGCTCAATTACTTTCAAAGAGCAACAAACTGCCGGGGTCTGTAATTTTAACAGTACCCTCAGGTAAGGGTCGACATGTTTCGCGTCGTGTGGTCCTACAGGATCCAATGACGCTTCATCAGGACCAAACAAGAATTATTATATCAGTTCTTCTCCAATTAAAAAAAGGAAAAAGAAAAAAAAAAAATTAATTGGAGAAGAACTGATATAATAATTCTTGTTTGGTCCTGATGAAGCGTCATTGGATCCTGTAGGACCACACGACGCGAAACATGTCGACCCTTACCTGAGGGTACTGTTAAAATTACAGACCCCGGCAGTTTGTTGCTCTTTGAAAGTAATTGAGCATCAACACTCAGTTTATTACTTTCACTTTTGATTTTAATCTTGGTCTTCAGCCCAGTATATTGATTAAAGGAATGTAATATTTTTGGGTTGAATAACCAATTTTAGTCTCACATTTCATTCTCTCCGAGCGTATGCTGGTGCTTGAATGTAGGCATCCCTGTCTGATGAGGTATCATCAGAACAGTATGGCTGAGTGCCCCCCTTTTTAGGGGAGCCCGTCAGGCGTTGCAGCGCCGGCCTGGCGAGGAGCAATTTTCAATGATGATGCCAGCCATCCATTGTGATGCTTGAGGGTTTTGCTCCTGACACCTCTGTGCCCTAGGCTATTTAAGCACGTTTGGAACAGTGTACCTTTTGTATATTACATTAGTGGGAGACTGTACACTGGACCACATAATCTCCCGGTCCCTCCCCCCTTTTCCTCTAAACCCATTAGTGACACAAGACGCACATTCATTCATAAGCCAGACATATTGGCATTGCCAATGCTAATTTTATAATGTGAAATAGAACTACAAACCCCAGAGTACAATGGTAAAAAACCTGGATTAAATGAACTACTCAGATTAAGCTGGAAAATATGAGAGCTCTGCAATTCTTTCGGGGGGCCTGTTAATGAAAAATGTTGACTGTTACAAAAAATACACCTTTGTGAAATCAGAGATTTTTGTTTAAAATGGAAATAGTGTAAATGCACTTTTTTTTTTAAGGTAGAGCGCCAGCAGCAACTTGCTGCACCCGCCCCCCAAAGAAAAATAAATTAAAAAAAGCAGGGGTGTGGGGACAATGAAGCAGGAGAGGGACCAAAGGGCTATGCTTCAGGAGAGGGACAAACACAAAATGGACAAGGTAAGGCATTGAATAAGAAAGCAAGCAAGCACATAAGACTGAAAATAAGGCCAATGAATGGTAAAGCAATGGATGGGCTGAAAACCCACTATAACTTCTGGCTAAGCCCACAGATCGTCTTTTCCTATCAGACAGCTTGTGTTGTATGGTAGGCAACACCTACAAAGTGGTTACCCCTTGCGAACATGGCACATATTCAAGAACCCAAACTGCCAAATTATTTTTATTTGTATAATTGAAAAATTGGGTAATTTGTTTCTTTCTTCTCATATTTTGCATTCAAACTGCAGCTATACTGAATTGTGGGGAATAAGAGACCTGGGCATACAAAGAAGATGTTTACTTGCCACCTCGGAACAAAGTTTCTGAGTGTTCTTACTGCTGATAACTGAAAAAAGAAAATACACGGATGCAAACTTTAATTTGCGTGCCCATGCAATAGGAGTGCTTTACATTACAGCTTTTCACTTGCAGTACTGAAGATAACAGATAGTTACCAAAGCACTTCTGATGGCTTTGGCAATGATTTGTTCTTTTCAGAGGTGCATTGATCATCTTTCAAGAGTGGCATGTATAAAAAACAGAAATAAACTAAAACACAACAAGCTGTCATCTGGCCTCTGTACTGGCATAAGGAAATAAGACTGGTGTACAGGCTGGGTGCTCGAGCACCAAGTGGAACCACAAAACCATTTGCTGTTTGTATGCTCTAGGCAGCTGTAAGAGGATGCAGGGCACTGGCAACCATGGGCATGGACAAAAGGTGGAGGCAGAGTTAGGAGGTAGACATGATACACAGGCCAGCAAAGTCTGAGGGTGTGTAAAGCAGAGTAAGTAGGCCTTATAGTCTTGTGAAAAGCATGTCAAAATACGTCTGGCATTTTACATTGGTAAGAAATGCCTTTTGAGTGCTTGTGAATGGGTGCTGGGTCATGAAGTCTCATAAGACTTTTTGGACATTTACACTTGAAAAACAAATACTTGGTTTTAACAGGAGTTATGCTAAAGCTTGCATCACACTGAAAAAGCATGCTACCGTAAATGAATGTTGGGAATGTTACCATCTGTGTTCTAAGATGGTTGCCATGGAACCTCTGAGCAAGATTATTGAGGCTACTGACTGGCTGAGAGACAACACTCATCTCTTGTAATCTGCGCACTCAATAAATATATATGTGAAACCACAAGGGTGCCCTGTTTCGGCTACAATAATTTGGTGACGAGGAAGGGATAGATATTTCTGAAAATGATTTGATGGCATAGGATGGGCTGAATTTCACCCCCGAGAAGAAAAAAGCATTCTTGACAAATGCATTGGGGAAAGAGGAGCAAAATAAGTTTACGTTTTTGCTAGTTGCAGTAAATTCACATGGTCTGACCATAACAGATGTGTATAAAGAAGCCAAATAACAGCTTGGGAATAGACCTGAAAAGTCAGTAAATGTGATAAGTAGACACACGTTTTATACCCAACCACAGAGATCGGATGAGAAGGTAGAGGAGTTTGTAGCACATTTCTGGAATTGCCCATAAAGTGTCAATTTGGAGAAATGACAGATGAGTTAATAAAAGACCAATACGTTGTAGAATGCTACAATAAGTAGATGCAGGAAAGACTGTGGGGGTATCAGGAACCCACTGCTATTGTTTTGCTTTGTACGAAGATTGGAGGTGTGGGAAGAAAGGGAACTTTGCTATAGTGTGCTAGAGAAAAGTCAAGGAGGGCAGTGTGGCAACAGTAGATGAAGGAATGATGCAGGAGAAAGCATTGAGTGCAGTAGTTGAGGATGAGAAGCAGGTAAGGAAGAACAGACCTGATGTGACAATTTAGAAAAACAACAAATTGGTAAAGCTAGTGGTAGACTCTGGTTCTAAGTTACCCACTGTGTCCAAGACTCTGTGGAAGAGGACATGCGGAAGATGCAAGTTAGAGCCAAAGGACATACCTTCCTTGAAAACAGACATAAGGCCTGATTACGACCTTGGCGGCAACGATTACTTCGTCACAAACATGACGGATATCCTGTATGAACTTGTATGATGGCGGACGGGATATCCGTCACGTTTGTGATGGAGTAATCCCCTCCACCAAAGTCGTAATCAGGCCCAAACTGTTTAAAGACAGGATGATACAAGGGAAGGTGTATGTGGCCAAAAAGGGCCCCCCACTGTTAGGATGGGTACACCAGTACAGTTTGAATATTATTAACAATCCAAGGGACAGAGATCAATTGATGGTGGTTAAGGTGGTAGATGATGATGACGATGTGGAGAAGGTGCTGGATGAGTAGAAGGATGTGTTTAAAGGGAAGTTGGGAGCGCTGAAGGGTTATGTCCAAAAGGTAGATTTGAAAGACGGAGTTATTTTGGTGAAGCATAGAGCAAGAAGAATACCAGTGTTGTTCAAACAGGAAGTGAAGGACCTATCGAGGGATATGGTCTATTAAGGTTTAATAGACATGGGTGTGGAATTTAATACAATATCTACTTGTCAATGTGACAAGCTGCTTCAGAAATCTACTTGATGTGTAAAAAAATCTACTTGCCCCTTTGGTGCCATGTAGTGCAGCAACAAATTATGGCGGCAATCTCATTATATAAGAGCTCCGATAATAGCCTTGCTGATTATACCATGGCTAATATTATAGTAGGGCTTGAATACACATAATTTCCTATTTCACCTTTCTGCTTATCTACATACTGGGGCTGGAGGTACCGGTAAGTGTCAGGAAACCCCAAGGTGCCTCCTGCGTTATTTGTCAGCATCCCCAGGGATTAGGGTTAAATCATATCTCTGTTCTTGGTTAAACCTTCATGTTTCTATGTAAACATAATGTGCTGTGTTACACAATTGGTTTTATCAATGCTTGTTTTACCAATGCTTGTTTACTAGTGTGAGCAGGTGTAGACATGTGCTTCTAATTGGGTGTGGTGTAAACATGTGCTTCTAATTGGGTGTGGTGACTCATCCACATGTGGAAACTCAACTGCTTTCCTGATTGGCTATAAATAGAGTGAAGCATGCCTCCCTGCTTGGCTTTGTTTTGCTTCCTGGTCGCAGCATCTGATTTGGCAGTCCAGCCCCTGCTGTCATCCTCGTATTCAGGACTTTTGAGGCAATTCTTTTCTTCGTTCCTGTACCAGCTGACACCAGGCATTCCTCCAGCACTCTGGAAAAGACTCTATCTAAGTGACTAATATTCTCCAGGGAGTGTCAACTTCAGGGCAGTGCGCGCTCTACGGGCGACTAGAATGCAAAAACCTAACAATTACAAGCTAACATAATTTATGCATTGTGCTGATATGATGTTGTTTAGCCTTTTGCATTGTAGAGTTTACTCCTGAAGACTTCTGTTCAGCATGCATAAAAAATTCTGTTCACATGCAATGTACTGCTGCAGGCTTTCAGACTGTGTCAGGGTGTGGTCCCCTTCCAAGGCCTTCTAGAAGCTTTCCCTGCAGCATGCCTGGGTGTGGTTGGTGGGCTGGGCTAAGACTCTATTAAAAGGGAGCAAGCCCAGCTCCACGTGATCACTATTCAGAGGTCCCGGTGCAGAGCAGCAGCAACTTCCTGAGCTCCTGTTCCGGTAGCCTACTTTGACCTTCCAGGCCTTTGCCCTTCATTCACATTGGTGATCCTTGATCAGGGCGGTAAGACGGAGATCGGGCTGGGCCCCCGATCACATTTTCAAAGGCATCCGAGTTCTTGGGCCTAATTTTCATGTTGCGAGATTTTACCTTGTGTGTGTGAATGTGCTGTGGGTTTTTTCTTGGCAGTTACATGGTGGCATTCAAATCAGCAAGACGCGCGATTCATTTCTTGTGTGTAATTAATGTTATTTATTGTATGCTACCATTTCCTGACATTCATATGGTGACATTCGAATCGGCAAGCCGCGCGATTCCTTTTCTTGTGTCTAATTCATGATAATCATTGTGCGTTACCATTTCATGGCCTTTGCATGGAGGTACTCGAATCGGCAATACGCACAATTCATTTCCTGTGTGTTTAAAATGACGGTGTTCATTATGCGCTACCACTTCATGGCATTTACTTGGTGGCTTTCGAGTTGGCAAGACGCGTGATTTATTTCTCGAGTCTAATTTATGTTATTCTTGGTGCACAATCATTCCTTGGTATTTACAACCTTTGTAAAAATCTGCAATTCATGTTCCGCCAATTTAGAGAAAACAAAAATGCTAGAGTTCTAGATGTAATGTTGTATGTACATAATAAGTTTCTCAAACACGATTCTTATGATGGTTTAGAAATCATTCAGATTACTTCCTGATCCTCATGCAAAAGATAATACTTGAATTTGAAAGTTGCATTTAACCTTTCTTGATTCCCTCACAGGTGCTCAGTCATCTTGAAGCCTAGTTATTTAAGCCTATGCTTAGATTGTCCATGTTTTCAGAATGACAATGCTTAGAGTCATAGCCTAGTGCTGATTAATATGATATAATCTTGATATTGTGTGTTTTAACCTTTTTGCTTCCTACAGGTGTCCTTCCCAGCTGTTCCCTTCCTATTCCCTTTTCCCCACTTGGACTCTGTGACAATTCTAATCAGAGTATTGGAGCTGTCTTGTGGTGGAAGTGTTGGGAATGTGCACAGACCGGGAGGATCTGGTGACTCTGGCAGAATAGTGAGCCCACCAATTATTAGCCTCCTGGTTTGTGTATGTTCTCAACATGACCACACTGGACGAGCTAGTCAAGGCTAGCACTCAGCTCCAAGCAGAGGTGGTATCATCAAAAGATTTGGCAACTAGCCTAGCTGAGAGAGTGAGTCAGTTACAGGATAAGGTAGAGAAGAAGGAACAAAATCCTACAGGTGTGTCTTGGCCAGGTCCTTCTTCTCAGACTTCTGGAGGTAATCCGGCAAACATTTCCCTCAATGTTCCTTCAGCCATTCCTTTAGCTCCCCAAGAACTTTTCTCAGGCGACCCCTTGAAAGCGCAGTCTTTCCTGGTTCAAGTGGAATTACACTTCACCTGCAGACCACATACTTTCCCCGATGCCCAGTCCAAATTAGCTTTCTTGTTATCATATCTGACTGGAGATGCAGCTACCTGGGCTAGTCCTCTTGTGCGTAAAGACAGTCCCCTGCTATACAACTGGAGACATTTTGTTCGCGAGTTTGAACGAGTCTTTGACCGTAGAACTGTAACATTGTCAGCAGATCGAGAATTATTAGACTTACGACAAGGGAATCAGGACTTAGTGTCATATTTAGCCAACTTTAAGCAGCTGGTCGCCGAGACATCCTGGCCCGAAGAAAAACAAGCGGCCTTGTTCTACAAGGGACTCAAAGAGGAGCTAAAAGATATTCTAGCTCAAATAGACCCGCAGCCTACAGACTGTCAAGAATTGATCAATCTTGTCTTGAGGCTGTATCATCGCTTAACAGAACGAAAAGGAACACGCAAAAAGACTGAAAAATATTCCTGGCGTGCTCACGATAATGGAGACTTAAGAACTCCAAGAGAAAGAACGCCAGAACCTATGGAAATTGGAACCATCAGGAGACCTTTGACCAAAGACAAAAAGGACCTACGCAGAAAGAATGGACAATGGGGGTCATTACAACATTGGCGGTATAAGGCGCTTACCGCCGTGCAGAAGACCGCCAATACACCGCCGCGGTAGACCGCCACAGCTATTATGACACACATCACGGAATCCGCCGAAATTCAGACACCCACACAACACTGCCACACCAAAGGTCAGCGATAAACTGGCGAAAACAAATCCTCCACCCCAACAGAAACACGCCCATGCTATTACGACCCACGAATCCACGCGGCGGTCTTTCAACCGCGGTATTCCATTGGCGGTACACACTGCCACGCTCAAAATACACACACATCTCCAAAACACCGCCACATTGGACAATTCCAAATACACACACCTGATACACATACACACACCACTCCCACACACCCAACACAATATAAAACACACACCAACATCACACACAAACCCCTACAACCAGAATTTCTGAGAGAAAGCCAGAGAGACAGCACAGCTATTGACAACCCCATCACACAGAGGCACACAACACCATCACCCACACTACATCCACGCACAAAACACCACATACCACTACACTCACCACACTCATCAACACATACACCACCCCACACATCACACACAACACCCCATGTCACGCCAAAGACACCCCCGCTTATCCGAGGAGGAGCTCAGGGTCATGGTGGAGGAAATCGTACGGGTAGAGCCACAGCTATTTGGCTCACAGGTACAGCACTCATCAATTGCCAGGAAGATGGAACTATGGCGCAAAATAGTGGACAGGGTCAACGCCGTGGGACAGCACCCAAGAAATAGGGAGGACATCAGGAAGAGGTGGAACGACCTACGGGGGAAGGTGTGTTCAACGGTATCCAGGCACAACATCGCAGTGCAGCGGACCGGCGGCGGACCCCCACCTCCTCCCCCACAACTAACAACATGGGAGGAGCAAGTCCTGACCATCTTGCATCCTGAGGGCCTCGGAGGAGTCGGTGGAGGATAGGACACTGGTAAGTCAAATCTTAACTATCACATCCCCACCCTACCTGCATGATATCACACACCCCCACCCTCACACCCTCCCCTATCACCCCAAATCCTCAATAATCTACCCATGACACCAAGCATCCATCCCAACACCAAGCCCTGCATGACACAACTAAGCATGGGCACCCCTCACTATAGCATGCCCACTGCACATACCCAGAACACCCCCCCAACCATCACCACACAAGCCCCCACACAGGAATGCCTGCACTGGGGATCACGCACACCCAACCATTGCACACCATTACACACACACATGCAATAATCATGTTCTTATACCCCTGCAGGAACCCGAAGGAACGTCACCACACCAGAGGGTCCAGACAACACCACTCCACCCCCAGAAGAGGCCCACAGTGACGACAGCAGCTCTGCCCCACTGGATCCTGATGACCAGCCCGGACCATCGTGGGCCTCAGGACAGTCGGTTCCCCTTGCCCAGCCACAGCCCAACACCGAGCTGCCACCCTCTGGTAACACCAGCACAGCACCCACCCAGCGGGCCCAAACCTCCATACCCAGGACAGGTCAATCAGCGGTGTGTCCACCACTACAGGGCACCCAGGGTAACCCACCACCCCAACAACAACAGGGACCTGGGGGCAGTGGTAGTGGGCACACGGTCCAGGGGACGGAGGCACAGGAACGCCGGGGAACTGGGAGGGCTGCTGTGCGACAGAGGGAGGACAGGCCAAAGGAACCAACTCTCCACGAGGCCCTATCCTCCATCATGGGAGCATACCACCACTCCCAGGAGACAATGGCGACGGTCCTGGACAAGTTGCAGGAGACCCTGCGTCTGCAGGACGAACTGTATTTGGGGTTCAGGGAGGAGCTCAGGACCATCAGCTCCGCCCTGGGCACGATCGTAGGGGTGCTAACGGACATTCAAAAGACCTTGAGTGACACCGTGGCACTCCAAGGGGCCCCTGACACTAGCCAGGACGACGAACTGCCCACCACCTCCGCCGGCACTAGTGGACAGGACGCCCCGCCACAGGACCAACACACCAGCACCCCATCCCCTGCAGACGGACAACCACCACGCAGGCGGGCCCTGAGATCCAGGAACAGGACAGAGCAAGATGGCAAGACCCCCGCCAGGAAATAAGACCACCCTGATTGTCCGCCCACTGTCCCACTTTGTCACCCTGTCCAGATTGGAACTGCCCCAGCTCCACTTCCAATGCCCAGATGGGCAGTGCACCTGTGAGACTAATAGACTGGACTCTGCCATGGACATTCCTACGCCATCACCCATCCCCATTTTACAACCTTCCTTGATTTTTTTAGCACTTAAATAAACACCTTTGAAAGCCAAAAAAATCTGGAGTCAGTCTATGATTTGGAACTTTGTATTATCAATTACAGTGTCATAATGGGTTACCCATTGTAAGGCTAACATACCAATGTCACACATCACAAGCCCTTGAAGGATGCAAGCAGTTGACACGTAGGTTACCACACTTGGGAAACTGAAATGGAAGGGTACACCTCAATTAACAAATAGTGAGTGAAATGTAGGTACAGGATAGAGGTAGACGTGTGAAAGTTAATGTAATGTTAAACCAGAAAATGTTCTCACCTGTGTGTCACTGGAAATATTGCTGCATGACTGACTCCCTGTTGTCGTTTTCTTCATCCTCAGCTTCATCCTCATCACTGTCCACTCGCACCACAGGCTCCACAGCTGCCACAACACCTTCATCTGGATCATCCTCCTGCAGAAAAGGCACCTGGCGTCACAATGCCAAATTATGGAGCATGGAGCAGGCGATGATGATGTCGCACACCTTCTTCAGTGAGTAGAATAGGGATCCATCTGTCATATGAAGGCACCTGAACCCGGCCTTAAGAAGGCCGAAGGTGGATTCGATCACCCTCCTAGTCCGCTCATGGGCATCATTGTACCGTTCCTCTGCCCTGGTCCTGGGATTCCTCACTGGGGTCAATAGCCAGGAAGGGTTGGGGTAACCAGAGTCCCCCAATAGCCATACACGGTGCCTCTGGAGTTGACCCATCATATCAGGGATGGTGCTATTCCACAGGATGTAGGCGTCATGCACAGAGCCAGGGAACATTGCATTTACCTGCGAGATGTACTGGTCTGCCAAACAGACTATCTGGACATTCATCGAATGATAATTCTTCCTGTTCCTGTACACCTGTTCACTCCTGCGGGGGGGAACAGAGCTACATGGGTCCCATCAATGGCACCTATGACGTTCGGGATATGTCCAAGGGCATAGAAGTCACCTTTCACTGTAGGCAAATCCTCCACCTCAGGGAAAATTATGTATCTCCTTACGTGTTTCAGCAGGGCAGACAACACTCTGGACAGCACGTTGGAAAACATAGACTGGGACATCCCTGATGCCATGGTCACTGTTGTCTGAAAAGACCCACTTGCAAGGAAATGGAGCACTGACAGCACCTGCACGTCAGGGGGGATTCCAGTCGGACGGCAGATTGGTGACATCAGGTCTGGCTCCAACTGGGTACATAGTTCCTGGATTGTGGCACGGTCAAACCGGTAGGTGACGATGATATGTCTTTCTTCCATTGTCAACAGGTCCACCAGCGGTCGGTACACCGGAGGATTCCGCCATCTTCTCATATGTCCCAGCTGACGGTGCCTAAGGACAACAGCGAAGAACCAGTCACTATTCCTCCAGGTATGTACCCACAGTTACACACAAGACTACACCAGACAAAAAACCCTTCCTGTATGTGTGTTGAGCATAGGCCTAGCTATGTGTGACGCAGTAGTAAATGAAGCCATGTGGGCCCTTGAAATGGCGGCTGCCTGACCTCTAAACTGGGACAATGGGATTGTGGGGTAACTGCGCTGGTGTTGCACACCGTCGCGGTAGGCGGTCGTAGACCGCGGCGCAATGCTGCATTGGTTAACATTGGACCCTATGGGTCCCAGGAGCCAATGAACAGGTGCGCCGGCGGTGATGATGCGCACCGCCGCGGACGTCACCGGCATTTTCTATCTGTTCACTCACTAGATACCTGACCTTCGACAGGAGAGGACCTACACTGCTAGTGCTGCTGTGACCTCGGTCTGGAAGCGACGATGGCTGCTGCGTCTGGGGAAAGGGCCCCTGCCTTCACTGCACAGGAGTTGGAAAAACTTGTGGATGGGGTCCTCCCCCAGTACACGCTACTCTACGGTCCTCCAGACAAACAGGTTAGTACACAGGGAGCACGTTGTATGGGCTAGGCCTGGGTGGAGAGGGCTGGGTGGAAGAGGGAAGGGGGCAGAGTACATAAAACAGTTATGCATGGGAATGAATGGGCCACATGGCCAGAGTAGGGAGGGGGCCACTTACATTGACGGTGCAGTTGGTAATGACTGTTCCTCTTTCCTTGTGCATGTCATGTAGGTCAGCGCCCACTAGAAGAGGGACATTTGGCGTGCCATCGCCAAGGAGGTCCGGACCCTGGGGGCCCACCAGAGACGGGGCACCCACTGCCGTAAGAGATGGGAGGACATTCGCTGCTGCAGCAAGAAGACGGTGGAGGCTCAGCTGGGGATGGCCTCCCAACGTCGGAGGGGTGCCCGTCGCACCATGACCCCCCTGATGTTCCGGATCCTGGCGGTGGCCTACCCGGAGTTGGATGGGCGCTTGAGGACATCACAGCAGACACAAGGGAGTGAGTACAACCTCATTCAGCGGACTTTGCGTGCAGTGGAGGGGTCTGGGTGGGGGAGGTGGGCTGTGGGTGTCCCTAGGCCAGGGCGAGTTAGGTAGGCAAGGCCCCTCCGTAATGTAGGCCATGTGGCACTCAACCCCACCTCAGCAGAGTGCCAAGTTGAGGTATAGTTGCCCCTGTGGCATCCATGTGCGCAGATTTCCACCATTGCCATGTAGGCCATGTCCCAGAAATTGCATGTGCAGAGGTCAGGAGCACGGCGTAATGCAGGGGGCTGCTGCGTCTGTCTTGTCCGCCAACGGTAGCGGCATGCCATGCACTAAAACTCTCTTTGTTCTGTCTCCCCTCTTTTTCCTGCTCTCCCTGTCCTTTTATACATCAGCATCATCAGGCGGAGGTACAGTGGAACCGGAGCACGAGGGAGCTGCATCCCACATGGCCATGGAGGGCCACACCACAGACTCTGAATGCACCAGTGGGACGGAGGGCGAGGGGAGCTTCACGTCGGCCACCGGATCACCAACCAGCGACACGGACTCGTCCGCCGATGGGAGCTTCCCTGTGGTGGCGGCACCACCTGTGCGCCCCACTTCTACAGGTACAGCCGCCACCCCCCCTACCAGCACCGCCCTCCCAGCAGCCCTTCAGCGTTCGCCCCGTGCCCGCTCACCCAGGAGGGTGGGCATCACCTTTGCCCCAGGCACCTCAGGCCCTACCCCAGGCACCCCTGCTGCCCTCAGTGAGGAGGCCATTGACCTCCTCAGGTCACCCACTGTTGGGCAGTCTACCATTGTGAATGCCATCCAGGGTGTAGAAAGGGAGTTGCAACACGGTAATGCATTCCTGGAGGGCATTCATTCTGGTCAGGCTGTCCTTCAGCGAACCCTGCAATCTCTGGCCTCAGCACTGATGGCAGCCATTGTCCCTGTGTCTAGCCTCCCCCCTCCAACTTCCTCCACCCAGACCCAATCTCCTGTACCCCAGCCCATCCCAAGCACACCTACAGGCCAGCATGCACACAAGTCAACACACACAAGTAGCTCAAGCAAACATAGGCACCACACACACCACAGGCACTCACGCAAACCTCACCCACATACAGACACAGCAACATCCACTGTCTCCACTGTGTCCCCCTCCTCCTCTTCTCCCTTTTCCCTCCCAGTCTCATCTACACACACACATGCATGCACCACATCTACAGGCACTAGGACTCGCACCAGAACACCCAGCACCACAAGCCGCTCACCACCTCCACTGCCATTTACACGTCCCCTGTGCCCTCTCCCAATGTGTCTGTGACGCCCCCTCCCAAAGTACATAAACGCCGGCAATCACTCACCCAACATCCATCCACCTCACAACAGCCTCCAGTACCTGCACCTGCACCCAAAACAGCTAAAGTGACACCTCCTACAACCACCTCCTCTTCCTCCAATCCCAGACCCCCTCCAGCTACCCATCCCAGTGTTCGTCAGAAACTGTCCCTCTGTCAAATTGACCTTTTTGCCCGCACCCCCCCTCCAATTCATCAGTCCCGTTGTAGCGCCTCAGCCAAAAAGCCTCCAGTACCAGTGGTGCGTGTTCCAGGTTTTTGGAGTGCACCGGCCACCAGGGCAGGCAGTAGGACCCGGAACCAAGGCACTGGCAGCCCACCCCCTGTAAAGGCTCTGAAAATGGAGAGTGGACGACGGGACCGTCTTAAGACCCCTGGTGGGACAACAAGTGACATGGGATTGAAGGCGATTTGTGAGTCAGCTGTAACTCCAACAAAGGTGGGGAAGGTCCAGAGGAAGTCTGCCCAGCCTGTTGTGAGTGTCACGGCGGAGAAGTGCGCCATCATTTCCGGCGGTCCAGACACAACCGCCAGCACCGTCGTCACTGGTCCAGAGACCACGGCCAGAGTCACAGCCCAGTAGGGCACAAGTATCGTCACTGGTCTAGAGACCACCGCCGGAGTCACAGCCCAGGAGGGCCCAAGTATCGTCACTGGTCCAGAGACCACCGCCGGAGTCACAGCCCAGGAGGGCCCAAGTATCGTCACTGGTCCAGAGACCACCGCCGGAGTCACAGCCCAGGAGGGGCCAGGATGCCACAGCCCCACTGGGCAATGAGGGAACGTCATGCCACACACCAATGCCCATTGTAGAGATCGTCATGCCACACACCAATGCCCATTGTAGAGATCGTCATGCCACACACCAATGCCCAGTGTAGAGATCGTCATGCCAAAAACCAATGCCCAATGTAGAGATCGTCAAGCCACACACCAATGTCCGTATCAGAACCGCCATGTCAAAGCACCGCTGAACAGGGCAAAGACCGCCATGGCAAAGCACCGCTAAACAGTCTAGAACCACCATGGCAAAGCACCGCTGAACAGGCCAAAGACCGCCATGGCAAAGCACCGCTGAACAGGGCAAAGACCGCCATGGCAAAGCACTGCTAAACAGTCCAGAACCGCCATGGCAAAGCACTGCTGAACAGGGCAAAGACCGCCATGTCAAAGCACCGCTGAACAGGGCAAAGACCGCCATGGCAAAGCACCGCTGAACAGGGCAAAGACCGCCATGGCAAAGCACCGCTAAACAGTCCAGAACCGCCATGGCAAAGCACCGCTGAACAGGGCAAAGACAGCCATGTCAAAGCACCGCTGAACAGGGCAAAGACCGCCAAGCAAAGCACCGCTGAACAGGGCAAAGACCGCCATGGCAAAGCACTGCTAAACAGTCCAGAACCGCCATGGCAAAGCACCGCTGAACAGGGCAAAGACCGCCATGGCAAAGCACTGCTGAACAGGGCAAAGACCGCCATGGCAAAGCACCGCTGAACAGGGCATGCACCGTGTAGGAATGAATGGACCGCCACATCAGGCATCCTTATCCCATGTGCAGCTGGGACAGTGACAGGACAGGTACTTTCACATGGAGACTCATCCAGTCTGGGCACCAGTCCCCCTCCAGAACCAGTGGAGACCTGCATCTACTTGAGAGACTGTGGCTTTGCACTCCCCAGGATGGCACAGTGGGCAACCCACCCACTGTTATCCACTTGAGAGACTGTGGCTTTGCACTCCCCAGGATGGCACAGTGGGCAACCCACCCACTGTAGAGACTTGAGAGACTGTGGCTTTGCACTCCCCAGGATGGCACAGTGGGCAACCCACCCACTGTAGAGACTTGTGAGACTGTGGCTTTGCACTCCCCAGGATGGCACAGTGGGCAAACCACCCACTGTAGTGACTTGAGAGACTGTGGCTTTGCACTCCCCAGGATACATCAATGGGCATGGAGCCCCATCGTGGATCTGGCTTCGCATTCATCTGGCTGAGGTGCCCCCCCTTCCCCTTGAGGTGCCTGTAGTGTTTCTATCTGATGCCCCGGCAGTGTTCTCTCCGATTTTGGTCAGGTATCTATTGTGGGCCTCGCCCATGCATTTTTGGACTGTTGGTGCACGGACATTGTTGTGTACATATCTACACTACTTCTCGGATAGTATGTGCAAATAAGAGTGATTTTGAGATATATATATCTGTATATTTTTGTATGACATGTATATTGGCACATTACAATGTTTGCCCGAATTTCGCATTGTCTTTGCATTCTTCCGGGGGGATTGTGGGTTGTTACTGTGATTTTTGTGACTGCATTGGTGTGTATGTTGTGATATGCGAGGGTGGGGGTGGGGGTGTTTGGTGGGTGTCCCCCTAACTTTTGCCTCCCCCCACCCCCGTGTCGTAGGTGCAGTACTCACCGGTATCTTCTGCGCCTACGTAGCTGTTGGTCGTAAAGGAGCAGAAAAACAAGGGCAGGTAGGATTTGTAATTCCGGCTCCATGGTGTCCTCCTTCCTCGTGGGATGTGTTCAGGTGAGCGTTTTCCCATAGCAAAAGCTGTTTCCGCCGTGTTTTTATCCGTGGTGCATCCGCCCCGGAAAAGGTGGCGGATTGGCGGGTTGTAATAGTGTGGGCGGTACATTGTCTCCCGCCTGTCTGTTGGCGGTAACCGCCGCGCTGCTTGTCTGTACCGCCGTGGCGGGCGGTGTGTTAAAGTGGCTGTCTTTGTTGGCGGTTTCCTCCAGTGTCATGAGTCCCTTTTGTTGTCCGCCGGCCTGTTTGCGGTATTACCGCACCTTTAATACCGTCCGCCAGGGTTGTAATGACCCCCAATGTCTCTATTGTGGACGCAAGGGTAATTTTGCCAAAGAATGTCCAATCAAACCAAAGAGCAAACGAGGTCCGGTCCAGAAGGTTGCAGTCAATGCACAAGTCGAGACGGAAAACTAAAGCACCCAAGATGCAGAGAAGGATTGCTCTTGGGTGTCACCGTGGACCCTTCATAATCTAGACATCTCAAACTGGGAATATAAGTTCAGGTAAAGAAAAAGACCTATTTCGAGAAGGCTCTAGTCGATTCCGGGGCTACCGGGAACTTTGTGGACGCCCAATTAGTTTGTGCATGGGGGATCCCATGTATTGAAAAAGAGACCCCAGAAATCATCCAGGCAGTCGATGGAAAACTCTTGACTGGAGGTCTGGTAACTCTTTAGACTGTCCCCTTGTCGGTGATTTGTGAAAATAAGAATGAAAGAAAGAAACATAAAGAGAAACTCATCCTTGACGTGATCCATGCTCCCAGTATGGAATAATCCTTGGCTTACCATGGTTAACTCATCACAATCCAGAGATTAATTGGGCAGAACGAAAGGTTGCGTTCTCATGTGCGCTATGTAAAGAACAATGCCTCCAAAAGTTTCAAGTATCAAAAGTTTGCAACTCTTACATAGCCACTGCCACGGAGAAAGAAGTTAAATTGCCCAAACAGTATTCATCTTACAAAGATGTATTTGATGAGAAAGAAGCAGATAACTTACCTCCTCATAGACCTTATGACTGTCAAATTGATCTAGTTCAAGGTGCGATACTCCCCAACTGTCGTGTTTATGCCCTGTCAGAACATGAAAATCAGCATTTACGAAAGTATCTAGATCAATTCTTGGAGAATGGTTTCATTTGCCCTTCTAAGTCTCCTGCAGCTTCTCCTTTGTTTTTTGTTCCGAAGGCGAACTTCAAACTTGTATCGACTATAGGGGATTGAACAAAGTCACCATCAAGAATAAGTATCCTTTGCCCCTAATTCCGGTCTTACTGGAACAAGTAAAGAAAGCAAAAATCTACACTAAGCTTGATCTTCGAGGTGCTTATCATTTGGTCAGAATGAGAGAGAGCGACGAATGGAAAACAGCGTTCAAGACAAGATATGGCCTCTTTGAATACACTGTCATGCCTTTTGGTCTGTGTAATGCTCCAGCAGCATTTAAATTTTTCTTGAATGACGTTCTTAGAGAGTACCTCGACATATTTGCAATAGTCTACATCGACGACATTTTGATCTACTCAGACAATGAAAATGAACATGTACAACATGTCAAGAAAATTCTTGCAGCCCTCCGAAAGCACCATTTATATTGCAAACTAACCAAGTGTGAGTTTCATGTTATCACAGTTGAGTTTTTAGGGGTTATCCTTACCCCTCAAGGTATGGTGATGGCAGAAAAGAAAGTAAAGGCCGTATCTGATTGGCCCACCCCAAAGACTGTTCGTGATGTACAATGTTTCCTGGGATTTGCACATTTTTACCAGAGGTTCATAAATCATTTCTCCCAGACAGTGGCTCCAATCACTAAGCTATTAAGAAAGAAAATAAAAATGTGTATGGTCCCCAGAAGCTTATCAAGCCTTTTCAACTTTAAAGGAAGCTTTCTCCACTGCCCTAGTCTTGACTCATCCTGATGCGGATCGACCCTTCATAGTGGAAGCTGATGCTTCAGATGTGGCGATAGGAGCAGTCTTGTCGCAACGAAACAAAGACACTGGTCAACTTCATCCTGTAGCTTACATGTCTCGGAAGTTGAACGAAGCCGAACAGAACTATGTCATTGCTGAAAAAGAGCTTCTGGTGATTTGTGACGCCTTTAAAGAATGGAGACATCATTTGTTGGGTGCCAAAAACACTGTCACGGTATATACTGATCATCGCAATCTTCAGTTCATGAGTTCCGCCAGACTTTTGACTCCTCGGCAATTACGCTGCATGCTGTTTTTTGCCGAATTTGATTTTGTGGTAACTTTCCGGCCTGGTAAAGACAATCGCAAAGCTGACGCCTTGTCCCGCCAAGAGTCTACCACGTTGCCTGCAGTTCAAACCTCCAGAGCTATCATTGCTCCAGACAAAGTCCCATGTATCATAAAAACTGAAGATTTCTTTGAAGACATCCGTAATTCTTTCACTGCCGAGAAATGGCAGACATGGGCCCAAGCAGATCCCAAAAGGTCAATCAAGCAAGGATTACCTTTTCATTACGCTCGTTTGTTCGTGCCCACTACCAAACTTCGCAAGATAGTGTTTCAATTGGTTGCATGTTATACCTACGGCAGGTCATCCAGGTACTCCTAAAACTCTTGAATTAATTCAACGCTATTTTTGGTGGCCTACCCTAACAAGAGATGTAAAAGCAATGGTAAACAACTGCGAAGTCTGTGCTCGCACTAAAACAAGTCATTCAAAACCGAAAGGGTTGTGGCATCCACTCCCAACTCCAAGTCGTCCTTGGGAGCACATTTCTTTAGACTTTATTACAGGTCTACCAGTGGTTCAACAACATTCAGTAGTCCTGGTGGTAGTAGATAGTCTCACGAAATATGGACACTTCATTGCCTGTAAGAAATTGCCCACCTCCAGTGAACTGGCAACTATTTTACTGAATAGAGTGGTTCGTTATCATGGACTGCCGAAAATAATCCTCTCCGATCGGGGGTCGCAATTTGCCCCCAATTTCTGGAAGACATGGTGTAAAACACTCCAAGTGACATCTACACTATCTACTAGCCACCATCCTCAAACAGATGGTCAAACGGAGAGACTAAATCAGACTTTGAAGCAATACCTGCGTGCTTACGCTGAAAAAGCACTTCATTCCTGGACATCAATGCTCTGGTTAGCTGAGTTAACCTACAATAACTCATTCCACACTTCTACTGGCGTTACACCTTTTTTTGGCTTGTTTGGCTATCATCGTGACACCTTGCCCATCACAATCCCTTCCGAAAGTTCTCTTACTCCAGCTGTGTCAGAAACCAACATCTGCATCAAACCCAGAAATTGATTCAACAGCATTTAGAAAAGGCCAAACAAAAATACAAAAAGCATTATGACAAGAAATTGGTGAAGGACCGCAGTATCAACTAGGTGATAAAGTGTGTCTTTCCACAAAACATATAGACTTCAAGAAGAAGCACATGTTCAACCCCAAATTCATTGGTCCTTACACTGTCCTTCAGCAAATCAATCCTGTGACCTATAAACTACAATTGCCAAGATCATTACGGATTCATCCAGTGTTCCACACTTCCCTCTTGAAAAAGGCAGTCCAGAAGGTCCGCCCTCATCCAGATCCAGTTCTGGTGCAGGGGGAGGTAGAATACGAGGTCAGGAAAGTTTTGGATTCTAAACTGAGAGGGCGTAACCTATGGTACTTAATTTCATGGAAAGGTTATGGCCCTGAAAGTAACTCATGGGTTTCTGCATCTGATATCCATGCTCCAGTACTTGTGAGGCATTTTCATCGTCTCAATCCAGACAAACCAGGCCCTAGTTCGCGTCTCGGAGAGGGGAGTACTGTCAACATCAGGGTAGTGCGTGCTCTACGGGCAACTAGAATGCAAAAACCTAACAATTTCAAGCTAACATCATTTATGCATTGTGCTGATATGATGTTGTTTAACCTTTTGCATTGCAGAGTTTAATCCTGAAGACTTATGTTCAGCATGCATATAAATACTGTTCACATGCAATGTACTGCTGCAGGCTTTCAGACTGTGTCAGGGCGTGGTCCCCTTCCAGGGCCTTCTAGAAGCTTTCCCTTCAGAATGCCTGGGTGTGGTTGGTGGGCTGGGCTAAGACTCTATAAAAGGGAGCCAGCCCAGCTCCACGTGCTCACTATTCAGAGGTCCCGGTGCAGAGCAGCAGCAACTTCCTGAGCTCCTGTTCCGGTGGCCAGGAAGATCAAACTTCCAGGCCTTTGCCCTTCATTCACATTGGTGATCCTTGATCAGGGCGGTAAGATGGAGGTCGGGCTGGGCCCCCGATCTCGTCTTTGAAGGCATCCGAGTTCTTGGGCCTAATTTTCATGTTGAGAGATTTTACCCTGTGTGTGTGAATGTGCTCTGGGTTTTTTCTGGCATTTACATGTTAATATTCGAATCGGCAAGACGTGCGATTCGTTCCTCGTGCTTGAACCCTTGATATTCATTGTGCACCACCATTTCTTGGCAGTTACATGGTGGCATTCGAATCGTCAGGACGCGCGATTCGTTTCTTGTGCTTTAACCCTTGATATTCATTGTGCGCTACCATTTCTTGGCATTTACATGTTAATATTCGAATCGGCAAGACGTGCGATTCGTTCCTCGTGCTTTAACCCTTGATATTCATTGTGCGCCACCATTTCTTGGCAGTTACATGGTGGCATTCGAATCGTCAGGACGCGCGATTAGTTTCTCGTGCTTTAACCCTTGATATTCATTGTGCGCTACCATTTCTTGGCAGTTACATGGTGGCATTCGAATCAGCAAGACGCGCGATTCGTTTCTTGTGCTTTAACCCTTGATATTCATTGTGCGCTACCATTTCTTGGCAGTTACATGGTGGCATTCGAATCGGCAAGACGTGCGATTCTTTTCTCGTGCTTTAACCCTTGATATTCATTGTGCGCTACCATTTCTTGGCAGTTACATGGTGACATTCGAATCGGCAAAACGCGCAATTCGTTTCTCGTGCTTTAACCATTGATATTCATTGGGCGCTACTATTTCTTGGCAGTTACATGGTGGCATTCGAATCGGCAAGACACGCAATTCATTTCTTGTGTGTAATTCATGTTATTCATTGTACGCTACCATTTCCTGACATTCATATGGTGATATTCTAATCGGCAAGCCGCACGTTTTTTTTTTTTCTTGTGTCTAATTCATGATATTCATTGTGCGTTACATTTTCATGGCATTTACTTGGAGGTACTAGAATCAGCAATACGCGCGATTCATTTCCTGTGTGTTTAATATCACGGTGTTCATTATGCGCTACCACTTCATGGCATTTACTTGGTGGCTTTCGAGTTGGCAAGATGCGTGATTTATTTCTCAAGTCTAATTTATGTTATTCTTGGTGCACAATCATTCCATGGTATTTACAACCTTTATAAAAATAAATGTGCGCAATTCATGTTCCGGCAATTTTGAGAAAACAAAAATGCTAGATGTAATGTTGTATGTACATAATAAGTTTCTCAAACACGATTCTTATGATGGTTTAGAAATCATTCAGATTATTTCCTGATCCTCATGCAAAAGATAATACTTGAATTTGAAAGTTGCATTTAACCTTTCTTGATTCCCTCCCTTGTTCATGTTGTCAGAATGACAATGCTTAGAGTCATAGCCTAGTGCTGATTAATATGATATAATCTTGATATTGTGTTTTAACCTTTTTGCTTCCTACAGGTCTCCTTCCCAGCTGTTCCCTTCCTATCCCTTTTTCCCCACTTGGACTCTCTTAGACTCTGTGACAATTCTAATCAGAGCATTGGAGCTGTCTTGTGGTGGAAGTGTTGGGAACGTGCACAGACCCCGAGGATCTGGTGACTCTGACAGAAGTTTGTTCTTTGAGCGCCGCGCTTTCCTAGAACAGCTGGTGTATTTCAGACCTCGCATTTTGACAGAGTGCTTACCTTGAAGAGACAAATGCATTTCTGAACATTCTACATTATTATAGTAGTTACATGCCTAAATGTGCTTCAGGAAATCTGTTTGAGCTCAAGTACTACAAAAAGTGACAGTGCAATTTTAAAAGAGCATTCACGTGACTTTTCTTTCTCTAATAGCATAACTCTTGGATTTAAATTGGGTCATTCATGCTTGTGTTTCAGGTTTGAGGAAATTGCTTTTTGAAAGGTTTTTCACACATACAGTGAAACCAAACCAAAATGTGCCACCCTAACTGTTTGAACCCAGAGTGGACATTTGTATTTCTTGGATTGTTTTTGTTCCTTTTAGTTTAACCCTATGCATGCAGGAAAGTTATAGGTGATATAATTAATGCCCTTGTTTGTCTTTCTTGTGCATGATAAGTGCAACCACAGTTCTAACTGCAGTGCGCATCAATGAATCTCTGTGAGGCCAGCCCTAGTGTCACAGTACTTAGTGTTATGGTACTCAGTTTGGGTTTTTGGTAATGCAGTGTTAGTATTTGTGCCAACAGTTATTATTATCCAAGAAAAGTGCTGGAGCATCCCGGTGTTCTCCTACTGCTCCCGTGCTCATATCAGAAAGAGAGATTCAGTTTCAAGGAAGTTGAGTGCACTAACTCTACTATCACTCTGTCAACAACGACGTGCCCCCCGAAGATACAGGGTGCCTGGCTGGACCGGCAAGACGTGGCAGTGTTTTGTCTCTTTCTCTTCCACTCCCCCTTTCCTTTTGGGACACCTGCCGGGGTTTCTGTGTCCACCAGGAAGTGCCCAGGAGGCCAGGGCACACCATCGCCCTTGCAGACATCCTGCTTTTCAGGTGAGTGGCCCTGTCTCGACATAAAGCCAAGCCACAACATATGGGGCTGCCTGGGCGATGGATTCCTCAATCAGTACTTTCAAAGGTTTAGCACAGGCTTTACCAGCTGCTCAGGATGCTTTATCTTTATTAGATTTAACTAGGGCCCTAGCGGGATTACAGAAGGAAGTTCTTTCCTTAAAGAAGGAGAACCTGGATTTGCACACTGAACTACAGCGGTATAAACCACAAGACACCCCCTGGGGAAAAGTCAAACTAAAACAAAGATCTCCAGTACCACAGGCCCCTCAGTTTGACCCGTCTATTCATGTTCCTAGACGCAATTCAGGCCCAACGACTTCCACCACACAACCCATGCACGTAATGTTCACAACACCAACCCCTGTGCCCTTAGCACCTCCAGAAAGGTTTTTGGAGCTAGTGCCAAGTTCAACATTTTTCCAGTGCCAGCTACAGTTTTTGTGTCGGGCAGCTGCATTCCCCAACAATGCTGCAAAGGTAGATTTTAGGTAGCTTTCAGGCAATGCAGCTAATTGGTCTATTCTGCTGGTGGAGCGCAATGACCCTATACTGTATGATTTCAACCGGTTCAAGGAAGCCTTGCGGAAACTGTTTGCCAAACACCTCTTTGTGCAAGCCAGTGACAATGAGTTGCTGAATTTGTGCCAGGGAAACAAGGATCTACTGTCCTATATCACCTCTTTCAATCGGTTGGTGGCAGAGACTGAGTGTCCCAAGGAGAAGAGGACCTCTCTTGGCCTTCGGTACGATCTCAAGGATGTTCTAGCCCAAATTGTGGAACCGCCTATGGAGTGTTCCGAGTTCATTGACCTGGTGGTATGATTGGATCACCGCTTGAGTGAATGTAAGGGAGAAAAACTCTGGGGTGACACACGCTTAGTGGTGCTCAAAACTGAAAAAAAGGAGTCCACCCTTCCCACTCATGATACACCTGAGCCCATGCATATTGGCAGTGTGTGGGGCCCACTATCTAAGGAAGAGAAAGAACGTAAGAAAAAATTGAAACTGTGTTTATAACTGCGGTAAGGCAGGGCATTTTGCTCCGGAATGTCCTAACAAGCCTACTGCTCCAAAGAAAGCCATTGGAGCGGTAACGGGGCCTGAATTTTCGCTTCCTGACCAGGCGGTAAATTAACTGGCTTGATAACTTTTGAGACCATTTGATAGAGCGCTTCTTTCAATATGGCCTCACATCTTCTTGCTAATACCACCAGTCGAGTACCTCGACATCTAACTCTTATTGTGACGTTAGTGTTGTCCCCTCAGGTTCGTAGGTCATTCCCATATTGCTTGACTCTGGGGCTACCGGAATCTACGACTGTCAGAAAAGACGTCCCTGAACCAGTCAGAGCCATCAATGGCCCTCCGGGCTTATCGTTTATCAAACAACACCCTTGTCCATGCTTTGTGCAAACAACCATACAGAACAAATTCAGTTTGACCTCATAGATACCCCAGTATTTGGAGCCTTTTGGGAGATACCCTGGCTTCAGTTACACAAACCCAAAATTGACTGGGACTCTAAACATTGCTGGCACTCTTGTTACCAAGAAAAACAATTACTAGTGACAGCCTTGCATTGTGGGTCCACACATAGTACAGCTATCAAGCCGGACGACACACTGGCCATTCCTGCACCATATAAAGACTTCTATGATGTCTTTAGTGAACAGAAGGCCACCCAGCTGCTGCCACATAGGTCATACGATTGTCGTATAGACTTGATTCCAGGGGCAACGCTACCATGTAGTAGGGTGTATGCTCTTTCTGAGCCTGAGAATCGATACCTTTGAGACTACCTGGATGATCTATTGGCTAAGGGTTTCATTCGTCATTCAACGTCACCAGTATCGTCGTCTTTGTTCTTCGTGCCCAAGAAGAATCGCTAGCTGTGCGCATGTACAGATTATTGCGCAGTCAACAAAGTGACCATACAAAATTAGGTATCCTCGTCCGTTGATCCCAGTTCTTTCAGATCAGGTACATCAGTCAACCATTTATACTAAACTCAACCTCCTCGGTGCCTACCACTTGATCCGAGTGATGAAGGGGGTTGAGTGGAAGACGACATTCCGAACTAAATTCGGACTCTTCGAGTACACAGTGATTCACTTCAGGTTGTGTAACGCTCCTGCAGCGTTTCAATTTTTCATCAATGAAGTGCTGCAGGAGTTTCTGGATATCTGTTTAGTGGTATACATAGACGACATTTTGATCTATTCGTCTTCCACTGAGGAACATATAGGGCATGTAAGAGCGGTTTTACATCAGCTTCGTGACCATCATCTCTTCGCCAAGCTGGAAAAATTTGTTTTTCACTCTACAACTGTAGAACTCCTCGGATGTGATCACTCCCGATGGAATTTCCATGGACAGGTTCCAAGGTACAGGCCATCCTGGATTGGGTAGCCCTAAGATCCATCAAGGAAGTGCAACAGTTTTTGGGCTTTGGAAATTTTTATCAGAGATTTATACCCCACTTTTCTACTGTGGTATCTCCCATAACTCATCTCCTACGAAAGGGGGTTAAGTTCCTCTGGGATGCAGAAGCTGAGAAAGCCTTCCAACATCTTAAAAACACATTCACTGAAGCACCCATTCTCCATCATCCCGACCCGGCTCAGCCATTTTTCATGGAAGTAGACGCTACCCAAATGGCAGTGGGTGGTGTCTTGTCCCAACGAGATCCTGAGTCTGGGCATTTCCATACAATAGTTTACTTCTCAAAGAAATTGCTACCCGCAGAGCAAAATTACACGGTGGCAGAGTGGGAACTTCTGGCCATCAAGCTTGCCTTCCAGGAATGGTGTCACCACCTACTAGGAGCTAGACACACCGTAACTATTTACACAGATCACCGTAATTTACATTTTTTTCAAGCGACCAAGGCCCTGACACCTCGTCAATTGCGCTGGCTTCTATTCTTTAATGAGTTTGACTTCGTAATCACCTATAGGCCCGTTGCTACAGAGCAAAAGGCAGGCACGTTGTCTAGGATGGGTTTCTCCTCTGATGTTGCGCTAGAACAGGTCAGAAGCATTATACCTCTAGAAAGAATTGTGGCTGTGTGCACTTCTCAAGAGTTCCTTGAGAAAATACGGGTATCCCAACACAAGGTTCCCTGTTCAACTGATGTGTTTGAAAAAGAGAATTTACTATTTCATGCTGATCAGTTGTACGTCCCTACCAAAGAATTACGGGATACAGTGTTACATTGGGGACATGATTCTGTCCTTGCAGGTCACCCGGGTGAGAAAAAGAGGTTAGATCTCTGTCAAAGATGGTTTTGGTGGCCCACACTTGTGCAGGATGTCAGAAGCTACGTCCAGACTTGTTCCACCTGTGTTTGGGCTAAAACCCCACATACCCCAGCCACAGGATTGTTACTTCCCATGCCAATTTCGGTGGCCCTTTTGAGTCTGTGCAAGCCCACTAAATTGCATGTTTTAAAGGCTTTCACAAGCTGTTTTCTAATCTTTTCCCATACTGAGAAAGGTTGGAAATGTACTCCTGACCAGGGCAGAAGTAAATCGTCTTCTGGGGTTGGGAAAAAGTGGTTGGAGGGAAAGTGAACTTGTGAATGCTCGACAGATTTTCGCATGAGCAAATCTAAACATGCATATTTGCTTGTGCTAAAATACAGCTTACAAATATTTTCTGTGGGTACAATTTTCTGGTCTACTTGTGTAAATTCATGAAATACATAAATCTCCACTAATGCAAAGACATCTAACCCAGGAGCATTTTTGTGACTTTCTTTAAGAATTAGGCCTCTAATTAGGTCAAAGACCTTCTGTTTTTATTTAAATTATATCTTTCTCGCTCTCTGTTCTTGTGGCAGAAAGCTACACTGTGAGTTCTAGCAATCTGCTCTTTCGCAAGGACGATATCAGGACACAAAGTAGTTTTAAACAGTGTCAGGAACTACTGTGGCAATGTGTGCTTTTTTTAGACTAAAAAATATTTTTGCTTTTGCCAATGTTTGTTACAATGGTGAGAGGCTAGGCAGCTCCCACAAGAGTAAAGTTTTACAAAAGCCATGTCAAAAAAAGACGAGCATTGCCAAAACCAAAAGACTGACCACTGATGTTGGACCTATTGGCTTTGCCAGTGCTCGCTTATCTTCATGTTTTTCATAATCTTGTTGAAACTATTTATACTGATTTTTCCATTATGACTATTATTTGGAAATACTAGCATGCATTATTTTACTAAATAATGGTACCTAATCTAATTTAGTAAGACTTTTTTTTCCTAGTTGCATTGTTTTGTGAACATTTTATTTGTAAAGCAAAGAATTATCAACCTTATTTGCAAGCTTCTGCACATATTTACATCTAATCAGAGAGAATTTTGGAACCATTTTACATGGCCTCATATTGTTGAACTTTGCAAACATGTATACACACCTTTTACTGAACCGCTGTCAGTAGTGCAGTCTGAGTCTACATTTAGAGTGCTCACTCTAATAATAAAGGCTTTGCATTAATATACCATAAAGACAAGTTCGAACAGCAGAAACATACAGTAACAGATAGTACCTCAACGTCAGACAATTCCCTTTCCTGCTCCAAAATGTGGTGCTGTAAACTAGCAGCCAAAGGGTTTGTCCTCCTGGAGGGGGTGTTGGCCCTACTTGCCCCAAGGACAAAATAAACATGTAAACCTGTTGTCTTTGACCCCAAATAAAATGTCATGGGTGTAGGCAAATGGAAATTATACATCCATGGACAGACCCAGTGGAATCAGCTCAGTGGATTTCACCAGTTGTTATAACTAAAAATGTCAATGGGAAGAGACACTTTTGTGTTGACCTTTGATCTCTGAACCAAAATATTGAGGTAGATAGCTTCCCATTATCAAACATTACAGAAATAGTGCCGACGTTGAAAGATACAAGATACTGTTCAAAGTTAGACATCAAAGTACATTCCACCAGTTAAGATTACATCAGGAGTCTAAGGTGTTACCTGCATTCATAGCAACTAAAGGGGTGTTTCAAATAAATAAGAGGGGCTTTTCAATTAAATCCAGTTCCATTTGGTCTTACTAGTGCAGCAGTGTGTTTCAGCATATGATGGCAGATGTATTTAAGGAACAGAGCAATGTGACGTTCTTCCCAGATTGCATTGTGGTGTTTGGATAGAGTGTGGAAGAACAAAGTTTAATCCTGAGACAAACTACGCAGAGGTTAAGCGAAGCAGGGTTAATTCTGAGAAGGAACAAATGTCATACTATCTATGCCCAAGGTATAAAGCCAACGAATGACCTGGTGAAAGCGATCATAAAGGTGCCAAAACCAAGAGATAAGGATGAATTGAGGTCCTTTATGGGTCTTGTGGAGTATTATGCAAGATGGAACCTATGAGGTCATTGTTGAGAAAAGGCAAATCGTTTGTGTGGTTAGGTGAGCAAGAACAGACATTTGAAGCGGTTAAGAAAGACATAGTGGAAGCAAATCTCCTAATACAATTTGATATTAACAAAAAAATCTTGGTAACAGTAGATGCAAGTGCAGTTGGTGAGGGAGCGGCCCTTGCCCAGATGCATGGAAAAGACAGAGGCTTTTGCATTTCGGTCATTGGCAGTTGTAGAAGGGAAGTCCTCTGTCATCGAAAAAGAGGCCTTGGCGGTTGTTTGAATCATGGCGTGCTTTAGGATATATGTAGGGGGTAAATATAACCCTAAAAACTGACCACAAATCTTTATATAAAGTTGTTTTGCCAGGTGGCACAATGAATGTTTTAGCAAGATTAGCATCCAGGCTACAAATTCAAACTGGAATATATTCCTGGCTGGATCAACAAGCAGGCTGATTGCATTAAGTGATTGTCAATGTCAATAGAAGAAGGGAAAGATGACAATACAAGTGTGGAAGAGGTGATTGGAAGTGTGGATGATGTAGCAGAAGAGTGTAAGGGTGCAATAACACAGGAAGAGTGGATACACACTCTCAAAGGGGATGAGTTGTTGAACCAGGTCAAGAGAATGATGGGAAAGACATATGTGAGAGGGAGCTGTGTGAAAGAGGAAGTGAGACCATACTGGAAAATGTTAAGTGAACACTCATATGGGGAAAACTGAATATTGATGGAAGGAGACAGTTTCATTCCACGTGCAACATTGAGGAGGAGGTTATGAGAATTATGGCATGAGAGACATCTAGGGCAAACTTTGGCAGCCGAGCGAGTAAGAGAGAATTTTTGGTGGCATAAAGTGTATGTGGATGCTGTGCAATAGGTACAAATGAGTGAAGTTGGTAAGGAAAGCAAAAAACATTGAAGGTTGGTGGTGTTCAGGTCCAACATATTCAAGATCCTGGTCAACCATAGGCAAGAGTTGGCCTTGATTTTATTTGACCATTCAGTGGGAAGGCGCACAATTTGAGGTTTGCAGTAGTTATGGAGGATGTTCACTCCAAAAGGATGGAAGTGGAATTTATGAGTGAGCAAAATCCACTACAATCAAGATGCTAAGAAAAGTGTTTGCCAGGGAAGTAGTGCCTATTTAATTGTTTACAGATAACGGTACACAATAAACATCACATGACATGAAATTAATTATTTTTATCTCAATATGGATTGATACATACTAGAATATATCTATATAACTTGCAAGTCAATGGAATTGTGGAGGGGGCAAACAGACTGGTCAAAGGTATAACTGAATTGGCCATGAAGAGCAAGTTGGCTGTTGAGAATCAGCAATGGAGGCTCTGTGCGCAAACTGCACACACGTCAGTGTGACAGGTCAAACGTCTTTCTGGTTAATGAAAGAAACAAATCCAATTGGTTCCAGGTTGGATGAGACAAGATAGAAAAAAACAAAAAGAGGAAATTAGAGAAGGTGGGGTGGTTTAAAGAGAGTGGTGAGTAGAGAGTGAAAATTGGATTCAAGTGAAGCTGATACGATTGAGTGTAGGCCTCTCACCAGTCAGGAGGGCCTTATCATATACGTATGATGAGGAGTAATTATAATACTGTCAGATGGACGAAGGTGGAACAGAAGATAAGCCCTATACCGATAGAAAAATTAAGGCGAGGTGACTGCAGGGAATGTGGAAGAAAGTGGATGTAGCGGAGCAATGTTCATGACTGATGCTTAATGTTTGGTTGGGCCAAACCGAATGGGAGTGATGTGTGGTGCTGGTTAAAAGGATGCATCACAGCGTCATGTAAGAAGTGATAATAAAATGGAACCTGTAAGGGAGAATCACCGGATTTCGCGCAGAAGGTGGGTCCGGTATTGGAATATGAAGTGAAGAATGGTTCCTCTAGGTATGTACATAGGTTTATTGGGTATAATACAATTCTTCTGTTACAGTTTTGTCAGGCACAGATGCATTCACTTGAAGCTGTGGTTTAGCTACAGATCAGTCATGCTAATGCTATGCTCAATTTTTGTTTTGATAACCAACTTTTAATTGAGTTTTGTTCTTAAAACATGACCAACAGCACAAACATCCTGTCACAGATCGCCACACGAGTTCATATACATATCAGTCATATAACACCAATCCATGAAAGTCCCACCATTCGCCTCAAATCTTCCTATGCTTGTGTGGACATCCCCAGGCCAACTAAATAGGCCTCTTGTGCAGGGCGCACCAGTCCACTCCTGCCCGCCAGGCAACCAATGAAGGAGGGGTTGTGAATTCCACCCCCAGGCAATATCCCTTTTAGCAACCAGCGTGGCCACTCCCTCAGAGGCATGCTCCACTCGGTCCCCCCAGGTCTTCCAGCAGGTCCAGAAGGGCAACTCTGGGGGAGAGATGCAAGGGTCGGTCAAGGATTGAAGAGAGTTCTCACTCCACCCCTAAAACCCCCCACCCCAAATATGGGATCAACACAGAGCAGAACCAAACCACGTGAATAAAGTCGTTGTCTTCTGTCGAGCAGCAAAAGCGTTCGGCTTGCAAAATCTTACCTACCTGTTGGAGTTGCTAGGGAGTCATATAGGTTAGATGGAGATAATTGAGTTGGTTCAATCAGAGGCGTGTGGAGATGGCCAGTTCCCATGGAGCCATTGGCTGCCCTCCAGTCAGTGCTGCTAAGTTGCCTCTACTCACGCCTTCCATCTCTGTCTCAGCTTCGCAAACTGGTCAGGTGTGTTAATGACCAAGGAACAGTAAACCTGCAATACTGCACTCTGAGTAAGCCTGCCAGTCAACAGTTTAGCTTCAAAAGGACTAAAGTTCAGGATTGCAGTGTCCAAAGGGAGGTGAGCCACAAGGGCGTGTCGTAATTCTAGGTACTTGTGAAACTGAGAATTAGAAAGCAGAGATTGCTCCTGTAGAGCAAAGAACAGCCCCCAGACCAGCCATCCCGAGCAGGGAAATCCCTATCTTGTCCCATTTTGCTAACCTGTCCAGCCCTGCAGTGTGATGTGGCCATGTGCCCGGCCAGAGAGGGGTCATGCAGGTCAGTCTGCGGTGGTTCCAGCCCATAAGGAGGAGCGCCAGCTCAAGAAAACTGCATGTGCAACGTCAGGGGGGGTGGGTGGACCTGGGAATCGGGGAACTGTACAGGATGCCCATAATTTAGTCAAGCCCCAACAGGGACAACTCAGCCCGACAGTTTGGGTCACTCCAACCCCCATTAAGCAAGGCGTTCAACATAACCATCTGGGAGGTAATGTTGTAACGGAGCAGGTCTGTAATTCCCATACCCCCGTCATAGGGGAACTGTTGGCAGCTGTCAAAGGTGATACAATGCCGACCCTCAGCCCAAATGAAGGGACAAGTGATGGAGTAAAGGACCGTGAACCACTGGTCGGGACGGGAGGAAGCGATGTGGAAGACATAATGGAAATGAGGGAGCACAATCATTTTGAAGAAAGCCACATACCTGAGGGCGTGGAAGGGTACACAACCCAATTACTGAAGGTATTTCTTCATTCTAGCTACTGGGCGCAGGATTTTGGGGTTAAGGGCGGTGCCAGGTTAAGAGGACCACATCAATTCAGGAAGCAAAGACATATGCATACCCAGATATATGAAGGTCAGGTGTAAGACAGCAAGCAGCAGACACAAAGTCACCCTGTACCAGGACTAACAGTGATGTTGGGTGTTAACGTGGAGGCTGGAAGTCGCCAAGAAGAGCACAACTTCATCACAATACCAGGAGTGGGGGATTTATATTGCCCGACGCCCGAACCAATTAGATTGCCACAGGGGACAAGAAGATCAAATGTCTAGTTTGTCCCATGGACAACTAGACATTAAATCACGCTACAAAGGGATGCGCTTTGGTACTCACAGCCAAGCTCTGTCGAGAGTAATAAGCTTTATACTATACAAATGTACAAGATAAACTGGACCACAACTCGTTCTGTGTCATGCCTGGCTCAAAATAAACATCAGAGAAGCCTCAGTCCCGCTGCGTGTGCTTTGATCAGCGCGCACTGCAGCAAGAACTCCAAACCGGGCAGTGGTATGAAGAAAAGAAAATTCTTTTGTTCCATGCAAGGAAATGTGCTCATTAAAAAAACCTGCAGAATGTAAAATTGTGCCACCTGATTGTAGTGGGCATCCTGTCTCCATGCCACACCTGTAAGAAGGCTTTCAAATTAGGGACTCGATAATTAACAGTGTACAGTCTGAGAACAGTGGGATGCTTTGATTATCTATTCTATTTTCAGAATAAGTGACTGATTTTGAATGAGTCAGAGTTTATGATTTAATCAACATACTTGCACAGCCCTGGTAATGAACACAACCAGACTCTTTCCAAGTTTGCGGTTTGCAGAGTAGGTCGCAGTTAAGATGAACAGATACAGGAAACGTGGCATTCTTTTTTTAAATGAATGTAAGCTGCAAGGCCGCTGACAACACGGATGATGCTCATAATTGTGCCATGACAAGAACGTTTGAAAGGGAAAAACTGCAATAAACTGGTGATGAAGGGAATGTAGAACAATAAATATATTGAGAGTGGGATTTTCAGGTTGGGACAACCCTGAAGTATAGAAAGCTTTTGTTATAAATGATTTGGGCCACAGTCAGAGAGTTGCAGGTACTGAGTAAAGTAGACCGGCAGGGAGTTTTATCGCCCTGCCCCCTTCTTTTCATCACCTCTCTCCTCAACCTCCAGCCACTGACTCAAGCAGTGGACTCTATCATTGGGGCCGCCGAGTGTAATCGGTGTAGCTCTGGTGAGATGTGCCCTCTGCTGCTGGTTGTCTCCAGTGGATGTTTGCAGCTTCCCAAGTGCTTAAGTCTGTGTGTGTGTACCCTGGGGAGGGATGTGTGTAGGTTTTTCACTGCAAGGTGTGAGTATGCACAAAAAGAGGAGGGGGGCGGTTGGGTGAAAATATGTCCGTAGAGTGTGTTTATGTGTCTTTGAATGGTGTGTGGACTGCAGGTAGGAATGTTCGCAAGGTGGATGTGTGTCATTTTAGGTTCTGTGTAGGTTGTCTCTGCAGGATTGTGTGTGTGCATAGTAGGTATGTTTCACTTTGAAGGGTCTGTGAATGTGCAGTAGCTGTGTGTCTGTAGTGTGCATGTGTGAGAGAGAAAGAGAGAGAATGCATCTTTAAAAATGCGTGCATCCCTCAAAGCACTTCCGGGCCTCTGCACTCGATAGAGATCTTTAGGATTTGAACCTTGAAAACAGCTACTCCCAGAAGTTTCTGCTCTTCACTTCGCCAGCACCTTCCTATTGATGTGAAGTGAGTGAAAGAGTAAAGGACAGTAAAAATAACATGGTGACAGACCATTAGAAATTAAAGTGGGAATTGCATAAAAACAGCAGGAAAGTAATGAAAATTTAAAATATATTCAAAATTAGAGGAAATGAGAAACCACAGGACAGGGAACAAGAGAGAAGAGGGACAGAAAATGGAAAAGAACGAGCATTATAAAGTAGTAAAGAAGATAATCTGTATGCTGTTGGATAAACTCAGAGTCAGATGCCAAATGCAACTTGCCCGTCACAAATTGCTAGTTGTAATCTGCAGTCCATGGACACCAACCTTCAAGAGAGTTCAGTGGATACTTAACGGGCTGCACATATGCACCTTTAGTTTGTAAGTGATGGGTCTTAATCGCCAAACTCTATACCAGTTGTTGTGTATTGCTTGGGATCACATATTACAATATCTTAGTGATAGCTCAATAAATTAAAGCACCTTGTGCACAATTGCTTGTAATCGTTTGATCCCTGTTTGCAGTGTATTGATAAGTAGCAATATGATCTCTATACAAGCACATTTCTGATAGTTAAGAAAAATACACATCAAACATTTCTTTTCAAAATGTAAAAATGCAACACCCAAAAGCACCTTTCTAAACTGCAAACATATTTCCAGTTCCAAAATATTCATTTTTTTCAGACCAGCTAACTGATATAGGTAATAAGTTGGACAAGTAGCCATCTTTACAAGACAAGTAGATTTCAGTAACATTTTGTCCCTTGGACAAGTATATTTATTAAAAATGTCCACACCCCTGCAATACACTCCTCTGGACCACTGTCCCAATGACTAGCCATGCACCCTAGCGTCACAGTGCATGAGCTGCGGCAGAGGCTCAATGATGAGGGCGAAGATGAGGGGGAAGAAAGAGAGAGAGAGCGGGCAACACTGGCGGAACCTCCGACCAACAGGGAAGGGAGAGGAGACTGATCCATTGAAGCGAATCTGTGCCAATGGCGTGGAGCACAAAAGCTTAATCAGCCTGTGGTGGTAGGGGCCACGCTCTGCATGTTCCAGGACCATACACAAGAGGGACCAATCAAGCAAGCTAAAGGCCTTCTCACAATTTATAAGGAGCAGGGCCACCAGAAGAGGGAGAAAGTGTTCCTGGGACAAGACCAGCTGGACTCTACAGATGCACTGCCACGGGCCAGAATGAAGCTGCACTGAACTGGGTGGATCAGATATGACAAGGTCAAGTGCAACTGATTGGCCAAGACGTTTGCAAATACCTTGATCTCTGAATTAATTAGGGATTTGCACTGTAGGAGGCACAACTATACAAGGGTTGATCTGTCTTGGGAATAAACATGATAAAGGATGTGTCCAGCTCCCAGTGAAAGGCACCATTGCACTCAGCCTCAGAATACATGTCCAGCAAGGGCGGGATCAAACCGGACCAAGACCTAGGATAATATTAGATAGGAAGCCTGTCAGCCCATCATGGATCGCGGTCTTACAGGAGGTCATAGCTGAGAGTGCTACCCCAGTCTCGTCAGCCGTGATCAGCTGGTCCAAATCACGGGCCAGTGAGTGAGGGATTATCGGGAGAGGGATCTCAGCCAGCAGCAGATGCGCCACCTCCCAGGAAGGCCGAGGCCTAGGGGCATAGAACTACCAGTAAAAGGTAGCAAACACCTCCAAAATGTTGTGGGTACAGACTTTAAAGGCAGCCCTCAGTGTACCCAATGTGCGGGACTATTCTGGAGGTATCCTCTCTGGTGGCCATCCACTAAACGAGTTTCTCAGACGTCACCATGCTCATAGACCCGATGGGTCAGGGCCCTCCAACACTGCCTGGCCTCCACCAGGGAGACCTGGCACAACTCCACAAGGGCAACTGCTAGACGCAAACAAGCGCATACGACGTCTCAGTGAGCACCTGGTGCTCCAAGACAAGGATTCAAGGGTTGTGACGTGTGCAAGCTTCTCCTTACCCCGGATATAGCCTTTCACCAGGTTTAATGTTGTAGGTTTAATGGCCGCCCAAACGGTGTCTGACCAAGGATACAGACCCATGGTTGGCCTGAAAGTATGCCTGCAGCTTGGCCTCTAAATGGTCAGCAGAATCTGTATCAAACAAGTGCCACAGGGGCTGCCCGGCCGGCTCCGAGGCTACCATATGCAAAAGATTAGATGAGTGGTCTGAAAATCCTTGCAAACTCAAGGGGACGACAGCGGTAGTAAGCAATATCTGGCACACAGCCACACATACCCTAAGGGGGAAGGGGAGGATCACAAAGGCCACGCCCCTCTTGCTGTGTTGGAGACACTGGGGTCCCTCCCAGACTTTGATAATTGGGACCTGAACAGCATCTCCAGGGTGGGGGACTTATGGCAGCCACGTGGCGTGATCCCCTATCCAGATCTACGACAAGACTACCACCGAGCACCTAATGAGATAAATACGCTATCCGCAGGCCTGACATATGTGGAGGGTGGTGCTGATGAAAGGCACAGAATTGCCAGAGTCATCAACACTAGAGCATAGGCTCCTAGATAAATATATGGCACGCAAGGCCATGTCACTGAAGTACAAGAAACTACTCCACAATACACCTGAGGTCCTGACACAGCTGCACAAGATCTATGGGGGGGGGGGGGGTGGGGGAGTTCTTAAAGACAATGACTGGGTAGAGGCCATGGCTTACTTAAGGGAGGTGGCCTAAAATTCTGGCTTCTGCCTTGTGCAACTAAAAATCCACCAACTTTCGCACTATCCCCCGACCACACTGTTCAAAATGGGTAGGACATCAAGTATCAGTTGCAGACAGGGTTATGGCCACAAAGGTACCTTCTACCACACGATCTGGGAATGTCAAAAAATACAGGGCTTTTAGGGGGATGTCATAGATTGTTTGAATGAAGTATGCAGAGCCTCCCTCACCCTGACAGCCAAACGGTGTCTCCTGAATATATGGGAGAAAAACAGACGTGCTCAGTATGGACCGCATATGTTGGGGCTGGCCATCCCAAAAAGGAACATTGCCAAGATGTGGGGAGCAGAATAAGTGCTTCTATTACAGGGTTTGAAACACAACATGGACTGGTGCGTGCTAGCTGAAACGGTTGTCTACAAAGGCCGGGTTGCCCTCGAGAGTGGGTTAATATTTAGGGACACTTGAATGACTACAGAGGTAACAAAACAAAAAAATCCCTGCAGAAGGATACCAACACTAGACATCTGTAGGACATCCGTGGTCGGAAGGAGCTGACAATCAATCCGTGATGACATCTTATGGGCCTCTTAGGTGTGGGTGTACATAGCATTGCGAGGGTGCCATGTCCTTCATGAGTCACAGAGCCCGATGGTGTCAATCTGTGCCCAAAGCTGGTGGGAGCAAGACTGATGCCCTACCCCCGGAGGGCCGGTCGAGTCCAGCTCTGAAACAGGAGCTGCATTGAAATTCCTCACAAAAGTGGTGTATGGTTGGAAGGCCAACAGTACTGGTTATATTGTCTACCTAGAGGAGCCCCTCCACCCCCTATACCTCCCACGGGGGTCCGAGTAAGTGCTGGTGACCATAAGAGGGAAACCCCTGTGGAGAAGAATCGCCATGGTTGTGTTGAAGTTACCCCCCCCCCCTCACTTTTTGCCTGGTATTGATGCTGATTTGACTGAGAGTATGCTGGGATCCTGCTAACCAGGCCCCAGCACCAGTGTTCTTTCACTAAAAATGTACCATTGTCTCCAAAATTGGCACACCTCTGGCACACAGATAAGCCCCTTGTAAAAGGTACCAGTGGTACCAAGGGCCCTGTGACCACAGACGATCCCTACGGGCTTCAGCAAGTGTTATGCCACCCTAGGAGACCCCTCACCAAACACATACACACTGCCTTTGCACATTGTGTGTGTTGGTGGGGAGAAAAAGGCAAGGTCGGCATGGCATCCCTCTCAGGGTGTCATGCCCACAAAAAAACTGCCTGTGGCATAGGTGAAATACGAATCTATTGAAGTACTTACCTGCAACCTGAATCTTGTGGTTCTAAAAATAAATTAAGGAAATATATTTTTACTATTTAAAACCACTGGTCTGGAGTTAAGTCATTGAGTGTGTGCTTCTTCCATTGTCTGTGTGTGTTCAACAAATGCTTTGCACTACCCTCTGATAAGCCTAACTGCTCGACCACACTCCCACAAAGGAGTGCATTAGTATTATCTACTTTAGCCTCTGTTAAGCCTCTGGGGAACACCCGGACCCTGTGCACACTATTTCTCATTTTTATATAGTATATACAGAGCCAGCTTCCTACAGTTACCATCTGTGATCTAAGAAGGTTGCCATGGAGCCTTCCAGCAAGATCACTGAGGCTGATTGCTGGGAGATAGCACTCACTGCTTGTAATCTGCGTACTCAATAAACATATATGTGAAACCCTATGAGTCCTGTTTCAACTACAACAGAAAACACCTCAGAAAAATAAATTGTGACATTCTTTCTACAATACAGAAGGCTTACCACACTTATCATCAATATAAGTATATAAATGCTTTATGGTTTCCAGATCTCATACGATCTCTTTTTTAAGTAGTATTAATACACAAGAAAAACATTTTCTTAGGGAAACGTATAGCAGTGCATGTACATAATTATAATCAAGGTTTAAGCAAGCACATTTCACTGGGAATGTGTTGTTTTTACTGTGAGAAGCCTTTCATTCAAGATGGTTGCTGTAGTTAGCAAGACTTCACTGGCACACAGTCAGGTCCACTGGAATTAAGTGATTCTGCAGCCACCCCTTTTTTTTGCAAAACTATGGGGTTGCTGCATTTGCCACATACTCCATTATCTGCTACATAATCTGAACATGTTTGCATAAAAAATGTGTTTCCAGCTCAATGGATTAAAAGTTACTAAAAATATTGCAACGTGTTTGCGAGCAATCGAAGGCCCTTCACTAAGGTTAGCTGGTCATCTTTCAGTTGCTTAAGTCTGTATTTGGTTGGTAAACTGGTACTAATGAGGTGTATTATTTACCCAGGGAGTAGTAGGTTGTGTCAATATTATAAAATAATGAATATAATGAATAATGACAAAAAAAGTGCAGCACTATTCTGCATAACTTGCCTTACTTGCCACATAATTCCAGTGGCCCTGCACATAGTAAACAATACAACTTGTGCATTACAATGTAGGGGGAGGAATGAGTCACTTTAATTCTGCAGTGTGAGGATAAAAATGTACATAATGTCACCACTGTAACACATGAATGCTCCTGTGCAGGACACAAAATAGGGGGGAAACACAACAAATCAAGAGTAACCAAGCAAGATAGACAAGGTCATCCACTTATGAGCATGGGTCTGACCTAAAGACTTCTCCAAGTGAATGTTGTGCATTGACCTATTGTTTCCAATGCATTGTTCATTGGAAACAATAGGTCTTCCTACAGACATGTGACCGAGAATTGCAGAGGTGCATTGAGTGTTTGAATTATTAATCTCAGCTTACATTTAATCACTTTCCCCTGCCACATTCTACTCTATTTTTTTCAACCATCTGCACAGTTCCGCTCCAATAACAGCAGTACACCTTCAAAAGATATGCCATCTCCCCTGGCAGTGATGGCTCTAGAGGTAACAGGCAGTAGAGAAGCCATCCAAAAGTGAGAGGCAACAAATCAGGAAACAAGACTAGTCATGGAATGGGTCACCATAAGTTGATGGTATTTGGCGTGGATACCCTAGGTATGCCAACTGGGTATGGGCTTCGAAGTAATCTGCAGCTGAACTGCGAGGGGGGAGAGAGACTCAAAATGTGAACGGCTGACAGGTGAGGTGGGAAGAACGTTCCAGATAACTGACAGTGGAGGGGAGACCCTGGGGCAGTGACAATGAAGATATCACATGAGTTGCAAGGGCGAGGAACACAATGACTTACAGCGGGAGGGCCCCAATGAGTAAGGGGAGTCCTGTATGAACAACAACTGGCCATTCTAGGTGAATGCCAAGAGGCCATCACATCAAAAGCAGTTGTATGGAGGAGACAGCATAGGTTAATTGGCATGGGTGGATGTGTCAGTGGACGTGACGAGTTTTTGGTGGGCGGTAGAGGGGGGCAGTTTGGGTGCTAAAGCTGAAAGAAGTCGAGAAATGATCATAGGCAGGGCGAGGGTACATGCGGACAGATGGTGTCTGCCCACTATTTTCACAGGGTGGCACCGACTACACTGCCAATAGTTTGAGCCCCAAAGAATATGCTGAATTTGTCCCCAGACACTAGGAGATAATTCAGCAGCGCATGCATGTTGTCTGCATTCTTTCAGAGCAACAGCGTGAAAGGGCCCATAACAAAGGCCAAAGATAAGGGGCCACGAGGCCTCGTTTGTTGGAGCATCCTGACTAACAGCTATCAGGAGCCTCACACCTAAATGCAATGGAGGGGATACAAAGGCACACAACTTATTCCTTCACAGGTACTTAAGAAAGGCATGCTTTTGACTTTGTCCAGTCCCTGAATATAAGAGATATGCATGCACTGTAAGAATGTCAGATGCGTTGGTCTGTACCAGTATTCACACAAATAATTTAAATATCACTATTTTATTTATTTCTTTTATAGCACTAAAAGATGTGTTACATAAGATAGAGAGGGTTATACGGTGTAGAAGTCATATGTCCTTCATAGCTCACTGTGCTATACCAGAAGGATTACAATTTATGAACTGCAAGTAACAAAAGGATCTTTGAGTGAATGCAGTAATCCATGTACCTATTTACATAAAACAAAAAATCTGTTATCTGTATGTAACATGATGTGTCTTGCAGGAGCCATATTAACCCTCCATGGCACTTTGATGTGAAAGTGGGACTAGACAAAACATCTCTCCAGCAAATACGTTAACCTACAGAGTTATCTTATCATCTTACTATTATTTTTATTCCCAGGGATTTACTTAGCACACAGATCTGTACTTTAACCCCATAAGGTATTTTAAAATGCAGACTTTGCAACAAATTAAGCAGAATAGATTTACCCCACACTTCTCCTTGCTGTCAATTTCTTTTTGGCAGAGTTTTAAAAAATTAATGTAATAGTTAAGGCCCAGATTTTGCATGGGTGTTGAGTCACTCTTTTTGTCACAGCCCAACGCAAAATCTAATTTGTTAAACATGTTAATGCGCTCAAATGTACCCATGACAGACCCGTTAAACGTATGTGAGGTGTTAAGATCTGACGTCGGTTCTTGTGACGTCACTTCCTGATAAGCTACGTTGTGATGTCACTCCCTGTGATTCCACATGTGATGCCGCGCGCCGTGACTTCCCGTGCATACTGCCTAACTCGGTTAGTACACCCACTTCTTTTGGTTAGGACGTGTGCCTTAATCACGTGTGAGGTCGTGACTGGGTGCACTTGCTAACACGCTACATGCTGTTGGATCGTCTACCTTTCAAAGTATGAAGACAGGTGGCGCACCTCTACAACACACTACAGATTGAGGTGTTGACGAAGCCAATGTGGGAGAACAAACAGCGACAAGAGTAGTGCCATGTGTTTCCTTTCAGGTCGGGAGCTCTGCGGCACCCACTCCATTCGCGCCGAGCCGGCGTGGTTGAAAACTGCCAGAATTAGATCCCCCTTCTGTATCCTTCAATTTACCAAATGAGGAACTTACCCGCCATGTGTACTCGTTGGCAGATAGTAAACGAGAGCCAGCCAGAGCGAATCATCCGCGCGTGCTCCACTTCCAGAATCCGCCTGACGTACTTCCGGAGGTACCCAAGAAAACAAACGGGCTGACTGGCTCTGCGAAATGAAAGTGTTTGAGCTTGTCTGCCGTTGAGCGCTCCGGCACTGCAGACTGCTCGCGTTAAACAGCCTGGCTCTAGAGCGACGTGGTACCGGTTTGAGTGTTGCTTGTGGAGCATTCAGATATGATGCTGTTTTTCTCTTACTTATGGGTTACAGCTTTGTAAATCCATCTAATATATTTTTTGACGGCTTCTATGTTTTACATACATAAATAGCGCTAATTCAGTTCGAGATATGCACACGAACAAAACACATCTCCCGCTATTCTAACAACATAACAGACACGAAGAACATTCATAGAATGAAGACATTTAAAATAAAACAAAATAAGGGTAAATATATGTGTAATAATTAAGCTTTAATTTAACTAAACTACCGGATAAGAAGTATATTTTTAACTTGTACTAACAGCAGCAAACTTATACATATATTTTTTTTAATTTTACCACGATTCTTGACTTTGTCAGCAATGCATCTAAACCTACACCACTTCTTTTTAGGTGTACCGTCATTCAAATTATTCACAGTATCAGAACTATAGGAAGAAGGATTCTGAAGTTCAACAGGCAAACGTCTCTCCTCTGTTCTATTGGAAAAGTCTTGTTTATAAGTTCCAAAGGAGAAGCTGCTTCCTCTGATTTACACAGACCGCGTTTCCTAACCGTACTCTTGTCATCTCCTGCACAGTTCACCACTCGCCTGACATTCCAAACCTGTTCACTTTGGTCACCAGACTGTGAGAGTTGACTTTCACTACCCGGACCTATCCCCCAAACTAGAAATAACAATTGTTGAGCCAACTAAGTTTCAACATCCTAATCCAATCACCCACAACAAACTGTGGGACCTTCACAGGTTTTTACTGTCTTAAATCTCCTTCACGTGCTCCTATTCTATGCAATTCTTTCAGACACTACTTCCTGGTTATAATTTATACAATTTCCGAACCTATTTCTTTTTTCAATCACCATGGCTTCAGTTTAGTAACTGGTTCTCTCCCTCTCAGTGAGTGAATGAGCAGTAACTATGTAACCAGATGTTTTCTCGGAAAAACTCTTCCCACTCATGTCCAATATGCGTGCCCATACTGCACTATCATTACAAACACAATTGAATCTCTCGCCCTAACTGTTACATTGTAGACCGTACAGGGCAGTACTAATGTGATTCATTTTATAATCAGAAAGAAATGTTGCCATCTTTTGTGACTTGAGCTGAACACCATTATCTAGGTGAACACATTGTCTATAGGCACCCTACCGGAATGTAGTGAAGATTTAGGTAGTTTCGAGGAAGCAATGTGATTGGAATGAGGCTTAACTTAAGTATAACATTAGCTTAGCTTTAGATAGTTATACATTTTATTTATAGTAGAGCACAACAAGAAAGGGAATCTTTTGATGAATTTCTAACCACATTAACAGCATTATCTATGTCATGCAACTTCGGGGCTATGAGAGATGAAATGTTGATGGATGAAAGCATAGAGTATGTTAAATGTACGAAAATTCAAGAAAACCTCGGAGTGTTAAGTGATCCCTGCCTCCAAGACACCGTAGCTACTGCTACAGCCATAGAGCCATCTCACAGATGGATACACACTGCAAATGAAGACAAATGTGGGTTAGGAATAGAGCTTTGCAAAGTCATTGAGGCTCAAAACCGGGTAAAAAGAAAACAAATCAAAGATGATAAAATATGTTATAAATGTAGAATTAGCAATCACTTAACAAACTCAAAATGTTGACCTGTCATAGGAAAGGAATGAAAGATATGTGGAAAAATCGGGGCATTTTTTAAAAGTGTGCATTAACAAAAGGAATGTCAAGACAAATAGAGGTAAAATAGCCTGGAAGTGTGAACACGACAAGACAAAAACTAGAAAACAGAAGTTTGAATGTGGCTGCTCTGAAAATAGAAAAAGAGTGGTGTTAGTTCCCAAAGAGCCAGAGGAACAAAACGATTGTGAATAAAATAAAAAAATTGTTCTCCACCAAAATGTCTGGTTAAAATCTTAGACAAGAAGTTAGAATAACTTGCAGGTTTTGGATTTCCATGAACATTTGTTACTCAAGAACGTATCAAAGACAAATCCAAAGATATTGTTCAAGAAATTGATCTTGAATCATCAGACATTGTAGAAAAGCGTCTGACGGTCCTAACATCAACAATGTATGGTTTATTAGAGTTAATCTAAAATTTAGGGAAAATACCACATATGTAAAGTTGTATGCAGCAGTCAATGGCGTTAATGGTATGGAATGAAAGATTTGTGGAAGTTAGGGATCATACTAAATCCCAGGGGCAAAGAACAAGCACTTATTGTTTGAGAATCAGGCAATAACAAGTTGCTGATTGAGCAATTTCCAGATGTTTTTGCTAAAAGCTGGGGTTATTGAAAGGGTTTTCACATTACATAATATTACAAAAGAATGCCATTTCCGTAAGACAAAAATTGAAGAATGTGCCTTTGAGTGTGCATAATGAGTTGATGAATGTAAAATTTCCTAGCTTTCCTAACCGAAAGTTTCAATTCTATTAAGGACACAGAAGCGAGGATTATGCTCAAAACTTTCATTCCTTTAATACTTCCAGTAGTCTTCAACAACAAAGAAAACTACCTTTCCCATGATGCCACTGGAAAGAAATACAGAAGCAACAAAGAACCAGTCAAGGACCAAAATCTGTGGTCCAAATAAGTAAACAGCTTTAAAGGCACATCCTCTTTCTTGAGTGTGACTAAATGGATTATTCTAGATCATTTGCCTTTATTGGAATCGGCGCCTGAAAAGAAAAATATATATGAAATCACTAACAAACCCTAAGTAACAATCTACAACTATCACATTTTCCTAGACTTCAAACTCAATAATGAAGTGTTGAAAAAAACAACATTCGCATTAACATCATGAAAATACATTCATGCATCTTCCCTGAAACACAGGTTATTGAAATTTAACTCACACATAACAAAGCATTCATGTCACCCATTCCAGAAGATGCCCCAGGTAGGAAAAAGTGATAACGAATGGAAGGGAATAAGCCTCGCCTCTGTGTCCTTAATAGAATTGAAGCTTTCTGTTATGAAAGCTAGGAAATTTTACATTCCATGTCCGGACCGGAGGCAAGGATTATACTCGTTCAAAGCATATCCACCACCACTGACACCATATCAATATCTGGTTTAAAGTAAAACAGTTGAAACATGGAGTCCGAAGACCAATGAGCTGCATTAATAATATCCTATAGTCTAGCCCCTAGAGAAAAGGCTTTGGAGGCCATTGTCCCTCTCACGGAGTGAGGTCCGAAATACAACACATCAATGCCCGTTTTCTGCATGACCCACTAGGCCCACTAAGCAGTGGTGGGGGATGAGTGCTTTAAAAGGTTTTTTTAGGGATATCAATAATTGCCTTTCGTCCTGGAAAACGGAACTCCTCCGTCAATAGTTGGTATGCCTTAGGTTGGTTATCGAAGGCTGGATAAGATATCATCCTAGAATCTGCTTTAGTTCTCCTGGAAATACGGAACATAACCCCTTGTGGAGTGAAGATGACTCAAGACATCAACGGCTCTGACATCAGATACCCTGCGGCATAAAACCGGACAGAGGCACATTGGCAGTTTCACCAGCAATCTCTTACGCGAAAGATACTCGTTCCACTGCCAAGACTAGAATAGATTCAGTACTAAATTGACATCCCAAAGTACTGAATACTTGGGTTCCGGCGGTAGGGACAGACAAATTCCTCTCAGCAATTTGCAAACCAAAGGATGCTCTCTGCCTTGTACCAGCCAATGACCAGCCGAAATGGCCGAGCAATAAGAGTTGATCATCCTATACACCAAACCCTGTGATGCTAAAGATGTCAGGAAGTTTAGGATTGGGATAACGTCACTCCCCATGGGATCTTCCTGGCATTGAACACACCAATGCACCCATCTAGACCACCCTGACGTATACCACTTGGTGGTCCCCTCTGCCCAGGCTGTGGCCAGCATATGTTCAGCTTCTTGTGAAAGGCCAAGGACTCGCCATTTTTCCCGGTAATCCTCCATGTCATTTAGACGGCCTTGGAAGACTAGTGGATGACATTGGCCTAGGGGATCCTGAAGAATATCTGGAGGGTGGGAAAGATGGATTGGAAAATCCCAAGAAAGTGCCAGAAGCACTGAAAACCACACTTGAGATCTCCATATCGGCGTGATCAATACCACGTATGCCTACTGTCTCCTCACCTTAGTGACAGTCTCATTATCATGGCAAAGGGGGGAAATGTGTACTCCTTCTCCGTCAACCAAACCTGTAGTAATGCATCTGTCGCCAGAGCAAGGGGATCCAGCTTCCAGCTGAAATATCTGGTGATCTGATAATTCAGACAGGATGTGAAGAGGTCAACCGAGAATGGGCTCCATCCACCGTTAAGTTGGGAGAATATCGGGAATGTAATTGCCACAAATTCAGGTTTTCAGTCTGGTCATTCCCTCAAGCACCAATCAGCAATCTGATTGGATGTTCCTGGAAGGCGCTCTGCTGTGACCAAATATAATTGTGGCAGTACGTCCAGAAATCCTTGGTTAGGTCTGCCACAATTTTTGACTTGGAGCCACCCGGTGGTTTATGTAGGGGACCTCTGACACATTGTCCATCTTCACTAGCTCACAACAGCTCACCTTTTCCTTGGTCAAGCATTGGACCGTGAACAAACCTGCCATAAGTTCTAGGCACCTGATGTAGAGAGACTTCTCTTACGTGGACCATTTTCTCCTGTGAACAATTCTATAACTAGGTCTGGATCCAAGCCGAAGATGAGTCTGCTGTTACGGGCATCCATATGGGACAACCACTGGTTCATTTCGGTCCTCCGGTGTCAAAGGAACCTGTTCCAAATATTGGAGGCCCCTGCACAAGTGTAAGTATAAATCAAAGGATTCCCTTTCCTGTTGTGCTCTAGTATCAAATTTATACTGCAGGGTCCTGTAATGTAATGGGCCTGGAAAGATCGCCTGGATCGAGGATGATAGAAGACCCATTATCTGTGCCACATGGTATAAAGAGGTCAAATATCTAGAGACTGTCTTTCTCAATTCCCTGCAGATTTTTGCTATCTTTCTGGAAGGCAAGCTGAGAGTCTTCTCGGTTGAGTTTATGACAAAACTAAGGAATGTGATCTGTTTGGATGGAACCAACACAGACTTTTTGATGTTAATGATAAACCCCAGACTCTCTAAGAGACTGATCGTTGCCTGCAGTTGGTCCCGTAGAGTGAATTGGCACTGGTCCATGAGAAGAATATTGTCAACGTATATTATCAGATGATACCCCTGAGCCCTCACTAGTTCTACTACTGGATTTAAAACCTTGGTGAAACACCAAGGGGCCAAGGATAGACTGAAAGGAAGGTTCTTGAACTCGAAAACTCTGCCTCGCCACTGGAATTGTAAGAACCTGCGGTGAGAGGGAAAGATCTGGACAGTTAAATACGCGTCCTTGAGGTCTGAGCCCACCATCCAGTCATTCAGCTGTAACAAAGCCCGAAGGAGATGAATCCCCTCCATTTTGAAATGGCGGCAGACCAGCCAACCATTGAACTCTTCCAGGCTGATGACTGGTCTTTGTCCACCGTCTGGTTTCTCCAGAAGAAGAGGTTGCTGAGGAAACCACAGGGATGGAGCTGGGACAGGACAATAGCCTCCTTGTTGAGCAGGCCATCCACTTCCTGATCTATCAGAGATCTCTGGGCTTTGGAAAAGATCAGCAAACGCAGTCATGAGTGTTGGACAGGAGACCCATAGAATTCAGTTTGGAATCCCTGTACTATTTGGAGCACCCACGCATCCGAGGTAATGGTGCACCAATTATGTAAAAAGAGAGTTTGATGACCCCCACATGCACATGGGAATGGAAACGCACACCCACTGGTTTGGGAATTGTGCTCTGGAGGAACCTCTGGTGTCTCGTCATCGCTGGTTCCTTCAGGTAGGGAAGAACTCTCCTGGGTGAAATTCATCCTGGCCTTTCCGGATGCCTTGTCTTCTTGGAGGGCCTTCAACATAGAAGCGGCCGGTCGAGCGCCCTCGGACACAACTGTCCCTGACAAAAATGCGAGGGTGGAAGACCTTTATGGAGGACTGTGCCTTATCAAGAGAAGTGAAGGTAGCCACGAATGTTCCAAATTCCTTCACAAAGGATTCACCCCACCGTACCTACTTCCGTGGAAGCAAGGTCTCCCATTTTCGGGCCAACCTTGATTAGAAGGGAACTGTGCTGTTCTGTGGAGAGTGCACAATTTGCGTTGCACAGAAAGGTAACGGCACGTTGCGCCCAGCCCAAAATGACCTCAGGGGACAGAGTGGCACCCGAGGCCTTAGCCTCCTCGGCCAACTCAACATTTTTATGAGGGGGCTGATGACGTTGAGGAGCTTGTCCTGACAAGCCTTCCATGGCCTGTCCATGCCCTTCTTGGGGTCATGGATAAACGTCTGCAGGAAGGTGGCCAAGCAGGCATCTGTCTCCGGGGTGGCAGATACTTTGCCCGTTAGGGTGGGGCGTGGACATTCTGCTTGGAGCTTGGCTCAAACTTCTTTTTCCAGAGGATGCCTAAGACGGCTCAACACATGTTTGCACACACATGTTTGCACACTTTTTCAGAGAGGAAACCACTCCGCGGACCTAGGATGAACCACGTCCTCAGGATCCAACATATCAGAGGAATCCCCTGCCCTCTGGGTGTTAGTGGGGCTATTAGTAGAGAAGGGAGAGAGCCGCCAGACCCTGGAGAGGTCCGTCTCATTTGTGGAGTTCCCTTGAGAGTCCTCTTCATCCCCATCGGCTGAGGGGAAAGGAGCAGAAGCTATTCCCAAGGACCTTAGGCCATCTGTCAGGGCTTCTAGACCTTAGGCAAAAGGCCTTTTTTAGCCTGTCAAAGGCTGTTAGGTCCACCTGGCCTCTAACCTGCATTTGGGGTGTCATTGTGCTTGCTGCTCGAGCCCCAGTAGGGAACCTTTGGACATGGGGTCTAGTGTTATTTTGAGGGGGAAAAGGCAGGTACAGGCCATTTGAAGCAGGGGCCGCTCTAGCGGTTCAGTGGCCAAGGCTACTGCCTGATGAATAGAGGCATCCATTGCCTGGCAAAACTCATTATCAATCAGGAGGACCAAGATAGTTTCCTCCTTGAAATATTCACTATCATCATGTGATTGCATGACTGCGCTTGTGTAAAGCACACACACCTCCCATTGTGTAACCTGCAGGGAGTTTTATAGTATCGGTGTGAGCCCGTCAAGTGGCATGTTGGAGGCCCCACAAATTCTTAGGCCGTCAGGGTGGCTACGTGCTGGTGAGGTAACCAGGTAGCCAATTTAAGGTGCGCAGCACAGATTATCTAGTGCGGGTTGAAAAAACGGGCTTCGCACCGCTTTTCAGTCAGAGGGATTATTATTACAACCAGGGCATAACCCTTGAAGTGGCCAAGCACATGGCGTGTCGGAAATTGTCACAAATATGCAGGGACCCGGTCAGGTTACCTTCTTGTACTGACCACAATGGGCATTGCCACTTCACAATCAATAATACGAACCCTGCACATACAGGGCATCAAGCTTCCAAGGCGGCTCAGGGGAGGAAGACACAAGAAAGGCTCCATTTGGGGAAGGCGACCGCTCCATGTATGCAGGAGACACACTTCCCCGCTGAGCATGGAGATATGCAGAGTGCGCTGACAATCTACCCTTTAGTGGATTGCTAGCCTCATCGCACTCCGCGGCCTGAGAAATACACAGAAAGCGGCCGTGAATGGAACACTGTTGTACGTGCGCCCACGGCGACCCCTAAACGGGAGAAAAAAAGTTACAGAGCAAACATTCTGAAATAACAAACGCATATACAATTAAGGCACTTATCTCACTGCCGGAAGCAGGAAAGAAAGAGCTCGCGTCTTGGGAGCTGTTTACATCTATGGACTATAGCTGTTGGTCACTGATTGGTTCTTTGTTGTTCTTTCTAATTCCTTTCTAATGGCATCATGGGAAAGGTAGTTTTCTTTATTGTTAAAGAATGCTGGAAGTATTAAAGGAATGAAAGTTTTGAGCATAATCTTCGCCTCCGCTCCTGACATAGAATTATCTACATGACGTAACTAAGGGGACGTGGGGTAATTGAAGTACTCTTCAGAATGGGTCCCCCTCTTTGTTTTGTCTAGAAAATCGGAGAAAAATTTGAGGTTGTGTATTAACCTAAAAGCGATAAATTGTAATGTTGTTATTGATTGTCATCCTCTTTCTAATGTCACTGGATTAATTGCTACAGTGAATGGGGCTAAGTGGTTTTCCACCCTAGATTTACACTTTGCATACCAATTATATTGACCCTCAATATAGACTTTTAACTGATTTTCCAACACCTTTTGGTTTATTCCATGTCATAAGAATGCTATTTGGCTTAGCCTATGCAGCATCAGTATTTTAAAGAGCCAATGTAGAATCCACAGTGTTCACAAATGAACTCCAGGACAGATCCCATGAATAAATATCAGCAAGCAGGGTTGGTTTCCAGAGAAGATAAGTCTTTATTCAAACAAGGACCCATAACTGCATCAACCACTGGACAGGCTGCAAGATGACCAGGCAACTGACATTTGCCTGTGCATTCCAGAGCTAGCCCAGTGCTCAATGTCTTCATGGTTCCAACATAGTTTCAAGAGACACAAGTAGCATGCGATAAACAAGTAACAGTGTCAAAAGACACATAAATGAGAACAAAGGAATAAATAATACATGCATAAATGAAATATAACGTATATTACATAACTGCCTCTCCTTACACTAAACAAAAAATATAGTCATGTAGCATGGTAGATAAAATTACTTTCCTCAAACTACGAGTACAAATAGGTTCATGAGTAAACTCATCCTTACTGGTAAGAGAACTGACAGTTTCAGTAATTCTGCCACCACCAAGTCTAACACTTGAACTGGAAGATGCCTCTTGAGTAACATTAATTTCTAGATCAAAATTATTAACAGTTGAGTCCCTGTTGCCATCATTGCCATCCCAATCTGCTGAAAATTGCACAGTGCAACTTTATTGCTAATAACACCAGTGGATAACATGGATTCTTCAGGCTGTCTAGAGTAAGTTTGCAGATACATATCAGCTTGTAAATCAGATATTGGAACCACACTGTCTCTGTTCCACCACCCCTTTCCATCCAACAAAACCGAAGTTTTGCAGGTTCTAATGACTTTAACCGGTAAGAACAATTGTGACTCTCCTTTACAGACTCTAAAATGTTTTTTAATCACCATCCAATCATTCACATTAACTTGAACATCCTTAACCCTTTTCCTTAAATCATAATTGTTTTATTTGTCTGTTTTGTAGAATCCACATTCTTCTCTTTAACCACATCCTGTCTACTTAAATAATTCTTAGTCAGTCATTCTGACAATAGTTTAGTCCTGACTTCCCTCCCTCTGAGAACCTTAAACGGTGTCACACCAGTTGTGAAATGTGGTGTAGTAAGACATGCCCATATTTTGTCTTGTAGAAAAATAGATACATCAATGTTAGCCGCAATAGCAGTATGAATCCCTTCTTTCAAAATTGTGTTCACCCTTTCAACCAAACCATTGGAAGAAGGGCTATATAGAGCAACTTGTGAATGCTTAATATTTAATTTGCTCATAAAATCAGGCATTTACTTGGAATCAAAATGTAAACCATTATCAGTAACAATTTTACTTGGCAATCCCTCTATCTTAAAAAGTTTCTCTAGAAAATAAATTACTGTTGTTGAGTTGGCAGTTTCCACAAAAGTATAATAGATCCATTTAGTAAAATAGTCTATGGCAACTATAAGATATCTTTTGTCTCTAGGTAAAGAGTTCAATGGTCCTGTGAACTCCAAGGCCACCTTTTCTCAGGCCCTGTTTGAAGTGGTACTAGAAATAAAGGTTTTGTTGCAGTCCTCCAATGCTTGTCAGAAACCACGCATTGTGGACACTTGTCAGTGAACATTAAGACTTGTTTGTTGAGACCTGGCCACAAAAATGTTTGTCTTCATTTCTTACAAGTGGCAGAAATGCTCAACTGCTTCTCATGACCAGTTCTGTCAATTTTGTTTGTCTCAGTTCAATGGGTGGAACAAACGAACCATTCCTGAAACTCATATTGATTTCACAAGAAAGTTTCATGGCTGCTTGACTAAAACACCTAAGATCTCCATCAAGATTTTTCTCTGAAGGCCAACCACTTTTGATGACCCCCAGTACTTTAGCCATTGCTAAATTCCATTCATTTTCAGTTATGTGCCAATTGCAGGCAGACAAAGCATCCACCACTGCTACCACACATTCTGTGTCATGGTCACTGTCGTAAATTCTTTCCAAGGGCAATGGCGACTTGGACAGGAAGTCTGCACAAACGTTCTTGCTTCTTGGAATATATTTCACAACCACATCATATTCTTGCATAGTTAAACATTCACAGACATAAGCTGTGAGGCTCACAGGCATAAGTCATTAGAAGTGGCCGCCCAACAACACCAAACGCAGCAGTTAAGATTATCAAGGGAGCGCTCTGATGATTTAGCGTGTAACTCACTCACCAGCTTATTGCGGTCCCAGATAGCAGCCATGCGCAGATCCCCTCGAGTACTATTGTGCTTGCCTCAGACTGAGCGCAAATCTTCCACAGCGTACAGGTCTTCGGCTGACATTACCCAGGTAACAGGACAAACGATGGTTGGGGAGGCTGAAATGGTCATGGCAATGCAAAGTTTTTCTTTTAAAATAGATTATGCTTACCCCAAAATTCATTTTTTCCACAGACTGGTGGCGATGGTGAGCATATACAATTAAGGCACTTATCTCACTGCCGGAAGCAGGAAAGAAAGAGATTGTGTCTTGGGAGCTGTTTACATCTATGGACTGCAGATTAAGAAGTGTCAGTGGGTCCCTCAAAATTTCAAATATAGACTTACTCCAGTTGGATGTACGAAGGAACAACGCATTCCGCTGTAATGCATAATGTTACCACACGGCCGTTAGAAGGCGGATGCCTTTACCCCGCATAACCTTCACCACAAATGTTTTTACAACGATTATGCTTTTACCACGCATGCTTTTACAACAAATTTAGTTGTAAAAGCATGAATGGTAAAGACATTTGCATGGTAAAGGTTTCACCAGTAAATATATGTATTTTACAGGTAGGTATAAACACTATATATATATATATGTACACTCATAAAGGGTTTATATTTTCCTGTAAAATACTTAAATACATTTTCATGGTAAAGGCATATGCTTTGTAAAACAAAAAATAAATGCTAGGTACAAAACTTTTTGTTGTGTGTGTGTATATATATATATATATATATATATATATATATATATATATATATATATATACACACACATATATGTGTCTGTATGTATGTATGTATATATATATATATATATATATATATATATATGTATATACACACATATATATATGTATATACACAAACACACACATTTCAAAGACACTCTATGAATGTTGCCATATCCTTTGCCAACAACGTGGCAGACAGAGACAGGGTCGCGACCCCCTCCTATCACTCCGAAACCATTTGTTCGACCAGGCACAGCAAGCCCAACGTGTTTCGGAGACAAATGGTTTTGCCGTGAAACGCACACGTGTATATATATATATATATATATATATATATATATATATATATATATATATACATATATGTGTATTTACACTTATAAAACCGAAGGTTACAGTGACATAGTTAGGCTCACATTTTAAATGTACAAAACCATAGAAATTCACCTGTTATCATTAGAGTTATCTCCAGTAACAATTACTTGTGCCCTAAGGTAACTATAACTCGTGCTCTCACCTTCAATGCTAATTACCCTAGATATTACAGCACTAATGACAACTTTTAGAACGTCACTATAAATATCAATGAAACATTAGAAGTAAAATTATTGGAAAAAAACTGTGCATGGTGGGGGCACAAGTTGTAGTTACCTTAGGCCGCCAGTTATAGTTACTTTAAATAACTCTACCTATAACTGCTGAATTTCTCTGGTTCAGCACCTAACTATAACATCCCTGTAACCCTTGGGTTTTTCAGTGAATTTCTATGTTTTTTTAAACGTACCGTAATTGTTATTACTATTCACTAATCCAAACACTGGGGTTGGCCACAACCTCCTATAACCACCCAACCCCGGGCCGGGCATGTCCTTCGGCCTTGTGCGGTGGGGAAGAATAGGTGTGAGAGGGTGTCAATGGATGTGACAGTGTCTGTGTGTGAGAGGGTCTATGTGGGTGTGATAGTGGGTGTGAGAGTGTCTGTCTGGGTGTGAGTAGGTATGAAAGGGAATCTCTGGGTGTTAGAATGTCTCTGTGAGTGGATGCATGAGTGTCTTAGTGGGTCTGTGAGTGGGTGTGTTAGTGCCTGAATCAGTCTGTGAGTGAATGTGTGACTGTTTTAGTGAATGTGAGTGGGTATGTCAGATTCTGAGTGGATCTATGAGTGGGTGTGTCAGGGCTGAGTGGGTCTGTGAGTGGGTGCATGAGGGTCTGAGTGTGTGTGTCAGTGTCTGAGTAGTTCTGTGAGTGGAGGTATTAGGGGCTGAGTGGGTCTATGACTGGGTGCTTCTGTGTCTGATTGGGTCTGTGAATCGGTGCATGAGGGTCTGAGTGGGTCTATGAGTGGGTGCATGAGTGTCTGAGTGCTTCTATGAGTGAATGAATTAGTGTCTGACTCAGTTTTCTTTTTCTTCCCCCCCCCCCCAATGTTTGCAAATTCGTCACAAAGTTACACAGGGCTGTGCTTAGCGTTGCGATGTATTCACGAATATGGCACGTCATGGAAAAAAAAAATGTTAAGGTCATGATTTCACCCTCAAAACCCCCTATATCACAGCCCTTTGGTCAGGGTACCTCCACCCTGACCCATTATGGCACTTTTCATTTTATTTTTCAGCCCCGGGGACCGTGTCCCATTACCTAAAATGGCGGCCCCAACTTTCTTATCAGGTTGCGGCCAGCCAATCACAGCATTCCTGTTGGCGCACACATACCCACTTTTCTTTCATGTGGGTGGGTTTACAGGGTTTCCGATATATGCCCGGTTAACCTCACTGGGTGTTTTTAGGGTCTATCACCTCTGAAGGGTCAAAAATACCATGCTTCCATAGTTCCCACAAGCTGGTCTATAAACTTGAAGTCCAGCCCAGTGACTGTTTATTGTGTAAATAGTGCTTTTCACTCATAAAAACACACAACCAAAAATAGAAAACAATAATGGTGAACAGCTCACACCGTGGCCACTCCACCTCCCCAAACATACACAGACCCTTCCCACCAAGACTCGGCCGGTTTGCCACAACTCTCCTGAGGTGCTGCAGCTCTCTAGCATCCTCCGGGGGAGTGTATCACTCTTCGCTCTACACGTCAAGTGCTTCATCTGGGCTGGTGGTCTCTTCCTGCACATCTGTTTCAAACAGGTCTTCTCCACTTTGCGTTTTGCTGCCTAGCTCCTCTCTGTTCCCACTCTCCTCCTCATCTCCCTTCGGGGTTGCTGCAATGTCCTTTTCTTCTCCCTCTCTCTCACTCATAATTGGTCCAGATTCTCCGTAACCCTATCCTGTTGCCCGAGAATATGGTAGTCCTTTGTTAGTGGTTGTCGTTGTTTTGTTGATCCTGTTTTAATCATTTCTCTCTCTTTATTGTAGGAGTGTTGATTGCATCGGGAACCCACAGATTAGACATGAGAATCAAAATAAGGCAAGTAGGGGGGTTTTGGGTCAACTTTGTTAAGTCCCTCCACCCTTACTTTCTTATTTGTACGAAATCTTTCCTGTGGATATCTACAGGAAATCGGCATTAGCCTGCTTACCAGCGAAGCACTCGTTCGTTATTGCCTTTGTTGCAGGCCATCCACTCCAGAAGATCATGATCTGTGAATAGTATGAACTCTCGGCCTTCCAAGTAATACCGTAGGGTTTCAATGACCCATTTTATTGTGAAGGCCTCTTTCTCTACCAATGCTTAGTTTTTTCCCCCCCCGGGGAATAGTTTCCTACTTATATACACTACAGGATGTTCCGTTCCTTTTGTATCCATCTGTGACAGAACCACCCCTACACCCAACTCTGAGGTGTCTGTTTGTAGAATAAACGGCCTCGAGTAATCAGGGCTGACTAACACTGGTTCTGAGAGAAGGACCTGTTTTAGCCTTCAGAAGCCCCTTAGGACTTCAGAAGAGGGTCATTGTAGTGCTAGCTCTGTTTTCATGGCTTTCTTCAGGAGGTCTGTCAAAGGGGCTGCGAGTTGAGAAAAGCATGAAACACGTTGGGCCAGATGTATCAAAGCCCCTGTTTACAATTCTTAAATAGCAAATTTTAAGAAGTCGCTATTTGAGAAATGCAAAATGGGATGTAAGAAAATACCAAATCCCTAGTAGCGATTTCTTAAAATTCGCAATTGCTATTAGGGAATGGTTCTCCATTCATCACTATGGGCCTGAAGGCCTATAGGTGCGAATGGTTTTGCATTTCCCAATTTGCGAATTCCTAACAGGAATTTGCAAATTAGGTAATGCAAATCCAAGGGTCCTGGGGGCCTAAGGCCCCCTTTGATGCACCACCCCAACGAAATTGTGCACATGTAAAGCACACACATGCCCTAAGTGCATGTGTGCGCTACATGGCACTTTTAAAAATGCATTTTCAATGCATTTTTTAAAATTGCACATGGTTACCACCAAATTTGAATTAGTGGTAATTGCATTTCCTAAATGCTTAGTTCGCATTTAGGAAATGCATGTGCACAATTATTCGCAAATAGTTGTTCCCCATTTGTGATTAACTATTTAGGGAATCGCAATTTGTGATTCCCTATTCAAAGTTGCAATTTTAGAGAATTGCAAAAATTGTGATTCTCTAAAATTGCACTGCACTGCCTTTCATACATCCTGAAAGGCGATTTTGCATTCGCAAATTGTGGAAATTTACCGATTTGCACCGTTTGCGAATGCAAAATCCTTTCATACATCTGGCCTATTTTCTGTAGTAGCCAAGAAGTCCTAAAAAGTCCCAAAGATCCCAGATGGCTGCTATCTTCTCTGCTTGTGGGCATATGTAGCTTTCCTCTAGGGGAAAACCTAAGTATTTTATCTGTCTTGCCGCCAAGTGGCTTTGCGCAGGGTTGATCTTCAGCCCTGTATATCCAAGGGTTTGTATGACAGCATGTAAGTGTTTTAGATGTTGTTCTCATAAAGAGCTATATATTATCATATCATCTATGTTAGCTGCAGAATATTATCTGTGAGGTTTCATGGTCATGTTCATTAAACGCTGAAAAGTTGTGGGAGCTCCATGGAGCTCAAAGGGGAAGACTGTGAAATGGTACAAGCCACTTGGCGTGACTGTTTTTGTCCCTATCTTGTTTTCAAGAAGGAACTTTCCAGTACCCTTTTGAAAGATCTATGGTACTAATATATTTAGCTTCTCTCAATTTCTGTGCCATCTCGTTCACTCTAGGGAGCGGATATGAGTTGAACTGGGATATTTTGTTAACTTCACTGAAGTCAATACAGAATCTTACTGAACCATTTGGTGTTGGTAACAACACTTTTAGGAAATACCATTCACTGATGGATATACAATGATACCCATTTGCAACATCTGTCAAACTTCTTGTTTGATAGCAGGCTTCTGTTCTACAAATAGGTCTGAACCGTATTATTTTCCCTGGAGGGGTGTTGATGGAATGTTCTAACAGGGCGGTTCTACCTGGCAATGGGGAAAAAACCCTGAGGAGACTGGAGTTGCTGCGTTAATTCTTGATTCAATGTCTCAGGAAGGTCGGGGGTCTACGCTTGGTAGGTATAAAGGGGTATCTTCATTAGTCAACCCTACCATAGCAGACATGGGTCCTTCCCATTTCTTAAAGAGGTTTATATGGTAAATCTGGTTTGTTCTTTTTATTTGTATCGGTTTCAATACAGTAACTAACCAGAGTTACTTTTTCTGTTACTACATAGGGGCCCTGCCAGTATCCAAATAATTTATGATCAGATGAAGCCATCATTAATAGGACAGAGTCCCCCACATTGAAGGATCTTTCTTTCTTTTATTGTCATACTGGGCTTTGTGGGATATTTAGGCTTGTTCCAAATTGTTTTTAACAGTACTCCTTATTTGACCCAAACGGACTTTCAAGTTAACAACATATTCAAATAGAGGTTTAGCCCCATTATTCTTTTTTCCCACTCTTCCCGGGCCATATCCAATACTGAGTGTGGTTGCTGACCATAGAGCAGCTCAACTGGAGAAAACACCGTACTTTTCTGAACCTTGCATCTAATGGCAAATAAGGCTAAGGGTAACAAATCTTCCCAGCTCCTCGTTTTGAGATGTAACAATTTGTTAAGGTATTTTTCAATGTTGCGTTATAAAGCTCAACAAGTCCATCCATTTGCGGATGCTAAGCTGCGGTACTGATTTATTTGATCCCTAGTTGTTGGCTTATCTGCCATATAAGTTTGGATACAAAAGGAGTCCTTTGGTCTGTTAGGATCTCTTTAGGGATTTCTACCCTCGAAAGTACATAAATCATAGCCTTGGCTATATTGGTGCTGTTGGGTTGTCATAATACCACGGACTCAAGGATGGGAGTGGCATGGTCCATGAACTAACACATGTCCATAGCCACTGCGGGAAGGAAGAAGGGGCCCTATAATGTCCATGCCTACTCTTGAAAAGGGTTCTTCTATGACCGGTAAGGGCATTAGCGGTACTTTACTAGGATGAAAATGACTGGTATTTTGACACATGGGGCATCCCCTATAGTATTTTCTAACTTGTTCATAAATACCTGGCCAGTAGAACCTCTCCAGAATGGCTTTTCAGTCTTCTCATTGCTAAAGTGACCCCCTAGAAGATAACTGTGCGCTAAATATAAGACTTTTTCCCAAAAGGGGGCAGGTACCAACAGTTTCTCTCAGCGGGCACCATATTGGAAGAGATTCTGCCCATTTTAATTCTTTTATGTGTTCTTATTTCTCACAAATATTTTAATTTTGAATTGAGTTACCAGTAGACTCCTGCCCTTCAGGGTAGCCTGGGGAAGAAGTCATGAGTTGCTGGACCCTGGTAACACTTTATTCTTAAGTGCCCTTTATTGCGCTGTAGCCACCCCCTTTGTACGCCCCCAGTCTACAGCAGGATATTTAAACAACTGTAGTGCACATCCGTGCTACTGCCAAGCCAAAGGCAAGCCCGCCTGTGCCCGGATCGCATCTCAGGCTGCTCCCCCTGCCCGTCGGGACCCAAGTGTTGCAGGAAAGATTAGCTTCTCCAGGGAAAAGCTCCTAGCCCTTAATGGTAAATGCAACGAGGGAATGTGCATTAAGATTGATTTTTCCTCATTGGAGGTAAGTCCCATTTATGCCTGCAATGCATGTGGTTCACAATTAGGGACCATGAACCTCAACTCCCACCATCAGGCCTCTGTAAAACAGCAAAACTCAAACCCTGCATCAGATAATATAAATAACATCTGTTGTGCCCTCATAAATTCTAGATCACTCGTGAAACACTGCATGGAGTTTAGCTCTTTGTAGAAACTCATAAACCCAAGCTAGTGTTTGTAACGGAAATTTGGGCAGACTACTTCAGGCCCAGAACTTGTTGATGCCACTCCAGAGGGGTTTTCAATTTACAGACTAGACAGACCTATGAAAAGGGGCAGCGGGTTGGCTGTTATCTATAGTAATTCTTTTCCAGCCACCTTTAAGCCGGTACACTCTGCACTCTGTGAGGCCTTAGAGTTTCCTTTGCACAATATAGCAAACAATGTTTCAAGGGACTCTTAGTCTGTCGCCCTTCTGGGCCATGTTTAAGTTTTGCCTGTGATGTAGGAAATCTCCTTGAATCAAATAATCTTGAGAACAGTTATATAGTCCTTGGTGACTTTAACTTCCATTTAGAGTGTACACTTGGACAGTGTCACAACTGCTCTCACCCAAAGCCTGGCAGATCTTGAATTCTCACAAATAGTCAGGGAGCCCACCCATCTAGCAGGGCATATCCCAAATGGGATTTTTATTGATAACGGCTCACTGACAAATACTGAGGTCCTCCCCCTAACCTGGACAGATCATAAGGCTATCTTTTTTTATATCAACCATTATATGTCAGGGCAAGTTTCAAGAGGAAAAATACCTGCCCTGCCTGCCAGGGCATGGCATAAAATTCAAGCTGAAAATCTTAATTCAGCTCTTGAAAAAGTTCCAAGGTGCTCATCCAACGATGTTGATATTTATACATCAAATTTCTCTCACTGGATTATTGGGGGCCATCGATACTCTTGTCCCTTTCCGGGTACCCAGACCATGAAAAGGTAAACTCTCAGCTCCATGGTTTTCTGAGGACCTGAAGAAACTTAAATAGAGCTGTAGAAAATAAAAAAGATTATGGGGAAAAGACTACAATAATGTTGAAAAAAACAAAATACAAGAAACTGCTTAGTTAATGATTATTAGAGCATAAACTCTCTTTTTTACGCATAAAATTGAGTCCTCAAAAAACTCCACTAAGGAACTGTTTAATCAATTGTAATACTTACCACTACAACAATTGACAAACTGGCAGGCAAAACCCAAGCCTTCTGCAACATTCTAGAGGATGCTTTCCGAAACAAGGTAGGGTTAATCTATAATAGATTCACTGACTACATTTCCACCACAGGATATGAAAGACCAGCTACTGTTTTAGACCAATTCCGTTCCCCCTGCACCAATCTAACCTTGACCAGAGGTAATGAAAGGCCAGCAACAGCTTTAGACCAACTTAGTTCCCCCTGTGATAAATTCCCCGCCAGCAATGGAGAATCAGGCCCAGCTAACCTGTTAATCAGGATCCCCTTTGGGGAGTTTTCGGTGCTCTCAGTGAAAGAGATAGCAGACCTCATTAAATCATCTAAATCAGGTTCTCCACATGATCCGTGTCCCCCACAGGTGATTAATCTCGTCCCATATCCCATTGCTGTGCGCTTAAGAGAAATCTTCTCTCTCATGTTCAAAGGAGGGCATTTCCCCACGCTTTGGGAGACGGCATCACTCCTCTCACTCTTAGAAAATCCAATCTAAATGCCCTAGACCCAAATGGTTACAGGCCTATTTCAAGATTACCACTGCCCTCTAAGATGGTGGAGAAAATTATGAACAAACAGCTAATGAATTATATAGAAGCGTATGACATGCTTAATCCCACACAGTTTGGTTTTAGACCAGGGCATAGCACAGAAACAGCCCTTATCAGAGCAACTGAACAAATAAGAGCATCATTGGATAATGGAGGCTGTGCAGCACTTATGTTACTTGATTTATCAGAAGCTTTTGATATTGTGAACCACAAGCTGCTTCTCATCCGCTTCGCCCAGTTAGGGATAAATGGCATGGCGTTGAATCTTTCCAGATCCTTTGTACACGGCCGTGAACAATCGGTAGCCCTAGGTGATTTTGTACCTCACCCCTTTTTGCTGCCTTGTGGGGTGCCCCAGGGACTCTCCTTGAGCCCACATCTGTTTAATGTGTATGTGACTCCTTTGGCTGACCTGATACGCTTGTTAGTTTTTTCCCTGAATTCTTAAGCAGACAACACACAGATTGTTGTCTCTTTGACCAAAAATGACTCCTATATAGGTCCCACATTTCATGACTACATGTTAGCAGTCAACGGCTGGATAAACAGGAACTGCCTGAAACAAAACTCAGATAAAACTGAAGTTCTGCTATTTGGTACCTAAACCTCTTTCTGGACCCTGAGTTGGTGGCCACAAGAGCGGGGGACACTCTCACTCCTGGTGAAGAAAGCCCGCAATCCTGGGATTGTCGTGAATAACAAGCTGATATTCACTGACCAGAGTAATTCAGTTCCCTAATCTGTGTTCTATGTTTTAAAAACAATAAAGAAAATCCTTCCCTTCATTCCTTCTGAATTGCAGAGGCCGGTGGTCACATTCCTTTTTCTCTCAGAATTAGGTTACTGTAATAACTTGTATGGCAATTTGCAGCAACAACTAATAAACAAACTACAGGTTATACAGAATGAGGCTGCACACCTTCTTTTAAAGATCCCTAAATTTCAATCATCCTCTAAGGCCTTAAGGAAACTACATTGGCTCCCAATCAATAAAAGAATAATTTTTAAAGTTTTATGTAACACTTTCAAAACATTACCTAGATCTGCTCCAGCATTCCTGAAGGAATGTCCGGAGTAGAATACTCCGTCCACAACACTCCGATCTGCAAAATCTATATATCTCCGTGTCCCTAGAATGAAGAAAGCCTCATGGGGTTGAAGAAGTTTCCGTCTGTCTGCCACAAAGGAATAGAACTACCTTCCTACGGAAATTCAGGAGTTATCTAATCTCCTGACCTTCCAGAAGGCCTTAAAAACCTGGCTTTTTAACCTTTAAATGAGGTCTCAGTGATTTGGTTCAGCAACATCAGCGTCAAGACACCCCTGGGCATTTGTGCGCTTTGTTAGTCTATCTAACATTAACATTTCCCAGATATTTTCATCAGTGTATACTGTTAGCACTGTTTGAGGTGCTTTCCTTTCCTCTCTTTTCTGTCTTTTGCTTTTCCTCAGTTTAGACAGGGGCCAGTCATGATTTACAGCCTGGGAAAAAGGTGCTGTTCCCATCAGGCATCTCCCTCTTTCCATGTTTCCCGAACCAGGGTTTCTAAGTGGGGATGGTCGTTCCCAGCTACCAATGGCTCTGGCAATTTTGTTATAAGGCCAACTTTGAGAGGTACTGCAGGATCAGTGTGATGTTGGATTTGAACTTCTGTCACAAGATGTCTCCTACTACCTCCATGTAAACAATGGATGTTTACAGATCCGGTGGTATAGGTTATTCCCCCTGGTAGGATATGTGGACAAATCACACTTTGGAGACATCCTGTGCCCACAAGGGCAGTAAGAGGTTCACCGTTAACAGAAAGTTGACAATGAGAGGGGGGTTTCTTTGTAGAGGGAGTACAATACAAAGAACAAACCATTCCTATTTCCGAAGGTTCTTCTTTCTGTCCATAGAACAGGGCAATGTGTCCATAGCCACTACACTGGAAGCATTGTGGACCTGAAGCGGAAGGTCTGGGCACTGGCACTGGCATCATTGTCACCGTTTCTGGTTTCTTGACCATAGGGTTTTTGTGGGATTTTACTGTCCTCCCTCCTGGTAGTTTCCAATTGGGTTCCTCTCCCCCTTTCCGTAACTCCTGAGCCCTACTAAAAGCACTTGCGAGTGTGACTGCTTTTTTAAGGGTCAACTGGGCATGTTGTCAGACCCACTTCTGTATCGGGGGTGGAGAGAGGTAAGATATTGTTCCAGGTATATTTTCTCCATAATATCATCCTTTGAAGTGGTGAGAGGTTTGAGCCACCGGTCTGTCATGTCCCTGACACAGCAGTACAAAGCTTGGGGTGTTTCCTGTGCCCCCTCCCTGATTTGGTGTAGTCTGATATGATAGGTTTCTATATCCACCCCCAACCATCCCAGGATACTCTTCCTAATATCGGCATAGGAAGTGGTACACAAGGGATTAGCAGCCTGATAAGTGTCTTCAAGATTGCCTTATAAGAAGGGGTCTAGATACTGTCCCCACCTGTCCACAAGCCAAGCTGCTGCCTGAGCCATACGTTAAAAAAAAAATCTGGGTCCTCTCCTCTAACATACTTCTGTAATACCACAGATGGCAAGGCCAGATGGCCCCTTTATTGCTCCAAAACGTCAGCAAGTTTACCAATGGTGATATCCTGGGACTGGGTTTGGCTGGTCAAGGCCTTATGGACGGTCTATCTGTCCTCTGCTGCTACAGCTAGGAATTTCTACATGGCCTTCTCTAATTTTTCTTGACTCTCCACCATCTTGTGGACCACAGTCTCCATATCCCCAGATCACACTTCTGACACCACCTTTATATAAACGCGGAAGCCGGTTAGGATTCAGAATGGTGATATTTATTAGTATTCTTGCTGTAAGAAGACAAGTATGGTTGACAGTGAATGTCCTTCTCCTTTTGGTTTCACAGGGTCTTCTGTCAGGATGGCACCACTCCAGATTCTCGAAGAAAGAGAAATAGTGTTAAGTATGAGAAATGGATATAGAACTACGCTTATGTGTCACCACACCCACTGTGTGTTCTCCACAATAGGGCAGGGGCCCTTTTCGTGAGGGAAAGTAGAAGCCAACATGCAACTAATAAATATCCGGGGAGGGAAAGAAAAGAAACAAAACTAATGCCCCTGGGTAATGGTCTCTATCCATGGGGGTCACTCTCTGTACCCACTTTTCTTTTGTTAAAGGGAGGTGGTTGCAGGGTTTCCGATATATGCCCAGTTACCTCATGGGATGTTTTAGGGGTTATCCCCTCTGCAGGGTCAGAAATACCATGCTTCTATATTCCCGACAAGCTGGTCTATAAACCTTAAGTCCAGCCTAGTGGCTGTTTATTGTGAAAATAGTACTTTCCACTCATAAAAACACACAACCAAAAATAGAAAACAATAATGGTGAAGTATCAGCCCCAGAGTTTTTCAGTGACAGCAATTCACACTGTGACCTGCCCACCTCCCCAAACATACACAGACCCTTCCCACCAAGCTCACCCACTATGCCGCAACTCTCCTGAGTTGCGGCGGCTCTCCAGCGTCCTCCTGGGGAGCGTAGCACTCTTCACTCCACGTCAAGCGCTTTGTCTGGGCTGGTGGTTTCTTCCTGCACGTCTTGCTTCAAACGGGTCTTCCCCAGTCTGCATTTTGCTGACTGGCTCCTCTCTCTTCCCGTTCTCCTCCTTTTCTCCCTTCTTGCTGCGACGTCCTTTTCTCCTCCCTCTTCGACCAGATTCTCCGTAATCCTATCCTGTTGTCCAAGAGTATGGTAGTCCTTCGTTAGTGTCTGTTGTTGTTTTGTGCGTTCTGTTTTAATCTTTTCTCTCTCTTTTCATTGTAGGAGGGTTGATGGGATCGGGAGCCCGCAGAGTGGACTCGTGAATCCACACGAGGTAAGTTGGGGGGAGGGGGGGGGGTTCCTCTTGTACACTGACCATAAATCTCTTGTGGGGATTTTGTCACCTGGAAGCGGAAGGAATGCCGCTGCCCATATTGCTAGGGTAGCATCTAGATTTCCAGAGAATATTTTTTGTGGAGAATGTCCGGGGGGGGGTTTAATGTTACAGCCAATTATCTCTTGGGATTACTCTTGGATGTTTCCAGTGAGGAACACATTAGTGACAAAAATGTAAAACTGGTGGCAACGTTAAGTGAAGTAATTTCTCCGGTTTTGAAAGTAGTATTGGAGGAGAACTGGGACGGGGCAAAAGAAGATAATTCTTCATATTGTAAAAAATAAAATGTGGGTTGTAGATGTTTGTCTAACATAAACAGTGTTCCAGTGTAAGCTTTAGCATTCTTTAATGTTGCCAATGAACTGAAAGTAGTACAAATGCTTCTAGTCAAGAATGGCAAATGTGTGCTCCATTGGAAGATACGTCAAAGGATTTTAGAGGTAGCCAGTGAAGGCCATCATGGGATGTCATTCATGAAAAGGAGAATTAGAGAACACTTCTAGTGCCATGGACTTGATAAAATGGCAGATTTGTGAGGGACTGCTAAGAGTGCGTTCACAATGACAGGATGTTCAAAGTTAAACCAGCGCATCTCACACCTGTACAATGGCCAGATCATTCTTGGGAAAAAGTGTAATTTGACATCTCAGGCTCTGTTTATTGTTTGCTGGGCAATTCCTGCTTTACACTTGTAATGATAGACTATCATTCCAAGTGGTCGGAAGGTAAATTTGTGGCAAGGCTTACTAGTAGTGTTGTGATTGATTTTAAAAAAGAGGTATTCAGCCAAGAAATGTATCCTAATTCATTGGTTACTGATAATCATGTTCAGCTCAAGTTACAAGAGATGGAAACATTTCCGACTGTGAAAATAAACACAGTACTTCTGCCATGTCTGATCTACCATGTAACAGTCAGGCTGAGAGACTGAGTTGTGTTCTCAAAGAAAGTGTAGTATGGGAACACACATTTGAACATGAGTGGGGGGAGTTGTGGTCATATAGTTACTCAATATTTCCTCACTGAGATCATTCATTTCTCCTTACTGAGAGAGAGAAAAACAGTTATTAAACTATAGCCATGGTGGTTGAAAAGAAGTAATAATTTGGGAACATTGTATAAATTATATCCAGGAAGTAGTGTCTAAACAAATGCAAAGAAGGAGTGCAAGGCATGTGAGAATGAACAAGTTACTTCCTTCCAGTAACACTCTTTCTGGCAGAGACTCTATCTAGCAGTAGATTCCCACCCTTTAGAGTATTCCTCAGGAGTCAGACAAACCAGGACATTTTCGGCAGTACCACTGCATGCCAGAAGGTGGCACCTTGTGGCTGAGCACTGATGCCGATCCACTCCAGAAATGACATGTGGGGGCTAATAGGTGCCACTCCTACATACTGACAACAGTTGTTTTCAAGACTGTCTGCACCCCTTAGATGTAAATCCCTAAAAGCAAGTCGGTGAACAATGTACAGCTTCCTAGACTTGGGATCTTATTAATGGATGGAGTCCAACCACAGTAAGGGGAGAATGGGAAGGTTGGTGAGGACTCTGCAGCTAAATAGGGTCTCAAGCAGAAAGAGCGTTACTGAAGAATAGTTAGCTTGTCCTTCTGATAAAGACTTACATCCACAGATTCCTTACCTTTAGAATAGACACCAAAGCAGTGCCTATGTAGAGGCATGACTGTGAATGGACAGAAACTAGAAAGTCCTGCAAGACCATGTGGGCAAAATGGCCCTCTCTGCGAACCTGATTATCCAGACAACAGTGCTTCGTGACATATGGAGGGACGTCCACAGTACCACCTGGCAGATGTCTGGGACAAGGACTGAGCATGCTAACACAGTGGTAGAGGCTTTGACCATGGCAGAATGAGCACCCAGTGATTCCGGAGGTTGCTTTTTAGTCAAAAAGTAGCAGATTTTTATTCAGAGCATGATCCAGCAGGAGACAGGCCTCTTCTGCAATACCTTGCCTTTTTTTGCTCTAGGAAACCCCACAAAGAGCTGATCATCCACCCAGTAGTCTTTGGTGTGATCTATGTAAAAGCTCAGCATTCTCTTGGGGTCTAAGTGATGAATTCTCTCATCCTCCTCAGAGTGATGATTTGGCTGACTTGGAACGCCGTCACAACTTTCGTCAGACAGAATGCCTTTGTCTGCAGAACCAGTTTGTCTGGGAAAAAGGAAGTGTTTGGAGGATTGACACAGGCAACCTGAAGCTCACTCACATGGCACGCTGAAGTGATGGAAATAAAAAGCACAGTCTTGATAGTAAGGAGCAGTAGGGGACAGCTGTAAGCCATTGAGGCATGAAGAAAGAAAATAGGATAGACATGTTGCAGCCTTTTCACAAATCGCATCACAACTGGTGATTTAAACAAGAGGGCTGATCAGGCAAAATAAGAAGGCTAATAGGACAGAAAGATAACCCTTAACCATCCCCAGAACAATGTCTTTCCAGAAAAGAGACAGAACAAGGGGTCAATCTGGCATGCGTCTCACCATTCCACAAACCTGTTCCAACTACAGGCTCATATAGTTTTTGTAGAGGAATGCCTGGCTGCAAAGTTGACATCAACCACATCCAGGGGAAATCAAAGGTGTTCCGCCGTGGCCACTCAATCTCTAAGCATGAAGGTAAACATTGTGGAAGCCCAGGTGCTGAACCCTGACTTGTTGCTTGGACAGCAGATACTCCCAAAGGGGCAGCCAGATCAGAGGACATATGCTCAAAACCAGGCGTTCTAGATACTATACTCTCTGTGCTGAATCCGGGACAACTAGGATCACTTGGGCCCGGTTGTTCCTGAGTTTCTTGAGTACTCGGGGCAGGAGTGGTATTGGCAGGAAGGCATATAGCAGTCACGAATTCCACTCAAGGCGGGCCGCGTCTCTGAGCGAGAGATGCCTTGAAAACTTGAACATGCAAAAGTACGGACGTTGTGTGTTCTTGGCAGTGGTAAACAGATTGAGCAAAGGTTCACTCCATATGCTGAAGACACCTTGAATCCACCTCTGGGTGTAGCTGCCACGTGAGATCCCGCAGCTGCTGACAGCTGAGCTTGTCCACCCTGGCATTCAACAATCCTGCCAGGTGGTTCCCCGCCAGGAAAATTCCTTGGTTGTCCAGCCATTTCAAGAGGTGCCAGGCTACTCGCATAGGGTCCGTGACACCACCGCCCTGTTTGTTGCATTACCACATGGCAATGGTGTTGTCTGTGAGCATCTGTACCAGCCTTCCCTTGATGGAGGGAAGGGAGGTTTTCAGCATCAAGCAGATGTCTCTCAGCTCAGGAAGGTTGATGTGAAGCTGGAATCGGCCGTAGACCAGAGGCTTCTCATCTCTAGCTCTCACAGATGGCCGCACCAACCCAGAAGCAATACATAGGTCACCACTGTCAGCTTTGGGGAAGGGAGATCTGAGAGTGGGACTTCAGATCCCACTGCATAGCCCGCATATGTCAGCCAGTTTGCTCGACCAGCAGAATGCAGTCCCTGTAGCTTCAGAGTGGACCTTACTGAAATCCAGGACCGAGGCTGAGAGATCAGGATCATAGCCTAAATACCCTGAAAATTTTCTGCTTCCACCACGATTTGCATGCAGCTCTGATGGTCTGGCAGGACGGATATGTTGAAATAGGGGTTAGGCAAGACCAACACAACCATCTATTCTCCAGGGTTGTGGGCAGACAAAACCAGAACCAGGGTGAGCACCTTGAACTCCAAAAACCTCTGTCCTTTTGGGCACCAGAAAGTAGTGGGGAATAACAACCATGCCCTACTTCCGGCACCAGCACCCTCTCAACAGCCCAATCGGCCAAAAGTGCTTGTATTTCCTGCTGCAAAATGGAGAACTGGCCCTCTGTCAGTTGTTGGGTGGACGGTGGAAAGTGCGGTGGGGATGAAAGGGAAGGTAAGGCATAGTCTTTGTGAGAAATTTGTAGCACCCACCTGTCCGATGTGATTGATTGCCAACCCGGATAGACTCTATGGATTATGCCACCCACTGGGTGGGTGTGAACTTGTACGTGTATACTAAAGAGGTTTGGCAGATGGGGAGGCAGTGGGATGAGCAGCACATTGACCTTGGCTGCAGGGAGCACTTTTCCCACAAAACTGCTGGGTCCCTTGAGGGGGCTGGACAGTTGGTTGGTAAGGGACGCCTCTCCCAAAGCCACAAAAAGAGGGTTGGAACTGGTGTGGTTTGTGAGGTGCTGCGGAAAGGCCTAAAGAGTGAGCAGTTGCCTACTCTCTTTTAAACGTTTGGTGGCAGAATCAGTGCTGTCCCTGAAACAGGCAAATCTCATTAAAAGGCATGTGTTAGACCTGGCATTCTTGGTGTGGTTTCCCCTGTCTTTTTGCCTCTGCTTCCTGTATTTTTGACTCTGTGCTGGATTTAGTTTTTGCTCTTTTTTGGTACTCTGGGCACATTACCACTGCTGACCAGTGCTAAAGTGCAAGTGCTTTCTTTAATTTTGATTGTAATTGGTTATCCAATGATTGGCATATTTGATTTACTAGTAAATCCCTAGTATTCTGCACCATGTGTACCCTGGGCCTGTAAATCTAATGTTACTAGCGGGCCTGCAGCACTGATTGTGCCACCCAGATGAGTAGCACCGTTAACATGTCTCATGCCATTGCAGTGTCTGTATGTGTAGTCTTGCACTGTCAATTCGACCTGGCAAGTGTACCTACTTACCAGGCCCAAACATGCCCTTTTACTACATGTATGTCACCCCTAAGGGAGGCCCAAGGCAGCCCCATGGGCAGGGTGCAGTGTATTTAGAAGGTAGGACATGTACTGATGTGTTTTACGTGGCTTGATAGTAAAATACTGCCAAATTCGTTTTTCACTATTGCAAGGCCTATCTCTTCCATAGGTTAACATGGACATATCTTAAGTGCAATTTCCCATTAGGAGCAGATAGAGATCAGGAGTTTGGGGTCTCTGAACTCACCATTAAAAAATATATTTTTTGGTAAATATGGTTTATAGACTGTCTGTTTGAAAATGCCACTTTTAGAAAGTGGGCATTTTCTTGCTTAACCATTCTGTGCCTCTGCTTGGTGGCTGAATCCACGTTTGGGTCAGACTGACAATTAGGCTGTTTGTGAATTCCCTCTAGACAGTGACACAAAGGGAGCTGAGGTGTGTCCTGTATATCCCGATGAATCTTCCTGGACTAGAGTGGGAGGGAGGAACTGACACCTGCACTTGAAATGACTGGGTCTGACCTCACACAATACAGTCTCCAACCCCCTAGAGCAGTGATCTCCAAACTTTTTAATGCCGCCCCCCCCCACCAGTTGAAAAATAAAAATCATTGGGCCCCCCCAACAGAATTTTTCACAATTGTTTTATAAAGATGGCAATGTTTAACCCCTTCTGTGCCGGGGATGTAATGTTTACATCCACCGGCACAGTGCTCCTGTGCCAAGGACGGAGGAGGAGCGCTCCGTGGGCTTCCCCTCAAGGCAGGGATGGAAGGGGAAGCCCTGCCCCTTCCACCCTGACCCCCCCTGTGACGTCTGATGACCTCAGCGTGAGATTGCACGCTGACCTCATCAGAGGCCACTTACCCATCGCGCTAGAAGCTCAACTTCCAGCGCGATTGGAAGAGAAATGCTCAGTATTTCTCTTCTGATCATGTGATGGGGGCCTGAGGGGCTTCAAAGGGAAGGAAATTGCTTACCTTTCCTTTGAAGTCTCTCAGAGCATTTCAGAAGCCAGATCGTGAAGCGAACCGGTTTCTGAAATGCCCACTAGAAACCAGGGGTTTATTTTATAATTAGAAATTAGCATAAGGGGAGTGACCCCTTGGGCAGGGGTTGCTCCCCAGGGGGGCAATTTTTTTCAAGGCCTTTTCTGCCCCTATTGTTAGTAGAAACCTATAGGCGCCAGGGATCATTTTTTATTTTTTTTTTAGAGGTGGGGAGCGACCCCTTAGGCAGGGGTCGCTCCCCTGGGGGGCAAATTGTATTTAGACAATTTCTGCCCTCCTGGGGGCAGATCGGACAATTTTTGTTAGGCCAATCTGCCCCAAAGGGGGGCAGAAACCACTAGGCACCAGGGTTTTTTTTTGCACCAATTTCAGGCAAGGGGAGCGACCCCTTAGGCAAGGGTCACACCCCGGGGGCAGCAAATTTATTTTAGGCCATTTCAGATCGCCCTATTGTTATTAGGCCGATCTGCCCCCGGGGGGGGTAGAAATCTCTAGGCGCCAAGGATCATTTTTTTTTTTGTTTTGTTTTTTAGAGGTGGGGAGCGACCCCTTAGGCAAGGGTTGCTCCCCTGGGGGGCAGATTGTATTTAGACCATTTCTGCCCCTCTTGTGGGCAGATCAGGCGATTTTTGTTAAGCTAACCTGCCACCAAGGGAGGCAGAAACCACCAGGGATTTTTTTTTTTGCACCAATTTCACGCAAGGGGAGCGACCCCTTAGGCAAGGGTTGCTTCCCTGGGGGGGGGGCAATTTTATTTTAGGCCATTTCTGCTCCCCTTGGGGGCAGATCGGCGTATTTCTATTAGGCCGATCTGCCCCCAAGGGGGGCAGAAACCACTAGGCACCGGGGATTTGTTTTTGCGCCAATTACACGCAAGGGGTGTGACCCTTTAGGAAAGGGCGCTCCCCTTGGGGGAGGGGTGGATTTATTTTAGGCCATTTCTGCTCCTCTTGGGGGCAGATCGGCATATTTCTATTAGGCCGATCTGCCCCTGGGGGGGCAGAAACCACTTAGGCACCAGTGTGTGTATGTGTGTATTTTCTTTAGGGGGGCAGCCTCTGGGTAAGGGTCGCTCCCTATGGGGACACATTACGGTTGGCCATATCTGCCCCCCTTGGGGGCAGAATGGCCTATTTTTGGAAGGTACATCCGCCCCCAAGGGGGGGCAGAAAGCACACCAGGGACGTTTTTTCCCCCAAAATAAGAGGGTTGGGGTATGGCCATACCCCCACCCCAAATAAATGGGGCCAAATTTGTTCTGCCCACCAGTGGGCAGATGGGGCAATTACCCCTAATCCACACCCGGGGGGCAGAAACTCTGCTAGATGCCAGGGAATTACAAAAAAATTGTGGGGTGGTGGCTACCAACCAGTATGGGCCTGGTTATGTCCCCACCCCAACTGTAGGGGGTAGTAGTCTTTCAGCTCTCCCCCGCACACAAAAACATCTTATCCCACGGCAAGCAAGAGGACATTTTATTATTTTGGAATGGTGAGGGCTGCACTTTATGGACTGGGACGCTGCCATGTAGAAAAATCCACAAAACCTAGACACATCTGAAAACTAAACATCTGGGTGATTCCAGGGTGTTGTGTTTCACATGCACCCTGCACCATTTTCTTACCCACAATGCCCTGCAAACCTCCAACTTTGCTGGAAATCACACATTTTTCCCGCATTTTTGTGATAGAACCTTCAGGAATCTGCAGGAATCCACAAAATTCCTACCACTCAGCATTGTCTCATCTATATCGATAAATATTCTGCGGCACTTGTCAGCCTAAAAATGTTTTTTTTCAAACTGCCCTTTTGGACTTGCTTTGGTTCCCCCTCAATTTCAACATGTTTTTGGCTCTTTCCTGTCACAAGCACTTGGCCCACCTACACAAATGAGGTATCATTTTTACCAGGAGACTGAAGGAAACGTTGGGTGGTATGAAATTTGTCCCGGTGCGGTGATCCCACACAGAAATATGGGAAAAATTTGATTTTTTAGCTAAATTTGAGGTTTGCTGAGGATTCTGGGTAAGAAAACATTGGGGGATCCACGCAAGTCACACCTCCCTAGACTCCCTCGGGTGTCTAGTTTTCAGAAATGTCTGAGTTTGGTAGGTTTCCCTAGATGGCTGCTGAGCCCCGGACCAAAAACGCAGGTGCCCCCCTCTAAAACAAGTAGTTTTGTATTTGATAATTTTGATGTGTCCAGATGGTGTTTTGGGTCATTTCCTTTCACGGGCAGAAGGCCTATCCACAAAAGTGAAGTACCATTTTTATCGGGAGACTTGTGGGAACACTGGGTGGCAGGAAATTTGTGGCTCCTCTCAGATTCCAGAACTTTCTATCACCGAAATGAGAGGAAAAAGTGTTTTTTGGGCCAAATTTTGAGGTTTGCAAAGGATTCTGGGTAACAGAACCTGGTCTGGCTCGCAAGTCACCCCATCCTGGATTCCCCTAGGTGTCTAGTTTTCAAAAATGCGAAGGTTTGCTAGGTTTCCCTAGGTGCCGGCTGAGCTAGAGGCCAAAATCCACAGCTAGGCACTTTGCAAAAAACAGCTCTGTTTTCTTTGGGAAAATGTGATGTGTCCACGTTGTGTTTTGGGGCATTTCCTGTCACGGGCGCTAGGCCTACCCACACAAGTGAGGTACCTTTTTTATCGGGAGACTTGGAGGAACACTGGGTAGAAGGAAATTTGTGGCTCCTTTCTGATTCCAGAACTTCCTGTCACCGAAATGAGAGGAAAAAGTGTTTGTTTGGCCAAATTTAAGGTTTGCAAAGAATTCTGGGTAACAGAACCTAATCAGAGCCCCACAAGTCACCCCATCTTGGATTCCCCTAGGTGCCTAGTTTTCAAAACTGCACAGGTTTGCTAGGTTTCCCTAGCTGCCGGCTGAGCTATAGGCCAAAGTCCACAGCTAGGCACTTTGCAAAAAACAGCTCTGTTTTCTTTGGGAAAATGTGATGTGTCCACGTCGTGTTTTAGGGAATTCCCTGTTGCGGGCGCTAGGCCTACCCCCAAAAGTGAGGTACCATTTTTATCGGGAGACTTGGAGGAACGCTGGGTGGAAGGAAATTTGTGGCTCCTTTCTGACTCTAGAACTTTCTGGCACCAAAATGAGAGGAAAAAGTGTTTGTTTGGCCAAATTTTGAGGTTTGCAAAGGATTCTGGGTAACAGAACCTGTTCGGAGCCCCACAAGTCACCCCATCTTGGATTCCCCTAGGTGTCTAGTTTTCAAAACTGCACAGGTTTGCTTTGTTTCTCTAGCTGCCGGCTGAGCTAGAGGCCAAAGTCCACAGCTAGGCACTTTGCAAAAAACAGCTCTGTTTTCTTTGTGGAAATGTGATGTGTCCACTTTGTGTTTTGGGGAATATCCTGTTGCAGTCGCTAGGCCTACCCCCACAGTACCATTTTAATCAGGAGATGTGAGGAAACGCTGGGTGGCAGGAAATTTGTGGCTCCTCTCAGATTCCAGAACTTTCTGTCACCGAAATGAGAGGAAAAAGTGTGTTTTGGGCCAAATTTTGAGGTTTGCAAAGGATTCTGGGTAACAGAACCTGGTCAGAGCCCCACAAGTCACCCCATCTTGGATTCCCCTAGGTGTCTTGTTTTCAAAAATGCACAGGTTTGCTAGGTTTCCCTAGGTGCCGGCAGAGCTAGAGGCCAAAATCTACAGCTAGGCACTTTGCAAAGAACAAGTCAGATTTCAATGTAAAAATGTGATGTGTCCATTTTGTGTTTCCTGTCGCGAGCATTAGGCCTACCCACGCAAGTGAGGTACCATTTTTATCGGGAGACTTGGGGGAACACAGAATAGCAAAACAAGTGTTATTGCCCCTTGTCTTGCTCTACATTTTTTCTTCCAAATGTAAGACAGTGTGTAAAAAAGACGTTTATATGAGAAATGCCCTGTAATTCACAAGCTAGTATGGGCACCCCGGAATTCAGAGATGTGCAAATAACCACTGCTTCTCAACACCTTATCTTGTGGCCTTTGTGGAAATACAAAGGTTTTCTTGATACCTATTTTTCACTTTTTATATTTGAGCAAATTAATTGTGTATACCCGGTATAGAATGAAAACCCATTGCAAGGTGCAGCTCATTTATTGGCTCTGGGTACCTAGGGTTCTTGATGAACCTACAAGCCCTATATATCCCTGCAACCAGAAGAGTACAGCAGACGTAACTGTATGTTGCTTTGAAAAATCTGACATCGCAGGAAAAAGTTACAGAGTAAAATGTGGAGAAAAATGGCTGTTTTTTTCACCTCAATTTAAATATTCTTTTATTTCAGCTGTTATTTTCTGTAGGAAACACTTGTAGGATCTACACAAATGACCCCTTGCTAAATTTAGAATGTTGTCTACTTTACAGAAATGTTTAGCTTTCTGGGATCCAGCATTGGTTTCTAACCCCTTTCTGTCACTAACTGGAAGGAGGTTGAAAGCACAAAAAATAGTAAAAATGGGGTATGTCCCAGTAAAATGTCAAAATTGTGTTGAAAAATTGGGTTTTCTAATTCAAGTCTGCCTGTTCCTGAAAGCTGGGAAGATGGTGATTTTCCCTCCCAAACCCTTTGTAGATGCCGCTTTCAGGGAAAAAGCCACAAGCCATCTTCTGCAGCCCTTTTTCCCATTTAAAAAAACAAAAAAAAAAGAACTTTTCGCTGTATTTTGGCACATTTCTTGGTCTCCTTCAGGGGAACCCACAAAGTCTGGGTACCTCTAGAATCTCTAGAATGTTGGAAAAAAAGGATGCACATTTGGCATGGGTAGCTTATGTGGAGAAAACGTTATGAGGGACTAAGCACAGCCCCAAATAGCCAAAAAAAGGCTCGGCACAGGAGGGGAACAGGCCTGGCAGAGAAGAGGTTAAATATGTCTAGACCTATTTAAACATTGAAGTTAAGTACTGTTACCTTTTTAAAAACGGTTAAAACAAAGGCATGTTATCTGTATAATGCTTCTTTTGGCCAGTGTCTGGTGCACCCCTGGGATCTCTTGAGGCCCCCCTAGGGGGCCCGCTCCCCCAGATTGAAAACCTCTGCTCTATAGTGTGGCTGGGGCATGGCAAAGAAGAGGCAGGGTCTTGTGCACTACAAAGACTTTTCTTTGTAGATTGCCTACTTCAAAGGCAGAAATGAGTATAAGTATTGGACTGCAGACCCCACAATTTTAGAACACTTCTGGAGGAAGAGAAACCTCTGCCAAGGAGAAGAGCTGAAGAGCTGTGAGGAGAAGTACTGCCCCTTTGCTGTGTGTGCTTTGCTGGGTTGGCATGTAGTTGCTGCTTCTGCCCTTGAGAGTGCAAAGACAGGACTTTGCTGTGTAGCCTGCTTGTGAAGATTCTGCAAAGGCTTGGACTGAGCTTACCTCCTGCTAAGAAGTCTCTGGACATCAAAGTCTTCATCTGCCAGCACCAGGGCTCTCTTTCTGAGACCCCATGCCTTGCCAAGTGGTGCCACATCCAGTCCTTGGGCTCCTGGAAGGAGAAGCTGGGAGAACCAGAGTGAAAATCCACACACTAGAGCCGATCAGCAAAAAAATTGACACAGCAGTTGCCTTGTGCCTGAACAGTCGATGCAGCGCCTGCCTCACGACTGCAGAAATCGAAACATCACCAGCTCAGCGCAACTTCATTGTTGCCATGCACCTGGGATTTCCATGCATTGTACCTGGGTGTCAAAAGCTTTAACATCACTGCACGGATCCGAGGCTGCCTACCTTGAAATCCACGCATCCCTTCCTGAGAGGAAAGAATTGATGCATCGCTTACCCGGCGGAGAAAGAATCGATAAACGGCCTCACTTGCGAGTAAGTAATTGATGCATCACTTGCTTTTCTGACATACTCTCCCCTTGCCCCTGCAGCTTTATTTTTTACGCATACCAGGTGCTGTATGCTAAAACAACGCATCCATTTATTCTTACAGATTAGGACTCTTTTTACTTTCAAATGTGATAGCTTTACTTGCGTATGCTGAATACTTGTCATTTTAGTGTTGTGTGATTTAGATAAATATTGTCTATTTTCTAAACTGGTTTGGAGTGCTTTTGTGGTGTTTTCCTGTGTTACTGTGTGTGGTTGGACAATTACTTTACACTTTGCCACTGAGATAAACCTGAATGCTTGTGCCAAGCTACCAAGGGGATGCACAGGGATTATCCGCGCTTTGTATCTCCCTTACCCTGACTAAAATGAGGGTCCCAACTTGGATGGGGTGTAAACTGACTGCCAACTGGAGACCCCATTTCTAACACTGACGATCAGCAGTCAGCAATTAGCAGTGAGGGTAGGGCTTGTATTTGTATTTGACATGCAGTGATTGACGTACATCACTGCTTATTGCAGACCATTACACAACCACATACTGTTTTTTCTCTTCGATTTTTGATTTTATTTTTCCTTTTTAGATTTCCCTTGCCTTCGGAAACTTCGTACTTTTGTTGAGCCTTCTTTACAAGCATGTCTCAATCTGGGAAGCCATCAGTAGTTGCTACACATGTGGTCTATGAGCTTGAGAAGTTGGAGACCTATAATGTGTCTTAGCTCAAGCAGTCTTGTTAGGAGTTTGTGTCCAATCAAAAGCACCACCAGAAAGGAGGAGCTGCAAAAGGCATTGAGGGCTTGGTTGGCAGCAAAAGAGCCTGAGGAGCACACAGCAGAGGAAAATATTGTTGTGGATGAGGAGGTACAAAGCTTACATGATAATTTGGTGGATAACCAGGACCTGCATGGGGTGGAAGGCCTCCAGGGCAGGCATCAGTGTTTCTGCCAAAGGCCTAACCCAGGAGGAACTGGAGGACAGGCAGAAAAACTGGAGGCATCAAGTATAAATGGAGAAGCTCAGACTCCAGCATGAGAGGGAGCTGCCGCTGGCTAGAATAAGAAGGGAAGAAGAAAATACAAACTTGCCATGGAGGAGAAGAAACTAATCTTTGCTCAGGAACTGAGTTTGAAGGAGCTGGATCTGAAGGGCACACCCCAGCACAGATGGTGGCAGCAACGCCACAGTGCAATCTGAAAGGAGGGTGCACATTTCCAAAGAACCAGTGAAGGATTATAAGAGGGAGGATGACACATACCTGTGGTTCAAGATGTATGAATCAGCTCTCCTCATGAACATGGTCCCTGAGGTACACTGGGGGGCAGGTCTGTGGAAGCACTTTGAGGCAGAAGGTAGGGACACCTTGACAGCCATTGGGGATCTTCAGGGGCTCACCTACTCTACCATGAGGGACACCCTACTCACTAGCTATGGTCTCACTCCAGAGCAGTACAAGGAAAAGTTCAGGTCTTACAAGAAAGGGGATTCTCAAACTTGGTTGGAATGTGTTGATTCTTTTTTCAGAGCACTGGATGGGTGAAGGGCAGCAAGGTAACAACTTATGACGGACTGTACAATCTGATTGCATGGGAGCACTTGTATAGTCTTTGTTTTCCAGAGCTGCACCAGCACCTACTTGACAGCAAGCTGACTGACCCCTACTCTAAACTGGTGTTGGAGTACCAGGGTCCAAAAGAGGTATGGGGTAGACTCTGCCAAGGGTGGGCAGGGCCCCCATCAGATGTGGGGGGGAACAAGGATAAACAGGGGGTATTCTCTAAACCTGGTCCCTAGGATAACGATTCTCATTCCCCAGATGAGAAGAAGCCTTGGATCTCTACAAGGAAACCTGCTGAGAAGGGTCCTCACAAGTGTTATGCATGTGATCAGGAGGGTCACATGAGGGGTGATCCCAAGTGTCCCAAGCGGAAACCAGCACCCAATGGTGCGCAGTTATGGGGTTTGGCCAGTGTGGGGCTTGGGGAGTAGTTGGTTCCAGGAGAAGGGTAGGAGTCAGAGGTGATGACCCTTGTCTCACTAGGGGACAGTGAGATGGTCCAGAGGACCCTCATGCCTGAAAACACTCAGATGTACAGACTGTAGATGACCATCATTGGATAGAGGGTGGAGACTCTGAGAGACATTGGAGCCAGTGTGAGTACTGTCAGGTGTCACCTGGTGTCTGAAGAGCAGGTGGTCCCCAGTGTGCTTCACCAATTAGTTGCTGTAGACAACTCTGAGTGCCTGTGCAAGGTGGCGCAGGTTCCCTTTGAATGGGGGGGGTGGCTCAGGTTCCTTGAGGGTAGCTGTGAGTCCAACCATGCCTGTTGATTGTTTGATAGGTAACGACCTGGAGGATTCCCTTTCGTGTAAGGTGGAACACCGGGCACACTTGGAGAAGTTGGGTCTGCCTGGGTAGGCATGCATGACCACCCGGTCTATGGCAACCAGTCAGGGTGATCAGAAGGACCTGGAGCCTGAAAGAGTGGCCCAGGTACCTGCCAGGAAGAGGAGGGGCAAGGTGTGCAGGAAACCCACCCCAGAGGTTCCTACGGTCCGGGTGGAGGCTGAACCTGAGGGGGATGCCCCAGAGCCTACATGGGAACAGGTAGCTGAACTGAGGGATGTGCCTGAGCTGACCCATTGGCAGCAGGAAGGGGGTCCCACCAGGGAGGAGTTATGCGAGGCGCACAAGACATGCTCTTCTCTTGAGGGTCTGCGTAGGCAGGCTGCAGACCAGGGGGCTGTCAAGAGTCTGGATCACATTGGATTTACTGGGAGGATGGCCTACTGTATAGTGAGCCTAAGGTTGCTCAGCCTAGGGTACACAAGTGCTGGTGGTATCAAGCACTTCAGAACCTTCCTACTCGGTCTGGCTCATGATGTGCCTTTTACAGGACATTTGGGCAGGACAAAACGTTTGAAAGGATCGTAACCCACTTTTACTGGCCCCAAATGCGCAGGCACTCTGCTGCATACTGTAGGTCTTGCCAGACTTGCCAGGCAAGTGGCAAGAGTGGAGGGAGATGTACAGCTCCCCTTCACCCCTTTTGAGCAGGTGGTATTTGACATTGTGGGGCCTCTGAACCCCAAGACAGCCATGGGCAACAGGCTCATCCTGATCTTGGTGGACCATGCCACCAGGTTCCCGGAGACCATCCCTCTGAGGTCAGTGACATCCCCCATAGTGGGCCGGGCATTGAAGGGTCTCTCAGAACCCATGAGGCGTAAGTTGGACATCCTCTTGCCATGCCTTCTCTTTGCATAAAGGGAGATACCGCTGAAGGGACTTGGTTTTAGCCCCTTTGAGCTGTTGTATGGGCACCCTGTGAGAGGATCTCTGAGTCTGGTGAAAGAAGACTGGGTGAAAGCTCCCAGTAGGGCTCCCCAGGACGTTTTTAGCTACATGCTGGCCTTCGGAAACTAGACTGCACGCTTCAGGAAGCTCACTCAGGAGAACCTGGAAGCAAGCCAGGAGGACATAAAACAATGGTACAACCAGAATGCCACTCTGATTGACTTTTAGCCTGGTCAGAAAGTGTGGGTCATGGCCACAGTGGAGCCTTGTGCTCTCCAGGACAAGTGCACTGGGCCTTTTGAGGTGGTGGAGTGTAAGAGTGATGCCACCTACTTGGTGAACTTGCAGACTCCAATAAAGCCTTTAAGAGTCCTTCATATGAACCGCCTCAAACCACATTTTGAGAGGTTGGAACTGACTATGCTCTTGGCAAAAGATGATAGAATGGAGGAGGAGAGTTATCCTCTTCCTGACCCCTGGCTGGAAAAAGATGGGTCTGTAGAGGGTGTGAGCCTCTCCCCACTCTCACCAACACTGACCCTGGAACAGCAGACGGACTGTTGCCAGTTGCTGGGACATTTTGCCTCTCTGTTTTCCTTCACCCCGCGGTTCACTCATTTGTGTACCCATGATGTGGACACTGGGGATAGTCCACCTGTGAAACATAAGATCTACAGGGTAACTGACAAGGTAAGAGCCATAATCAAAGATGAGGTTTCAAACCTTAGGGATGATAGAGTTCTCCTGCAGTCCTTGGGCCAGCCCAGTGGTCTTGGTCCCAAAGGCTGCTGCCCCAGGTGCCACCCCTAAACTTAGGTTCTGCATGGACTTCCATGGGCTCAATGCCATCACTAAGACTGACTCTCACCCCATCCCTACAGCTGATGAGGTCATAGATCAGCTAGGAGCTGCCAAGTTCCTTAGTACGTTTGACTTTACGTCTGGGTACTGGCAGCTTTCCTTGACTGATGGGGCCAAAGAAAGGTAAAAACAACAAGTGATGGACGGAATGCTGAACATTGTCAAACACTCACCCCCAGTCATAGATCTGGATTTAATCCATCGTTCTTTTTCTCACCATGCCACCCCAGTTTGGACCCAGCCATATGCAAATCAGTCTTGACCCTGTTCCTCATGGGAACAGTCCAAACCGAACTGCCAAGCCAGGTCCTCACTGGACCGGAAACAAGCATCCTGGGACCGGTTTCGGGGTTTCACCCCTCATCAGCCAGGCTAGCTTGAATCCAGTGGCAAGGGAAGCACGGGACCCACGTCTGGGCATACCCTTCCCACTTAGGGCGACAAAGCAAAAACAACAAGTGATGGACGGAATGCTGAACATTGTCCAACACTCACCCCCAGTCATAGATCTGGGTTTAATCCATCGTTCTTTTGCTCACCATGCCACCCCAGTTTGGACCCAGCCATATGCAAATCAGTCTTGACCCTGTTCCTCATGGGAACAGTCCAAACCGAACTGCCAAGCCAGGTCCTCACTGGACCGGAAACAAGCATCCTGGGACCGGTTTAGGGGTTTCACCCCTCATCAGCCAGGCTAGCTTGAATCCAGTGGCATGGGAAGCACGGGACCCACGTCTGGGCATACCCTTCCCACTTAGGGCGACAAAGCAAAAACAACAAGTGATGGACGGAATGCTGAACATTGTCAAACACTCACCCACAGTCATAGATCTGGGTTTAATCCATCGTTCTTTTGCTCACCATGCAACCCCAGTTTGGACCCAGCCATATGCAAATCAGTCTTGACCTTGTTCCTCATGGTAACAGTCCAAACCGAACTGCCAAGCCAGGTCCTCACTGGACCGGAAACAAGCATCCTGGGACCGGTTTCGGGGTTTCACCCCTCATCAGCCAGGCTAGCTTGAATCCAGTGGCATGGGAAGCACGGGACCCACGTCTGGGCATACCCTTCCCACTTAGGGCGACAAAGCAAAAACAACAAGTGATGGACGGAATGCTGAACATTGTCAAACACTCACCCCCAGTCATAGATCTGGGTTTAATCCATCGTTCTTTTGCTCACCATGCCACCCCAGTTTGGACCCAGCCATATGCAAATCAGTCTTGATCCTGTTCCTCATGGGAACAGTCCAAACCGAACTGCCAAGCCAGGTCCTCACTGGACCGGAAACAAGCATCCTGGGGCCGGTTTCGGGGTTTCACCCCTCATCAGCCTGGCTAGCTTGAATCCAGTGGCATGGGAAGCACGGGACCCACGTCTGGGCATACCCGTCCCATTTAGGGCGACAAAGCAAAAACAACAAGTGATGGACGGAATGCTGAACATTGTCAAACACTCACCCCCAGTCAAAGAAAGGTCAGCATTTTCAACACCAGAGGGGCACTACCAGTTACGGGTCATGCCCTTTGGGTTGCAAAATGCCCCAGCCACCTTTCAGAGGTTGGTCAACCAGGTTTTGGCTGGGCTGGAGGATTTCAGTGCTGCCTACTTGGATGACGTAGTGCTCAGCTCCAGCTGGGAGGATCACCTGAATCACTGCTAAGTATTGAAGGCCCTGCAGAGGCAGGCCTCACTATTAAGGCCAGTAAGTACCAAATAGGGCAGGGATTTGTGGTTTACCTGGGACATTAGGTGGGGAGTGGCCAGGTGTCCCCCCTACAACCCAAAACTGATGCCATTCTGGCCTGGGACCTCCCCCCAAGACCCAGACCGAGGTGAGTGCTTTCTTAGGTCTCACCGTTTACTACAGGAGATTTGTTAAGGGGTATGGCATCGTTGTTGCCCCCTTGACAGAGATGACTTCCAGGAAGAAGCCCAAGAAACTGATCTGGACTGAGGGTTGTCATACTCCTTTTGATGCCTTAAAGGAAGCCATGTGCACAAGCTGAAGTCACCCAACTTCTCCAAGGAATTCGTTGTGCAGACTGATGCTTCAGAGCATGGTGTGGGGGCAGTACTAGCACAGCTGAACGAAGAGGGCCTAGACCAGCCTGTAGCCTTCATTATTAGGAGGTTGCTCCCCAGGGAACAGAAGTGGAGCACAATTGAGAGAGAAGTTTTTGCTGTGGTCTGGGCACTGAAGAAGCTAAGATCCTACTTGTTTGGGACTCAATTCTGGATTCAGACAGACCATAGGCTCCTCAGATGGTTAATGCTGATGAGAGGTGAAAACCCAAAACTGTTGAGGGGGTCCATCCCCCTACAGGGAATGGACTTTACGATGGAACACCGCCCTGGTACAGAACAAGCCAATGCTGATGGTCTGTCCAAATTCTTCTCCCTTAGTGATGAGAACTCCCATGAAGTTGGGTAGTTCTCCCCACTTTCAGCTAGGGGGACATGTGTTAGGCCTAGCATCCTTGGTGTGGTTTCCCCTGACTTTTTGCCTCTGTTTCCTGTATTTTTTACTGTGTGCTGGATTTAATTTTTGCTGGTTTTTGGTACTCTGGCCACTTTACCACTGCTGAGCAGTGCTAAAGTGCAAGTGCTCCCTGTGTAAATTGTGATTATGATTGGTTATCCATGTTTGTCATATTTGATTTACTGGGAAGTCCCTAGTGTAGTGCACCATGTGTGTCCAGGGCCTTTAAATCAAATACTACTAGTGGGCCTGCAGCAGTCCAGTATTGCCCTCCCAGAAAAACTCTCCAAAGGGAGGTGCAGGCCGGTCCAGCCCCCAGTTCAAACTGAGCAGGACCCTCACCCGCCTCCCCCCTGCGTCCAGACCGGACCTAGAGGGCGACCGCATCCTCCAGCATCGCTCCACGGTCTCTCTGGCAATGTCAGGGGTGTTCTCACTCCTTTCCCCTGTCTCCGCGGGTCCGGCAATTCTGCTCCGCTCTTCCTCCTCACTTCAGGAGGCAGATTGTGCCTCATCGCGGAAGAGCCCCCGGCCCTCAGTTCAGCCGGTGTGCGGCTCGCAGCAAAGCCCGGTCTCCTTTCGACTCTCCCAGTGGCTCTGCAGGTGCTCCAATGCTGTGGCCTCGTCCGCATGGTCTGCCCTGTCCCCGATCCTCCACTCCACCGCTCAAGACCTACTCGCCCCAGCAACCTTCTCCTTACTTGCATGCTGAGGGGGGGGCCGAGCACCGCATCAACCTCATAGGCCTCGGTCGCCCTCTGCAGCCATCAAAATCGCACAGGGGCGGGGGGGCAAAAGCCGCATCTCCATTTACTGCATCTGCCGCTTGCCACAGGGGAGCTCTGTCTGCAGCTCTCCCGTCTGTCAACTCCCCCACTCACCTGTCAGGCGGCCTCCTCGCCAGCAGGCCCTGCTCTTCAGCAGTACCTGTGTGCTGCGCAACAGGTCCGGGTTATTTTCTACGGCCGTTGGGTCATACAGCAAACCCCGGGCGTGTCGCCGGCTGATTACTGTCTTATAGAGCTCGATGCAGCGCCCGTAGGGTGATAGTTGTAGGATAAACTGGGTCTTGTGGCAGGGCTCTTTCAAAGTCCGCCGCCATCTTGGCTCCTCAAGAAATGCCCCGGGCCTTCAGCACTTATTATGCCACCCACATGAGTAGCCCCGTAAACATGTCTCAGACCTGCCACTGCAGTGTCTGTCTGTGCAGTCTTGCACCGCCAATTCGACCTGGCAAGTGTACGTACTTACCAGGCCCAAACCTCCACTTTCTCTACATGTAAGTCACCCTAAGGTAGGCCCAAGGCAGCCCCATGGGCAGGATGCAGTGTATTTAGAAGGTAGGACATGTACTGATGTGTTTTACATGTCCTGGTAGTGAAATACTGCCAAAAAAAATTTCACTAATGCAAGGCCTATCTCTCTCACAGATTAACATGTGGATTGCTTGAAATATCTTTTAAGTGCAATTTCCCATTGGGAGCAGATGGAGATGTGGAGTTTGGGGTCTCTGGACTCACAATTAAAACATATATCTTTTAATAAAGTTGGTTTTTAGATTGTCTGTTCAAAAATGCCACTTTTAGAAAGTGGGCATTTTATTGCTTAACCATTCTGTGCCTTTGCTTGGCTGCTGAATCCACGTGTTAGTCAGAAGGACAGTTGGGCTGTTTGTGAATTTCCTCTAGACAGTGACACAAAGGGAGCTGAGGTGTGTCCTACATATCCTGATGAGTCTTCCTGGGCTAGAGTGGGAGGGAGGAGCTGACACCTGCACTTGAAAGGGCTGTGCCTGACCTCACGCAATACAGTCTCCAACCCCCTAGTGTGCGGCTGGGGCAGGGCAAAGAAGAGGCAGGGTCCTATGCACTACAAAGAATTTCCTTTGAAGTTTGCCTACTTCAAAGGCAGAAATGAGTATACGTATTAGACTGCTGACCCCGCAATTTTAGAACACTTCTGGATTAAGAGGAACCTCTGCCAAGGAGAAGAGCTGATGAACTGTGAGGAGGAGTACTGCCCCTTTGATGTGTGTGCTTTGCTGGGTTGGCCTGCTTTTGCTGCTTCTGCCATAGAGAGGCCAAAGACTGGACTTTGGTGTGTATCCTGCTTGTGAAGATTCTCCAAGGGCTTGGACTGAGTTTGCCTCCTGTTAAGAAGTCTCAGGGACATCAAAGACTTCATCAGCCAACAACTAGGCTCTCTTGCTGAGACCCTCTGATTTACCCAGTGGTGCCATATCCAGTACCTGGGCCCCTGGAAGGAGAAGCTGGCCGAACAAGAGAGAAAATCTACACACCGGAGCCGAGCAGCAGAAAAATGGACACAGCACCCGCCACATGGTTGTAAAATCGATGCAGCGCCTGCCTCGTGGCTACAGAAATCAACACATTGCCAGCTCAGTACGATTCATCGTTGCCGCATTTCTGGATTTTCCATGCATCGTCCCTGGGCGTCAAAAACTTCAACATCACCGCACGGACCCGAGGTTGCCTGTCTGGAAATGGATGTATCCCTTCGCTGGGAGAAGAGAATTGAAGCATCGCTTACCTGCGGGGAAAGAATTGACGCACTGCCTCACTTGCGAGTAAGGAATCAGCACATCACTTGCTTTTCTGACGCACCCTAAAATTTGATATCTTTATTTGTGTGTGTTGAATTTCTGTTGTTTTATTCATGTTTGATTTAGATAAATATTGGCTATTTTTGTAAACTGGTGTGGGGTCCTTTTGTGGTGTTTTCACTGTGTGACTGTGTGCGGTTGTACACATACTTTACAAATTGCCTCTGAGATAAGCCTGACTGCTTGTGCCAAGCTACCAAGGGGGTGAGAGCAGGGGTTATCTGAGCTATGTATCTTTCTTACCCTGACAAGATTGGAGGTCCCTACTTGGACAGGGTGTAAACTGGCTGCCAACTAGAAATCCAATTTCTAACAGCATGTCTTATCAAGCAGGACGGCGCAACACAACAAGATCATAGACGGAGTGCTGAAACTTTTCAAACACTCACCCACAGTCACAGATCTGGGTTAAATCCACACTGCATGTGAATGTCCAGGAACCTATGTATTGAAAAGCAAGATGGAAGACCTTGCAGCGGAAGTCAGTGCATTGGGTGGCCTGCAACTGCCTTTTATGGCAATTTTTAAAATGTAACAGCTGCCTCCTACACAGAGGGTGTTCCTCATAGTCACTGTCCACTCCTATTGAAAGTGGCAGGGTTCTTTAGAAAATCAGAGTACAGCAAATCTTTGTGGACGCTCTTAAATCACCAGACCAGTGAGGCAATAGAAAAAGGATCCACGGTGCTCCCACTTCCAAGATCCTTGTATCAAAGAAATTTGCTCACATACCCAGATTAAGGCCCTCATTACAACCCTGGCAGTCGGTGATAAAGTGGCGGTAATACCACCAACAGGCCGGCGTTAAGAAAAATGGAATTATGACCACGGCGGAAACTGCTCACACAGACAGCCACTTTAACACACCGACCTTCACGGCGGTAGCAACAAGTACCACAGTGGTAACAGCCAGGCGGAAGACAATGTACCGCCCACACTATTATAACTGGCCTATCCACCACCTTTCCATGGCGGTACCAATGACATCAAAAGCACGGCGGAAACAGTGCACAGAAAGGAAATGACTTACCCCTGGAGACTTAAGGAAGAACCACGCCGCCATGGAGCCCGAGTTGCACATCTTCTCCATGCTCGTCTATCTCCTTCTTCACCAAGAATACCAATGCCGGCAAAGACGACCACGGTGAGTACTGCCGCCTAGCACACATGGGAGGGGGGGAGAGAGTGACATAAACACTCAACACCCCCACCCCCAACACCATACACACAAACAGATGCACAAACATTACATATCCACCCGTGCCCCTCAGAAATAAGGCAAGGAAAAAAGTAATTGATTAAAGTGAGTGTAATAAGATAAAATACTAGAAATACATCCTTCAAAATCAAAACAGTATATACATATATACAAAGTGAGGGACACTGCCCAGTCCACAGTGTCCGTGGGCCACAAGGTCACATCACATAGGCCAAGGCCTCACTTGACTCCTGCAACAACATGGAGAGAACACTGCAGGGGCATCAGGTCGAAAATACACAAGCACCTCAGGGGGACGGGGAAGGGGGTGGGCACCTCAGCCAGAAGATGGAACAACACCACTGGTCCTGGAGGGGGCTACATGCCCATCACACAGTCCTGGGGAGTGCAAAGCCACAGTCTCTCAAGTGGGTGGTCTGCCCACTGCTTGGTCTTGGGGAGTGCAAGGCCACAGTTTCTCACGTGAGTGGTCTGCCCACTGCTTGGTCCTGGGGAGTGCAAAGCCACAGTCTCTCAAGTGGGTGGTTCGCCCACTGCTTGGTCCTGGGGAGTGCAAGGCCACAGTCTCTCAAGTGGATGGCTTCTCCACTGGTTCTGGAGGGGGCATTGTGCCCAGTGTGCTTCATCCTGTCAAGGAGAGGGTGTGTGGATACCTTCTTCCGCTCATTCTGGAGGGGGCTTTGTGCTCAGTATGCTTCATCTTGGCAAGGATGGGGTGAGTGGATGCCTTCTTCCACTGGTTCTGGAGGGGGCTTTGTGCCCTGTGATGCAGCACATGGGGAGTGCAAGTCACAGTCTCTCACCTGGGTGTCACACCCACAGGATTTGCATGGGCCAGGACGCACTACAGTCCATGGAGGCAGGACTACACACTGCCCACCAGCGGTGATGGCTGCTCAATGGTGGCAGTGGCGGGGCTGGTTTCGGGGATGCCAGTGGTGGGGGGAGGCTCCTGCCCATCCCCTGCAGCCTCGGACGGCTGCCCACAGGGGCTGCTGGCGGTGCTGGCAGTGGTGGGGAGAGGCTCCTGCCTGTCCCCTGCAGCCTCGGACGGCTCCCACTCGGGCTGCTGCTGCTGGCACTGCTGCAGGCAGTGATGCTGGTGTTGGTGCTGGTGTCGGGAATGCCCCTGGTGGGGGGAGGCTCCACCCCTTCCCCTGCAACTTCGGACGACTGAACCGCCATGGTTGGTGAGGGGGGCTCAGATTCAGTCCCTGCACCAGGCCTCCCTACCTTCCCCTTGCCCTTCCCAGCCTGTGGTGCCTCTTTGTCCTTCACCTTGACAGCCAGTGGTTCCTCCTTGCCCTTGTCCTTCACAGCTGGTGGTGCCTCCTTGCCCTTCACAGATGGTGCCTCCTTGCCCTTCACAGCTGGTGGTGCCTCCTTGTCCTTCCCTTTGGCAGCTGGTGCAGGCACACGGTCAGTGGTTATGGCTGGTTCCCTGGAGCCATTCCCACCTGCAGTAGCTGCGACGCTACTGTGGCCGTGGACTGGGTGGCTGAGGTGCTAGCTTGGGTGCTGACCGCTCTGGCCCAACATGAAGGACGAGGGGGGTAGGGAAGAGGAGAGGAAAAGCTTCTTAGGTTCTTAGGGACACTGGGGCGGGAAGAGAGTGAAGGTCTGGGAGTGGGGGAAGAGGGAGTGGTTGTAGAATGTGTCAGTCTGCTGTGTTTGGTTGCAGGTGCATGGGCTGGATGCTGTTGTGAGATGGATGGCTTTTGGGTGTCTGAGTGCTTGCGTTTGTGTACTTTTGGAGGCGGGGGCACAGACACAGTGGGAGAGGACACAGGGGACGTGTGCATGAATGTGGGGGTGGTGATTGCAAATGAGGTGTGTGTAGTGATAGGCGTGATGGTGATGGTAGTGGATGAGGATGTAGTGCATGCAGGTGTGAGTGAAGATGCTACTGGGAGGGAGGTGGAGGAGGAGGGGGACACAGTGGAGGCAGTGGATGTTGGTGTGTCTGATTCTGGATGGTGTTTGTGTGAGTGCCTGTGGGATGATGTGTGATGCTTGTGTTTGCCTGAGCAACTGTGTTGTCTTGGGTGCATGCTGGTCTGAATGTGTGCTTGGGATACGTTGGGGTTCAGGGGTATGGGACTGGGTAGAGGAAGTTGTAGAGGAGGCTAGAGTCAGGGACAATGGCTGCCATCATGGAGGAGGCCAGAGCCTGAATTGATCTCTGTCGGGCCACCATGCCAGAGTGAATGCCCTCCTGGAATGCATTTGTTTGTTGCAAACGGCTTGCCAGGCCCTGGATGGCATTCACTGTGGTTGACTGCCCAACGGAGATGGATCGCAGGAGGTTAATAGCTTCCTCACTCAGGGCAGCAGGGCTAACTGGGGCAGGACCTGAGGTGCCTGGGGCGAAGAAGATGCCCACCCTCCTGGGTGAGCGGGCACGGGAAACTCACTAAGAGGCTGCTGGGAGGGTGGTGCTAGTATGGGTGTGGCGGCTGTACCTGTAGTTGGGGTGGGCACAGAGGTGCCCGCCACCAGCAGGGAGCTTCCATCGGAGGAGGTATCACTGTCAGAACTGTCCCCTCCTGTCTCTGCTGTGGTGCTCCCCTCGCTCTCCGTCCCACTGGTGCGCTCACCGTCGGTGGATTCGGCCCCCTGGGCCATGTGGGGTGCAGCTCCCTCCGTCACCGGTGCCTCTGTTCCTCCGCCACATGATGCTAATGCACACAAGGACAGGGTGACAAAACAAAAAGGGGGAAGACAAAGGATTCACTTGGTCAGTGGCTGGACCAGCACCACCGTTGGCGTACACAGCACACTCACACAGGGAACAGGCCTACGCACTATGCAATGCACTACAAGTCACAATGCTAGTCACCAGCCCTAGGACAGGCATACCTAAGGCCAATAGCAGCATACCTGAGACCCACAAACCGCTGCCCAGTAGTGGAGGCCCACTAGCTTGGTTGGAGGACTTTCACATGAGAACCCTGCCCAACATGGGACCTACCCATGCAATGTCCTGCCTGGCCTAGGGGCACCCACAGGCCCACCTCACCCACCCGGAGACCACCCCACCATGCATAGTTTGCAGATTTGGAAACTGTTCTCATCTCCTTATGGCTGCTGTGATGGCCTCAAGCGCCCATCCAGCTCCGGATAGGCCACCGCCAGTATGCAGAACATCAGGTGAGGTCAGGGTTCGACAGGCACCCCTTCCTTGTTGGAAGGCCATCCCCAGCTGGGCCTCCTCCGTCTTCCATGCCCAGCGTCTCAGGTCCTCCCACCGTTTGCAACAGTGGGTGCTCCGCCTGCCGTAGACCCCCAGGGTCGCACCTGCTTGGCGATGGCACGCCATATACCCTTTTTCTGATGGGTGCTGAGCTGCAGACAAATAAACATAGAAAAAGGTATCAGCCATACCGCCCGGCCTCTTACACTCATGGCCCACCATTTCCCTCACATCCCCTTATACACAGACATTGCCAACCATACATGCAGCACACTGTCCAGGACCCTTCCACCCCCCCTTTACACGAGGCCCACACACACAGGACTCTATGCATTCATGCCCCTTGCATTGTGCTCACAGTGTACTCACCTGTTGGTCTGGCGGCCCATACAGCATTCGGTACTTGGATAGGACCCAATCCACCAGTCTTTCCAACTCCGCAGTGGTGAAGGCAGGGGCCCTTTCCCCAGTGACACGAGCCATGGTCGGTTCCAGACACAGGTCACAGCAGCACTTGCACTGCAGGTCCTCTCTTGTTGAAGGTCAGGTAGCAAGTGAGAGAACAGATAGAAAATGGCGGTCACGTCCCGTCACTGCTGGCATACATCACCATTGGCCACTGTAACCCATAGGACCCATAGACAACCAATGAGTAGTTGCACAGCGGTAGTCGACCGCCTCCCGCAACAGCGCACAACGTCAGCGGCATTACCTCATTTTCACCTGTCCATCCACACAGGACAGGCGGATGCCATTTCGGGGGGGGGGGGCAGGGGGCAGGCCATGGCACCTAATTGCGTCACAGTACACATAGGCACCATTTGGGCCTATCCAACAACATACTGTTTCAGTCACAACATACAATGCAGTGTACAGTTTGGAAATGTGAAATACTGACCAGATGCTCATCGTTTTGCCACCCAGATTGCAACCACTGTGGATGAATAGGAGATGGAGACCCCGTGTACAGAACCCCGGTGGACTTGGCAACAATTGAAGACGGGCACATTATTCTCACCTACAGACTTGACAGGGCCACAATCCAAGAGCTGTGTGCCCAATTGGAGCCAGTCCTGATATCTGCTATCTGTCACCCCACTGGGATTCCCCCCCCCCCCTCTTGTGCAGGAGCTATCTGTGCTCCATTTCTTGGCAATTGGTTCTTTTCAAGTGACAGTGGGCTTGGCAGCAGGAATGTCACAGCCAATGTTCTCAATAGCGCTAACAAGAGTGTTGTCTGCCCTGATGAAACACATGCACAGCTACATTGTTTTCCCCCAGGTGGAGGATTTGTTCACAGTGAAAGCTGACTTCTATGCAATGGGACATATCCCCAATATTATTGGGGCAATTGATGGTACACATATTGCCTTTGTCCCCCCCGAAGAAATTAACAGGTCTTCAGAAATCGAAAGAGCTTTCACTCGCTGAATGTTCAGATAGTGTGCCTGGTGGACCAGTACGTCTCCCATGTCAATGCAAAGTATCCTGGCTCTGTGCATGATGCCTTTATCCTGAGGAATAGCAGCATCCCATATGTGATGGCTCAACTCCAGAGGCACCGGGTGTGGCTAATAGGTGAGCCCGTGGTTCCCACCCAGTATATGTTGGTGTATGGGGTTGGCCCTAAGGGTTAGTGTTTGGCTAACAGGTATCCCTCGATATTTGAGGGTGACTCTGGTTACCCCAACCTCTCATCGCTACTGACCCCAGTGAGGAATCCCAGGACAAGGGCAGAGGAACGTTACAATGAGACACATGGGTGAACAAGAAGGATTATAGGAAGGACATTCGGCCTCCTGAAGGCCAGGTTTCAGTGCCTCCATCTAATAGGTGGTTCCCTGTGCGACTCACCCAAGAAGGTCTGCCAGATCATCGTGGCATGTTGTATGTTGCACAACCTTGCCTTACGCCGCCAGGTGCCTTTTCTGCAGGAGGATGAGGCTGGAGATGGGCGTGTGGCAGCAGTGGACTCTGTGGACAGTGACGAAGAGGAGTCAGAGGATGACGATGAGGACAACAGAACAGCAATCATACAACAGTACTTCCAGCGACACACAGGTAAGACACTGTAACTTCACCTTCCATAGACAGTTTTGTGTTGGATATTGTCTCTGGCCGGCTGATTTTCCCACTACTATGGCCACTTACTGTACTCTTTGGCATGTCTATTTTCAGATATCTGTGCCCCACTCTGGCCCCTGGTGTGTTGACTGCAGCCAACTACAGGTCATACCTATGTATACATTACTGTACAGTTGAATTGCAATGTTTACAGCTTGTTAAACAAACACATAGTTCAATCAATTGACAGACTCCATACTTGTATTTTTTACAAGGGTGTTTATTTATGTGCTAATAAGTGGAAGGGGTATTGCAATGGGCTGGGGTGGTGGTGGAGGAGAGTCCAGGGTAAAGTTCCAGTCTATTTGTATCAGAGATGCACTGTCCAAGGGGGCATAGGAAGTGGAGCAATGGCAGTTCAAGATGTGCAGGGTGACAGAGTGGGACACAAGGGTGACATTCATGAGAGTCTTATTTCCTGGTGGGGGCCTTGGCAATATTCTCTGGCTTCTGCCTGGATCGCAGGGACCGTTTGTGGGGTGGGTCTTCTTCTGCAGGGGGAGGGGTGCTGATGGCCTGTTGTTCCTGTGGCGGGGCCTTCTGTCCACTAGCGTCAGCGGAGGTGGCAGGCTGTTCATTGGTTTGGCTAGTGTCAGGGGCCTGTTGGTGTGCCACTGCCTCCCTCATGGTGTTGGCCATGTCTGCCAGTACCCCTGCAATGGTGACCAGGGTGGTGTGGATGTCCCTCAGGTCCTCCCTGATCCCCAGGTACTGTCCCTCCTGCAGCTGCTGGGTCTCCTGCAAATTGGCCAGCATCTGACCCATCGTCTCCTGGGAATGGTGGTATGCTCACAGGATGTTGGTAAGTGCCTCGTGAAGAGTCGGTTCCCTGGGCCTGTCCTCCCCCTGTCGCACAGCAGTCCTCCAAGCTTCCCTGTTGTCCTGTGCCTCTGTCCCCTGGACTGTGTGCCCACTGCCACTAACCCCAGGTCCCTGATCGTCCTGTGTTTGTGGGGTGGCCTGGAGTCCCTGTAGTGGTGGACACACTGCTGATTGACGTGTCCTGGGGACAGTGGTATGGGCCCACTGGGTGGGTCCTGTGCTGGTGTTTCCTAAGGGGGAGGCTCTGTGGTGGTATGGGACTGTGCCTGGGTAACCGACTGTCCGGAGGTCCCTAATGGGCCAGGTTGGTCATCTTGATCCAGGCGTGCAGAGCTGCTGTCATCACTGAGGGCCTCTTCTGGAGGGGGGACTGGATGTTGCTGGCACCTCCTCCCCGGTGAAGTTGTGTGGGGGACCTGTGTGGATGTAAATGCTGTGTTATTGTTTCTACGTGTGCCATCTTGTGCATGGGTGTGTTGCCCTCTATGGTTGTTATTGCCCTGGCAGCTTAGGCTTGTGTGAGTGGTGATTTGGTGGGCTAGGTGATTGTCTCAAGTGTGCATGCTTTGGTGATGAGTGTCCATGCAGGTCTGTGATGGGTGTCCATGCATTGGTGTTGCATCCGAGGCTTGGTTGTGGGAAGGGTGGATTGTGATGGTGGGGTGTGTGGGAGGTGGTGGAGTGATGGGAGTGAGGGTGGGGGTATGTGATGGCATGCAGGTGGGGGGGTGAAAGTAGTAAAGATTTGACTTACCAGAGTCCAGTCTTCCTGCTACTCCTGCCAGGCCCTCAGGATGCAGTATTGCCAAGACTTGCTCCTCCCATGTTGTTAGTTGTGGGGAGGAGGTGGGGGTCCACCGCTAGTCCTCTGTACTGCTATCTGGAGTCTTGCTACCACAGAACGTACCTTCCCCCATAGGTCGTTTCAACTCTTCCTGATGTCATCCCTTGTTCTTGGGTGCTGTCCCACGGCGTTGACCCTGTCCACGATCCTCCACCATAGCTCCATCTTCATGGCAATGAATGTCTGCTGCACCTGTGATCTGAATAGCTGTGGCTCTACCCAGATGATTTCCTCCACCATGACCCTTAGCTCCTCCTCTGAGAACCTGGGGTGTCTTTGTGGTGCCATGGGTGTAGTGTGTGTGGTGTGTGTGAGGGTGTGTGGAGTGATGTGTTGGGGTGTGTGCTGTAAGGTACATGGATGGTGTATGGGTGATGGTGTTTTGTGGCTGTGGTTCTCTGGGTGCTGTTGGTCTGTCTCTCATTTGGCAATATGTTTGAGTCGTAAGGGGTTGTGGGTAGTGTGGGTGTGTGTTTTATAGTGGTGTGGGTGTGTGGGGTGTGGGTGTGTGGGTGTGGGGGGGTGTATGTGTGTAAGGTGTGTGTAGTTTGAATTGTCCAATGCAGTGTTGTTTTGTTAGGTGTGTGTATTTTGAGCACAGCGGTATGTACTGCCAATGGTTTACCGCGGTTGAATGTCTGCTGCAGTGATTTATGGGTCATAATGCTGTGGGCATAGTTCTGTTGCCGTAACAGTGTGGGTTTGGATACCGCCAGTTTATCACTGACCTTTGGTCTGGTGGACTTGTGTCTGTGTCTGTATAGTGACGGATTGCCTTGTGTGGGTCATAATATGGGTATCGATAAACCGCAGCGGTATGTTGGCAGCAGTGAGCATGGCGGTAATTGGGACTTACCGCCAATGTCATAATGAGGGCCTAAGTCTAAAAAAGTTTGCGGACCAAAAATATAAAAACAGTCAGTAAATCAAAGAAACAGGTGACGAACGTATCCTTTAGCACCAAGTGAGCGTAAACACATGCAAGATAAATTGATATATTTTCATACAGTGCTGCAATGGGGATCATGTGGTAAAACGGAAACAAAGGGACATCTTTGCATGCGCAGAGGCAAATGTGGGATCAGTATACATTCGACTTTCGAAATAATAAAAAATGTACTTTCAGAACTCAGCAAGATACTTCAGAGTTTCTTGCTTACAGTGCCAAACAATAGAGTATTCTAGAGGGTTTCTAAATCCATTTTACGATTCGGTAACAGAAAACCCATAAAAAATTGCTATTTGGAAGAGGCATGTTTAGGGTGTCCCCTCCAAATAGCAATACATAAAAATATGTATCAATGTTTTGCAACAGTAATCTGGTCATAAAACACTGAAAAGTTCCTGCCTTCCGAGTTGGATGGTAATGCAATCAAAAAAGGGAAAGGGGCCCTTTGGTACCCATTCCTCTTTGTGAACGTAAAAAAAAGTTTTTTTGTAGGAATAGGCAGTGGTGAAGAGGACCGCTGCCAACTCTCAAACAAGCATTATAAAAACGTTTTAAATGCACTCCCATTTCCTTCAAGCAAAATAGACTACATTAAAAAATACTTCACTTTATTTAAAAGCAATCACGGACATGGTGTTCTGGTGACCCCAGCAGGCCACCATCTCTGTGATGGTATCCAATCTTAGTGAGTCACAATTTGTGACCAGCCCAGGGACATCTTAAGGATTTTGGGAGCTCCTGTTCTCAACAGGTTTTAATTTATGATCCAGTTTCAGCTCTTTCATGCCCTCTTTGGCCTGGTCACTCTTAGTGCACAGGCACATTCGTCCAATATCTAAATGTGTTTACATCTAATATTCACTGATAGTGATGTGTTTTCAATATTGTAACACAGCAGCAGCTCACTAATATTGCTGCAAATAACTTCTGTGACACTGTACCATTTCTCATATGTAAGGTCCTATTTTGATCTAAAATAAACTTTTTTATGGATGTTGCATGAAACATAAACACACATTTCTCTGCGAAATGTCTGTAATACACTTACACATCACCCACATTAAAATTAATTAAAGGAAAACAATATTTAAAACAATCTATTTAAGAATTTTTAAAGGACATCAGGGCAAGGCTCTTTGCAGAACAGAGCTGGCCCCATCAGGGGACTCCGTGAAAGGCTGGGGACCTGGGCCAGGGCTTGCTTTGCCCATGCCTCATAACATCTCTGGATATCAATGAGGTAGGTCAGATTGCAACCCACTATGATTCGGACTTTTGTGAACCAACCGATTATTACAGAGAGTGGTTTGCAAAATTCTTTGCCATTCGCGCAAAGTTGATGCACAATCTTGTGACTTTTTTTGCAAATGGAAATTTTTTACGTGCATCAGGCCCCTTGTTCCACGCTAGATAAAAACAACCAAACAAAAATGATTCTAAAGTATCTAAAAAAAAAGTCAAATTAATATTCAATACCATAAATAAACAGAAAATCGTTTACATCATGAAACTGGAAGTCTGTACAAAATCTGAGCATTATATGTATACCATAACAAAACGCTAGCCTTGCTAGTAAAAGGCCACATTTTATTGTGTCTTCAATGTATCTTATAGTACACTACCCTAGAAATAGATACTGGTGATAATGTATCAAAGCTTTTCCAATAATTATGGAGATCATAATTATTAAATTTTGAATATCAGTAAATCTGCATAAAAAGCATGTAGAGTTCAAATCCAGTCATTATAGCAAATAACTGAAGATAGATGTCAGCGACTGTTGTCTTAACCACTTTAAAAATAAGCATAAAAACAAAATTCTATTAACTTACACAATAACCGCGAGTGTTGGATATTTCATATGAAAATACCATTTACATAACATGTAAGCCAAAGGCACAAGTCAAAATCATAAAACAAACAGTGGCATAAAGGCATTTGCTAACAATGTGGGGTTAATAAAAATGAAATACGGTTACTTGACTTACAATTGCCTTGATATTAGATAATAGATGGACAGCCCAGCATCACAGGCTTGGGTGATCCCCTTATTATCAGATCCTTAATATAGTGATGATATAATGAATCTTAAGTGTCTTGAAACCAATTGCACTAAAATGTAGTTAGAGTGAACATGCCGTTGGCAAACCAGGCTGACGATAAGCTGCTACTGTCTCAGCTTGAAAGAACAACCTCTGTCGCCTGACAACATTGTCACACTTGGGAATTACACCACAAAGTTAGTATGTCATTAATAATTTGAGTAAAACTCCATTGGAGACATCGCAAACGCACAGGCCAAGGCTGTTAAGTTGGAGGAGTTGTTTGAAAATATAAATTGAAAGAATTTAAGTATAGCTGTCTTGAAATATACAGTTGTACCCTCTGAGAGTCTATGTGGATAAACTGAGCTTAATGAGTATCTCACTCCCTTAAAAGGCAGGACATCCTAATCTTTTGTTAAATCATTGCAGCACAGAAGAACCTTAGCCGATTGACAACGTATAACTTCTACATGTGGTCTTTAAATGTTGACTTTTTGGGAAAACGGATACACATATTGATGTAAAGGTGAGCACTCGCCCTTTTTCCCAATCCACCAACATTTAGTGATTAATTACCATATCGATAATTATCGGCAGTGTGATCAACCAGAACTATTTTATGCAGTTTTAGCTGAATCTAATAATGAGCAATTGCAAACTGCCCGATATTCTTGCATTAAGAAACACATCTTTGGTAGATAATAGGTTTGTAAATAAATTGCCCGTGAGAACATGGATATCTCATTGAGCATCTAACAAAACCGATGTTACATCATTCATTACTATACATGTAATCAAGGACAGGTCATAACACAACTTATGTCACTAAAAAGTTGTTGTTTTTGCTTTAGTTTTGTCAGCAGAGTTATTCTAACGAGGGGTCATAACAGCAGCCAGACGTTTAACTAAAATGTAGACAAACTAAATTAACAAAGTGCCCAAGGTACAGTAAATTCTTGAGACAGCGGTAACTTTTGTACACAATGTATTGATCACAAACGGGGTGGAGTACCCTGTCTGCCAAAAACATGTGGTTTGATTGTTGTTTTCAATGCGAAAACATTAAACGACGAATAACTGCCTTTGGCTTGTCGATCAATTAAGTGAAACTGCCTTCCCTACATGAAAGAAAACATATGCTCGAGTTAGCTCATTGATGCTCGGGATAATACGTTTAATGCAAAATAACCAGCAAGTATCAAAAATAAGGTTAATGGGGAAAAACATTTTAACAGACTTTGCCCCCCTGGTCAGGTGGATGCTAAAAAACAAATATATTTCAAGGTTACATTTATAGACCTTTTTTCAATGTAAATTAATGGAAAAAAGAATACCTGATGAAATGATAGTTCAGATAGGCAATATTGAGCGGGCGTTGGGCTCTTCACTTTAGAAGCGTACATAAAGACCTTGACACGTGTTTCAACAAGCTAGAGTAAAATGCTTGACTTCACTACTTTTTGCAGTTTTCACGTCGTTCTGATCGGTTCAGAACGAGGTACACTCATTAGAATAGTTAAATGCGCAATGTAGATTACAGAATAACAAAATGGCAGTGTTCAGAATTTTGTAAATGTGCAGTAATGCTGAGGTTAAAATGTACTTTAAACAGGTATAAAAACAAAATGGTAATCTTTAATAAAAAAAATGAAAATGTTGCATTCTCATCCCCCCTTTTTTCACCTTTAGATGAAAACCTACATTTCAACAACGTAAAGCCTATGTATTTCAGTTTTAAGTACCACAGTATTACAATGTTTATCATCATCCTCAATAGTAGCAAGTGTAAAGGCATATCCATCACCTTTATTTTTGCAGGCATGGATGAATGCACATAATTAGTTTAATCAAAACATGCAGGTTTATTACAGTACTTTCGCGGTCAGCATTAAATTGAGCCTGGGTCCAGTGCTACCGCAACCACTGACTATCATTGATACTTTGGGCTTCTTGGCGCTATTAATACTTAAAAAAAAAAAAAAATCATATCTCCAGTTCCCCTTATTGGACTTATGTCATTTCAATGTCATTATGTTAATTAAAATGTATGCTATTTTTCTAATTCGTTTTAGAATTTTATTTTGCATCTCGACTTTATTAAGAATCACTGCTGTCGCTATTTCAAAAATCCTCATGCCCCAAATACCAAAAAATTCCAGTCAACCCAGACTTCACACTGACATTTAAGCTACTTTGAAGTTCATGTAACACTAGTCCTAATATGAGCTACCTGTTCATGGGAACTGATGGAGGTGTTGGGAAGATGAAAGCACATTTTAACACTAGTGCAGCACAAACCCCTCCTTTGATGCAAGGATTTAGTCAAGAGCTAATTTATTCTTTAACAGCATTGTTTTCTGGGCATCCAGCAGTTCAGAAATCAGACCAAAAGAAATGGCTGTGGTATTGACTACGTCTTACAGTATTTTAACATTGTGTCTTGTCTTTCTAAAGCGTTCCGCAGCGCTATACTTGAGGAACAAAACAGAAAACAATCTGTGTCTGCCATCTCGCTGTACCCCACCTCTGATGAACAGGGTGAATGTCAGAATGTCTGATGGCAGGGACTACGTAACCGGCATAGCAGACTCATGCCCAATCTCAAGGCAGCCAGGGATAGGCCTTCTTGCCACAAATAAAACATGCATACTCCTTCCGGTTTCATTATTTGTGATACAACATGCCAATTGGAAGACAGTGCTCACGGGGAGTTGTTTTGTGATGTATGGTTTCCAGAACAATGTCACGTTCACAATGGCACACAGAGGTTATCCAGTTAGTGGTTTATTGATGTTCACGAAACTGCCTCCGTTCAAAGCACTGTGGGTGACGTCAAACAAATAATAACTAGTAGGATTGTTGTAGTCTTCAAGGTCTTGCCGATATACAGGGGAGGCGTGGATACATTCCGGCAGTTGCTGCCATGACAAGAAGTAAACCCACCTCAGCAGTTCACTGCACCTCACAGCTCCATTGGTGATGAGCGGCACCAGATATGGACCCTGCCAGCAGGTCAGACTTCCTTTGATGACTCTGGATAGAATGTAGCCCCAGGGCTGGAGGATGTGACAAGCTGCAAAAGGATCGCCTGGTAAGGCAGTGTGAACCTGAGAATGGAAAACGTGAAGAAAGCAAAATACATTTTATGCAGTATTTGAGGACAGCATTGTAGAAAATTCACATTTTTGCATGGTCAGACAGGATGTTTTGTTGGACCCTATATTTTGTTGTGCACTTTACTCCTGCTTTCCATAGTAAAATGCTTGTGGTCTCATTTTAACATGGTGGAATTAGCCTACTCCTATTTTGATATATTTAATTTGCCCATAAACCCCTAGTATATGGTACAAAGTGTATCCAGTGCATGGAAGTTTTTTGTTAATTCTTTTTATTGGTATTTTCAGTACAGTGTACAACAAAACATACACACTTTATGCACATCTCTACTTGGGATTTACAGAAATTAGAGCAAAATCCGTGCTTAGTTGAATGCATGGATGGATAGGCGGAGGTTCAGGTTCCAAGGCTGGTATATGTCTAGAGGTCTGCATGGGCAGGATAAAACTCTACGATTGGCATGGCTCAACAGGTTGCAACTCCTTAGCAGTGCAGTGGGACAAGGCATGGTTCCCCATTTCAGTACCAACCAGTTGCACTCTCACACTGCTTAGGGAACGGATCTGATTACTATGTACATCTCAAAAGGTGCCCAAATATCCCTAGGTCTACTAGGGACCGGCATAAGGGACCAGTATTCAGACAGTCGCTGTTGGCAAAAGGAAGCATCAGCTAATCACAAACAGAGGGCAGCATTGCGCTCCTCCAGTGCACAGCCACCGCCTCTTAGCCAACAATAGCAGCATTGCTGTAAGTCTCCATACGGCAATAGGGATGTCCTTCACATATCCTAGAATGGCCACAATAGGCTGTTGTGAGAGTGCAGCAGCCATATTATCCTCTATCGCCACAATGCCTGATCCCAGTATTCCGCTATGTATAGCCACTGCAAATCCCAGTGCAAGAAGCCAGCCCCCTCCTCCCTGCATCGTATGCTACTCGAAGCTTCACTGTCCTAGTTACAAAATCATAGTACATATTAATTTACTAATACTGTATCTCAGGAAAGGGACCAGCTAGCAGAATATTTAAACAACTATGTGTATTCATCAATAAAAATCCAATTCAGCGGTGAAGTTGGATATTTAATAAATATTAAGGGAAAGTAACTTTTAGAATGTTACATTTCCCCTGCTTGAAATTCCTGGAGGCTAACTTGCTTTAATTCTGCAGCTTCTCCCATCTTGTACTTGGCCTGAATAAGGTGTCAATGAGGAGTGAAATTCCTCACAGATGCTGCACAATAGGTTGTTGTGATTGACAGGGTGAACTGAGTAGGTAGTAGTGACTCAATTCAGCTCAGAAGAAAAGAAGAGGCTGTGGCCATCCTGTCTTGACATCCCAATGTCAAATTATTCTGGACAGGTCTGGTGAGCTACATATAATACTTGGGGTACTCTTGAAAGGAAAGAGAACAGGGTGGCAAGACAATTCTTGTGGATCCACTGTCTGGTTGCTGAAATCTCTGCTTTTGCTATGTTTGTTATGGATAGAGTACTTGTTTTAAACTGTATTTTAGTGTTAGATGTGGGGGAACACTCCTCCACACATACCTAGCCTTTACAGCACAAGTTTAGTGTGGCAAAAGACTTTGACCATCCTAGAAATGCCTAAAATAGGTAGAATTGGCCCGGGAATGCTTACCCAATGGTTAGGACTTGGCCAGTAGCCATTCCCACCTACCACCTAGTACCTGGAATAAATGTGGCCTCTTCAGACACCCACTTCAGAACACTTCATAGACCTGCAGAAGATCAGAAGAGGACTGAACCTGCTGTCTGTGACCTGCACCCAGGACAAATAAGTGAACACCTACGGTCATACGTCTGTCCTCCTATTCAAGTTACAAGGATTCAACAAGCCACAAAAGCCCTTTTCCTGGAAGTACCCATATGACCAATGGCAACTGGAACTGGACTAGACCCTGCTATTGGCCTTTCACTCGCACCTTGTGAGTCTCTTAAGTGCCTTCCGTGAGTCCTGGGGGCCTTTAGCACTGTACTCCTGTGGTTGGTTGGGACCTTAAAAACGTAGGGCCTGATTTATAGTTTGGCAGACAGGTTACCCCATCACAAACCTGGCAGATATCCCATCTGCCTAATTACAAGTGCTTTAAGATATAATATGCTTGTAATTAGGAGGACAGGATATCAGTCATGTTTGTGATGGAGTAACCCATCCGCTGAACTGAAACTCAAGCCCTACGTCAGAACGTAAAATCTTTGCCCAGGATGAACACAGTTGGTGTATCTGACCTGCGCTCCATCAGTGTCAGCCTCAAATTGCTCCTAAGTCCCGGTCTACCATAACCATTAACTACAATTGAAGCTTTGTAACATTATTTCCACTCAAAACTTTAAAAATTCATATCTCCAGTCCCCCTCATGGATTGTTGTCATTTTAGTGTAATTTTGTTTATTGAAGTTTACTCTATTTTCTTAAATTAGTTTACTATGATTATTGTTTTGCATAGTTACTTTATTGCTGTTTTGGGACTGCATACATACTTAACACATTGCCCCAAGTTAAGCCTGTCATAACTGCATAAGATTAAAAAGCACACTTAGGTATTTGAATTAAATTGATTTGGAGGTTCATAAAGGGGCCCCATTGAGGAGGTTAAGCATTGGGCATGGTCTTAAATCACATTCCCAGCATACTGGGACTGGCCATTGACACATGAGTAGCAATAGTGGGAAGAGATGTGGCCTAATGGCTAGTTCTACTGACTTTGGAATTGGACAACCAGGTTTGAGTCCTGGCGCCAGCTCAAAATCCTGCGGTTCCGGGCAAATCACAAAAAAACTGACTTTGTATAATGTAAACTCATGCACATATAAAGTATGCTAATTACCTTGAGTTTTGCATTTGGGACTTCTCGGGAACCTGGTTACCTGAGAACTACGGTACTCTTTGGGGTCCCGCAGTTCCTAGGACTATGAAGATACCATATGAAGCCTGCAGCTGGGGACTAGGAGAGTCTCTCACCTGGTTCTGTTTCCTCTCATGCTCCTGGCTGTTTCTCCTTCTCTCTTCATCTCCAAAATGGCAATCACCTGCATTAGGGTTTTCAGCTGCCTTTTAGGGCGACTTCCCAGCTCTTCCACTTCTGGCTTTCATTTTATTTTATTTTTACATCATCCATTTTGGTAGAGGATACTGAGGTTGTCCTTTTGCTCCCTGACAACATTATCTGTCTGGCATGGTCCTTTTTCCAGTGTGTGAAGGACATTTACGCTGGGATCTCTCCAGAAAGTCTTGAAGCTCTGCAGAGTCAAGTGCCCTTGGCCTAATGCCAGACTATGGCCCTCATTATGAACCTGCCGGTAAACACCGTCGACCACCGCGGCGACGGCGAACAGAAGACCGCCATTGGCGGTGAACAGAGACCCGCCATATAATGAATCAAAAATCTGAATCCGACAAAAATCACCCTTCCATCAGTCCCCGCCAGGATCTTGTCGGCGGAAATGCTGGACCTTCCACCCCGCCACCGCAGAGCACACCAACACCACCGCCGTCCAAATAATGATGCACAAATCATTGCGGCGGTTAGTGGAAGCCGAACGACCATTGGCAGTGCAGACCACCACGGGCGGCAAGTGGACCCAATAGTAAGAAGTGCACACATTGGATAAGTTAGAAACCCACACACCTGATACACATCCACAACACTATTAAAGACTCACAGATACACCCCACAATCCTTTGCAACAAAAGTAGGCCAACTAAGACAGAGAACACCAGAAGCAGACACCAAATGCCACAATCCACAATACTTACACCCAACCACACAAGAGCACCCTCACCTAGATCTACAAAAGTCACCATTCACAACACTCACCATGGCACCCCCAAACACCCATGCTTCACAGAAAGGGAGCTAAGGACCATGATGGACGAGATCCTGAAGGTCGAGCCACAACTGTTTGGGGCACAGGTGCAGCACACACCCATCGCCAGGAAGATGGAGCTATGGCAGACAATAGTCAACAGGGTCAATGCAGTGGGACACTATCCACGCACCAGGGACGACATCCACAAGAGATGGAAAGACCTGCTGGGGAAGGTCAGGGCCATGGCATCTAGGCACCACATTGCAGTCCAGAAGACTGGGGGAGGACCTCCACCAACACCACCGACTACACTGACTGGGAGGAAAAGGTACTGGCCATCCTGCACCTTGAGGACCTCACTGGACTCACTGGAGGAATGGACTTGGGTAAGTCATCTACAGTTACCCCATATCCATCACACTTGTAATGCATGCACCACCCCACCCCTCCAACACCCACCAGGACCACTACCCCACCCAGCCCACAAGCACTTAACCCACTCCCCCTGCATGCCCACAAACCCACTAACAGGCCCACATCCCTCTCCCTGTGCACAGCCACCCACCCCTGCAAGGAAACACAATGGCATATAACACCCACAATGCACCTCCACATCCTAAGCTAAAAGCAATGCTAACCTCACCAAAGCATCCTGCATGGCCCCAAAGTGTGTAAGCTGCACAAACCCGCCCAGGCCTCTGCACCCCATCCGACCATGCTAATGTAACAGACATGTCCATTTCGCCCAACAGGCACCACCACCCATGCCACCCTGACAGACAGGACAAGGAGTGGCAGTGCCCAACAGGGAGACAGAGGCCCCTCACAGGACACTGGGGATGGAACCCTGGACACTGACGATCAGCCTGGACCCTCACACAGTCCTGTCACCTTCCAGCAACCCCGCCCAGGATACCGCTGATACCCCTACCACCCAGCCAATAACATCAGCCCAGGGCAACCATCCACATACCTGTGTATCCAGGCCACAGACTGGTGGAACACAAGTACTGACGCCACAGTCACCCCCTACCAACAGGCAGGAAGACGATGGCCCCAGTACAAGTGGTACCGCCAGACCTGTGCAGGTGACACAGGCACAATGGGCTAGGCCCAGTGGGAGGGCATCAGTGGCCCAGGGGGGAGGCCACAGGATGGATGCTGCAGCCCAGGACATGATTTCAGAGGTCCTGGGAGCCTACCGCCATACCCAGGACGGATTGGCCCAGATAGTATCCACCCTGGAGCAGAGTCAGATTATGCAGCAAGCACACCACCAAGAGGCCATGGAGCAGTGGAAACTGCAAAATGTCACAATGGCCAGCATAGCAGGTGCGCTGCTGCAGCTTGTCCAAACACAGCCTGAGGCCCACAGAGAACAGGAAGCCCCCCACTACAGCACAGGATACAGACTGGACAACAAGAGCATCAGCAGCAACTTCACATGTTCTACCCTCTGAGGACACACATGGGACATCCATCTCAACCCCTACAGGCCAACAACAGGCACCCAAACGGACCCCCAGGCCAAGATATGGCACAGGAACACTTGCCAAGAACAAGGTCCCCTCTAAGAAGTGACTCTGCAAAAAACTGTCAACCAAGGGTCCCACTCAATTAACCACCAAACAGTGCTACAAATAATACAAACTCATGTAAGCATGGATGGACCTACCAATACTGCCAACAGTGCTGCCACCATGTTGCTATTTTGGATAACCACCATTAGCCCACTCCCATCACTGTAATCTGCACGATTTTATCCCTGCACCAAATACATTCCCACCTGTTACAATGTCCCCTGTCATTAAGTTTGAACAAAGTGAAGTATGGGTGCAACTGGTTGATAACTCCTTTATTTGTATCTGAGTAGCATGAAAATCACCACACACCTTACATGTTGTTGTGCCTAAATATGTGTTGAAATAATAGACTAAATTGTAATCTGTCCTATGCAGACCTGGTCACAGTGGCAATTAGTATTGACCCAACACCCCCTAGATGACAAGGCACACTGACAGTATGATGCACAGTCACCAGTCTCATCCAATTGTCCCACATAGTTACTGGAAGTAGAGTTGTATCAGTTGGGTCCTGGAATTTACATCTTCCCCTTCCTCGTCATCACCATCACTCTCATCCCCTCCCTGAGGAAACTGGTCTGGATATACAGCACCCTCCTCCTCCAAGAGGGGGATAGGATTTCTCACAGCCACGTTGTGCGGCATGCAGCAGGCCACCACTATTCTACACACCTTTTCAGCCCCCTAGGCTATGGAACCACCAGAGATATGTAGACAATGAAATCTAGCCTTCAGGAGACCTATTGTGCACTCTATCACCCTCCTAGTACGTCCATGGGCCTCGTTGTAATTCCTCTCGGCATCTGTTCCAGGATTCCTCACTGGTGTCAGGAGCCAACGCAAGCTGGGATAGCCAGAATCACCTAGAAAAAGGTGCACAACACAACTTTAAATGACAAGCCTCAGAGGCAGACAGCCTGGCTGTCTGCTAGGTGGCAATAAGTGACAGAAACACCTACCCATGATCCACCCCCTGTGCTCTTGTAGTTGTTCCATCTTGTGTGGCACACTTCTGTTCCTCAGCACAAATGAATCATGGACTGAACCAGGGAACATGGCATTCACATGTGTGATGTACTGGCCTGCAGTACACACCAATTGAATGTTCATGGAATGAAAGTTCTTACGGTTTCTGTACACCTGTTCACTGACTCTTGGGGGGATGATAGCTATGTGGGTGGCATCAATGGCAGCTATCATATGGGGTATGTTGGCAAAGGCATAGACGTCCGAATTGATGGCAGGGAGGTCAGCACTTTGTGGAAACCTCACATATGACTGCAGGTGTCGTACAAACGCATTCAGGAATTTTGACAGTACAATGCTAGACATTGGCTGTGAAAAACCTGCACCCATGCCCACTGTCACTTGAAATGAGCCCGTGGCCAGGAAATGGAGTGCAGAGAGCACCTGCACTTCAGTAGGGATGGCATGCTGATTACGATTTGCCGGAGTCAGTGCAGAATCCAGTAATTCACAAATTTCACGAATAGTTGCACAAGTGAGTCTGTAATTGATAATGATGTGACGCTCCACCATGATCTGCAAATCAACAAGTGGTCTGTACACCGATGGGGCCCTTCCTCGCCACAGGTGTCTGTACATAGGAGGAGTTGAAAACATGTGTGAGAAACACACATACATTAGCACACATTGCTAGTCATTCAGCACTGCTGGCATGATTGTCGTCAACACTAATGCATAGTGTGTGTGACATAACAGCAACTTGGCCACAATGATAGATCAGGGCTGGTCAGGTGAGGTAATGTTAATTGTGACATGCCTATGGGTGTTTGGGGAACGATAGGGCCTGCATTGTGCAGATGGTAGTTTTACAAATGCGTAGTTTTAGCCAAAATGTCTGCCCCATGTAATCCAGAACTGTCGTTGTGTAAGTGACCTAGCGGTTGACGAAACAGCGTAAGGCGGTGTTTACTGCCATGCGCAAATTCATTGGTTAACAGGGATGTCAATGGCTCTGCCATCGTTGTCGGCACTCCTCTGCTGGCGGTGAGTGGTTTTCACAATGCCTGTGTTTCAGTTGGTTCATTATTTGGCGGTCCGGACTGCACGTCTCTTGGCGGTTTTTTACTGCCGCCGGTGCAGTGTTTATCGCCATGTTCATCATGAGGGCCTATATATTTTTTCCAGCATCAGCCTTAGAACTTGGTTGTACTACTAAATATCAACACCAACAATATTGAGGTAGAAGAAGTTCAAGGACAGAATATCAAGGGACAAAATATCGAAAGGTAAATGCATATAACAAATATAGATCTACTATTCCTAAATTCACATCCGTGTACTTTGAAAATATATGTACGTTGTAGGTACATGTATGTGGAGTAAGGTATAGAAAATCTAGACTTACCTGTTGACATTTCTTTAAATATTTGATGCTCGATATTCTGTCCCACCAATATTGTAGATTTGTTATTTTGCATGCAAACCTTAGAACTTGCCTTGTATTCTTTCTGGTGTCACCTCCTTTCCTATATGCACACAGTGCAAGGCAGTCTATGCTGAGCCCTTTACCTGTTACTCCTCATCCTTAGCACACAATTTCCACCCATGTTATTATGGACTTACCCCGTCAGGTGGAAACCAAGTGATTATGGTCACTGTAAACATTTTTTCTCTATTTCAGAAGCTTTCAAGTCCCAGCAAGATGGCTAGGAAATTCCTTAGTGATACATTTCTTCCGCATGGGCTCCCTGACATCATAATGCCTGATAGGGACTCTCAATATATTTCTAGTTTCTGATGATCAATCCTCTCTACCCAGGCTATCAATCAAGCTCCGCCCTCAGAATATATACCCACTGTCAAATGGTCAGAATGAAAGGGCCAATCAAAACCCAGTGCAATACCTGGGGTGTTTCTGTAATGCCACGCAAAACAACTGGGCAGAATACCTATCTTTAATAGAGGTCTTGAACAACAACTCTGTTCACTCTGCTACTATAGTCTCCTTATTGTATTGCATCCAGGGCTTCCATCCCCATTCCTTTCCTTCCTCTCCGATGTCTACTCCTCTTGTCCATGCTGCCACTGAAACTTGACTCCGAAGAGTAATTGTTTGAAATCTTCAGGATTCTAAGATCACTATAAAGGCTAGAGCTGAGAAATTTAAAAGACTGATTCCAAACTTTAAGGTGGGCAGAAGGTTAAGCTATCTTACAGGTTCTTGTTGACTTGAAAGATGCCACTCCACTTTCATCCTTGATCCTTTGTATAAACAAACAAAATCAATCCAGTCGCCTTTAGCCTATGTATTCCTAACTCTTAGAAGATTCACCCTACCTTTCATGGCTCCCAGTTAAAGTATTTTGTACCTGATCATTTCCATCAGATCTCCAACAAGACCCCCGGTAACCTTTACTCCTTCAGGTACGCCCTCAACAGATACTACCATCAGCTCATGGAGATCAAGAAAGAAGCACTCACCACCCACATTGAGGCAAGCACTAACCTCGCCAGAGAACTCTTCAGCATCGTCAGAGAATTCTGTTGCACCTCTGCCACAGAGAACACGATCCACCCCTCCCAAGCCCTCTGCGACACACTATCAGACTACTTTAACCACAAGATCGCCGACATCTACAGCAACTTTGACCCCCAGCCCATCGACCTCGACCACCCCTGCACCCCACCGGATCACTGAATGAAAGCAGCTATCCACCAAAGACACCATGTCCATCATGACCTCCATCCACTCCGGATCCCCCACGGACTCCTGCCTGCACTGCTTCTACAACCTAGGAAGAGAAGTAATCAGAGTCTCCCTCACAGAACTGCTTAACACCTCCAACTCCACAGCTGCCATCCCTGGCACCTGGGAGCACGCCGAGGTCAAGCCCCTCATAAAGAAACCCTCAGCTGACCCCCAACGAGTTTAAAAACTACTGCCCCATCTCGCTTCTACCATTCCCCACCAAAGTCTTAGAAAAGGCCCAATCCGGGTTCCGGCCCAATCACAGCACCAAGACCACCTTGATTGCAGCAACCAACCACATCAGACGCCTCCTCAACCTAGTGGGAACTGCAGCCCTCATCCTCGACTTATCGTAGCCTTCAACACTGTCTCCCACCATACTCTCCTCACCAGACTCCACAGCATTGGCATCCAAGACAACGCACTCAACTGGATCTCTTCCTTCCACTCTGGCCAAACATGGAGTATCTTCCTTCCTCCCTTCGACATTATCTGTGGTGTCCCCCAGGGCTCCTCTCTCAGGCCCATCCTCTTCAACACCTACATGACTCCACTTGCAGACATCGCACGCACCCACCCACTCACGGACTCAACATCGTCTCCTATGCCGAAGACAACCAGCTTGTCCTATCCCTCACAGACGACACCCCCACCACAGGTATCAACTTCCAAAACACCAATACGGACACCGCCACCTGGATGAGGACCAACAGACAAGATGGAGATCCCGATCTTCGGGAACAATCCCTCCCCTGGGACAACACATAGTGGCACACCATCCTTGGTTCCCCACCAACATCCACCGACTATGCATGCAACCTCAGGATTAGCCTGAATACCCAAATGACCATGAAGCAACAGATCAAAGCTGTTGCATCTGCCTGCTTCCACATGCTCCGCAAGATCTTCCAATGGATTCCCATCTCCACCAGAAAAACAGTCACCCAGGCCCTCATCTCCAGCTGACTCAACTACGGCAAAGCGCTCTAGGTCGGAACCACAAAACAGCTTATTAACCTCCTCCAGAACATCCAGCAAAGCAGCAAGACTCGTCCTCGACCTCTCCAGAAGAACAAGCATCACTCCCCACCTCAGAGCCCTCCATTAACTCCCCGTCCAGCAAATATGTCTCTTCAAGCTCCTCAAGCATGCATACAAGGCCCTCCGCTATGTCGGACCCGCCTACATCAATAACCGCCTCACATTTCACCAACCAACTAGAGAACTCCGCTCAGCCTCACTCGCAAAGGCCCACGTCCCCCACACCCACCGCACACGCTTCGGAGGTTGCTCCTTTTCCCACCTGAACACCAAGTCCTGGAACAGCCTCTCCCTCCACCTGCACACCTTCCCATCTCTGAAGCACTTCAGTAAGTAGCTCAAGACTTTGCTCTTCGACCACCACTGCCAGCCGGACGAGGCTCGCAGCATTCCTCCACCACAGGGAGACCCCCCTCGGGTGCCAAACTCGCTCTCTACAAGACCCTTGATAGATTGATTGATTGACTGATCTCTCTTCCTCCTTCTGTCATGACAGATGGGGAACCAGAATACGAGGTCAGCAAGATTTGTGACTCCTGAATTTTCAGAAGTCAGTTGCGTTTCTTTGGAAAGGCTTTCCTGCTAGTGAGTGTTCTTGGGTTCCTAGCCTCTTCGGTCCATTCTCAAGACTGGTTCACCAATTTTTTCTGACTTTTCCTAACAAACCTGGAGCCTCGGGAGGAGGGTATGCTGTTGCATCGTCGGCTTCTCTGCAGCCTGAGAACCACAGTGTTTTGCAAGGTCACATGATTCCCATGGACCAGAAGACATCATGCGAAGACTGCAGTTGCAGGCTGGGAGAGTGTTACACCTGGGACTGCTTCCTCTTATGCTCCTGGCTGCTGCTCCTTCTCTCTTCAACTAGTAGCTTCCTTTTAAGGCTTACCCAGGGATCCACTATGTGCTGTACTGAGCCATGCCCAAAAGAGTATGTACCTGGGGGACAGTCAATGGACTGGACAACTTACAAATGCATCAATCTGTTCTGATGCTTTCCAGCACAGATCTCAAAGCTCAGATAACAGACCCGGGGTAGCCACAATTGCAATTTTTTCTTCAAAGGCCTATGCCCCTTTTTAGCCAAGTCAGTGAGGAGGTAGAAGGAGTCAACTTTGCAGTCATCTAAATTAACATAGGCCAACAATAAATAAACAACTTACTATACAACAATAGAATTGCTGGAAAGACCAGTGTCTAAATCCTTTTCAGGTCTTATGCTAGCCAGGATCTTTTGATTTTACTAAAATATTGATAATGAACTTCTATAAAGGGCCTTTCAGACACCTCTGTTCGTCCATTAGTCTGTTGATGTGTCATTCACATTTTGTGTCCACCTATTTTAGCATACAGCATGGGGGAGGTGGTCAGCCCTCTTAAGCTACTGGTCAAGTTCACTTTGAGTTACTGCATTTTGCTCTTTCACAATGAGCACATCCACACACAAGCTAGTTCTCTTCAGTGTCAGTGATTTTGTTTTTACTTTATAATTATTTAATTTTGCCTTTGTGTTTAGAGCATGATGTGATAACAGCAAACATTCCGGCCCTCATTATGACTTTGGCGGTCAGCTGACCGCCACCAGGCTGGCGGCGGAGACCGCCAAATAATGACCACAGCGGTGATCCCTCCCATATACAGCCTATGTACCGACTGAACCACCAGTGCGGCCGGCACCAACCACGGCAGTTGGCATCTTCAGGCCGGCGGAACACCATTCACCGCCCACCATATTACGAGATAGCAGACTGCCAGGATTTCCAGGGCAGGACCACCGCCACGACAAGCCTGGCGGAAACGACCCATATAAAAGGAGACACTCACCTCCAGGGACACAGAGGAGTCTGCGGCCGCCATGGAACCCAAACTGGAAATCTTGCCGATGCCATACCACGTGATGGGAGTCCAGGAGCAGCGTCGAAGACGACGATGTTGAGTACAGCCGCCTAGCACACAAGGGAGGGAAGGGAGAGTGACACGCCCACACCCACAACACACACCATACACAAAACCACACAGGGAGAACAATCCGCTGAAAAGTACAACAACATAAGCCAGAAGTAAAGAAAGCCAGGACAAATACCTTTGATTCAACCACTGTATCCCGGTGGGAATAGCGACCACATAAAATTAATGGAACTATATACACCAAGGACCATTGGCCAGTCCAAAAGTGCCCATGCCACAACACAAGGCAACGTGAGAGGCCCAACTTGACTCCTGACAGCCCAAGTGACTCCATTGGGCAGGGACATCAATGTGGAAGGCAGGCACCTCAATGGGCAGGGGGTGAAGGGTGGTTTTCTTGGACGGGGGGGTCTTTGGATTTTGGTTTTGGAGGTAGCAGGCTTTTGCTCCTCTGTTTAGGGTCGGAGTGGCTGCCCTGTGCACCATAGTGGGATGGTTCTTAGCAGGGGGAGGGACATGTGGAACACTAGGGGGGCCATGAGAGGACTGGGAGCTGGAGGGACTGGGCTGGGGGAGCAAGACCTTCCGTTTCGGGACAACATGGGACGGGTCAGGGGGAAAGAAGAGGTCAAGGTGGGAAAGGAAAGGTTTCTTAGGTACAGTGGGGCGGAGTGTGGGAGGAGGTTTGGGAGTGGAGGTAGAGGGAGTGGTTGTAGGAGGTGTAGGTGTGCTGGACTGAGTTGTTGGTGCATGTAAAGTTTGTGAGGTTGATGGCTGTTGAGTGTCTGAGTGGGAACGTTTATGTGTTTTGGGAGGAGAGGGGCAGAGAGGGAGGGAGAGGACTAACAGGTTGTGTTGGGGTGGTGTCTGCAAGCGAGGTGGGTGTGCTGCATGTGGTTGTGGTGGTGGTGATGACTGTGCATGTGGTGAATGGGGTGCTAGTCTGCATGTCTTCTATTGTGGTGACTGTGGGTAAGGCTGAACAGGTGGAAGGAGTGAGTGCTGATGTGACTGAGTGAGGAGGTGGAGGGGGAGCAGTGGAGGCAGTGGCAGTTGTGTGTACTTCTGTGTGTTGGCTTGTGTATGCTTGTGGCATGATCTGTGGTGCTATCTGTGGTGCTTGTGCTTGTCTTTGCAAGTCCTGTCTGTCGTCTTGGGTACATGCTCGTCTGATTGTGTGCTTGGGATGGGTGGGAGGAGAGGGCTCTGGTACTGGGTACAGGTAAGTGGAGGGGGGAGGGAAGAACTAGGGACACTGGCTGCCATCAAAGAGGAGGCCAGAGCCTGAAGCAATCTCTGTAGGCCAGCCAAGCCACAGTGAAAGCCCACCAGGTAGGCATTGCATTGCTGCATATGGGATGCCAGCCCCTTGATGGCATTCACTATGGTTGACTGCCGTACGGAGATGGATCTTGGGTGGTCAATAGCCTCCTCAGTGAGGGCAGCAGGGCTGAGGTGCCTGCGACGAAGGTGACCTCCACCCCTCCTGGGTGAGTGGGCACGGGCAACTGAGTGGGGGGCTACTGGAAGGGTGGTGCTGGTAAGGGGAGGGTGGTGGAAGATGACAGTGCTGAGGGAGGTGGTCCCAGAGGGGTCCACCACCACCAGGGAGCTTCCATCGGAGGAGGAATCAGAGTCTGCTGTTGTAGCTCCTGTCTCCCCGTGGTGCTCCCCTCGCCCTCCAACCCACTGGTCTCCTCAGCGTTGGTGGACACCGCCTCCTGGGTCCTGTGTGCTGCAGCTCCCCCACTCGCCGGTGCCCCTGCTCCTTCACTAGATGATGCTAATGCACACAAGTACAGGAGAAGAAAAGGAGCAGTGGTGGGGAGAAAGAAAGGAAGCAAAAGGAAGGGTCCAAAACAGCACATATGGCATACACATCACAATGACTCACTGGTCATTACACTATGCAGTAACAACCACAATAGCACACCATTGCATGGGAACAACAGCTGAAATGAACTCAGCAAACACAACCATCTGCACACATACTGAGACTCACTAATCAATGTCTGCCTGTTGACAAAGGCACAGCTACACTACACTTACAAAGTGACTGCACAACGTGCAATTGCCAGGTCACACCACCTAGGCAGTGGACATCAACACCAGTGGGTGAGGATGTAGGCCCTTACTGAAGCTGGAATACCAGCAAATTACCAATACCAATTGTACATACCACTCATCACAGCTATGCAGAACTTGACAGCATAACCTACAGGGGCATATTGAGGCATACACTGACTATTACCTTGCATCCAAACACCATGCCAGGCTCAAGGAATTAATTTAACACAGTGTGTACTCACCCCCTTGTGGCTGCTATGCTGCCCTCATGTGCCCATCCAACTCTGGGTTGGCCACCGCCAGTGTGCGGGCCATTAGGGGGGGTCAGGGTCTGACGGGCACCCCCCCCTTGTTGGGAGGACGTGCCCAGCTGGGCCTCCGCGGTCTTCTGGGCCCAGCGTTGCAGGTCCTCCTACCTCTTTCTGCAGTGGGTGCTCTGCCGGCTATGGACCCCCAGGGTCCGCACGTCCTTAGCGATGGCACGACATAACCCTTTCTCCCGATGGGTGCTGACCTGCATAGGAAACACAGATAGAAGGATACCATTAACTACACACTACAATCTGTTAAGCAATGAACTACATACTGCATTGATCCCACATCATAAAATAGGCGGCCAAGTCCGCACCAGTAATCACTGTCACTGCTAGCGGTGATCTTCAATGGCCCCTGTGCTCCATGGACTTCAATGTTAACCAATGAGGAGTTGCATGACAGTTCAGATCGCCCTCCGCCATGACGTCAAACGCCGGTGGAGTGAGGTCTATTCTACCTGTCCTCTGCATGCAGGGCAGGCTGGTGCCATTACCTGATGATAGTACTCATGGCAGTCAATTAAATGTGCGTCATAGGTACGGATTGTACACACCAAGGCAATTCCAAGCTGTCTACGTATTTTGTTTTGGTGGTAGACTCTGGTCCTTCAATGAGATCTCATACCAGTGCACTGCTTGCAGAACAGTAGTTGACAAAACATGTAAAATGTGATGCTACAAATCACGTCACACCACTTCAACTATATCTGTGAGGCACTATGGCAAATTAATAAGAATGTATGGTTTCAGAAGTCCGTTTGCATGTAAAGTACACCAGTGCAGATTCCAATCACTGGTAGCCTGAAGTGTATGAGACAGCTCTGTTTACTGTGATGTTGTGTGTCTATCCTCTCTGCTATCACACACTTGTGATGTTTGGTTTGTTTAGATAGCAACCACTGTGGAGGAGGAGAGGGAATGCACCCGTGTACAGACCCGTAGTTGACTTGGCTACACTGGAGGAATGCCATATTATACTCACCTATCGTCTGGACAGGGCCACTATCATTGAACTGTGTGCACAATTGGAGCCAGATCTCATTCCTGCTATTTGTAGTCCTACTGCAATACCTCCTACAATACAGGTGCTGTCAGTGCTCCACTTCCTGGCCAGTGGATCATTTCAGGTGACTGTGGGAAGGGTTGCAGGTATGTCACAGCCTGTGTTTTCTAATGTGCTGAGTAGAGTATTGACTGCCTTGCTGAAACACACGGGCAGCTATATCTCATTCCCCCAAAGTGATGATTTGCCCACTGTGAAGGTTGCTTTCTACACATTGGGACACATTCCACATGTGATTGGGGCCATTGACGGGACCCATATTGCTTTGGTCCCTCCCAGGATTAATGAGCAGGTGTACAGAAATAGGAAGAATTACCATTCAATAAATATGCAGATGGTGTGCCTTGCTGATCAATATATTTCCCACATTACTGTCGTGTTTCCAGGATCTGTGCATGATGCCTACGTATTGAGGAACAGCAGTGTCCCACAGATGATGGAGCAACTACAGAGAGAGAGAGTCTGGCTCATTGGTGAGCTTGATGTTTCATACTATGTATGTCACTGTATGCCACCTGGAGTTGTCCCTCTGTGTTATTGTACACAAGTAGAATATGTTTCTATTTCCAGGTGACTCTGGCTACCCAAACCTATCCTGGCTCTTGACCACAGTGAGGAATCCGAGGACAGGGGCAGAGAATCGATACAATGAGGCACATACACGGTCCAGAAGAGTCATCGAAAGAACTTTTGGGCTACTGAAAGCCAGGTTCAGCTGCCTCCATATTTCTGGTGGATCCCTACTCTACTACTCTGGAAAGGTCTGCCAGATAGTGGTAACCTGCTGCATGTTTCACAATTTGTCCCTCAGGCGGCATGTGCCATTCCTGCAGGAGGAGGGGGGAGACAATGCACCTGTGGCAGCAGAGGACAGCGAAGAAGAAGGGGAGGAGGAGGATGTGGACAACAGGATACATCTGATACACTAGTACTTCCAATGACACGCAGTTAAGACTGTACTTCTGTTCACACCACCATTACAATTAAGAGCTGTGTGGCAGCTATGATGTACCAAGCACAAACGTGTGCATTTTGTAACCTGACACTGTTCCATCTGTGGTCAGTGGTGCCAGTGGTTTCATGATAGTGATAAAGAAGAAGAAACTTTTATTCGGTATGAAAAAATTCATCCATTACAGCAAATAATCACCAACACATTATTAATATACCAATAAAACCATATATAGTAAAAACACCCATCAAAAATATAAACACATAAAAGCCTCATTCATATAAAACAATAAGATAGAAGAATTCATTCTAAAAACTCTACATTTTTTCACCAAGTAATAGCTCCCTTCAAGAATGATCCCAGGCCCTTCCACACCAATACATCTGAAGCCATTTGCAACCACATAAAAGCAGGACGATATTGCACGAAGCCCTTGGGCCTTAGGAGAGGTAATAAAAAACGAGTTCTAAACGGTGCATAAAAAACACAAAACAATGTAAAATGAAGCAAGGTCTGTTGGGACACCCCATCACAGGGGCAAGGTTAAATAAATTTTTCCCCATACTGACCTAGCGGGAAACACAGATTACTTCTAATGATCCCCAGAAGGAATCGTGTTATAAGAGACCTTTCCCTCACATCCTTTATCTCTAAGAGATAACGCTCAGGACCCACCCACATCTTTAGCATGATGAAATCCCTGATTGATTTTTTCCCTAAAGTCTCCCTCTCCCTCTTGGTCTCCTGGATTCTCAGAAAATTATCCTTAACCCATTTCTTATCATAGCTAGTCAGGCCCTCAGGATAATCAAACAATTCGGGCCGCCCCAGGTCATGAGCCATCTTCCTTATGTGCGTCAGCCAGGGAATATTCTTTGCATTGTTGCAAGCTAAACAATCCCTTAAGATTAAGTGATAAAGCTTATTCAGCCTATGCAATGTATCAGCTGTTTTGCATTTTCAAATACATGGCAACATCAAACTGTGTCTTCATTCCATACAGCACTTAGCATTTGTTGCTGGGAATGTTATGTGAGTTACAATGTGCTTACACAACCACTCTGTGACCTCATTGTCCCTGACTGTTTAGCCTGGACTAGGTTGTCTAGAGGAGGGACTGACATACTGACAATATGCCATAGCTAATACTGTGGAATCTTGTCTAGGGGGCTTAAATGAGTTGTTTTGCTTCACTTCTGGTGTTTGGAATCAATTGCAGTGCAGATTTCTGAGTTGATGTGACCAGCTGAATGTAGGCTGTTATGTTACAGGGGCTCTTGTTGCTCTACTACCTTTAACTTCTCATTTGAATGTCACTAATGGTTTCCCTTTTATACAGATGTTGGTGTGGTCACTACTGTAAACTCATGTAATGCCTACAGACTGCTTTCACACAGTTTTGTGGATGACGGGCATGCTCTTACACTGGTTATGTGTACCCCATGCTGACAGTACATTGGATGGATTGACACTTTACATTACATTTGCACAGGATAATAAAGGTCAAGACATTGCATATTGTTGAAATTAAAGCACAAATCCTTCAGTTGTATTTAAATGTGTTTATTGAAATGACAAAATGGAAGGGATAATGCAATAGAGTGGGAGTGATGGTAGACAAAGTCTTCAGTGTAGTGGCCCAGTTAGTTTGTAGCACAGGCTCAGTATCCATGGCAACATAGGAAAATGAGCAATGGCAGTCCAAAGTAAACAAGGTGTCTCAGTGACACACAAGGCAGACATGTAGGAGAGGCTCACTTCCTGGCAGTGGTTTGGGTCTTGGCTACAGTCTATGGTGGCCGTCTGGGTTGCAGGGAATGTTTGTGGGGTAGTTCTTCTGCTGCAGAGGGAGGGTTGCTGGTGGTCTGTGAGTCCTGTGGCAGGTCCTCCTGCGCACTAGCTGCAGCAGATGTGGAGGGCTGGTTAGTACACTGGCAAGCGGAAGGGGCCCGCTGGTGTGTTGTGTACTCATGCATGATGGTAGCCATATCACTGAGCACCCCAGCAGTAGAGGCCATGGTGGCTCTGAAGGCCTGCAACTGCTGCATGACCACCTGGTGGTGTTCCCCCTGCAGCCTCTGGTTCTCCAGCAAGATGTTAAGTTTGGCCATCCTGTCCTGGGACTTCTGGTATGCTCACAGGACATGTGTCAGTGTCTCCTGGGCAGCCGGTTAACTGGATTGGCCTACCCCTTGGTGCACAGATATCTTCCCATTGGCCCTGGCCCCCTGTACCTGTGTCCCCTGAACTGTGTGCCCACTCCCACTGACACCAGGACCTTCTTCGTCTTGCCTTTCAGGTGTTGACTCGTGTCCCTGCACAGATGGGCACACTTTTGATTAACGTTTCCTGGAGACAGAGGTTTGGGGATGTTGGGTGGCTGCTGTGGTAGTGGAGTCCGATGTGGGGTGCTCTGGGGTGGACTGGGTGTTGCCTGTGGCACATGCCGCCAGCTGCCTTTGGCTGGTGTACCTGTGGACATGTATGATATTTGTTAAATTCATTCTCAGATACATATTCTGCATTTCTGGGCTTCCCTATGGGATGGGTGCGTTTTTTTCACCTTTGGTTTGTGTATGGTGAGGCATTGTGGGATTGGTAGTGCTACATGCTGCCCATGCATTAATGATGTGTGTGACTGCTGACCTTGGAGAGGTGTGCTTGAAGTGGGCTGGTAGGGTATGCAGTGGTAAATTGTCGAGGGTGGTTATGGGGGTGGTTCTCTGTTTGGGATGGAGTGGGGTGAAGGGAGATAGGTTGACGCGGAGACATCCCATGCAGGTTTAGGTGGTGGTGGGGAAGTAATGCTGACTTACCAGTGTCTAGCTTTCCAGTGATTCCAGTGAGGCCCTCGCGATGCAGGATAGCCAAGACTTCACCCTCCATGTTGTCAACTGTGGGGGAGGAGGTGGGAGCCTTCCGGCAGTCTTCATGACGGGAATGTGGTGCATGGAAGCCATTGCATGCACCTTTCCCCTTAGGTCATTCCACCTCTTTCTAATGTTATCCCATGTGTGTGGATAGGTACCCACGGAGTTCACCTTGCCACGGCTCTCCACCATAGCTCCATCTTTCTAGCAATGATATCTACTGGACCTATGTGGGATGCTGTGAAGTGGTAATTTTGTCCAGTGTTGTTGTGTGTGTTAGGTGTAGAGGTACGGTGTGTGTTGTGTGATGCGTGAAGGGTGTATAAGTGGTTGTGGTTTGTGTGTGCAGTTCTGGAAATGTGTGGGCTGGCAACGTGTGGCTAGATTTTTGCATTTGCAAAGAATTTGTGGGTTGTGTGGGGGGGTGTTTTATAGTGCTGTTGGTGGGTGTGTACGGTGTGTGTGTGTGTGTGTGTCAGGTGTGGGTTTTTCATTCTGGCCAATGTTGGCTTCTGTTGGTGTGGAGTAGCCAAATCGACAGCGGCGGTCCGCACCGCCAATGGGTAACTGCTGTTGAGTGACCACTGTGGTAATTCGTGGGTCAATATTTGGAGGGCGGTGTGTTGTAGGCGTGGTGGGAAGGGTGGTGGTACCAACTCTCTCACATCTGGCGGGATTGCACTTTTGGCTGCTTTCTGGCAGTTTTGTGTTTGTGACTCATGATCTGGCAGGCGGATTGCCGCCTCTGCAGCGGTCATTTGGTGGGCGTCACCACAGTGATCTTCGATAAAGACCGCAAAAGTCATAATGAGGGCCTCTGTCTTTATCTGGTGCCATCTCCTGACAATGCTGCTGTAAATTACTTTTGGAGTTTTGAGCCTTTCTGACTTCTTCTATTTCACAGGATACCAGATTGTGTCCATTTGAAACTTCACTAAGTTATCCTCTTTTCACTTTTTTCTTTCTTTTTTTGCCTCTAGCAAATTATTTTTTTAAGACTGATGAGAGCTCAGCATATTCCCAAACAATAACATTTGACAAAAATCATGACAAAACAAGAATTGCATGAAGGCTGGCAGCCGACGCAAGACACACGTCCTATACTTGTTTAAAGCATGGGACAAATTCAATGGAGTCTCCATAAAACCTTGGGAGAGCCATTCCAATGAAAATTGATATCTGATAAATGAGAATGTGAAGAAGGACTGACTCTGTTTGTGAATGGGTATGGAAATGAAGGTGGAGCACAGGTCAACATTGGTAAATGATTGGGCATTAGAGGGGATGCAGGAGAAAATAGTGGGAGTGGGCACCACAGGGATAACAACATTGTTAACATCATGCAGATCCTGTATGAATCTATACACATTGGCCCATCCTACCTTCTTTATTTGTTTACTTTCTTGGGTAAATAAATCTAGAGGCGGCGGAGCAGTAGGAGCACAAGCCCTGACTCTGTCAAAAAAGTGGCTTACTTGGTATTCTAATTTCTGCTAAGTCTGTTTTATACCACAGACTTGGGACTGATGTTTGCGTTTGTTGGCTTCCTCATGCCAATACAACGATCCTAGCCATTGTTCAGACTTTATCTTGATTTTAAGAGCTTTCAACTTTTATTGTAAGTTCCCTAACCATTTCACTTTGAAAGTTCCATGTTCAGGAAGGATTCTTCAATAGTCAGTCCGAATTACTGTTTAAGGAATTTGCATTTTTTTTTACTGTACTGGTGGTACATAATGTGAGAAGGGGTCGCTTTTCATGGGAGCTTGCCTCGTTTAGATTTCTCTGATCCCATAAGTGCTCCATCATTCATACATAGGAAACAAGAAAGGGTCTGTTGGCCAACTGATCCTGTGGAAGGGGGTGGGAAGGAAACAGAAAGCAAGGTGAGGGGTCCCTCAGTTTTTTTGCTAACTGATCTTCTGAATGAAGGAATGAAAGGTTTTGTACACTTGCACTCAAAGAGCTCATTGCATTCGGCTGACCTTTGGTTGTGTGTCCAGAGAGGCTAGTGAGGGAACGGGAGCAGCTTGATCATAGGGCCTTTTCTCACACACATTGATCTGTCAGGGGTCTGTGCTTTGGGTCCTGGTGCTCCGGCTTATCTTCCCCATTTCCGCACTATTTCTAGAGCCCTAAACCATGGATTGCACACATTGCATCTTGGCTATAGAGCTCCTCCCGTTTCTACCTACAGCTATTTCCCATTGTCTTCGACACGGACGACACCTTCAGTGCACTTTAACACGTCACAATTAATATGAAACTGTGAGAAAGTAGGGTGTATTATATGGTGTGGCTGTGCAACCTTACTGTGTAATACACTTACCAAACCCTTTAGGACCCTTAGGTTTTGTTTGTCAAGACTTCAGCTCAACCCTGTGTAGCCTTTGGTCTGAGTAGCAAGGCTTACACGAAGGAGCACGTGTAAAGAATTTAAACAGCACCAAAACAATTGAAGACGAAATCAACAAGATACCAAAGAAATCTGTCACTAGTTTATAAAAATAGTATGTTTATGTATTTTAGACACCACAACAAAAAAGACCCACCAGAGGGCTCCAGAGATATAGAATTTACAAGGTAAAGTAAATCAAAGCATTTCACTCAACCGGGAACAAACATTGGTGAATTCAATAAATTTGACACTTAGAAACATTTTCACTAAAACATTTGCCTAGTTATCATGCAGTCGCTTGGAGCCACTTCAGGTGACCAACACCAGTAGAGAGCCAGTCAGGGGGACCATCAAGGGCCTCAGAAACAGTTACCTCAGCAGGTGAAGTAATCTTCAGTCTGTTCAATCAATCAGGATTTATAAAGTGCAGGTAATCACCCGATAGGGTATCCAGGCAGTTGCAGGTCTTGGAGGCTTAGTCGAACAACCAGGTCTTGAGGGCCATTTGGAATTCCAGAAGTGAGGTGATGGTCTGGAGGTGCGTGGGAAGGCTGTTCCATGTTTTTGCTGCCATGTGAGAGAAGGAGCGTCCTCCACTTCTGCTTCAGTAGATGTGGGGAGTATGGTAAAGTGAAAAGGAGGCAGAGCATAGTCTTGTCGATGGCTGGTGGAAGTTCAGGCAGTGATTAATGTACGAGGGGACTTAGTTACGGAGAGCCTTCTGTGAGTGGGCCAGCAGTTTGAATTGGCATCACTTGCACAGGGAGCCAGTGGAGTTGCCTCAGGTCGGGTGTGATATGGGTTCATCAGGGAAGGCAGAGGATGAGTCTGGTTGAGGCGTTCTGTTTGGTCTGAAGTCTCTGTAGGAGGTGTGCAGCAGTTCCTACGAGGAGGGCGTTTCCGTAGTCCAATCGGCTGGTGATGAGGGCCTGTGTCTTGTGTGTAGGGGTAGCCACTTGAAGATCTTATGTAGCATGCGCAAAGTGAGAAAGAAGGCGGAGGAGACAGCACTGATCTGTGATTTCATGGTAAACTTGTTGTCAATTATGATTCTGAGGTTTCTGGAGTGGTCGGAGGGAATGGGTGCATGTCCTAGGTCTGATGGCCACCATGAGTCATTCAATGTGTTGCTGCTGTTCCCAAAGATCAGTACTTCTGTCTTGCCTGGGTTCAGCTGCAGGCAGTTGTTCTTCATCCAGTCAGCGATGCTTGTCATGAATATGCGGAAGTTGGTTCTGGTCATGGATGGGTCGTATGTGGGTGAGAGGATGAGTTGGGTGTTGTCTGCATAGGAAATTATGTTGAGACATTAGGATCTGATGGTGTTGGCCAGCAAGGTCATATATGCAATAAAGAGTGTGAGTCAGAGGTAAATGTGCCTAGATAAAAGTTCCAGGCACTTTTATACTTTGTAGGTCTTTTCTACAGAAGTGGTCCTGATCAAGGGATGAAGGATGCTGAAAGTGCGCAAAGGATGATGTGGATGCGATGAGGTCGATGGGGGTCTTGCTGCAACTACTCGGTCCACGAAGGGGGTGAGGCGGTCCTGGTCGGAAGGTCGACATCTCACGAAAATAACTTGGTCCTGGCAGAAGGCCAGTCACCAGTATTGCAGTCACAGGCCAATCCTTCCTGGGTCAATACCTCGCCCTCTGAAGGTCCTAGCTTCACTTTGAAGACACTCCCTGACTCAGCAAGCTCAAATGCAATTTGGACCTGGTCCCTGGTACTGCACAGCAGTGGTTGCTGGTGGGTTGAAAACTTTGGGCTGCCAACTTGCCCCAGCAGGCTTCTCAGCTGTTGTGTCCCTGTGCAGTTAACAGGAGGCCAGCTCACTGACCCTTGGAGTCTTGTGGCTTTAGCTGGGCTCTGGATTCAGCTTCTCCTTAAGCAGGACACAGCAGACATAGGTCCTTATTATGAACTTGGCGGCAATCACCGCTGACCTCCGTGCTGATGGTGAACAAAAGACCACCACTGGCGATGAACTTCATACCGCCGTATAATGATGCCAGAAAGACAAACCTCCAAAGATCTTGCAACCTCCCCCCACCGCCAGGGCCAACGACGGCGGGAAGGCAGTACACCTCACCCCGCCACCGCCATGCAGACAAATCCCCCGCCCATCAAATAATGATACACAAATCAGCTCAGCGGACAGTGAATGTTGAACGACCATTGGCAGTATGGACCACCACGGCCAGCAATGGGACCCACCAACAGCAAATGCACACATTGGCAAGTTCAAAAAGCACACACCTGACACACATCCACAGCACTTTAAAACACACACATACACACCCCACAATCCTATGCAGCGCCAATAGCACAACAGATATTGACACCACAACACGCATACACTGAACTAACCATCACACAAGTCACACACACAAAACCACCACCAAAACTCATACAGTGCACACCCACCATCACAAGCCACACACCGAACCACACAACAGCACCCTCACCAACACACCTACAACACACCACCCACAACACACACCATGGCAACCCCTAAGCACCCCCGCTTCACCAATAGGGAGTTAAGGACCATGGTGGACGAAATACTTAGGGTCGAGCCACACCTATTCGGGGCACAGGTGCCGCAGACACCCTCGACCAGGAAGATGGAGCTATGGCAGAGGATAGTCAAGAAGGTCAACGCAGTGGGAAACCATCCATAAACAAGGGGCGACATCAGGAAGAGATGGGACAACCTGCGGGGGAAGGTGCGTTCCATGGCATCCAGGCACAACATCGCCGTACAGAAGACTGTTGCTGGTTCCCCCTCTCCTCCACCCCCGAATACACCGACTGGGAAGAGAAGGTCTTGGCTAGCCTGCACCCAGAGGGCCTCACTGGAGGACTGAACCCAGGTAAGTCAACTACAATACCCTAACAGTCACCACACCTGTAATGCATGTATCACCCCATCCTTCTCACTACCACTAGGACCCCATCTCCTACCCAGTCCACAACACCCACACACTCATATCCATGTCACCTGCATGCCCACAATCCCCCTGTGCACAGTCACCAACCCATGCATGTGATCTCAGGAGCACCACAACACCCACAATGCACCATCTCGCCTCAATAAATGCATCAAAGAGAACACGAAGGGACCCTGCATGTCACTACATGGGAATCCAAACACATATTACTGCTGACCAGTGCTGCAATTGACTAGAATGTACAGGACACCCACATCTCAATTCTCTCACACACAGGCATCACCACCCATGCCTCCCGGATGGAGATGTTAACGAGTGCCAGTCCTTCACCGGAAGACAAATGCCCCACTCAGGAGAGTGCAGATGGATGTCTGGACACAGAGGAAATCTCTGGCCCATCCCACACCCCTGGACAGTCACCCTCCAGAAGCCCCACCCAGGACACCACTGACACTGCTACCAACCAGTCACCACCATCAGCTCTGGCCCAACGCTCCCACACCAGTGTCTCCAGGCCACGGACTGGCGGCCCACATGTACAGAGGCCCGAGTCCCCACCCACCACCACGCAGGATGATGAAAGGCCTATTTCAAGTAGGACTGCCAGACATGTGCAGGGGACACAGGCACAGGAGGCTAGGGCCAGTGGGAGGGTATCAGTGGCCAAGGGGGGTGGCCCAAGAAGGGATGCTGCAGCCCAGGAGGCCATTGCTGTGGTACTGGGAGCATACCACCATTCCCAGGACAGGATGGGCCAGATCTTGGCCACCTTGGAGAATAATCAGAGGCTGCAGCTAGCATACCACCAGGAGGCCATGGAGCAATGGAAAAAGCTCAGTGCTACCATGGCCACCATTGCAGGGGTGCTGTAGCACCAGACAAACATCCAGCCTGAGTCCTCCACCCATCTGCAGGCCCCCTCCACTAGCCAGATCACTGCCCTGCCATCTACATCTGCAGCAGCTACTGGACTGGTGGCACTCCCAGAGGACTCACAGGACACCAGCACCCCTTCCCCTGCAGCCCAGCTTCACCCTCACAAATGTGGCCTCAGATCCAGACAACCCACTGAAACATCAGCCAAGACCAAGCCCACCGCCAGGAAGTGACTCTGCACTGAACTGTCTCCCTTGGTTGCCACTGAGGGACCTTGTTGACATGCCACTCCCACTTCACCATCTTCCAGTGGCCCTATGGACTGTCCCCCTGTACTACCAACAGCTGTCCAACTGTACCTGAGAATGTTGTTCACCATGTGCCCACTTACTTCCACTGTCCCATCACTCATGGATGTTTTGACTTGGAATAAATACACTTGTGCATCTAAATCTCTGTCCTTATTTAGTATGAGCAATTAAATGTGATTGTGTGTGCAATAGCCAGTTACCATCATGATGCCACTTGCATTGCAGGAGGGGGTCTAACAGACTGTAGTGTCTGAAGTATGTCACACTGTACATTCCATAGTGTTAACTCACATCTGTCACTTCAGTCATGATTTTTCTAAATCACTGGTAAGGGACTCCACAGCACTTACTACATGAGTCACCCTGAAACAATGCAGTGAAGCCATCAGCATCATAGGAAATGTACCTAAGAGTCACTGGAAGTATAGCCAGAATTGCTGGGTCCTGGAGTTGATGTCTTCCCCCTCATCTTCACCATCACTCTCATCCCTCCTCTGGGGTGGCAGGGCTGGTTGGACAGCATCCTACTCTTTCAGAAGTGGGATAGCTTTCCTTACAGCCAAGTTGTGCAGCATGCAACAGGCCACCACTATCTTACACACCTTGTCAGGGATGTAGCACAGGGATCCTCCAGAGAGATGCAGGCAACAAAATCTTGCCTTCAGGGGTCTTATGGTCCGCTCAATCACCCTCCTAGTTCAACTATGTGCCTGATTATAGTGCCTTTCTGCATCTGTCCTGGGATTCCTCACAGGTGTCAGGAGCCATTGCATGTTTGGGTAGCCAGAATACCCTGCAAAACTGGGCGAAAGAGGGTTGAAACACACACTATCTACTTGCATACAGGCTGCCTGTCAGCTATGTAACTGATCCAGTGTCATACACACTCACCTATGAGCCAAGTTCTGTCCCCCTGTAGTTGTCCCATCATGTGTGGCACACTGCTGTTTCTCAGGACACATGAATCATGGACTGATCCTGGGAACCTTGCATTGACATGTGAAATGTACTGATCAGCAGTACACACCAAGTGGACATTCATAGAGTGATAGTTTTTATGATTCCGAAACACCTGTTCATTTACTCTTGGGGGTATGAGGGCTATGTGGGTACCATCAATGGCACCTATCACATGGGGGATATTTGCAAAGGCATAGAATCCAGATTTGATGGCGGTGAGATCAGCCCTTTGGGGAAACTGGACATAACTTTGCAGGTGTTGTACGAATAACTTCAGGAAATTGGACAGGATGTGGCTGAACATTGGCTGAGATACCCCTGCAGCCATGCCCACTGTCACTTGGAATGAGCCTGTGGCCAAAAAATGGAGCACAGATAGTACCTGCACAGTTGTAGGTATGTCTTGGTGATTCCTATTAGCTGGCTTCAGAACAGGCTCCAATTCTGCACAGAGTTCAAAGATTGTAGCTTGATTCAGGCAGTTATTTATGATGATGTGACGTTCCTCCATGGTGGCCAGATCTACCAGAGGCCTGTAAACAGATGGGTCTCTCTCTTACCACATGGGTCTGTAACTAATGGGGGAGAAAGGAAGACACAATGATTTGGGACAAACACTTGCATCACATGGTGACAGAATTCATATTTTACATGCAACACAAATGTACCGCACACAGACACAAAGAAGAAGGTAATTCTGTCAGGCTAATGTGGTGAGGTGTCTCAGTTATAATGGCATCACAGTGTAGACACACTTCCCACAATGATTACATGTGGAGGACCAGTACTCATGTCAGTACTCAACGAAGGGAAGAGGTAATGGAGCCATGGATGAGGCCCCCGGCCAGGCTATGGAGGCGTGGTGGATGCAAAATCGCAGCCTCCTACCATACATGTTGTGTAGTGCGGACGAGACTTCATTCTGCTGTCGTTACTCATCATGGCGATAAGCAGTGTTCACCGCCGTGCACCTGATCATTGTATAACATGGTTTTCAATGCAGAAGCTGGGCCAATCATGATCCCCGCCGGTGGTGACGGTGCACACCGCTGCGGTATCTACCGCCATTTTGACATGCCCTTGACACTTGACTCCTGCACTACGAGAAGGGAAGAACTCCACTGCGTGTGCTGCTGTGTTCTGACTCCGGTCCCTGAGATGGCACGTGTTACAGTGGAAGAGGTCCCGACCTTCACCGCGGAGGAGCTGGAGAAGCTGGTGGATGGGGACCTACCCCTGTATGTCAAGCTGTATGGGCGACCAGAGGAGCAGGTGAGTTGCTATTTGTCCTCCTTAGATGTGTGTGAATGTGGCGGATGCCTGTATACATTTTTGTTCGCTGTGTGAATGTTCACCCTAGTATGTCTGGCAGTTTTTTGCTTGGAAATGATCCATATGTATGTCTCCATGGGCCATGTCAGGTTGAGCGGGCATGGCATGTGTATGGGGCACCCACACTGACATCTGTTTCTTTACACTGTGTGTCCCATGCAGGTCAGCGCCCATCAAAAGAGGGGACTGTGGCAAGCCATCGCCAAGGAAGTGCGGACCCTGGGGGTCTACAACCGGCAGAACACCCACTGCAGGAAGCGATGGGAGGACCTGAGGTGCTGGGCCAGGAAGACCAGAGAGGCCCAGCTGTGGAAGGCCTCCCAGCGAGGGAGGGGTGCCTGTCGGACCCTGACCCCCTAATGGCCCTCATTCTGGCGGTGGCCTATCCTGATTTGGATGGGCGCTTGAAGGCAGCACAGCAGCCACAAGGGGGTGAGTAGCAACACTGTTATGATGCCACTATGATGAGTGTAGTTAGGTGCTAAGGGGCACATAGACAGGTGTGTTCCTGCAGTCCTGCCCACCTCCACGTCAGTGGGATAGTACCTAGGTAGTTTTGGCTGTGTCTGTAGGCCTGTGAAGGGTCCCCTGTTTGGGCCATTGTATTCAATGTAGCCTCATGGACTTGCAGATGTGTTGGCTTGCCATCGTCTCTCATTGGTTCAGTTTACAAAGTGTATCAGAGTAGTGGAGCAGGATGAGAATGTAGTGTGCTGAGGGGTCATGCCTACAAGTCAGGGGCACATTCATAACATGTGTTGTGTCTTCTGAGGGTTAGTGCCTGAGCTGGGTGGGAGTATTTGTGTCACAACATGTACATATTTCCTGGATTTGACATACTTCTTTCTTGTTTTGTCCCCCATGCTCCTGTGTCCTTGTCTACATTAGCATCATCTGGCGATGGAGCTGAGGCACCAGCGAGTGGGGATGTTGCAGCCCACGGGTCCCATGTGGCAGAGTCCACCGACGCCAAGGGGTCCAGTGGGTTGGAGGGCGAGGGGAGTATCATGGGGGAGGCAACTACCACTGGAGGTTGTGACTCCGATACCTCCTTCGATGGCAGCTCCCTGGTGGTGGCGGACCCTACTGGGCCCACCCATTCTTTGCCTTCTTCCACCACCCCCCATACCATCACTGCCCTCCCAGTAGCTCCCCAAGGAGTTGCCTGTGCCTGCTCACCCAGGTTGGATGGTGTCCCCTTCGCCCCAGGCACCTCATACCTTGCCCCAGTCAGCCCTGCTGCCCTCACGGAGGAAGCTATTGACCTCCCAAGAACCATCTCTGTAGGGCAGACAACCATTGTGAATGCAATCCAGGGTCTAGCATCACAGATGTAGCAATGCAATGCATATGTGCAAGGCATTCAGGGTGCCATGTCTGGCCTACAGAGATCTTTTCAGGCTCTGGCCTCCTCTTTGACGGCAGCCAGTGTCCCTGGTCTTTCCATCCCCCCTCCCACCACCTCTACCCCTTCCAGCACCCCACTCCCATCGCCCATCCCAAGCACACATACAGACAGTCATGCACACAGATCAACACACAAGAAGCACACAGAGAAACACAAGCACCACACTTCCCACCACAGGCAGGCACACACCCAACATACCAAAGCACACACAACAACATCCACCTCCCCCACTGTGTCAACCTTCCCCGCCTCCCTGTCTGTCACCTCATCATGCACACCCACATGCACTGCACCCTCAGTCACTGCTGCTGCCCCCATTCTTGCAGTCACCACAACAGCTAACAGACTGCTAACTGCAGACACCCACACAACATCCATATACACTGGCAGCATGTCTTCTCCCACTGTGTCCACCCCACTCCTCCCAAAACACTCAAACGCTCACACTCATCCACACCACACACATCCACCATACATAAGCAGACTAAACAGGCACCTGCATCGACGTCCAGCACACCTACACCTCGTACCACCACTCCTTCAACCTCCACTTCCAGCCCTGGCTCCATTATCCCTCCTACTGCACCTAAGAAGCTTTTTCTCTCCTGTGTTGACCTCTTTGAACCCACTGGCCCACCCCGTCTTGTCCCTAAACGACCCATGCCCTAGCCCAGTCCACTCCTTCCTCTTCAAAGTCCTCAACAGTCCACCCTTCCCATTCCCGTGTCCCTTCCCCAGGGAGAAAGAAGCCTTGTGTTGCCCCAGGTCCCTTTGCCACCCCCCCGGTCCAAGGCCCACTCCCCCTCCTTCCAAGAGTCAGCCCAAACCCTCTCTACCTCAACCTCCACCTCCTAAAACCAAGCCCACGGCCCCCCTTCCCTCCTAAAACCAAGCCCAAGGCCCCCCCTTCCAAACCTGAATCGCCACCCTTGCCACCCCCTGCCCCTGATCCCTGAGGTGCCTGGCTGCCCCATAGATGCCCCTTCTCAGTGAAGTTTCCTTTGCCATCGTAGGAGTCAAGTGTAGCCTATATTTGCCCTTCCGGGACTTGTACATATGGACTGGCCTATGGCCGTTTTTGTACATTTGTTTTTAATCAAATTGTAGTACATTTTAGTGCCCAGCAGTCCTGTTGGCACAATATTGAGCCGTTGTGCAGCGTTTCACTGTGGGGGTGTGGTGTGCACAGGTGTGTGCATTGCTGCAGGTATTTGTTGGCTTGTGTCTGGTAAGTACATCTTGTTATGGTATTATGGCTTGGGATGGTGGCAGGGGTTGGGGGTGCGTTGCGGTGTTGTGTAACTGTGCCCTTTCCTCCCATGTGTACAAGGCTGCGGTACTTACCGTCGTCGTCTTCGGTCACAGTCCTGGAGAAATATGGCAAGGAGAAGCACTGGGATTATTTCCAACTCTCGTTCCAGGTTGGCGTGTTCTGTGTGCCTCCTGTGAGTTTTTCCCTTTATATGGGTCATTTCCGCCAAGCTTTGTGTGGCGGTGGTTCCCGCCCTGGAACTGACGGCGGTGTGGTGTTTTATTATTTGGTGGGTGGGTAAGGCCTTTCCGCTGGGCTGAGGAGGCCTACCCCGTCGTCGCCAGGACTACCAAAATGGCAGTGGGTGAATGGCCTGCTGCCTGTTTCTCATGTGCTTCATTATTTGGTGCTCCGGACCACCAGCCTGTTGGCAGTAGTTACCGCCACCGCCAGGAGTGCGGTGTTTACTGCCATGTTCATAATGACCACCATAGTCTATCTTCTTTGCTAACCACCAGGTTCAGCAGGTGCTATCCATGCCGGTGCTGCTTCTCTTCCCTGGTTCCACAGTGGAGCAGGGCAGTCCTCCTTCCAGTCCAGTCGAGTTCTGAGTTTGGGGTCCCAGTGGTGCCCTACCTATGCTCAGAAAATAGGGGCAACTCCTCAGCTAAGGCAGAGGAGCTTTGCCCCACTGGATTGTGGGGAAAGGAAAAATAAAATGATAATAACGCAATGTTATTAGCATTTTATTTTTTCTGGGAGTAAAGGATGGGAAGGGCTGGAGGGAGGCAGCCAGAGGAGGGCTTTTGCTGCACAAAGTGTGCATGTCTGGTTGGTTGGCTGTATTGGGCTGGCCAAACAGACATGCGCACTTTGTATGTTCTCTACCCGGCTCTATTGCACAGCCGAATGGAGAACATGCCCGGGGTCCCACTCCCGGTCTGAGCAGTGAAGCAGGCCGCTCAAACCAATCATGGCGCTGCTGTCATGCTGGTGACAGCAGTGTCGTGATTGGCTGGGATCCTGTGTAAGCCAGGATGAGGACGAGGAAGGAGGGGAGACAAACGTGTCTCCCCTGAAGGTAAGCTTTTTTAAAAAAATGTATTCCCCCGGCCAGCCATCCCCGTTGAGTGGCAGCCACCACTGTCAGAAAATGCCCTCAGGATAGGATGCGTTTGGTAGACAATGGGCTACCTGGTTCCCTCCCGTCTGATGATTACTTCGTGACAAGTGTGGCAACTGGGCATCACAGGATGCACCATTCAGCTGGCTTCCAATACTGGAGGACCCCTCTCCCAGTGTGTTGAGCTCTCTATCCCAACACAGAGGTGTGGCTACCAAGGGGGCTCCACGCCCCTGGAAAACCAGTTTGGCAACTGGTTCCGCTCTCCTTTCTCAAGTGCCAGCCTGTTTCTTTGAACAATGGAGCAGCCTCTCTCCCAAGTGTAACACATTTGCCCATCAAAGACGGCTTCTCCTTTGAAGCTCGCCATTTGGGCCAACACTTGTGGCTTCCTGCAGGTGGAAGGTGGCACCTCCTTTCAGAACAGGTATCTATTATATCCTTTCCTGGGAGTTGTTAGCATGTCTCACCAAGAAAGCAGAAAGCTGTCTCGGTGACAGGACCCCCTGTGCAACCAGTATGGGGACAAAGGAGTAAAGATAACAAAGTTACAACTTTGCTAAACATGCACACAGCATCTTGGTACATTAATTTTGACCTGAAACTCAAGTTGGGCTCAATATAGCAAATCGTTTAATACCTTGGACGACCCACTTTGGTTGCATTGTAGCAGAGTTAGCACAGCTGAAGGGTCAGCATGTAACTCTGCACGCATCAATTGGGGGACCAACCTTTCCCACAATAAAATCGTCAGTCCCGTCTTTTTACTGTCACAACATGTGAAGTTGCATGTTCTCCCATGAAATATGTTGTACTCTTGCCTTAGGACTCTATAGGCCTGCCACAAGTGTGGCTTACTCATATAACAGGTGGGAAGTCTGGTAATGTCACTGCCTTCAATGGCAAAGTTGGACTACCATTTGAAACTGATCATCCAGCCTGCAAATGGCAGGCTAGGAGTCTCCTTTTACTCGTGTGCCACCCAGGGCAGCACAACCAGTGCTGCAATCCTTGGGGGGGCCTACTAACTTACATGCCCTGGGTTCATTTACTACAGGCTTACAGGTAAGTTAGCTCAGTCAATTAGGGTAAAAGCCAATTCAACATATCAGTTTAAATGTAAGGGCACAGGCACTGAGAACTGGTTAGGAGGCTTCAGTGCACTCTCAGAGTCGAAAAACCAGCAGCATCAATATAAAAACTTGACCGTACAAAAAGAGGCATTTCCTCACACAACAATACATGCAAGGCAAGCATTAAGTGATAAACACTGTTAGCCTTCACAATTCGGTTAAACATGTTTACACTGGCCAAATCACCAGGTCCAGCACTAGGTAGTACTCCACCCCAAACCCTTAAGAGAAATCTCTATAAAACCTCTGGCACTGGGGTTATTATGTGAAGTGCGATCCAGCAGTTACCTTTTCCTCACTAAGCGATGGCGTTTCCCGGCACACAATACACCAGATTCTGTAAAATTCTAAACGGTAAATGCTCCGGATAGCTTATATAAGTCTTACACATGTATAATGCAAAATAGCCATCAATTATTTAAAAAAAAAGAAAAAAAAGAAGAAGAAGTTTAAGGGCAAAATGTCATTTCAATGGGCTGGTGCTATACAACCTGGTTAGTTGGAGCAAATAATGTTTAAATCCATGTATCTCAGTGTTTCATTTATCCACCTTTTCTCAATTCAAACAAATGGAAGAAAGAACACCTGATGAAACTATACTTCAGATAGACATTAATGAGCAGGTGTTGGGGTCTTCCTATGGGAAGAATGCAAGAAGAAATTACGAGTTACTTACCGTTGGTAAAGCCTTATCTTGTAGAGACTGTTTAGCTGCAGGCTCCTTACACTAGAATATTCTCCAGGTGTCAGACTGGATCCAAAACATTTTTTGGAGCACCCTCAGGTGGTGTTGTTTGTCTCCATGTTGTGTTGTCCGCGCCGGAAGTGATGTGTGTGGTGCCTATATTGGCACCAACCCAGAATGCTGACCATAGTTGTGTGACTATTTTCTGCCATATTGCGGTACTGTGACCAGTGTGCCAAAGTGAGGTCCTAAAGGATCTCTTTGAGATGAGATGTACTACCTCTACCAGATAAGGCATTACTGCAGGTAAGTTATCTGATAGACATTTCTAGCCGCAGATTCCTTACATTGGCATATAATATGGCCACAAGGAAGACTGTTTTGATGGTAAGCAGTCTCAGAGGGCAGCTGTGCATTGGTTCAAAGGGTAAGCACATTAAAAAGGTGAGAACTAAATTAAGATTCCATTGGAGCATAATGAAAGTTGTAGTGGGGGAAAATGTGTTGCAAATCTTTCAGGAAATGAGTCACAGCGGGTGATTTGAACAGGTAGGATTGATCCAGCAACTGCAAGAAAGCTGAGATGGCTGAAAGGTAATCTTTAACTGTGCCCAAGGCAAGACCATGCTCGGCAAGTGATAATACAAACAAGAGTATTTCATAAAAGGGTACAGACAGAAGATCAATGGACTTGACATCACACCAACCCACAAATGTGTACAATTGGCAAAAGTATTTGTTGAGTGATGCCTGGCTGGCAGAATTACATCACACACTTCTGTAGGGAGGTCCAAGACTCATCTGTTGCAGCAAAATCTCCACACATGTAGATAAAGAGCGTGTTGCTGTGACAGGAGATCCTCTAGAAAGGCAGCCTGATCTGAACACAGATGCTCCATGCCCAATAGACACACACCAAGATGACTTGTGCCCGGTCGGTCCTGATCTTCTTTAGAACTCAGGGCAGGCGTTGTGTGGGCGGAAAGGAGTACAGGAGCCCTGAGCGCCAGTCAAGACAAAATGTGTCTCCCACAAGAGCACCTTGGAAACTCCAGTGCGCAGAAGTGCTGATATTGCAAGTTCTAGGCGGTGGCAAATAGATCTAATCAAGGTTCAGCCCAGTCTCTAAGGAGACCTTGCATCACCTCTGGATGGAGACGCTATTCGTGATCCATGAGGCATCGACGGCTGAGTTTGTCCACTCTGGCATTCAGAGAGCCCACCCGATGTTGAACCACCAGAAAAGTGCCCTTATGTTCCAACCATGTCCAGGTACACAGGGCCTCTCGACAGAGAATTCACAACCCCACCCGCCCTGCTTTTTGCAATACAGGGGGTGCGGTCTGTGAACACCTGAACCAGCCTTCCATTGATGGAAGGAAGAACGGCTTTTAATGCAAGGCGAATCACTCTCAATTCCAACAGGTTTATGTGAAGCTGATATTCTGCTAGAGACCAGAGTCCTCTGATCTCTACCGCTCCAAGATTGCTATGCCAACCCAGAAGGGACACATCTATCACTACAGTCAGTTCTGGGTGGGGAAGGGAGAGGGATCTGCCGCTGACCCAATCGGAGTTCCTCAAATACCACTACAGATCTTTTGAAGTTCCCTCATATATCTGGATAAGATCAGAGGGATTCCCCTGATGCTGCACCCACCGGGACTTCAGGTCCCACTGTACAGCCCACATATGCCAATGGCCATGTTTCATTAGCAGGATGTAGGAGACCATGAGATCCAGCAGCCTTAGAGTCAGTCTCACAGAAATCCAGGACTGAGGTTGAAATTTCTGAATAATAGCCCGAATATCCTGGACTCGCTGTTCCAGAAGATAGGCCTGAAACTGCACTGTATCCAGAACAGCTCCAATAAAAGGGAGTCTGAGAGGGAGTCAGGTGTGACTTCTGCATGTTGAGATTGAATCCCAGTGAATGCAGGTGGTCCACCCTAGTCTGGAGGTGGGAGACAGATGCTTAGGGCAGGCCCACTCCGAACAGCCACTTGGCGAGGTAGGAATGACTGGAACCCCCAACCTACACAGATATGTTGCAACATCTAAGGGGTGCTGGTAAAGCCAAAGGGGAGCACAGTGAACTGATAATGCTCGTGGCCCACTGTGAACTGCAGGTAACGCCTGTGGGCAGGCAGAACAGGATATAGATGTAGGTGTCCTGCTAGTCCAATGTCACCATCCAGTCTCCCGGTTTGAGAGCAGACAGAACCTGAGCCAGAGAGAGCACCTTGAACTTTTCCTTTTTCAGGAAGTAGTTGAGGGAAACATATTACAACATGTAAGCTTTCACCCAAGTTGTCAGAAAGATTCAATATCATTTGGGGACTTTTTAGGAATTAGGAGAAACTTCTCCATTATGGATGAATACATGGGACATGGAGAAGAACTTAATGGTAGACTCCTCCAAGGAGATTACCCCAAGCGCCTAGTTAGGCATGTGTTCACAGGAGCGAAGTACTACAATAGAGATGTCTTACTACAGGGACAGTATCGAAAACAAGATGACAAATTGGTATGCATTATTAATCACGCTAACCTTAACTACAAGGCTAAGAGGATTTTGGGAAAATCTTGAACGTCAATGAAGAGGAAAGTAAATTGAAAAGACCTGTATTTGCATAATGTTGGAACTCTAATTTGAGGGATAAGCTTATCCATACTAGACTAAAGACAGGAAGAGGAACCTATCAGGGAACGATTGATGGCACTGCCCCAATTTAGGGCAATCATAGGTGTGGGACTTGCCATACCTGTGATGCAGCATGGAATACCGAGCAATGGGAACATAGAGACCATCAGGGTATCCTTAAGGAGATGATCAATTGCAGGAGTCGCAATGTGGTACATCTTATTAATTTCCTCTGTGGATTGGGTTATATTGGAGAAACAGGCAGAGAGTTTAAGACCCGGTATGGGGAGCACAAATCAGCAATTAGGACAAACAAATTACAAGCGCTGATGGTCCAACATTGTCTGGAGAAGGGACTTAGGGAAAATGATTTCAAATGGAAGATCAAGCAATGACATGGTCGTACCATGACAGAAGTACGTAAGGAGAGATTTGATATTTTGCTTCACCACTGTGAAGGAGGGTATGAATGAAGAAATAATTTGGCAAGTGACATAACTTAATATCATCCAACCTATCCAACACGTTTATGAGGCATGTTTAGATAGTGTATTCATTTTGGTATGAAAGCTAAGTACCATTCTAGTATGCATAGTTTTGCAATTAGATTGGGAACATAGCATAGTTTCTCTTTCATCATTTATAAACGGAGTAGAAGTGCCGTAGGTTTTGGGCATGAGGTCTCATACTGAGATCTTTCTAGCATAGGATTACCATTTCAATATTGCGGCAACATTGTTACCTTTTTCATACCTCGTGTCGGCCTTGCCTCTTCGGTTTGAGTACATGTATATGGATAGGTGTAAATCTCACTTCCATAGTTTAAAAAATATGGGTTAGGTAATCTCTTGTAGCAATAGTTAGGCATTCTGACTATTCAAGATATGGTAGTCTTAGGTGGGCTTTGACCACTCTATGATGGCGCAACCAGCGAGGCCTGATGGTGTGCATAGTGAGCATTGCGAAAGGGGTGCCATTCTGTGATGTAAGACACAAGCTGTGCAACCCAATGTTGGATTGTTCCCTTTTTGAATATTTACTGAACCCCCACTTATATAATACATACATATAGGTCAGGAAATAATTGTTATTTTGGAGTAAAATAGGGGGGGTGTTCTGATTTCCTTAAATTAGGTAATCACCTAGTGATGTGTGTTTCTGGGAGGTTCCAAGACCACTCAAAGATAGTGCCTCCAGTGAGGCTCAAAGTGCGCTTCACATGAATATCGTGAGAATTTTGCTGGTTTGGGAGGTCCTTTTAAATGCACTGGTTGGTGCAGCGACTAGACGAAGACACAGCAGGGAGAGGCGTGTATATCCACCGTTTGTTAGAGATTATGGACCTCATTACAACCCTGGCGGGTGGTGTTAAAGCGGCGGTAACACGCCAACAGGCTGGCGGTAAAAAATATGGGATTACGACAACGGCGGAAACTGCCAACATAGACAGCCACTTTAACAATCCGGCCGCCAGGGCGGTAGCAACAAACACCGCGGCGGTCACCACCAACAGACAGGCGGAGGACAATGTACCGCCCACCCTATTATGAGAGGCCAATCCACCAGCATTTCCGAGGCGGTACCAACAACATTAAAACCATGGTAGAAACAGTACATTGAAGGGGAGCCACTCACCTTTCAACACTCCATGAAGAACCAGGACGCCATGGAGCCCGAATTGCAGATCCTCCCCATGTTGGTGTATCTTCTCATACACCAGGAAGCAGAAAGAAGCGGGCGGCGACGACGGTGAGTACGGCACCTAGCACACAGGGGAGTGGGGGGGGAGGGAAAAGAGAGTGACACACACAAGCGGCTCCCAACACCCCCACCCCCCACCCTCATCCACAACAACATACACACTAACACATCCAACAACATTACTGATACACCCCATCACCCCCTGGAAGAACGCAAGGACAAAAGGAAATTAGTCTAACCAGTGTTATATTGGAACATTCAGATATAGCAATAGTATTTTAAATGATCAGTATTTACAAGATTTTACATTATATGCACAATGCCGTACACTGTCCCTTGTAAATGTCTGTGGACCAGTGGTCCCAAAAAGCATGGGCGAAGCCCACACATGACACCTGCCTCAAAACTGAGAGAACACTGCAGGGGCATCAGGTGGAAAAAACACAGGCACCTCAGGAGGAAGGGGAGGGGGGCAACTCAGCCAGAAGATGGTACGACGCCACTGCTCCTCGAGAGGGCTCCATGCCCACTGCCTGGTCCTGAGGAGTGCAAAGCCACAGGTCTCTCAAGTGGGTGGTTTGTCCACTGCCTGGTCCTGGGGAGTGCAAAGCCACAGTCTGTCAAAGTCTCTCAAGTGGGTGGTTTGCCCACTGCTTTGTCCTGGGGAGTGCAAAGCCACAGTCTCTCAAGTCTCTCAAGTGGGTGGTTTGCCCACTGCTTGGTCCTGGGGAGTTCAAAGCCACAGTCTCTCAAGTGGGTGGTTTGCCCACTGCCTGGTCCTGGGGAGTGCAAAGCCACTGTCTCTCAAGTCGGTGGCGTCTTCCACTAGTTCTGGAGGGGGCATTGTGCCCAGAGTGCTTGATCCTGCCAAGGATATGGGGAGTGGATGCATCTCTCCACTGGTTCTGGAGGGGGCATTGTGCCCAGAGTTCTTGATCCTGCCAAGGACAGGAGGAATGGATGCATCTCTCCACTGGTTCTGGAGGGGGCATTGTGCCCAGAGTTCTTGATCCTGCCAAGGACAGGGGGAGTGGATGCATCTCTCCACTGGTTCTGAAGGGGGCATTGTGCCCAGAGTTCTTGATCCTGCCAAGGACAGGGGCAGTGGATGCATCTCTCCACTGGTTCTGGAGGGGGCATTGTGCCCAGAGTGCTTGATCCTTCCAAGGACAGGGGGAGTGGATGCATCTCTTCACTGGTTCTGGAGGGGGCATTGTGCCCAGAGTGCTTGATCCTGCCAAGGACAGGGGGAGTAGATACATCTCTCCACTGGTTCTGGAGGGGGCATTGTGCCCAGAGTGCTTGATCCTACCAAGGATAGGGGGAGTGGATGCATCTCTCCACTGGTTCTGGAAAGGACCTTGTGCCCAGTGATGCAGCACTTGGGGTGTGGCAGTTAACATCCTCTCACCAGGGTGTCTGAGCCACGAGATGTACATGGAACAGGAGCATGATACTCCATGGAGGCAGAGCCACACTCCATCCTGTGGCGACTTAGGCTGCAAACTGCTGGTAATGACAGTGCTGATGCTGGTGCCTCAAATGGTGTGTCCACGGTCCAGGACGTCACCTGCAGCCTCGGATGGCTTCCCACTGGGGATGCTGCTGACGTCCAATATAGTGGCACCGGCTGGGAACGTGGTAGTGCAGATGGTGGTGCAGGGGGCGGTGGCTGCCGCGGTGGCTGCTGCGGTGGCTGCTGCGGTGGCTGATCCTTCGGGAGGATGCTGCAGACTGACGTTGGGGCAGCGGCGATGCAGGTGGCGGTCGTTGCAGTGGTGGTGACCGTGGTACAGGTTGCTGCCATCTCTGAGGAAATGGTGGTCACCAGCCGCTCACTAGGAGGCATCGTGCCCTGAGGTGACTTGCCCTTTGTCTTGTGTACCTTCCCCACCTTGGCAGTCGCTGCTGGGACCTTGACATTGTCGTCTTTGTGTTTGGATGAGGCCTTGCTGGGTGGGTGGTGCGACTTTCCCCTGCTGGATGCTGGCCCCTTCTTGACCTTGGCAGGTGGCGGAATTGTGTGGTCCTTCACATCTGTAGGTGGCACACTGGCAGCTCTGACGGGTGCCCCTTTCGATCCATCCAGACTTGCAGGGATCACAGCAGACGCAGATTTGGTGGCTGAGGTGCTGGGCTGGATCTAGACATCCTGGTCCTAGGAGAAGGACGGGGGGAGGTGTAGGGAAGAGGTTAATGTTAGCCAGGAAAAGTTTCTTAGACACACTGGGATGGGAAGATGGATGGGGTGTGGTAGTGGAGGAAGAGGTAGTGGTTGTATGAGGTGTACATCTGCTGAGTTTGGGAGAAGGTGCATTGGCTGGCGGCTGTTGTGAGGTGGATGGCTGTTGAGTGGGTGTGTGCCTGCATTTGTGTACTTTGGGAGGAGGGCTCACAGACACACTGGGAGAGGACACAGGGGACGTGTGAATGGTTGTGGGGGTTGTGATTGCTTGTGAGCGGTGTGTTGTGATGGGCGTGCTGGTGATGAAGGCAGTGGTTGATGATGTAGTGCATGCAGGTGTGAGTGGAGACGAGACTGGGAGGGAGGTGGAGGAGGGGGACAGTGGAGGAAGTGGATGTTGGTATGTGTGCATGGGTATGGTGCTTGTGTGAGTGTCTGTGTGATGATGTGTGGTGCTTATGTTTTCCTGTGCCACTTTTGTGAGTTGATGTGTGTGCATGCTGGTCTGAAGGTGTGCTTGGGATAGGCTGAGGTAGAGGGGATTGGGTCAGGGTAGTGGAAGTTGGAGGGGTGAGGCTCGACACAGGGACAATGGCTGCCATCAGTGCTGAAGCCAGAGCCTGAAATGCTCTCTGTTGGGCCGCCACGCCAGGTATGCCCTCCAGGTATGCATTTGTTTGCTGCAAATGCCTCTCGTCACCCTGGATGGCATTCAGAATGGTTGACTGCCTAACAGTGAGGTCAATAGCCTCCTCACTGAGGGCAGCAGGGCTGACTGGGGCAGGGCCTGAGGTGCCTGGGGCGAAGGAGATGCCCACCCTCCTGGGTGAGCGGGCACGGGAAACACGCTGAGGGGCTGCTGGGAGGGCGGTGCTGGTAGGGGGGGTGGCGGCTGTACCTGTTGTTGGGATGGGCACAGAGGTGTCCGCCACCACCAGGGAGCTTCCATCAGAGGAGGAGTCGCTGTCACTGGTATCCCCTCTGTTGTGGAGCTCCCCTCGCCCTCTGTCCCACTGGTGCCTACACCCTCTGTGGATTCACCCTCATGGGCCATGTGGGATGCAGCTCCCTCGGTCGCCGGTGCCTCAGCTCCTCCACCAGATGATGCTAATGCACACAAGGACAGGGTGACAAAACAAGAAGGGGGGAAAGACAGAGGACACACATGGTCAATGCCAGCAACACCACTACCGTTGGCGGACACAATACACACTGAGCTGCCCTATGCACTAAGCCTTGCCCAACCAGACACTATGGTAGTCACCAGACCATGGAGTACAATGGCTAACACCAGCACATGCACACCTGACACCCACTGGACCCAGCACACTAGTAGCTGCACAATTGTACCATTGGGGTAGGGGTGATTCTGAGCCTGCAAACAAGGGACCTACCCTGGGATGATCGCCCTGGCCTAGGGGCACCCACAGCCCCCACCCCTAACCCAACTAGTTCCTAAAACGCGCAGAGTCATATTTCTGAAACTGTACTCACCCCCTTGTGGCTGCTGTGATGCCCTAAAGCACCCATCCAACTCCGGATAGGCCACCGCCAGGATACGGAACATCAGGGGGGTCATGGTGTAACGATCACCCCTTCCACGTTGGGAGGCCAGCCCAGCTGGGCCTCCGCCATCTTCTTGCTCCAGCAGCGCAGGTCCTCCCATCTCTTGCAGCAGTGGGTGCTCCATCTGTGATAGACCCCAGGGTCCACACCTCCTTGGCGATGGCATGCCAAATACCCTTCTTCTGGTGGGCGCTGATCTAGAGGGTAAACAGAGCAAACAAATGTAATTACTCACCCATCCGGACCGTCATACTCCTTGCCCCCCAGTTCCCAGCCATGCCTTGACGCACATACACTGACCACCTCACATGCAGCACTCAGGCCACCCCCCAACATGTGGCCTACATCCACCCCACTCCAAACAGGCATTGCCCACGCATCATGCTCACAGTGTACTCACCTGTTTGTCTGGAAGACCGTAGAGTAGCGTGTACTGGGGGAGGACCCCATCCACCATTTTGTCCAACTCCTCCGCAGTGAAGGCAGGGGCCCTTTCCCCAGACACTGTAGCCATTGTCGCTTCCAGACTCAGGTCACACCAGCACTTGCAGTGTAGGTCCTCTCCTGTTGATGTCAGGTATCAAGTGAGTGAAGAGATAGAAAATGGCGGTCACGTCTGCGGCGCAAAATACTGTCACCGCCGGCGTACACTGCCAGTGGCTCCTCGGACCCAGAGGGCCCAATGATAACCAATGCGGAGTTGCACGGCGGTCCTCGACCGCCTACCGCAACACTACACAACGCCAGCACAGTTACCTCATTTCCCCTTGTCCCTCCTCACAAGTCAGGCAGCTGTCATTTCAGGGGAGCACATGGCATGGCACCTAACTGCGTCACAGCACATATTGGCACATATATGGACTCTCGATTTCACACACGGATTCTGTAACAATAGTTCAGACACAGTTGTGCTATCTATCTAGTAACTGACCTACTGCTCACCGTTCTCCTCCATAGGCTACAACTGCTCAGGCAGCATATGAGATGGCGGCATCCTCCGGTGTACAGACCCCTGGTGGACCTGTCGACAATGGAAGACAGACACATCATAATCACATAAAGACTTGATCGTGCCACAATCCAAGAACTGTGTGCCCAATTGGAGCCAGACCTGATGTCAGCTATCTGCCAGCCCACAGGTATACCCCCTCTTGTGCAGGTCCTGTCAGTGCTCCATTTCCTGTCAAGTGGCTCCTTCCAAACTACAGTGGCTATGGCATTAGGGATGTCTCAGCCAATGTTCTCAAACATGTTGAGCAGGGTATTATCTGCCCTGCTGAAACACATGCGCAGCTACATCGTGTTCCCCCAGGTGGAGGATTTGGCCACAGTGAAAGCTGACTTCTATGCCCTGGGACATATCCTCAACATCATTGGTGCCATTGATGGGACACATGTGGCATTTGTCCTCCCCCCCGCAGAAATGAACAAGTGTACAGAAATAGAAAAAGCTACCATTTGATGAATGTGCGGATGGTGTGTTTGGCGGACCAGTACATCTCCCATGTGAATGCAAAGTATCCTGGCTCTACGCATGACGCCTATATCTTGAGGAATAGCAGCATCCCTTATGTGATGGGCCAACTCCAGAGGCACCAGGTGTGGCTAATAGGTGAGCCCAAGGTCCCCACACAGTATGAGTAGGTGTCTGGGTATGGGCTTGCCCCTAAGGGTTAGTGTGTGTCTAACAGGTATCCCTCAAAATTTGCAGGTGACTCTGGTTACCTCAACCTCTCATGGCTACTGACCCCAGTGAGGAATGCCAGGACAAGGACAGAGGAACACTACAATGAGGCATATGGCCGAACTAGGCGTATTATTGAGAGGATATGCGGCCTCCTGAAGGCCAGATTCCGGTGCCTCCATCTGACAGGTGGATCCAGGTACTACTCACCCAAGAAGGTGTGCCAGAACATCGTGGCATGCTGTATGTTGCACAACCTGGCATTGAGACACCAGGTGCCTTTTCTGCTGGAGGGTGAGCCTGGTGATGGTCTTGTGGCAGTGGTGGAGCCTGTGGACAGTGAGGAAGAGGAGGAGAGGAAGAAGATGTTGACAACAGAACAAACATCATCCTGCAGTACTTCCAGTGACACACAGGTAAGACACTGTAACTCCTCTTCACATATCAGTTTACTTTAGGACATTGTACATGGCAGCCTCTTAACCTCTGTCTATAGACACTGACTGTTTCGTTTGGATTTCCTTTTTTCAAATCTGTGTGCCCCATTCTGCCGTCTGCTATGTGTACTGCTGCCCAACAACTGTCATACATTGGTATGAGTAAATGAACATATACCTTGCATTTTTTTGCTAATGTTGTTGTAATACATTTGTGAATCATCAGACTGACTCCAGATTGGTATTTGATTAAGGGGTGTTTATTTAGGTGCTAATGGGTATAGGGGTATGTGCAAGGGGCTGGGGTGATGGTGGAGGAAGGTCCATGGTAGAGTCCAGTCTCTTGGTATCACAGTTGCATTGTCCAATGGGGCATAGGAAGGGGAGCAATGGCAGTTCAAGGTGGACAGGGTGACATAGTGGGACAGAAGGGTGACAATCAGGAGAGTCCTATTTCCTGGCGGGGGTCTTGACAATGTTCTCTGTCTTCTGCCTTGATCGCAGGGACCGTTTGCGGGGTGGTTCTCCTTCTGCTGGGGGGGTGCTTGTGCCCTGTTCCTGTGGCGGTGCCTCCTGTCCACTATCGTCGGCGGAGGTGGAAGGCTGTTCCTCGGTTTGGCTAGTGTCAGGGGCCCTTTGTTGAGCCACTGCGTCCCTCATGGTCTTTCTCATACCAGCCAGTACCCCTGCTATGGTGACCAGGATGGTGTAGATTCTTGTGAGGTCATCCCTGATCCCCATGGACTGTCCCTCCTGCAGCCGCTGGGTCTCCTGAAACTTGGCCAGTACCGTGCCCATGGTCTCCTGGGAATGGTGGTATGTTCCCATGATGTTGGAGAGTGCCTCGTGGAGAGTGAGTTCCCTGGACCTGTCCTCCCCCTGTCGCACAGCAGTCCTTCCAGCTTCCCTGTTGTCCTGTACCTCTGTCCCCAGAACCGTGTGCCCACTGCCACTGACCCCAGGTCCCTGATCGTCTTGGGTTAGTGGAGTTGCCTGGGGTCCCTGTAGTGGTGGACACACTGCTGATTGACGTTTCCTGGAGACAGTGGCATGGGCCCTCTGGGTGAGTGCTGTGCTGGTGTTTCCTGAGTGGGGAGGCTCTGTGGTGGTTTGGGACTGTGGCAGGGTAACCAACTGTCCAGAGGTCCCAGATGGGCTAGGCTGGTCATCCTGATCCAGGCGTGCAGAGCTACTGTCATCACTGTTGGCCTCTTCTGTGGGGGGACTGGATGTAGCTGGCACCTCCTGCCCGGTGACATTAGGTAGGGGTCCTGTTGGGATGCAAATGCATTGTTATTGTACATGTATGTGCCATCTTGTGCAGTGGGTGTGTTTCCCTAATGGAATTGTTCTTTCCCTGTCGCATTGGCCTTGTGTGATTACTGATTCTGTGGGGTGGGTGAGTCTCTCTAGTGTGCATGCTGTGATGATGGGTGTCCATGCAGGTCTGTGATGGGTGTCCATGCATTGTTGTTGCATGCAGGGCTTGGTATTGGGATGGGTGGGTTGTGCTAGTGGGGTACATGTGTGGTGGTGGAGTGATGGGGTGAGGGTAGGGGTGGGAGTTAGTGAGGGCATGCAGGTAGGGTGGGGGGGATATAGTAGTAGAGATTTGCCTTACCAGAGTCCAGTCCTCCTGCTACTCCTGCGAGGCCCTCAGGATGCATGATCTCCAAGACTTGCTCCTCCCATGTTGTTAGTTGTGGGGAAGGAGGTGGGGGTCCACTGCCAGTCCTCTGTACCGCTCTCTGGTATCTTGATACCACGGAACGCACCTTTCCCCTGAGGTCATTCCACCTCTTCCTGATGTCATCCCTGGTTCTTGGATGCTGTCCCACGGCGTTGACCCTGTCCACGATCCTCTGCCATAGCTCCATCTTCCTTGCAATGGACGTCTGCTGCACCTGTGATCCGAATAGCTGTGGCTCTACCCGGATGATTTGCCAGGTGTGTGTGGTTTGAATTGTCCAATGTGGTGTAGTTTTGTGTGTGTGTATTTTGAGCGCTGCGGTGTGTACCGCCAATGGTTTACCGCGGTTGAAAGACTGCCGCGTTGATTCGTGGGTTGTGATACTGTGGGCGTTTTGCTGTTTCATGACGGTGTGGGTTTTGCTATCGCCAGTTTATCACTGACCTTTGGTGTGGCGGACTTGTGTGGGTGTCTGTATAGTGGTGGTATTCTCTGTGTGGGTCATAATACCTGCAGCAGAATACCACGCGGTCATGGTATGTTGGCGGCCATCGGCACGCCAGTAAGCGGCATTTACCGCCGGGGTTGTAATGAGGGCCTATATCATGTAAATAGCTAAGCGAGGCCTCGTATCACCAGAGCCTGTTTTTTATCTGTTTTTGAAGCCTATGGGGTTAGAGTATACCAACACACATAGGCAACACACACAAGTTTTCAACAATAAAATGAAAGTCCCAGTTCTCGTTTTTGGGATGTTGGTCCTACGGAGTATTTCACCTTGCAGAAGGACACGATGGAGCTATGTGACATGTGTTGGGCATTTAAATAAAGCTCACATTTCCTACCGTATGATTTTGGGGAACAAGCCAGAATCTAATGACAACCTTTAAATGTACCGTTTTCATGTTAGCTTATTGGCGCAGCCTTAGCATTAGCGTTAGGGTAATAAAGGTCGCTAAAACAAGGTTTGTTGTCCTTTTTTGTTTCTAGCATTTTATATAGACATTAGGACCTGGGGCCTAATAACAGCAGATTGTGGCATCCTGGCTTGGAGTCCTATAAAATCTTAATTTGGTGAAGTCCTGTGATAAAACACCTGGTAGTATCTATAAGCATATTGGAATTGGAATTTGACCTTCTATCTTACATCACGTGATCATATCACCGGAGAACTTGGATTTGGTGAATATTTTATTTTGCCTCACTGGATATAAGTAGTAGTTAATGCACAGACCACAGAGTGGTATTACTTTTTGACATCTAGGTAGTGGTGCACATTTTCAGGTGTGTGGCTCAAACAATGGATTGCATTTAAAGTTGTAGTAAAGCATTATGGAGTGATTAGGTGTCTCGGTTTGATCAGTGGCTTATCTACATATGTTGCTTTACAGAATACTTTCCATAGATCCACCAGTAGAGAAATTCCTTTAAAAGTGGTCCAGAAGAAGGTGGACAGACAGTTCTGTTATTCCACCGAAACGCGTGTTGACTGATTTTGAGTGAACATCCTAACCCACAACACATCAACGGTTAAAATTGGAGATCTCTTTTCCTGTTGCACTATGTAGTGCATGTTGAGTGGCTGGGATGGGAATATATGTGAGCATATGAACGCTTGAGTGTTAATACAGGAGCGAGTGGAAGTGTGACATGGAGGGAGTGGTAAAAGGAGATATACGAGATGACATTTAACATATTTAAGAAAATATTTTAATAGGGTTTTTTTCTGGTTTATTAATGTGTGATTTTTTTAGAAAAAAAAGAAGGAATGGAATGTAGAGAACCAGGTATTGTAAAAAGTAGTAAAACAAGATTAAATAAATTATGTGGATTATATCAAAGTGAGCATAATGATAAAATAAATCAATATAAATGTAAATGTAACCAGAGTACTGCTTCTGTTCAGACTGTTTTGAGTTGTGTGCAAACCACATGTGAAGAAATTCAGGTTGACTGGGATTTTGCATTAGGGTTTATTGTTTATTTCCCACTTATTCTAGACCTTAAATTGTATTCATAGGGGGTACCTTTCTTTTTACCTTAGCTGCATCTCTACCATCAGCCATAACTTGTGAGAGCATGGCTAGGGCCTCCTTTGAGACCATGCGCAGCACTTGTGCAACCGAATCCCATACAGTATGGGGATATTGGCCCAATAAGCAGGTGGTGTTCACTAACCACAAGACTAGTGGAAGAAAAAATCCTCTTCCGAAAGGTGTCCAGTCTCTTGGATTCCCTATCTGGTGGTGTGGTAGGGAATGTGTCAAAATTAATTTTGGAGGTTGTGCCATGGACCACCAGGCTCTCAGGGGTGGGAGGCTGTGTGAGGAAGGCTGGGTCACCGCGAGCAGTGTGATGGCGGTGGGAGATGGTTGTGTGCACATGAGTTTGTGTGCAGGGCTTGGCCCAGGCCCTAAGCAGAACATCAGTGAGGGCTTAATTGAAGGGGCCTGGGGATTCTGAGGGGAACCTCCCAGGTTGAAACACCTCTGTCAAGACATTAGTTTTAATCTCTACCATGGGCAATGTCAGGTCCAAGACCTCAGTCACCCTATAAACCACCATGGCAAAACAGCCCCCAACCACCATGGCAAAATAGCCTCCTTCCTCCATAGCCACCCTTGGATGAGAGAAGAGACAAATGTTTGGTGAGCTATCCAGACCACTAGCCTCAGCCAGGTTCTCCTGCCAGTACGTTGTCAGCCATGTACTTTCCTAGGGTGTCGGAATAACTATAGGGATCCTCAAATCCCCTCCATTTGTGATCCTCAGTGGATCCTTCAGGAAAATAGGGCTCCATCTTTCATTCAGGCTGTGTGGGCCTGGTCAGTCCTGAAACTGACGTTGTATGACACCAGTCCGTCTCCTTATAGGAGTCAGAAATCACAATGGGTTTGGCGTCACTGATGGGTGTTGGCAGCACTGGGAACTGCACCACTGGAAAGGTCCCCAGAGGAGGTTGCAAAGTCGCAGCTGGCCGATTGTGATCCACCAATGGTTCACAAGGGTCCGACTGGCACCGAGGGTGAACCGGCATGCGGAAATCTAGTTGGAGTCCCTTCTGAAACCATGAGGCTTGAAGGCATTCCAGAGGGGTCCAGCCACCCATAAATGAAGGTCATGGCCCCATAAAATTTCCAACGTTTGGCTGGAGTTGCTCTCGGAAACTGCAGGAAGCGAGGAGCAGACCCAGCCTTAGATGCAGGCTTCACAAGGGTGACTGGCTCGCTGAATAAAACCGGCATGGAGAAGCCAAAGAACGCCTCGACTTCTTGGACTTCTTATGGGACTTACCTGAAGAAGTCTGGGATTGCAACTGTGACCACGCGAGCGACTCCAAGAGCGTTCCCTGGACCTTCTTCTCGAAACAGGCTGGAAGCCATGCTGAGTCACATCTCGAGCAGCCAGAATCTTCATGGCACACTCATGGATGGACTTCGGATTCATGGTTTTACCATCGAGCAGGCCTTGGAGTTGTGGTCCCTTTCCAGGCACCACAGGCACACCAAGCGGGGGTCTGTCACAGACATTTGCCTGTGACAGGCATCACAAGGTTTAAAACCAGTACGTTTTTTGGTAGATATACCCAAAAAAGATGGAAAGAAAAGAAAAAAGGCACATTGTTAATCAAAGTTGACAGAAAGGTAAAAAAATGCGTGTTAAAAGGTGACTGAGGGGAGCTCAATCTATATATGTGCTGATGACATGGGAAAAAAGGAGCAAAGGTCAGAGCACTAGGGTCGTGTCTATATAGGCAGCGGGCACGTCATTTTCGCCGTAGATGACGTAACGCAGAGCCGAATGACACCATCTGCAGGCGCTCTAGACGACTGCTCAAAAAACTGTCCAGCTCTAGTCTGATGTCTGGGGAATATTCCAAGATAAGGAATCTGCAGCTAGAATTCTCTATCAGGTGATTGTTACAATAGCTGGGGTAATATAATGAAATGAATGAAAAAGAAAAAGTAGTTCCTTAAACATGAGCAGTAGAAGGATACAAGTCAGTCAATCAAAAGGATCACGAAAAGGATATATACCAGAGGAGGGCCAAAAAAAAAAAAAAAAAAAAGGCAAGCTACTGAATAATAAGTAAACAAATGCGGTTCACAATAAATCCAGCCTATGGTAAGCAATGGGCAGGCTGTGAGCTGATGATAAGTTCACAATAGGTCGTTCAGAACTAGACAGCTTCGCTGTCAGCCATGATGCAGGGGCTTGAGGTCTAGTTTGAACAGCCTTAAATAGTGCATGAAGCTTGTCCCTCAATTCCAAAAAGAATACTTCTAAAGGAATCTTATCTGGTCCTGAGGCCTTTCCACTAGACAACAAACTCAGCGCTGCTACCATCTCATCAGCGGTCATCACAGCAGCTAATTGCTGCCTTTCAGCTTCATGCAACCGCCCACCAGGGGCTTTAGCCAGATAAATTGATTTATCTCATATTCTGTTATATTGTCTGGTAAAATTCTCTGTACACCCTTAGAACTTCTAAATTTCCTCTTACAACATGTCCGTCTTAATCCTTGATCTCACTAATGGAACCATAAGTCATGTTTTGCCTTGTTCTTAAGGCCAGTAATACGCCAACCCTTTGACTGAACTCGTAACATTCACATTGACGTGCCTGAAACGTTCCCGCAACCCTCTCCAAATAAAATTGGGTGATTCTAGCCTTCACTGCGGCTATTTTATTTAAAATCCTGCACACAGGTAAATCATTTCTTACCAACTCCACTATCTGAGACTCCAGTGTTACTAACTCAGTCTGAGCTGCGCTCATTTGTTGAGAGCGCATTTTCTCCTCCCTTAAGCAAAAACGGAGTCTCACCTCTGATTCCTGCCTTAAGGGTATCCCACACCACATTACTGGGGGCTCTCCCCCGATTAATTTCCAGGAAATCTGGTATCCATTTCTTCAGATGTTGAATATATTCCTGATCCGACAGCAACCCCCTATCAAATGACCAAGTCTTGGGATATTGTTCTTTGCGCCCTTTCTCTATGACCAAGGGGTTATAGACAGACATTATTCTTGGATGTTTTTCAATCATTAGCCTCTCAAACAGTATAGTTGACATTCGAAAATAGTCTAATCTCACAAGCTTCTTTTGGGGAGAAGAAAAAAAAAAGTAAATCCTGGGTCGGAAGCCCTACATTGTTGCCAAGCATTGGCCAGTCCATGACTCAATACAAGGGTCTGTATATCCTGAAATACAGATCCCCATATACAATGGTCGCCTCGACCACGCCGCTAACTAAACATTGATGATTGATTAAATATGGATCATCCAAATTAGATCCATAAACTGAGCAGAGTGTAAACGTGGTTCCACCAATTAGACATTCTAAAATCACCCAGCGGCCTAATTTGTCAGTAGATTTTTTTTATAGTTTCTACTAGTCTGTTGCATGCCACTACCACTACACCTTTAGTTGTCGTACCCTGAGTTGTATTGGCCAATAACTGATAGCCAGGAAACTCCAGCAAGTGTTTCTTAGAGCCTGTGACATGTGTTTCCTGCATACAAACAATATCTGCCATAAGAGCCTATAACCTTTCAGCCACAAAATGTATTTTTCTACCATCATTTAACCTGCAAATGTTTAACGTTGCAAATGTGCAGACTATTTTCTCGAGCCATATTACTGTGTATATTGTCACCCAAAAAATGGCATGTGTCACTGTTTCACGCCAATCATCAATGTGAAATCTCTAAATTTGATCCACTGACCTTCTGTGTACCCCCCACTTATCCATCCCCTCCAGCTGACCCTGTCTCCAAACCCACTCCCTATCATGAACCCCTGACAACCCCCTCCCCCAACCCACCCCAGCTAACTGAGGCAGCCAGATCACTAGGTGTGTAAGATGGATAGTTGCACCCCCGACTCCCAGCGTACCTATATCCAATCCATAAAATCCTTAGTCCTGATATACTGCCTATGCAGTCAGTGAGGAGTAGATCCCGTCCCCCGAACACACCACATTCCCTCTAAATTACTGTTGCTTTTCCATTGTTCCTAATAAATATCATATATTCTCTGGCCTTGATCTCTGGAAAAAAAAGTCTGCACCATGCCTTTGTACACAATCTTTAAATGGGCAGGGTTCAGTAAATATGCTTTCACTCCTTTCTCCTGAAAGGGGTTGATCAATCGTCTCTCCACAATGGCATGAGAATAATCTGGCAGAGAGAAGAAGGAAGTACCATCAAAATTTATCTTTGAATCGGGGCGGGCCTTTTCAAACACAGCTTGCCGCAGTAAGTAGTTTCCAAAATATACGATAGCCTTGGTTGCCTCTGATTGTCAGCAGATTCTTCCTTTTGCTTCTTCCTGAGAAGCGGAAACTGATGGGCTCTCTGTATCTCAAGGTCCCAATTCCAATTCTCTAGCTCAGGAAAGGCTCCTCTAAATAATTTAATTATATAAGCCCACATATCTTGGCCTTCCGACCCTTCTTTAATTCTTAAAATCCACAAGCTATTACGGCGCTGACAATTTTCAGAATCCGCCATCTTCCACTGAATATCTGTGACTCAGGCATAGCAGATTGTTGCACAACAGCACTAACTTCAGATTCAAGAACATGGGCACGAGTCTCAATTGTAGTTATATTTTCACTAATCTTTGAGCAGGTCTTGGCAATCCTTCTGACTGCAGCTTGGAGTTGTTTGTTAGCAATCCTAGCTTTCCTACTATCACTTTGGGTCTGCTCATGCTGATGCATCATTGTCCAGTAAATCAGATCAAGGGAAGAGGACTCCAAGGATCCTGGGGGCATACTGGGGGATTTGAGGGAGGTCCATCAGGTTTTGGATAAATTTGCTCTGTCGATGTATAATCCTATAACATCTCTCTTGCCCCTCTTGCAGACTTTTTCTGCTCCATCTTCCCCTTGCCTGTTTTCCCAGAACCCACTTTCTTTGACTTTTTTTGGCAGGCCATCCTGCTTAGGCCCACCGTGGAAGTGGTGGAACTTCCATTAGAATCTACTTCTGTGTCCTTAGATTGATCTGATAGTGAAAAGAAGTTCTCTTCAGTGTCAATTAGCCCAGCAGCCCAGCCTTTGATCCCTCTAGCACCAATAGTTCCCCCCAGATGTGCTGGGCAAATCGTTTTCATGCTCCCATCTAGAAACTGACTGACAGTCATGGCCATACAATATGCCCTCCACAGGCAGGGGTACACGTGTGATTTCATCTGAAGAAAGAGTTACTTGACTTTCCACTTCTCTGTCCTCGGCTATTTTAGTCACTATTTTAGTCATCCCATTAACAATTTGGCTCAAATCATGTTCACCCTCAGGGAGAGACCCTTCTGAAACAGTGCCTATAGTACTGTACACATTGCTACTAACCTGAGAGGAACTGAAGTCAGTTACCGACTGTGCGACTGGTTGATCCACTTTGGCTCCTGATGCAAGTTTCGAATCTCCACCCTTCACCATTTCTGGCACTTGCTCCTTCATAAGAACCGGAGTCGTAATGGATTTCTTTTTCCCTGATGATGGCGCTGAACGTTTCGCCTGGGGTGGCATTTTAAAGATATCGGCTATTGCCAATCCTCCTCGGTGTTGCATGATATCCTTATATCCTGCCTCCTTACGGGCTCCCTCAGCCTGGAGCAGACCCTTGTCAGAGCGTGGCCCCCTAAGTTTGGCTGCCTCATTCAGTCCGGTGCTGGGGGACAGTCCCTGGTAGTGGAGGAGGCTGTCTCCGCTCGTTTGAGCCCGCATCTGGTCTTCCCAGAGAGCAGCGGGGAACCTTCGGAGCCATGCTGGGCAAACACTGTCGCCTGAGTTTGCGCTATAGCTCACTGCAGCCACCGAGCCAATTACTGCTCACTATTTCCCGGCCTGCGCGCCGGCTCATTGCAAGTCGGCGGATCAGTATTTCTCTGCTGTTTCGCGGTCCACAATGATCGCTGTGCAAGACCGCTAATATGACAACCATGATCATACCAGCAAAGTCCCTCATTCCAGGAGTTCCGTGGTATGCCGAGACCACCTCTCAAATCATCTAAAACGGTGAGCTGATGGAACAGGGGAGCGGGTGCCAGCTTCAGTACCTTGCGCGGCTGCCATCTTGCCTCAAAAAACTTTTTTTTTTTTTTTTAAGAAAGCGAAGTATCCTCTTCTGCCTGGGTCCCACCGCCCTATTTCTTTAATAAATGGAGATTCTAAACTCTATGCAAAAGTTCTTGCCACTCGACTGACTAAAGTGATAAGCAAACCGGTTTCTCCTTGGCAACATGGTTTTATCCCTGGGACGGGAATGACTGATCATGTCAGACGGGTGATAGCTCTGTTGGATGCAACGCAGGCTTCTAGAGCTCCTATGTCATTAACTTTATTGGACACAGAGAAAGGCTTCGACCGGGTGAATTGGGCTTATTTATGGGCTGCACCCCACAAGAATAACATAGACGCTGGATTTATCAGGGCTATTCAGGGTTTATACCAGAATCACACTGCAAGACTTCAAATAGCGTGTTTGGAATCTGAGGCCATTTCAGTTTTGAGAGGCACAAGGCAGGGGTGTCCTTGTTCAACTCTGCTTTTTGCATTATATATTGATCCACTCATAACAATGCTATTAAACAGAAAACTAATCATTCCAATTGAAACGCCTGGGGGCTGTGCCAAAACATTTGCGTATGCAGATGACATTGCAGTGGTAACTCCAGACCCAGCGAAAGCAGTAACAGAAATTGAGAAAGAAACGGCAGAATTTGGTAAGGTGTTGGGTTATTCGTTGAATAAATCTAAGTGTCAGATAATGATTTAAGAATGGATAAGCTTGAAGAATGAACGAAAGACTGTGCAAGACAAATATCTGTGGTTTAAGCTGACAGCCAACTTGTATTCTATAGTGGATAATAATCTTGCCCCAGTATTAGTTAAGACTAAAAAGAGAATTATACTGCATGAATAATTTGCATCTCTCAATCATAGGGCGATGTAATGTCATTACAATCCTCTTCCTTCCCAGGGTTTTGGATTTCTTCTGGTCTATTCCACTCGAATTGTACAAAACTAGTTTAAACGCATGGAAGAGATAGCCAGCAGCTTTATCTGGTCTTTTGCCAGAGCTCGCTGAGCTTTTAAGTATTTAGTGTTACCAAGGGAAAGTGGGGATAGGCAGTTCCTACTTTCAGATTATACTACTGGGCCGCCATCCTGCAATATATTCAAACCTTAATTATACCCAAATATTCTGGCAAATTGCTAGGGGAATCTTACCCATCTATATACACAATGATTTGGGGCAATGAGGCTGACGCCGTCTTTGTGAGAATAGTGGAGCCTAGCTATTTTCAAAAAGATACATTTAAAACAGTAAAGGCTGCATTTAAAGTAAGGCTGCAGGTTAAGCGTCAAATTGGAAATGGCTGGCTTAGCTATTATACGCAACTGTGGAACACCCCAACCCTCTCCTGGATCTTTGAGGATAAATACTGTAAATATTGGGCTCAAGGCATCGCTGAAAATTGGGTGAATTTTTTTCTGGGCAGTCAAACGAAATCGTTTAATGAATTGAAAGGCGAATTTTCTCTCGATAGCAAAGATTTTTAAAACTTTTTACAGATTAGATACTTTTTGCAAATTGTTTCTAGGAAGAGTTCCTGTGTCGAGAAGGCTGCAGTAATGGAGCTGCTTGGGAGCTCAAATGGTTGTAATATTAGAAATATTCACCCACTTCTTTTGGGCTGTATGTAAGATGATCAAGGAGAGCAGAGAGAGAATTTGGGACCGTGGATAGGGGCCAGTGAATCAGTGTTTTTAGCTTCTCTGGAAATGGGCCAGTCAGTATTATCAGCCAGGCCACAAGCACAGCATTATAAAAAGCTATTTAATTTATGCTACACTCCTGCCAAAATAGCTAAATGGGGAAGGACAGTTGGTATCACTGGTCCACGCTGTAATTGCACAAATGCATACTTATGCCATATGTTTTTCAGCTGCAATAGGCTTATAACATGTGTAACGCTTCAACTTATAGTGTTAGGTATTGATGAAGAGGTATGCAAGGGACAATCTCAGTGCTTTGTGTCTTTGGCCATGTCGGTGATGCAGAGTTGTATTGCATCAGACTGGCTAAAGCCAGACCCTCCAACCTATTATCAGTGGTTGGCCCGAATCCTCTCAATGTATTATCTGGATAGTAGCCTATGTGCATTTAAGAGCAAAGCTGGTAGAAAGAGGGGGGCGACAATTTGGGGCCCACTGTCACAATGGCTGCGAATGTGTAACTGATAATCTGTTGTAGGTAATGAATTTGAATGTTTTCACTGTACAATAATTCCACTGTATGTATCAGAATTATGAATGTTTAGCTGACACTGAAGACGATGGTTGGTTTTCATGTATTTTACTGTGTGCTTTAAATAAAAAACAAAAAAATAAAATAAAAAAAGAATTTAAAAAAAGAACTAGACAGCTTGCACTGCCTGGTGTTCAAGACCTAAAATAAGTGGTATGGTTTTCCTTAACATTGGTTATTGGGGCAAACTTTCCAAACAAAGGCAAGACACACATCGATACTGTAGTAATCATAAGTTTTGATTAGCAACATGTGATTAAGTCTTACAAAACACACAAGTAGCAGCCTAGCCTGAGCTCATGAATTGGATGAAGCAAACTTGGAGTAATAAAAAAATATGTAACATTTGTGGAAGAATAAGGTGGACTGCTTTCTCACGCCTAAGAAACTAAGATTTGGATGTAGCTCAATATCAGAGATGGGCACCTTCTGCGAGCAATGTTATCATATGCAAAATAACACGGCTGAAGCAAGTTACATTTACCCTAATTGAAGTAAACAGGGTGAAACAAGTTCAATGCTTTTACAACTCCTCCCTGTTGTGCTAAATATTAGTGAACATTAAGACACTTCAGTACCCATTAATCTGTTTACCTCCTGTTCCATGTTGCTTTATAGTTCTTTCTTAATTACTTATGAAAATATGGTAGGTGAATCTATGAAGTCCTGGGGAGCCGAGCCAATGTTAATTGGAACCCTTAAAATGTTAACCAAAAGAGGAATTGGTTACCAGGATGCATGGATATAAAGGTGAAGGCAGGGCATAAAATCAACAACAGTAAACCATGTGGTTTTAACAAGTATGCAAGACAAAAACAGTTGGTGGGTTTGGCACGAGATGAAAACTACGTAATAAAACAGCACTGATAGCACACCGTCCTTGCACAACTTGATAGACTCTTTCTAGGTAAAAATGGGAGTATTGCAAACACTTACAGTGGGCACCAAACCTTTTTTTTTTTTTAAAGCAGCAATACCCGTGTGGATTCTTGCTTTTGCCTTGGGATGCAGCAAGTACTGTGGTATACAAAGAAGCTTTTCTTTCATTGGATTCCGAGTAACCCTAATGGGTTCAGCAGTTGAACCACCATTGTTAGCATACTGAGATTACACAGATAAAGGGACTTGGTGTAGCACATCAGGCATAGTTTGGAGAGAAGCATTTGTCAAATTAATTATTTCATATGAATCCTTATTTTCATATAAAACTGCTAAAAAGGCAATTTCATTTTAAAGAGGCTTACTCAAAGCCCATGGCTAGTACTAAACATAGTGCATCTTTGTTTAAATAAAAGGCTCCTCCTCAAAAGATTTAGACACAGTATCAATAACGCAATAAGGAGCAAATGTGTTATAAATGCCAACTGCATCAATCATTTTGATTGAGAGAGCAAGTAGTAAGTTGAGAGATTTAAGGAACTGATTCTCACGCACAGTATCAATAAGGCATACGGTGGACTTTCCATTAATGACACCTCACATTTACTGCCTTTTTTTACCTACAGGAACCAAAGTGTACACAGAACAGTCAGTCCTGACTATCCTAGAATGTTGGGTATCAATTCAGTAAGTTGTGATCTATAAGTTTGTTCATGTGGACAATGGGATAAATTAGGGCAATCTTACTTTCAATGTTCTAACTGAACGTAATCAAGACACAGGGTGCCACCAAGCGGATTCAATACTTCCTGTACGCCTCTCCATGAATCTCTGGCTCCTCTTTCTGCCCATTTGTTGAGAGGATTGCATTTGTAAAAAAAAAAAAAAAAACAGTTTTGATACAGTAGATTTTTTCTTACATTCTTGCATAGCAATACATTGGTTTATGACTGAAACCAACTCTGAAACACTTTGGACCCGATTAAGAATTTGGCAGGCAGGGTGCTTCGTTGCAACAACAACAACAGAGTACCCTATTGCCATGCTCTCAGAGTCGGGCAGACTGCCTTATTTATGCAGGCTAAGTAATATTTACTGGCATACAACACATCCTCTGATGGCGAGAGGGAATACAGGCTCTCTAAAGTAACCCACATAACCATCCACCCTAGTAAGGGTGGGAGGGGGTTATTTTTTACTGAATGTCACTGTCAGGAATATCCTGGTAGTGAGGTAGAGTAAAAATAAAACATTTGCACCCATGCCATGGAAGAAAATTCTCGTGGTTTTGAGGTTATATGTTTTTAATTCTCCAAAAACAATCTACTGCTTTGGGAGTTTGTTTTTGGAAAAGAAAAAAAACTTTTAAAAGTTTGGTGTAAGCATCTGTTGTCACGGTTCTGGGCGGGTCTGATCAGGACTTTGGTTGGGAAACTCCTTGAGATCACCGAATATCCTAAAGATGTAGTGTGCTGGGGCAGAAGAGCAGCTAAAGGCATACACAGAAAGGACAGCTATAGACAGACACAGGAAACAGGAAAGTAAAAGCAGAGCAACCCTTGTGTGAACAAATAGGAAACGGATTAATAATGGACAAACTCGCTGGGGATTTACACAGAGTAGGGCGCAGAACCTCCCTTAGTGACAGGGAATGTCAATGCCTCTGTGCAGTTTGCTCTTAGAGATAGTCACCCTTCCAGCCCCATAGAAAGGAGGCAGCAGAAATGATTCTGTCTCTGGACCCTAGAGCGCAAACAAGAATAGTACTTACATACACAAGACAAGCTCTTGTAGGTCCAGCTGGAAACACAGTGGCGATTCCTCGAACAACAGCAATAGCAAACTGTCCCTGTTAGGCACGAAAGACAACGTATAACACTAGACCAGGAGGGGGGCTGGAATTGCCTCCTGGAGACCAGGAGCCAACCCCAGTACAAAGAAGGGACACTTATACACTGGTGAAGACTGATAGAACACTTACCAGGCACAAATACCCAAGAAGAAATGGAAACAGAAACAGAAGGAACAAACTAAGAGGTAGAGGCAGGAACAGGGAACATGCTCAGGCTGAAGCAAAGGCAGGACTAGGACTGGAAAACAGGGCGCAAACTTCTGGCTGGAACAAACAGAGACAGGACTGGGAAACAGAAAGCAGGCTTTGGCTGCAACAGGCAAGGACAGGGCTGGAATACAGGGAGTAGGAATAAGCAGTAAACAGGACTGGGAAACAGAGAGCAGGTTCAGGCTGAAACAAGGCAGGAGCAGGACAGAGAAACAGGGAGTAGGCTCTGGAAGAAACAGACAGGTACAAGGCTAAGAGATAGGGAGCAGACTCTGGGTGGAACAATCAAGAACAGGGCAGAGAAACAGGAAACAGGATCAAGCTGGAACAGAACATGAACAAAACTGGAACACCATCCGATAAGGGGTCTGTAACACAAAGGAATCGAATTCCAATGCACGACGAGGATCTTGAGGAAATAGCTGCTTATAAGCAGTTCAAAACTGGGCTGCACAGGAGAGTTCTCAGGTGTGTGTAGCTTCAGACACTTGCAAGTCCTGGAGGAGAGGATCCGGTGAAAAGGAGCAACTGGACTTCTCCCATTGAAAACAATGGGAAACAGAATCTGGGCTTTCCTGACTACTAGGCTGTGCATTATGGGATTTGCAGTCCCAGGAAGCAAATGTAGTACTACACAAGTATACCATGGCCAAAAGAAACAAACTGGAGTCAGCAAGGGACTCTAGATAACTGTTCAAGGTGATTCCCAGGCTTCTGACAGTCCCCGTACAGCACCCCCTAGAGATGGGACGACCGAGTCGTAACATCTGTCACCAGTGATTGTAGTTAATACAAACCCACAGAGTTCACCGCAGGGCTGGCAGGGAACTCTAAATTTCATGGGCAGAGTAATGGCAGGGTGGCAAATGTAAAGTCCTCCGCCATAAGGACTGCCTTTACTTCTTCCACCAAAGTCAAAATTGGGTCCTAACGTTTGCTAACCAACACATATCTTTCTCAATTACTGCTGTACCTTGGACAGTAACCCTTGAAAAAATGCAGCTCCAACAGCCTTCTTGGCAGTTTCTGCAAAATTTGCCATATCAAGGTAACGTTCAAGAACTATCTTTCAATTGATCAAGATAATCGTCAGAGATTTTCCCTTTATTTAAGTTGCAATTATTCATCTTAGTCTAATCCTTTTTCACAGAACACTCTTCAACAACCACATTTAAAAAAGTATTCCTAAAAGCATTGACAGCAGCCCTCTATGTGAGTTCTTGTTGTAGCCAATTAGCTTTGACCAGCAGCCAAACCCTTACCCGAGTACTCTTGCAAGGATAGAAGGGTCTGGTTGGGCTGTGAGGAAGGTTATTTCATCACCCGGTTTTATTTACTAGCTGAAGTTGCATACCATTTAGGCCACGGAGAACATTCAAGAGCTCTTGCGATTTGATCTGCAGTCTGCATCAGATTATTTCAGGTTATAGTGAAACTGCTTGCCCAGCTGCTTCGAACTTCGGTTTCGAGTCAGGTCGGGTAGTATATATTCTCACATGCAGAGGTACATGAGGTATGATTGAGTCAGCCTCCCATCTTACCCTCACACTTGCATTACTTCCATGCAGCACTCAATCGTTCTTCATGCTGCTGCTCACCAGGCTTTCAACTGATCACTTCCTGCCTGTCCCTCGCACTGGCCCATCAACCAAAGCTGCACCAATTCTAGGTGATCCTTGTGTTGCACCCCCGTATCTCCTGCGAGTATTGGAAAGTTTAACACATTTAGTATATCCTCTTCCATTCTCTCTATTACTTTCCCAAATATCATTGGCCATTTAAGCAAAAAAATAAGCAGCCAGAAGTCAGTAGTGGCACACGCCCTAACTCTATCCCTTTAGTGGCTAATATTGTATCTCAGTACCTTTAAATTACCACATCAGAGATCTCTTTTTTCATTGTATGGCTTCCTCCCATCAATTTAGAAAAGTCTGCCATTGTTTAGGACTAAGGGGGTCATTCCGACCCCGGCGGGCGGCGGTCGGAAACCGCCCAAAGACCGCACCGCGGTCAAATGACCGCGGGGGTCATTTTAACTTTCCCGCTGGGCCGGCGGGCGATCTCCAAAAGATCGCCCGCCAGCCCATCGGGAAAGCCCCTGCAAAGAGGAAGCCGGCTCCGAATGGAGCCGGCGGATTTGCAGGGGTGCGACGGGTGCAGTAGCACCCGTCGCGATTTTCACTGTCTGCTAAGCAGACAGTGAAAATCTTTGTGGGGCCCTGTTAGGGGGCCCCTGCACTGCCCATGCCAGTGGCATGGGCAGTGAAGGTGCCCCCATGGGCCCCACGACACCCGTTCCCGCCAGCCTCTTCCTGGCGGTGTAACCCGCCAGGAACAGGCTGGCGGGAAGGGGGTCGGAATCCCCATGGCGGCGCTGCAAGCAGCGCCGCCATAGAGGATTCCCTGGGCCAGGGGAAAACCGGCGGAAAACCGCCGGTTCCCCTTTTCTGACCGTCAGAATAGCCCAGGAAGCACTGCCAGCCTGTTGGCGGTGCTTCCGTGTAATCCGGCCCTGGCGGTTTGAAACCGCCAGGGTCGGAATGAGGGTCTAAGTGCCTGATTACGAGTTTGGCGATCGGCTTTGCCGACCGCAAGACCTGCATGAGGAGGCCACCGTCAAGGTGGTGGTCTCCCCACCGGCCCTATTATGACTTTCCCACTGGGCTGACTAGTGGGAACCAAGCTTGCCGACCGTCAGCCCAGTGGGAAAGATGCAGCAGCATTGCTGTTGGCTCATAAATGAGCCTATGGCAATGCTGCCACACGCAGGAGGCACCCGCACACTGTATATGCGCACTGCACATTTCGAGGGTGCTGGGACGGGGGGCCCCCTCCACTTGTTCTCTACCAGCCTTTTCATGGCTGGAGGAGAACAAGGTTGAGATCAGCAGGGCAGCGTTGAGTTCAGTGCCACCCTGGTTGAATACAACCTGCACCGCTTTCGGAATTGAAGATCCTGGCGGGGACGCCAGTAGGTTGGTGGGTCTACCCACCAACCTCTAATTGTGGTGGTCGGACCACCACTACTACGGCTGTCGGACCACCACCGCGAGTCTGGCGGTCTTTTGACCCCCAGACTCGTAATAAGCCCTAGGTTTGATTTAGGGTTCTTTCAGATTTTTTTAAAGGTTTGTTAAGTGCTCAGTATCAGTGCTACCTTCCTCCAAAAATATATTGTTCCATTATTACTAGGGCATTTAACCCAATTCTCTATGAACCTGTATGTGCTCCTACCCATACTGGTGGTAAATAACATGGGTGGCAGTCCATATAGTTGGGGTCTTGTTAAATTTTGTTTTATTAGCCCTGTCTTTTCTTACTATACCATAATTTTCTACTTGTGCCACAGCTCACCACATGGAGGAGGGAATAAAGGGTACAAAAGAAAAGAACTCTTCCCAACTACTGTCGTAGAGAGAGGTTGGAAAGTATGTTTACACTAGTTCACTGACCCCCTTGCAATCAAAGACCTGCTCACAGAGACACCAGGGTGGTTGGTTTATATTACCACCTCCACGGACACATGCATCCGCTAGGATCTGTACATGTACTTCTAGGAAGCCCTTGCTCTTTCTTGCACTTTCTAGAGGCTCTGCTCTGATCCCGTGGATTTGTAGCACACTTCTATCTCTCAATAGCCAAAGACTGCCCCCTTAGTTACTCAGACTGATTTATCCTATTGGTAACTGACCAGATGAAAATTTAAATTTTAAACACGAAAAAGCTCTTACATATTCGATAGACACAATCAGACTTTACATTTCAGAAATTTGTAAATGCGCTACCACTGTCTGACCTCATTAGTGAGACGAACACCGGTCCACATCTGGTTCACTGCATCTGGCCAAGTGAAGACATTTTCTAGCCTGCCCACCAGGTTCTGCCAAAGAAAATCTTACTTGATAACTCATGCTCATGATTTGGTTAACAACACAATTAAAATACAAAGGCAGGTGTCCAACCTGAGCACATGAGATCAGATGGTAAAAATCATTGGAATACTAAAAAAAAAGTAACCATCTTTGGCTTAACAAGATAGTCTTTGTTTTCATGCCTCGGAAGCCAAGAGGTGGACATAGTTCAACATCAGAGAGACTGGCACTTTCTATGAACATTGTTAGCATAAGCAAGGGAACATGGCTAGAGTAAGTTACAGTTACAATCTCTTCAACAAGTTTAGGGCATCAGGGCCAGTCAGTTTTGTTCTTCATATTTAATTTATAAATGTGGCTGGCATGAAGTATTCCAGATTCCTATAATTTGATATTTCTGTGATAGTTTTACTGGCCTTTGGTGCTGCCATCAAGCTGAGGCCAGAGCCCCTTATGATTGATAGACTCTGAAAAGTGTCAATTTGCCCCTAGGAATTAAACCACCACAGAATTGTGGTATTTGTGCTTTTGACGCCAACTATCACCTACATCACCCCACTGTGCCATTTCTTAGAAAAGAAATCACTGATGCTTAAATACAGACACTACAGCACGTACATGAACTAAGATATTACTGGAACGAAGCACAGAAATCAATTGAGAAGTAGCAACTTTGCAACAATTTAACAAAACTCACTCTCAGAGAAGCTCAAAATGCTGGGCTCCTTTTCATTGTCTTGCTTACTATAGCAAGTAGGATTTCAGTCAGTCACACCATATCTTCCTTGAAGTGGTCCAAATTGCCATCTTGAAATGAGCTATAGCTAGGTGTAGCTGCTAGGAACACTAGAGGCAAAATGTATAAAGCCATTTTGCAATCCCTAAACCTGCGATTTCCAAAATCACACAGTTTGTTACTGCAAAATGTTTTTTTCCTATTGGCTTAACCTATTTTGTGAGTTGGAAAAGTCTTTCCCACTTGCAATTAGGTGGGGGATTGAAAGGGGCGTCCCTTCCAATTTGCAGGCTGTAATGAAATATCTCAATGGTCTGCGACCGTAACTGCTGTTCCAAACCATTTATACATTACCAGTACCTTAAAGGAGGCCGTAACTAAATTGCAAGGGGAAAGGTGCCATCTTGGAACACCTTCCCTTTTGTGAATAAAGTCTATGTGCCCCCTGATGTTTTCCAGCATGATTTTTTTAAGGAAAAGCAGAACCTGTTTCTCTTGCAGCCCACCATCCCCATGTTTGTATCCAATCACCGAGTGGCGCAAATAGCAAAATGCCTAGCTAATAATCATTAGTCTTGACGTTCTGCGATCCCTTACAACTAGAGATTTTACGAGGTGACCAACTACTACATAGGTCACAAAATGTTGGTGCGCAGTATGACCACTTTTTGTGACCAGTCTTTTACTACATTTGAAACTATGAAACACACAGCCGTGCATACCCATAGGCGAACTGTCCAGCAGCCACTCTCTAGGACACCATAAGGTATGTACTGCAGTCTCCCTTGTAACTCTGGCAAACCCTCTGCGTATAGAAACTCTGATAGAGGTTTTGAAAAGTTCAAGTGCAGAAGGCACCCTTCCAGACGAAACAGCCCCAAAGCAAGTCTCCACTTACAAATCCAAAGGCAGGTTCAGAAGCGTTGCAGAAAGCCCCACACAGCTCCTTTCTCCAGTCCGCCGGCTCGCTTGTACTGAACTCCATGCAGAAGTGTGCAACATTGTTCAGTTATCCTGGGACTGAAAAAGACGAGACAACTACTATTGATGTTGACAGTGAGTTAAACATGCACCCCCGATCATAGAACATCCTGTGAATAAAGCTTTAGATCTTCCTAGGATGAGACAGATTACTAGAGCCTCTGCTCTGTAAAAGATGACATTGAAGGCACAGCAGTGTCTGCAAAATGAGGGCGGTTACACTTATGCTGCTTTTGCTGGATTAGGTTGTTAGTATCTCTTGTTCGGTTTAAAATGTGCATTCGATTAAGTCGCCTGGGTTAGCTTAGAGGTGCACCTTTCATTATTTCCTTCAACTAGTGCTTTAACCCTTTTCACAAATGCTAGGTTTAATCCAAGTAAGACTGATTTTGTGGGCAATAGTTGTTACTCTTCTTTGATGTTGATAATGCCTCTAGCAGTTCTTGCGCCTTTCTGTATTCCTCTCGGTTCTCCTCTGCAGATGCCTCGTGTCTGTGTGCACATTTATTCCATTTCAGTGCCTTCTCTTTGGGTCCAAAGTGAGGTTCTTGGAAGGGGTTGGGAGTGACTACTTTTGACTGCCTGTTAAGACTTCTATTCCTGCAATGGGATTTCTAGTCTAAAAGTAGCCTTTGCTAGAACACACAGGGATGAGCTCACAATAATCAATATAAGCATGACCTCCTGGTAGTATATACTTGTTTATTACTATGTGGGATAACCGTTTCTGAGCCCGAGAGATACGTTTTTAGCCTATTTCTGGGATTTTCTAACACGTTCTATTTGGTGAAAGCCCCTGAACATCATATCTGCTACAGCAGGTGTCTCCAACTATTTGTGTAATAAGAGATACTTGTCTTGAATAAAAATCATTACGAGCTACCAATATTATTAGTGTGGTAATAGGGACCACATCAGATAAAATTACATTAGTGGCTACCAAGTGTAAAATTATTAGCGCTGGTCACCTCAGTGCATCAAACAGGGATGCCAGCAGTAGTGTAAAAAAACTCTTTGCCAATCTGAAATGCCTCTACTTGGGAAATATAAAACAGCCACAGCGGAATGTCCTTGACATGAAAGTAATGATAATAGTAACAAGTCTTGTCACATGATTTATCACTCAGAACTCACCTTTAAATATATTGTGGAAATTCAGCCATTTGTCTCCAAACATCAGATCCCAGGTTCTGAAAATATACACATTTTTGTCTTGAATGTACAATTTTGTCATACATACATTAATTCAACCAAGAAAAGGTTGTTATGTAGTAGGTTGGGATACACACAGGAGAGTTACTTACAGGTAGCTGGAAAACTGCAAGTAGCTCAGGAGCTACTCTTTGGTGAAGCCGGTGTTGCAGTAACCAGTGCAAAGGGTAGATGGTAGCATCCTAGTGGATCCGTCCTTGCTTGTTGGGCAGTCTCTCTTCTCCGCATGCACTCTTATTCACCACTTGCTTCAGACAATGTTCTGGCTAAGCTGGGGGAGCACCTAGATTCCTTTCCTACTATTGTGTGCAGTCCAAGAGTTCATATTTATAGTCATCCTCTGGCAAATTCCAGCAGGCTCAATCCTGTATAGTCCTGTAACACACTGACTCATAATTAGGAAAAATCTCCTGCCATTTTGAATTGTCACACACACACACAAGAGTGCATAATCATACCTCTGGCTACAACCTCCTGCAACACCTCAACTGCCTCATAAGGACAGGGTTCTGACCAACCAAGGCAGAGTGATTCTCACCCTCCCCAAAAGAGGACACATTACACAACACCTGAAGGACCTCCACTGGCTCCCGGTCCGGAAAAGCTGCCAATTCAAGCTCCTAAGATATGCATAAAAATCCCTCCACAACCAGGGACCCGCCTACGTGAACCACTGACTACAATTCCACCACCCAGCCAGGAATCTCCACTCCACACACCTCACATGAATCCCCCGTGCACGCCACTCCTGCACCGGAGGATGCTCCTTCTCCCATTTCACTGCTAAGACCTGGAACACCCTCCACCTCTGCACCGCACCCACCCTGATAGACTTCAGAATGGAGTTAAAGACCTGGCTGTTCAAATGAGTCCCGCAGCAAGCACCTGGATACCCTCACGGGTAACAAGCCGCACTTTACAAATGCAACTTGAATGATTGATTGATGGTGGAGGCCCTGATACTTAGAGGAATGGAAGAGACAGGTAAAGATTATTATCAAAATACTGTGGAAAGAAAGGACATTTTGTAAAAAGATGGAAAAATTTGGAGTTAGAACAATGTATTAAACGACAGACTAAGCAAATTGTTGAGAACATATCTGATGATGATTCTTGTGAATCTACAAAGTTGTAACTGTTTCTTTATTGACACATTATTCACTGGATTATCTCTCATTGGAGACCACTTATGCCAGTAAAATGGTTGAATTATTTAAAGCTCATTATTGACATTCGTGGTGCTCTGAAAGTCACATATCTGAATTAAAATCTGCAAATGTTAATTATCAACAAAAAAGGTGAATGATAGAATAGATAAAGAGATCCCTTAGCACCCCAATGAGCATGAAACTAGCAAAGCCCAGACAAGACACAAATGTATAGGTTTTTAAAGATGGGGGTGAGCACACTGCAGCACACAATTTACCCAAATGCATTTTGATAAATTCAATGCTTGATAATCGTCACTTCAGTTGAAAGTTTTTAGTTTTCACTAATGCTGGTGCAGCCTTTGCTGGGTATCGCAAGACACATGTTTCAGCATGTTTATCCTTCTTCAGTAGAGAGTAACACCTAGATTTAGATGTGCTAGCAATGCTGCTCAGTCTTCTCATGATTCTGTACTACTGCCAGAGCACAAGTGCATCCCAATGACCTTGTCAGTCCAATAATTAGGCCATTAATTAAGTAAAACAAGGGGGTGGGTGCACATTACCTCCAATTTCAGCACACAATTTGCCCAATCGCATTCTGGTAAATGCAGTGCTTGATTAGACTCACTTCAGTGAAAGTCTTTACTTTTTGCTGTGTACCTCTAGACAGGTGTTTCAGGATGTTTGTCCTTTACTAAAGGGTAACACTTTAAATGTAGGAATGATGGCAAGGTTTTCAAACATATGGCTCCAATTGAGATAATGTGATGAAACTGAAACCAAGATGCTCTACATGTGCGGGATGTGAAGTAATCGAATAGTGTACGAACAACTTCCACACTAATATGCATAATGTAAACATTTGGCATTGAGCAAGCTATTCAAAAGTGTCTTGCCTGTGGTGTCAGGCATAAGAAGGAGGCTTTATATCACAAGCCCAATTTGGTTACATTATTTAGCACTAGTAATCCAGCTTCTTGAGCTGAGTGTAATTGCGGTAAGCACCGACTTTTATGCACTTCATACAAAGTACGGATAGCCTCTCCAGCCAATACCAGCCACTACTGAGCCACCATCATTTCTAATTATATATAATTTGATGATTCTGTTAGGAAATAATTTTGTACAGTGAATTATTACTGGAAAAGAGGTCAAGGATAGTCCTCTTTGTCCGTTTCAGATCGGCAGACGTAGTAGGCAGGGTTGCCCCTTGTCTCCTCTGCTGTTTGCATTAGCTGTAGAACCGTTAGCCCAGATGGCCAGATCCTCCAAATATTTCAAGGGTACATTAATGAGACAGCAAACTCATCACTTTGCACTTTACGCAGATGACATGCTGCTCTTCCTCCAAAACTTAGAGACTGATTTACCAGGTGCAATGAATATGATGGAGAGCTTCAGCAGTGCCTCGGGTCTCCGGATTAACTGGCAGAAGTCTGCTGTCTTTCCGTTGGTCGAGGGATCCTCGAGGATCAATGATATACGGGGGCTGCCCTGGATACCCACCACATTTAAATTCCTTGGAGTGAATATATATATCATAAAATAGAGGATTTAATGGAGTGAAATGTACACCGAGCTCTGCGTAAGCTCAGATCAAATATACGGTTTTGGGAAACATTGCCTTTGACGGTCACTGGGAGAGTAGCAGTACTTAAAATGATAGTATTGCCAAGATTATTGTATTATTTCTCTGTGCTACCCCTGATTGTCCCGAAATCAGTGTTTAAAGACATTAATTCCATATTTACGAGTTTCATCTGGGGAGCTGGTAGACACAGAATCGTGTTGCATACCCTTCATAGACCCACCGAAGATGAAGGCTTGGCTGCCCCTGACATGGAAATATACTTTTGGGCAGGTCAGTTACAATGGTGGCCAAGATTAGTCTGTAATATTTCAACTCTTTAGGAACCACAAAACACCCTAAGTGGCTCATTAGATGACATTCTAAATATCATACTGAATCCTAGGGGGGAAACATCGGCAACTACCATTGGAATGGAATTCGATAAGACTATGCTGGGAGCAGATCCTGAGGCGCACATACAAAGTAACACCTTATGCACCAGAGGTACCACTAATATGTTTGAAACACATGGCAGCCAACTCAGTACTACCAGGGATAAAAAAGCTAGCCGAGTGTGGTATAACTGTGTTAGGTGACTGTATAGTAACGGAAGACTACGCACCTTTACTGAACTACAAGAACATTTTAACGTTCCCTCAGGAGTGTTTATTACATATAGTGCAATTACTAGAATTATACACAAGACATGGAGAACGGGCACACAGGAACCTCCTGTGCATGCGGGATGTAAGCTCATTTGCTCACTAGGAGAGCAACGAGGGGTGATATCAGCAATTTACCAAGCACTACTCCAAAGCCAACATATGCCTTTGAACAAACTTAGACAGAATTGGGCATCGCCTTAGAAGGACACCAATGGTCCAGGATTTCTTCCCATATATACCCCGTATCCAGAAATACACGATTTAAATTAATCAACCGCTATATATACCATAGAGCATACCTCACTCCAAAAGAAATTGCAAAGATGTTCAACACTGGAGGGGGAAGCTGCCCTAGATGTTCAGAACCTGCAGCTGAACTAGAGCATATGCTTTGGAATTGCACGCAAGTAAAATCATATTGGGAAGAGATATTTAGGCATTTATTGATAATAACTGAAAGAAACTTATCACCCTCCCCTTTAATAGCGCTCTTATGAGATTTCCCTCGCCCTTCAGCAAAAAAAACTACTAACACATTTATTGATTTGGCTTTACTATTGGCCAAAAGGGAAATCACGTCCTGTTGGAAAGATGTGAAGGGCCCTCTGGTGTCAAGATGGCTAGACGCAATAATTAAATGGGCAGAAGCTGAGGAAACTATACTACACTTAGAAGCAGCGCGGGGAAAGCAGCCAAGGAAAGTAGCTAAACAGTGGGATATAATATTAGATTGTTTGAAACACCCTGATAATACAGGATCTGAAGAATCAAGCACAACATCAGACTCCGAAATGGAAGATGCCTCTAATACATAAATGTACAAATAACTGTATTTGTGAAGGAATGGACTGTTAAGTTAGAAATGTTATGATCATGAACCATAATATATGGCTGGTTGGGATGCTTATAAGGGGGAGGGTTTGGGACTTAAGGCTTTGATGGGGGAATTTTGATTATTTTGTATTAATCATTGTATTGCTGTGAAAATTAATAAAAGACATAAAAATAAAAAAAAGGATAGTCCTCTTTGTGCCCAACTAATGGGAAAAAGGAAACGAGCACACCAATATTCAAGAAGAAAATAAATCTATATGCATAAACAGAACATGTCAGTGTACCACATAAGGGTGTTCCTGGAGGTGAACTATGACGGCATGGCACTTGTGAAGGTTAAGAGCGATAATACAAACAAATATTAAATGACCAAAACACACAAGAGCTTGTTGATAAATATTGTAAACTAAATGTTAAAAGTCAAACAGTTAAATAAATGTTATACCCATTGAAACACGTTCAAATAAGCATTTGATCATGTAGACATCAACATTTTGACCAGATTGGGTATACATTGGGGATGGGTCTTCATCAGTACAGAGACATGGGATACCTTAATTAATAAAAAGTGTGTTTAGTAGTGTGCCTAACAGTACTAGACATAGATAGGTAAAGATTGCTATGTAAAGCTCTTACCTCACAAGTCTTGAGGGAACAATTGGTGACCTGTCGGTGTTGTATCATCAGGTAAGAACTCTTTATTTAGATTAGGATCCAAAGAAATGATGGCAGAGGGCCAGGTGACATGAACAGTGGCCCAGTCCACCATCCCAGAACCGGGTAGTCTCTTACAGGACGAGCATGTTTGTGGATTGGCATGCGACATAGTGGGAGTTGTTGCAGTCTGTGTCACTTAAGGAAGGATTATGTGGAACATTTGGAGGGTTTCTTTCAAGTTCTCTAACTCTTCGCCCCATTGTATTCCTCAGACTATCCAGGGTTATAATTGGGTTGAGTGTCCTGCCAATCTGTTGCTGGACATCGAAACATTAGGGTGCCTTCCAAAAACGAGTTCTGGCACAGGAGCGTGAAGTTGTAATGTCAGCCTGTGAACTTGTACGCATTGCACTTCAAGGGCTTCATTGTTTGTCACACTTGCTACATTTGCCATGCCCGCTAAGCTAGCTTGCACATCAGTTGCTGTTACCCCTTTGGCTGGCTGTATTGCAGCCCATGCATCAATCCTGGAGATCACAGCTAGAGGACCCCCAGCATTATACTCCGGAATGAGGAAATTCAAAACATCTGATGTATCTTCTTCATTTCCTTCTACTAATTCCATTTTATTGGGAGTAATTTGTGGAAATAAATAATGAGGCGGCGAACCACTAGGGGTTAAAACCCTTATCCCATCCAACAAATGGATAATTTGGTATTTTAATCTCTTGTGGGTTTCTTACATGTGTAGTATTTGAGACTCCTGCTTCCTTTAGTTGGCTTCCTCATACCAATTCAATAAAAACACCATTAATTTGTGTCTGTCTTACTTCAGGGCTCCTTTTGTTTTTTTCTAAGATTATTTGAAGCACCCTATATCAAAGATACTTTCCTGTCCTCATCAGTGAGTGTAACCCACTCTTTTATACACCTGCACATGCTTATTCCATGTTGGAAATACATCACCTATGTAGGAGGCCCTTTTACTGGGGCATTTTCTTGTTTCACCTTTCTGACACCCTCTGCCTAACTACACCTTTGTTCACGAACAGAAAAAGAGTGCGGTGTCTGCTAGCCCCTTACTGCTGGTCACCCAGTGGAGGAGGTAGGGTAGAATGAGAGGTAGGGTAGAATGAAAGTAAGGGTGAAGTGGGATTTAAAGCTCTGTGACCCTTTGTTTCTAACTGAGGGAGGTAGGAAAGTTCTTGTACGCCTGGTCATTGACCCTCTTGCTTTCAGAAGTGTTTAGTCATAGCCATTCGAGCCTCGCACAGGTTGCGGCACGGCTGGATCATAGTACCTCTTTCATTCACTGATTCATCCACTAGAGTTGTGCTGGGGATTTAAACACTCCTTTTCCCCTATTCTCTATGTGTTTGCTCATTTCTGTACCTTTCTAGAGCCTCCTGCTCTCTAACATGGATTTCAGTTACATCTCTAATTCCGAGTATCCTGAGATTCCTCTGTACCTACCCCAAAATTGGTTTGTCCTGCCATCACCTTCCCAGAGGTGCCCTTCCAAATATTCACTTTAAAGCATAACAGTTGAGAAACAAAATCAGACTTCTCATGTCACAAATTTCGGAGCACACTAGTGCTGTCTGACCTGATCATTTCGTTGCACGCCGGGCTGTTATCCACGCAAGTGCCCATCCTCCCCTTGAGAGTTCTCTAATTTACCTTTGGTCGTCTTGTGGAGTCCAGACTGCCCTCTCTCTCCTTGTTTCTGGTCGAATAAAGACTCTTCCAGGCAATAGCGCACAAGACCTGTTGTAGAAAATCTGTGCACATATCAATAAAAAAAAGTCTGCAAGAATACAAAATAAAATGCCTGTAAATCGCAGAATTAGGTGACAAGGGGGTCTCAGAGCACCAACATTAGCAAAAAGCTAGCAAAACTGGTACAAGACATACATTTATATGCAGTCGTATACAGGACCCCACCTGGAGAGCATGTGATGAAACCAAAACAAAGACGCCGCGCGGCGAGGATCTAGAGTGTGAAAAAACAACCTTGAAACCTACAGGAATATATATTTTAGAGCTGAGCAAACTAATCAAAAATGTTGCGCCAAGTGCCAGGCCTGAGTGTGAGGATTTTCACTTCTGGGTTGGCATCCAGTTGTTACCTCTGGTAAGCAGTGAACGGAAAGGTGGCTGCAGCTGATTCAGCTTCTCAAAGGCAATATTTCAATTTTAAACTCGAAAGGCAAACTAGGCCTTTGATGCCTCCCAAGTTAGTACACTGAACAGCATGAAACTGGATAATAGCAGCATCTGTTTTTCACAGTGCTGAGAAATGGCGCGTGTGAAGTATTGTATTAAAAATAATTTATCATTACGAATAGATTGTTATAGTGCTGAATTTGATAAGAAAATTAGAAGAAATAAGCTCTCCATTAGAATAATCAAATTCAGCTGAACGCTTATAGATACGTGTGCCTGAAGAAAACGAACATTTGGGGGAGAGTATGCCTGTAAAACGTAGAGATTCCATGGAGTAATTTTTGAAAATCCTCTCTATATATGTTTACTGGCAAAGTACAAATAGTCCTAAAGAGTGCACTGAAGAGATGTTATTGGAATGATTTATTGAACTTTCATTTTCACCAGCTGGGGCAATAATCATTTTATACTTTAAAAAAACTGGAAATCTGTGCCTGTGAATAGATAAGTGTTGAATCTACATAACTATCACAAGGTGCTGCTAATTACCTTTAGTGAGTGAACTGTTAGATCAACAACAGGAAGCTACAATCTTTTGTAAACTGGATTTGCATGGCTCAAGGCACCAGAGAGTGATCAGGGAAAGACGTTTTTCAACATTTATTTGGGCAATTTTTACTGTAGGCTTGTGGCTTTTGGTTTATGCAAATTACCGAAAACTTTAAATCTCTTTGTAGGTGACAAGTTCTATGTAATTTTAGATACATTCGTCATCATTTATTTTGTTTATATTCTTCTATTCACATACAACCTGGAAGAGTACCAAAATCATGTAGACTACTAAGACCGTAGAAATTCTGCTAAATTAGAACATTGGAATGTTGGCAGCTCCACTGAAAACAATGGATTGCTCCGGGTTTTTACTGGCCGGTAAAAGCCCGCAGGCCCAACATTCCAATCTTCTTTGTTCACAGCAGCAGCTGTGAATAAAGCCTCAGGAGCCTGAGGGGATTTTAATCCCCTCCGGTCCCGTGAAGCCTTTGTTTTATTTAGAAGAACATTCTGCCCTCTAATGGCAGAATGTTCTAATAGCCTTAGAACCCGCCGTAGCGGGCTCTACCGGCTCTTAAAGGCCCTCTCCCTTGTTAAAGGCCCTCGCCTTTGGCTCGGGCCTATAACGCGGGAGCGGGCCTTTATTGGAACATTACGAATTCCACGGAAAATGAACATTTCTAAATCAAATGATTGCTCCATGAATTATATACATGAGTAAATACATGATCATGGCAGTACAAGATTAATCTCCTCCTTTTTGTGACTGTGAAAGCGATACAAAATTACCTCTACTTCACAAATCTCTACTGTAGATTTATTGCTAGCTATTCTTTATTAGTGTCTACTTTAATTCATCTGAAAGCAAGGGTGTAGTTAACCAGCTTAAGCGGGGGAGATACAGAAACAGTTTAAATTGTTTAATGACCTTACTTAGCTTTTATCTCAGGCTCTCAGAAAGAATAAAGAATAAGAAAGGGAAACTGAAAGAGAGAACCAATAAATATAATATTAAAATGGAAAAGAAAAAAAATGAGGCAAATGAAGTGAGACATCATAAAGGAAAGAAAGTAAAATGCAAATAATGTAAGAAGAAAGAAAAAAGAAGCATGAAGGAAAGAGGGTACAAAGGGACACCAGAAATAAGGAAAAACTATGTAAACAAAGAAGAAGAAAGGAACAACAATTTAATAGAAACATGAAAGGAGAGAAAGAAGGAAAGCAGTAAAATATATTGAAATAAAGAAGAAATGTGAGATGATAGGATGGGCAACTGAAGGAAAGAAGGGATGAAATAATTAATGGAAGGAATACAAAAATAAAAGAAGCAAAGAAGCTATGAAGAAACAACATGAGCATGATAAGAATAAGGGGATATGAAGAAGGATGGAAAGCTAGAAAAAGGTCAGATTGGATGAGAGAAGAACAGAAAGAAGAAAAGAAAGAAGCATAAAAAGAAAGAAAGAAGATGGAAAGGATGAATGAAAGAAAAAAGCCAGTACTGGTAAACGTGTAGTTTTTACCCAAGTTCCTTTAAAATCTTTCTGTAAGATTCGTAACCTTGTACCAATTTCTTCAAATTTTCCCCACGGGTACATTCCCATGGCACTTCAGAGGAAGAGTTTGAATCACTCAATTTAAGTGCACATTTATGACTATATATGGGTCAAAGTGGGGGGTATTTTATTTTTCTGGCTACTCCCTTACACTACAGCAATGTTTTACCCGAGTGCCTGTGTTAAGCCACCTAAAAAGAGGTGCACGTCTTTGCTCTCGCTCGTGGGCCAATACTTGATCCAATAAGAATGTTTTTTTCCTGTTACATGCATTAAAACTGAAAGGGGTTTCCATGCCTATTATGTCTTTCTATTAGGAAACATCCACACTTTTCTATTAACATTATATGTGATGGTTATTTTTGTTTAATTCATTATTTATTTTAAGCCAGTAGACATTGTGTTTAGACAGTGGCATGCTTTCTTTTTTGTCCTCAAGAAGGGGGTCAAAGGGAACTACCATTTGCCAGCCAGAATAGGAAGTGCCTATGTGGTAGCTCAACCTGAATCAATATTTTGAGGCACATTTTTGATCTATGCTTTGTCTGGCCTTGAAATGTCAAAAAGCTGTTTAGCTAAGGAATAAGCTTAGTGTGGTTGCATGGTTAGAGTGTTAGCAGATAATTAAAATGTGGTGAATAGTCCAGGAAAACGAAGAGATAGATGCCTTACTTTAGATGGCGGCATTGGACCGTATATAAGCCTTTAACTGTGTGTGCTGCAGGCGCAGAAGGCATGTTCAAACTTTTCAAGGTACAGAAAGCCCTCAACTCGTGCTTCAGATTTTAAAATATGTTGAAAGGTGTTTAAAGGTCATGAAAATGTAATTTTCGTAGTACTGCCTAGAAACAACTTAGTCGGTGCACAATGAGGAAAACCTAAAAAGGAAAGAATCCAATGCAAAAGAGAGTGGAGAGACAACAGAAACTCCAAAAGTCCTGACTGCAAGCCAGATGTAGGATAGGTTTCCAAAGGTGCTGCCCAGAGTTTGGCATCCTGCAAAGTGAAACTATCAAATGTCAAAAGGAATCCACATTTGGAGGGATAGAACTTGAAAAAGTTAGTAGACATGCACCAAGGTACTGCAGTTAGAGCAAAGAAGAGATTTAACTGATTGCCACCTGTGCCAAGTGTCACCTTATGTCTATTTACAGTTGTGTTTGGCAGGGTGTGCTGTAATTACCCCTGATCTGCCTCCCTGGGGGGGTCAGAAAGCCCACTGTATGGCAGCAAGATATATATTTTCAATAAAATAATGGGGTGGGTCTTTCCCAGGCTAACATTTGGCCCCACCCTCAACCCTAGAACCTCAGCAGTCTTTCTGCTCCCCTCAGGACTAAAGCATCCCACCCCAATGGCAAGCAAGAGTACAATTGATTCTTTTGGGCGTTGTTTTCACAAATTGAGCCCGAGAGTTTGGAAAACTCACAGTATCATCCCACTTGTAATGGGCAACGTCTGCACTTTTTAAGGCTTGGGTAGGCTGCTACCTGGAAAAACCTACCAGACCCAGACAGTTCTGAAAACTAGACATCTGAGGTAGTCCAGGGTCATGTACTTCGCATGCATCCCATATCATTTTATTACTCACGATGACCTGCAAACCTCAACCATTGACTTGAATACAAATTCTCCTAATTACCTCACATTTCTGTGAGGAAAGCTCCTGGAATCTGTAGCGAGCCACACATTTTCCAGCACACAGCCTTCCCCCAAGTCTCCTGATGAAAATGGTCCTCACTGGATTCACACAAGGCAAACTACCCAGGAACCCCCTGGTTGTCTACTTTTCGAAATTATCTGTGGTTGTGTTTTGGGATTATTTTAGCATTTACACAAGCACAATATTTTGGCAGTAGGCCTGTGCCCTTTCACCTAATGGCATTTCATTTTATCCTCTTATTATTTTAGGACTACATTTAAGTGGAGATGTTTTATTTTTATCAGTTGTCCATTCACACAGAATTTGTTATTCATTTCTTTGCACAACATTTTCATCCTCTGCTCAACCCAAGGCTGCACATGATAGTTTACTGGGTATTGCTGGTACAAAGAGTACGATGTCTACCCTACATATGCAAAATACGTGTTGTCACGTCTGGGCAGTTCTTGGAACATCAGATGTTTTAATATAAAACACCACACTGCCCCCACCGTCCTAGAGGGGACATTCTGACCAGCTTGCCATCTCATGCTGCACGTTGTCGTCACAGTTTCAGCTAAAACTCCGTGCCTTTTCTTCATCTATGTGGGAGGACTCCTACCAGACCTCTTCTCTACTTACAGTGCAGGTATGGGGATTGGGTGTCCATCCGGGGACTTGATGGGCAGATTGGGGCTAACACTGCTGTTGCTCTCATGCAGAATCTTAGTGGTGCAGGTACAGATTTTAGAATCACTATTGTGAAAGTATGGTAGGACTCTTCCCTCTGATTCACTTTCCTAGTCACCGCTCTAATGGTATTGTGTTTCATTATCCTAATAGTTGCTGTTCATGCCTTTTTACATAGGATGCAATAGATTCAATAAATGTATTGAACCAAATCATGCTTCTGTTTGTCTTTGCATGTATGAGACATGTATAACTGAGAAAGGGGGTATGATCTGTTCCACCACGACTTCCCTAAGGAGTCTCAGGGTGTCATGCAATAGGCTGCCACAAATCACCTTTGGGTTTTGGTGAGGCACACCAGGCTAGCTGAAAGGGTTAGGCTAACAGCTTTAATACGGTTTTGATCGGACTCTGTCCCCCATGCCCAGTGGTGCTTCTGCCCAAATCCAGCAGTCTCATTGGTACAAAAAGAGTCCTACGACTTGGCGCTGCCAATGTTGGTTTGGCACTAACCTTACGGATCTCCTAAGTATCTGTCTAATCATGCTTAAAGGCAGCCTAATTACCTTATACCGAGAGGCCCGTGGTATTAGGGAATATCCTCCTCAGCTAGATAGGTAGTACCTACTTGATGCTGTAGGTTGTTCAAGCTTGAACTCATAAAAGGATTTTCCCACTTGGTGTTTCTATCTCTGAACAATATCTTTCTATTTTAATTATGGTGGACCAAAACAGGGTCATAATACAGCAAATATGAGACTGCCCCTCACAATACATTTAAGAAATAATGGGCTCACAGATGTGGGAGGAGAAGTTACATTTGTTGTTGAGGCTCACGGAGCATATAGAACTGAAATTTTCTATTCTTGGGTCACCTTTCCAGCAGCAGATGGGAACACACACATTTCTCCACTACAATCCGGCAATTGCATCTGCACAATATAAACCTTATGGGTATTTAAAAATACCACTATCTTATCAAGAAAATAAAAATTGGCTTGATGACACCATACCACACATTCCACAGAATATTAGATTAGGTCCTCTAAGTAATGACGGTCCTACGTGGCCAGAATTGGCTATCTGTAAACCACACCCTAATGTAGGTACAATAACAGTAGCAGAAGTACGTCACCTATACACTAATTCAGTAGAAATACATTGACGTTTAATACAATTCGTTAGCAGACCTTAAACACCGCCCCAGTGCAATGACATGCGGCCACAGAAGGCATTAATCCTGCTACTGTGAATTCAATTCTCAGTAAAGTACTCACCAAATGTGAAGAAATTTTGTTTTGGTTAGCACAAAAAATAATTACTTTGGAGGCAGTGTTTACTCATACAGGACCCCAAGATAAACCCAGAATTCCCACAATGTTCTTGCCATTTGGGATGGTTCCCTCAGTTGACCACTGTGCCACTAGGGGTGCAGTGTTTGCTGCACTGTACACTACCGCACACAGTACACCAACATTTCTAAATCTTCCAGAAGTTTTAAAATAGATTCAAGATTAATACGGGGCTGCCCCGGCCCTAGACCTCGAGATGCAAATAATAGGCAATTTTGCCACAGTATCCTCGATAATTTTAAGTAATCTTAAAGGGGAAGCAGTAGCAGTACGCCAGCACCTCCGGGATCTTCCTGCACAGGATCAAGAATGGGAGCTACAAAAAATTATCGTTGAGACCTATTCTAGTACAGGTTGGGATAGTCTAGGAGCCAGACCAGGTAAACTACAACTACAAGGTAAATCCTGTAAGGATTCTACCAAGCAAGCAGCAGAGGTTTCTAAAAAAAACCAAGAAGTTGGGATAAACAAAAATAAAATAAAGACAGTGTAAAACAAAGAGGAGAATCTCTGCATCTGAATTCCTCTGAGAAGCGCTATAATTTTTAGAAATAGGGACACTTTAAAAACTTCAGATACCAGTGTACTGTTACATGCCAATCTCATTCCTTCCAGGACTCACCAGATAAACGCAGTGAGAGAGGAGGGTGTACAGAACAATGAAACGAGTATGTGAACCCGAGAAAAGAGTCACAATGCTCATCTGAAGCTTTTTCATAAAAAAGGGAGAGAAACTAACCCAACAGAAAGCACAGTTCAAAAAGAAAAAGGTGGAAGCAATTCTGGTTAAGAATACCTCACATAATGAGAACTTTGCTGAAGAACAAGAAGTGGGCATTGACTCTGCTAGACAGCACGGCAGAGGTCACAATAGTTGGCTGGCATCTTGAAGAGCTCCTCGATGTGACAGCAACTGACAACTTTGTATAAGTCGAAACTGCGGACAGGCAAGTCCCCCGGACAGGGTTTACAAAGTGAAAATTCAAATAGAGGGAGACATAGAGCGCACAATGAAAGTAATATTTTAGGAAAGATCAATATTGTGTTATGACATCCTCTGGGCAGAAAAAGATTGGCCGCCAGAATTTGTCTGTAATCTCCCACTAGGGTAAGATGTAATTTTGGCATCTTTCTCGGTCCTTGTTCCTGAAGAATTAAGAGAGGCTTACACCGTAGATTGGGCATTGGCACATGCCCCGTCGCTGTATTGCAATCATGTAGGGTGGGATAAAGACTCCTCCTACTATATGATGCAATCAGTTCTACACCACAACCTCAACCACAACACCCCATTAAACAGGAGGCTAATGCAACAGTGAGAGAAATACTCACACAACTTGAGTACCAGGGTGTAACAGAACCTGCGTTTCACAAATGAACAACCCTTTGTTCCCTGTAGCTAATCCGGACCATTCTTATGGAATAGTCCTAGAATACAGACATTTAAACAGTGATACACGTGCATTTGCTATACAAAATGCACACAGCACTTATTAACAGTATAGTGCGCAAAAAGTACAAAACAACCTTGGATATTTCCAACATTATTTTTCTACCAAAATCTAGCACCTGAAAGTAGGGATCTAAGCACCTTTAGACTCCCACAAGGGTATAAGGACAGTCATGGACTGTCCTCAGCGTGTGTAACAGCTATTCTACACGATACTGACCCAGATGACCACCTGGTCAAACACCTAAGACGAGACAACTGCATTTTTGTTGGGTTTGCCGGATTATTCTACAACTTTAAGAAAACAAACATTGTTTTTCTGAGTGTCCAGTTTCTAGGATCTGAGTTATCCGATGAAAAGTGTGCACAGTTACCACCGCCAAATACTATCAAAAAGCTACAATCATTTCTTTATTTTTTTTTATTTTGGAAGAACATACATTGCAGATTATGAACAGTGCATTCAACCACTTTATGATTTAATAGATCTAGACTTTTCAGGTGAATCCTGGACAGTTGAACAGACACACATTCTTATAGCATTGCATCAAGATATGCTTTAAGTAAAACACATACACACATGTGCTAAATAAAAAAAACTTGGTCATCAGAGTAATTGCTAGTGCCATCGGGTTCACCTATGTAACATTCAATGAAGCAACACCATTGCAATGGCATACAAATCATATTTGTATTCCACTGCTGAACAACACTTTGCTCCAACTAAAAGAATTCTGACTGCTGTTCAGATGGCTGTCATAAAAGAGAGACCTCTAGCTCAAGGGAAATGTATTATTGTTGTGACCCCAATACCAGTGTTAGAGGCTGTTACAAAAGCCAAACCAAAAACATTGCATCCACGTTGGATTCAATGGGCCATCTATCTGACTGTCAATAATGTTGATTATGTTTTTGATCCAAAACTTCAGATCCAAGAATTCCTTCAATATGAACTTGAATACCCAATACCTGCAAACATTTTCCCTCTTGATCAGTACCAAATGATTATATACACTGATGGTTCAGCACAGCCAGCAGTAGGCACTAAACTACAGAACTCTGCCACTTGCTTGGCTGTGAGCGGTTTCATGAGAGATGGTAAATACCACCCTCAAAACACATGAACAGACTCTAGGGGACTGGACAGCACAACTGTCAGACCTTAAGGCTCTAATATTGCCACTGGAACATACGGATCCCAAACTTCTAACACTGATAGTATACTATTGCGGCCAGTCCGTTAATGAATATCTGCATTACTGGCGCCAAAATGGGTTCAGAGATTTAAGAGGGAACACCATCAAACACAGATTCCTGTGGGAAGAAGGTAGCTGACCTGAAGGAAACACTACCAAATGCCAATGTAGTGCATCAACGTGTAGTAGTTCATGTTGTAGGAAACACTTTGGCTAATGAAACAGCCAAGTCAGCAGTAGGTACGGTTTCTGTTGTGGCGATTACACATTCTTGTACAAGGATGGAAGACGAAACACTGGCTGCTGTGAAAGCTTTGGTTGATGGCAAGCCCCTGCCAAAGGCGTATCCCGCCAAATATTCCTACCACCTAAGCACCCAAAATGTTACATTCACAACCATACCAGGGGTGGGTGATCATGTGGTCTCCAAACAAGAACAACGGCTAGAGCTCATAAAAGCAGTGCATGAGGGGGCTGCTTCTTCCCATGCAGGTATGTCGGCTACTATTTCCTTACTGCAAAAATGCTATTGGTGGCCAGGTCTATACAAACAGACCAAACAGTATTTCCTTTGTTGTGACATCAGTGAAGAAATAAGAGAGTCCAGTGTCAATCGCCCACCTCAGATACCCCTCCTAATTTCAAACAAACCACTACAATGTGTGTACATGGACCATTATGGTCCCTTAACTTGATGGCGCATACAAATACATCTTAGTCGCTGTTGATTCTTGCTCCAGAATTCTTAGGGCATGGCCACAACAATCAGCTGACGCTCGAACTGGTATTAAAGATTTGCAGGTCTTTATCAGGACATATGCAGTTGCAGTAATCTATTCAGAGCAAGGCCCTACCCTTTGCCTCCAGGGCAGTAAGGGATACCATGGCGACAATGGATGTCCAACTCCATTTTTCATCTCCCTACCATCCTGAGGGAATTGCGGTTTTGGTGAGAGGAAAAACCAAGACTTATGGCAGTCCTTAACATCTTAACTAGGTGTGGGTCATAGTTGGCTTGACCCCTTTTATGTAGTCCAGTGATTATTAAGTATTCTGCCCAAAAGGTCTTCGGAGGACGTACCCCATATGAGGTACTGTTCGGCATACCTATGTATGTCCTGGATCTTGATGGCTCTGTTGCGGTGGCAGTAGACACACTTTTTGACATACATGCATGTGTCACTGTCTTGCAGGAATTATAACAGTTCTGTGATGAAACCTTATTTGCATGTGCTGCTACCTTGAGAATGAGGGATTCACCAACAACACCAACTGGCTGGATTCCAAAAGTTGGGGATCTAGTACGAGAAAAGGTTGCTGTAAAAAAGTAATTTGGCCCTTCATATCGAGCACCGGTTCCAGTCCTGGGAATACATAGTACCAGAACTGTCATCCTACCACCGCTGCCTAGTTCCAAAGAAAACCACTTTGTTTCAGTTGACAATGTCAAGTTACACCACGTGGCCAGTCCTGCACAGTAGACCACAAGGACTCCTGCGTAATTCCCAAACCCCTCTCACAGCTAATCAGGATGTACCTCTACAAATTATAAGCAACAGTGGGGAAACCTTCCTGAGCTTGGGGAGGGTGGAAAATGAACTTTTATTAGTACCTGTCACTACATCTACCACAAGAAATATCCATAGTTCTGAGCTGTCCTATTTGAATTCTACCCTAACTGATGGAATTGTTTACTACGAACCACCAGGGGATACATCTACCAGCTCTCTTCCTCCTTCATCGGCTCCTGTGTTTGCACAAACTGCTTCTGGGTATTTTGTTAACAACAACTCCTTTTCAAATTCTCCAGCATCTTCTGCAGCACCTGTATCAAGAGCATGTACGCTATTCAATTGGCTTAAAACTAATGAACTTATACACCTATGGAGTTACCTGTGGATTCTATTAACGTTGCTTGCCTGCTTCCTCTGGATTGTTTTCGCATAGTGTTTCTTTTACTGATACATGGTGTAGGAAGTTGGCTCTGTATGTACTATTTCAAAGTAATAAATAGTGTGCACAGAGTCCAAGGGTTCCCCTTAGAGGTAAGATAGTGGCAAAAGTAGATAATTCTAATGCTCTATTTTGTGGTAGTGTGGTCGAGCAATAGGCTTATCAGAGGGTAGTGTTAAGCATTTGTTGTACACACACAGGCAATAAATGAGGAACACACACTCAAAGACTTACTCCAGGCAAATAGGTTTTTATATTGAAAAATATCTTTTCTTAGTTTATTTTAAGAACCACAGGTTCAAGATTTACATTAAACACTTTAAATGTTAGGTACTTCACTTAGATACTTTAGGAACTTTGAATAAAAGCAATATCATATACAGTCTGTGTAAAAATGGCAATAAACTATTTTCAAAGTGGACACTGCAAAAATCAACAGTTCCTGGGGGAGGTAAGTAAAGGTTAGTTTAGGAGGTAAGTAAAACACTTACAAGTCTCAGTTCTGGGACGTAGGCAGCCCACCGTTGGGGGTTCAAGGCAACCCCAAAGTTACCACACCAGCAGCTCAGGGCCGGTCAGGTGCAGAGGTCAAAGAGGTGCCCAAAACACATAGGCGCCTATGGAGAACAGGGGTGCTCCGGTTCCAGTCTGCCAGCAGGTAAGTACCTGCGTCCTCAGGGGGCAGACCAGGGGGGTTTTGTAGAGCACTGGGGGGGGACACAAGTAGGCACACAAAACACACCCTCAGCGACACAGGGGCTGCTGGGTGCAGTGTGAAAAGCAGCCGTCTGGTTTCAGATATGATACAATAGAGGGACCCGGGGGTCACTCTAGCGGTGCAGGCAGGCACGGGGGGCTTCTCGGGACAGCCACCACCTGGGCAAGGCAGAGGGTCGCCTGGGGGTCACTCCTGCGCTGAGGTTCAGTTCCTTCAGGTCCTGGGGGCTGCGGGTGCAGTGTTGGTTCCAGGCGTCCGGTCCCTTGTTACAGGCAGTCGCAGTGAGGGGGAGCCTCTGGATTCTCTCTGCAGGCGTCGCTGTGGGGGCTCTGGGGTGGTCATCTCTGGTTACTCACAGACTCGCAGTCGCCGGGGAGTCCTCCCTGAGGTGTTGGTTCTCTGAATCTCGAGCCGGGGGCGTCGGGTGCAGAGTGAGAAGTCTCAGGCTTCCGGCGGGAAACGTGCTGTCTTTGGAAGTTGCTTCTTTGTTGCAAAGAAGTAGCTGGTTTTGAACAGGGCCGCTGTTCACGGGAGTGTCTTGGTCCTTTAGCCCATGGCAGTCCTCTGAGGTTTCAGAGGTCGCTGGTCCCTGTTGGATGCGTCACTGGTTGCAGGTTGTAGACAGGCCAGTAGGGCTGGGGCCAAAGCAGTTGTCGTCTTCCTCCTTCTCTGCAGGCTTGTAGGTCAGCAGTCCTTCTTGTTTCTTCAGGTTGCAGGAATCTGTTTCCTGGGTTCTGGGTCACCCCTAAATACTGAATATAGGGGCGTGTTTAGGTCAGGAGGGCAGTAGCCAATAACTACTGTCCTGGAGGGTGACTACACCCTCTTTGTGCCGCCTCCCTGAGGGGGAGTGGGGCACATCCCTAATCCTATTGGTTGAATCCTCCAAAACCAAGATGACGGATTTCTGAAAGGCAGGAGTCACCTCAGCTCAGGGCACCTTAGGGGCTGTCCTGACTGGTGGGTGACTCCTCCTTGTTTTTCTCATTATCTCCCCTGGACTTGCCGCCAAAAGTGGGGGCTGTGTCCAGGGGGCGGGCATCACTAGCTGGAGTGCCCTGGGGCATTGTAACACGAAACCTGAGCCTTTGAGGCTCACTGCTAGGTGTTACAGTTCCTGCAGGGGGGAGGTGTTAAGCACCTCCACCCAGTGCAGGCTATGTTTCTGTCCTCAGAGAGCACAAAGGCTCTCACCCCAGGGGGGCAGAAACTCGTCTCTCAGCAGCAGGCTGGCACAGACCAGTCAGTCCTGCACTAAAGGATTGGGTAAAATACAGGGGGCACCTCTAAGATGCCCTCTGTGTGCATTTGTTTAATAAATCCAATGCGGGTATCAGTGTGGGTTTATTATTCTGAGATATTTGATACCAAACTTCCCATTATTCAGTGTAGCCATTATGGAACTGTGGAGTTTGTTTTTGACAAACTCCCAGACCATATACTTAATATGGCCACACTGTACTTACAATGTCTAAGAATGGACTTAGACACTGTAGGGGCATATTGCTCATGTAGATATGCCCTCACCTGTGGTGTAGTGCACCCTGCCTTAGGGCTGTAAGGCCTGCTAGAGGGGTGAATTACCTATGCCACAGGCAGTATTTTGTGCGTGTGGCACCCTGAGGGGGATGCCATGTCGACTTTGCCTTTTTCTCCTCACCAACACACAGTCTGCAATGGCAGTGTGCATTTGTTAGGTGAGGGGTCCTTAAGGGTGGCACAACACATGCTGCAGCCCTTAGAGACCTTCCCTGGTCACAGGGCCCTTAATACCACTGGTACCTTTTACAAGGGACTTATCTGTGTGCCAGGGGTGTGCAAATTGTGGAAACAATGGTACATTTTAAGTGAAAGAACAATGGTGCTGGGGTCTGGTTAGCAGGGTCCCAGCACACTTCTCGTTCAAGTCAGCATCAATATCAGGCAAAAATTGGGGGGTAACTGCAACAGGGAGCCATTTTCCTACACATGGTCTTTATCTTTCTGAACTCTCTGCTGTTGAACTGGTGGATGAGGATGTGAAGCCTTACCTATCCTCACGTAAGGTCCTAAGAGACATGTCACTAGTGAATATTTCAGCTATTCCAATTCCTGATGGGATTGTTTGGGGTAAAGTGCCATTCGATATATTCGGAGCAACAGAAATGATCCAAATTCTATATATATTCAAAGTTTCTATGAACTATATAATAACACCAGGGGTTGTTACTGATAACTGGGATGTAAAACAGTTGAATCTATGCTTTCTCAGCTTGAACATTATACTGTGCTTAAAAGTGAAGATGTTTATCAAACAAATTATGGGTAAATGTCCTGTTACCATTATTATGGACACCATTTTATACATAAAGCCAGGACCCTGAGAACTGTTTATAAATATACACAATGGGAACATTGTTCAACTCCTCCAGAGGGGAGTTCCTAAAGATATGTTGACAAATTTGAATATTTTACTGGGCATGATGTAAAAAAATGCTGTTGTATTATTTCAAACTGCCACCTATGAAATTGCAGAACATTCTGTTAACAGATACTAAATTCATTTATTCTGATTTCTTTGTTTCCCAGTTGGCTATAGAAGGCTATGAATATTGGTTGAAGTGATTAACTTAAAGAGTGTGTGGGGAACTAGAAATTGGCAATTACAGAGAAGGGAAGCTTTGTTTAGAGCACGCCTTATTCCGTTAAAAATTATGGGCCAGATGTATCAAGCGATTTTGCATTCGCAAACGGTGAGAATCACAAAATTCGGCCGATGGCGAATGCAAAAATGCCTTTCAGAATGAATGAAAGGCATTCACAGTGCAATTTTAAGGAATCGCTAAAATAGCGATTCCTTAAAATTGCGACCCCATTTAGAGAATCGCAAATTGCGATTCTCTAAATAGGAAATCGCAAATAAGGAATCCTTATTTGCGATTTCTTAAGCACATGTATCAAGCATTTCCTAAATGCGAATTGGGCATTTAGGAAATGCAATTACCACCAATAAAAGTTTGGTGGTAACCATGTGCAAATTTTAAAAATGCATTTTAAATGCATTTTTAAAATTGACATGTAACGCACACATGCCCCTAAGGCATGTGTGTGCTTCACATGTCTGTAAAAATATTTTTGGGTTGCAGCTGAGGGGGCCTTAGGCCCCCAGCACCCTGGGATTTGTATTTCCTAAATTGCGAATTCCTAACTGGAATTCGCAATTTAGGAAATGCAAAACCATTCGCAGCAGGCCTATAGGTGCAAATGGAGTTGGATTCTCTATTTGCGATTCAGTAATAGCATTTGCGAATTTTAAGAAATCGCTATTACCGAATCGTAAAAATCATACATACCATTTTGCATTTCTTAAATAGCGATTTCTTAAAATTCGCTATTTAAGAAATGCAATTTGTTTTTTTGATACATCTGGCCCTATATTTCTAAATTAAACTGTACAGTAAACAAGTTGTTTAGGCTTGGCGAAAATTAAGGAATTGAATGCACCCAGTATTTGGTCAGCTAAATTTGATAGACGGCAAAAGATTTTAAATGTCACTGAAGAACAGCTCAATGGGTGGGTCCAAAATGGAACATTTCATTCAATATTTTCAATAACACTCTGACATCATCACCACATATAGCGTGGGCAAACTATGTCAATAATGGTTGAAATCTTCCACGCTAACAGCCGTTAAAGAACACCTTAGTCTCCTATCAGAAAACACAGATGTACAAGATTTTCGTTAGGCACCAAAAAACAACACACAAAGCGCTTCTTATAAGCAATATATAATGAAATTTAGAAATTATTCCAAATGGAAGAGGCTGCCCTGTTTAGGAAGATAGATCAAGAAAACATGCAAAAGGCTTTAGGAAAACTTTGTCTAACCACATATAAACGCTTAACAACATTATTTAATCTGCAGTTGACATCATACAAAACGATATGTCGTTTTTACACCATGGACAGAGTCAACTTAGGTCCATTATGCAGGTTGGACGTTACAAGTTCTGGAAAGTGGTTGCTTGCCCTGGCAACATGTCCACTCCAGGGACCTATTTGCTGCATTTAACTTGGCTCGACAGTCACAAATAATGCCTAAGAAAAAAGTGACATATTATGCTTAGCATCGAAAAGTTAGAAAAGTTCCCTTTCATTGTGGTGGAAATGCCATCTATGATCTGGTTAGTACATAGAGTTTTTAATCTGCCCATTTCAACACTTCAATTTATCTTGTGCTTAAAGCACATTCCTGTAGGCAGATTTGAGAAGCTAGGAGACAGTTACATCCATGAGGTGTTGGAGCTACCCTTTACGTACAAATATTTTAATGGCATGAAAGAGGTCTTTCTTAGAGGAAGCAAATGTGACACTTCTGTTAGCCATTCAATGATTTGCAAACAGCTGTCCTTGCACTGAGCATGTGATGCTTCAGCAGCAAATTTAGCTTGCTATCTGAAGGGTGCTCCTGTCCCTTTAATTTGTCTGGCATTCCAGGTGCTCTGGAATGGAAGTTATGTGACGCTGAATGGAGAAAGCTGTTGCGGAATGTGAGCCAGAATGGTCTACGTAGTTTTGGTCTCCCAAATGTTGACTTGTTGCAAGAATGTGCTTCCCCCTTCCCATATGCGAGAGATAAAAGTAACAGAAATAAGGCCTCATATTGCTGCTTCAGATGTAAATATTGACAAGCTGAGCAGACTGAATGCTCTTTTGTTTAAAAAACACATGGAGCTTACATCTGCCTGTGAGACCTATGCTCTCCAAGTGGAAAGGTCATCTGCAGATATACAGATCTTTTTAAATTCCAACTTTCCAAAACATTTTGGTGAACATATAAATCGCATTGTCAAGGTGTCTAACTCTGCTAGGATTGTACATTTCTTTAAGGCTGTCGGTTCTGGTTTTGCCAGCCCCTTCGCCTCTATCTTTGGTATAATACTTTCAGCCATACACTCAATTTTCTGAGTATTTTGGGGGGATTTCCTGTTACTTTGGCATTAATTGGCAGCGCTTTGCTGTTTCTGCTTTTCCTCTGGAATGGCTGCAACATCTCAACAAGGAGGATTGATGGCACTTCCACAGCCCAACTGTGCGATGAACACATGATGCAGTATTTTGGAGCACTATTCCTGGACTAATTGGAGTCTAACTGTTCTTTGTCATTCAGACCGGTTCTGAATAGCATGCAGTCCGTCTTTCAATGTTTGTGTTGCCCCTTCGAACATGCACCATAAGTGTGTCTTCCCATGCAGTACGTACCTTCTTTGGATGCAAGTCTGTTGGTGTTCTCACTGAGGGTTCAGTACCAGGTGTGCACATTGAGATTGCAGTTACTTCAAGAGACTTCCTATGAGCAGTCCTTTGTGGATCAAGTGGCTCTTGGTACTACAACACTTGGGGATGCTGCTGCCTCGGCCGGAGCTATAGCTGAGGCAACAGAACATGAGTGCTCCCTCACTTTCCTTGTCAACGACTTAGTTACTTTAACACCTGCCAAAATGGGGTCTTTCCTGGAATCCATAACAATTGATGACATTGGCAATTTTTAAAAAATATCACGATTACTGTTGATCTCATGTAATTTGGTCTTAATTTGCATCAAAGTTTTTGTGAAATTCTAAATTGACCCTTTTTAATTTGGCTTGACTTTAGTCTGTCCTGCTTGTCAACATGGACATTATTAATTCTTTTATATGTATAGTAGCTTGCTTTTAGTAATCATGTAGGAATAGTGATTTTACTCTTAGGTCTTATTACAGATCTCTGCACCAACAATGGGGAGGGCGTTGTTGGGTTATTTTAGCATTTACACAGGCACATTATTTTAGCTCTAGACCTGCGGCCTGTGCCCTTTCACCTAGCTGCATTTCATTTTATTTCTCTTATTATTTTAGCACAGCTTCATTTTAGTGGAGATGTTTTATTATTTTGATCTTTTGCCCTTTCATGCAGAATTTGTTATTCAGTTCTTTGCACAGCATTTTAATCCTGTGTTCAACCCAAGGTTGCACATGACAGTTTAATGGGTGTTGCTGGTACTAAGAGTACGATTTCTACCCTACTCAGGCAAAATATGTATTGTCACATCTGGGCAGTTCTTCATTATAAAACATCACACTGCCCCCACCATCTTAGAGGGAACATTACAGCCAGCTTGCTATCTCATGCTGCATGCTGTTATCGCAGTTTCTGCAGAAACTCTGCACCTTCTCTTCATCTATGTGGGAGAACTCCCAGCTGAACAACAGACCTCTTCTCTACCTACAGTACAGGTATGGGGATTGGGTGTCCTTCCGGGTACAAGATTGGCAGATTGAGGCTAACACTGCTATTGCTCTCATATAGAATCTTAGTAATGCAGGTAGGGATTTTAGAATCGCTATTGTGACAATATGGTGGAACTCTTCCTCTGTTTCACTTTCCTAGTCACTGCTCTAATGTTATTGTGTTTCATTATCCTAATAATCACAATTCATGCCTTTTTATATAGAAGGCAGCTGCTTCAATAAATGCACTGAACCAAATCCTGCTTTTCTCTTTGCATGTATGCGATGTGTATAACTGAGAGAAAGGGGTATGATCTGATCCACCACGACTTCCCTGAGGAGTCTTAGGGTGTCATGTGATAGACTGCCACAAATCCCCTTTACTCTTGGGTTCTGGTGAGGTGCTGCTAGCTACCTGAAGGGTTAGACCAACAGCTGTTACATGGTGTAGTATCAGACTCATTCCTCCATGCTTGGTGGTGCTGCCGCCAAAATCCAGCAGTTTTGTTGGTATGAGAGTCCTACAACAGTTGGTAGGTTTCTTTGGGTGGCAGCTGAGCATGGCCCTACATCCCACAGCTACCCCTATTGCTGATATCTCGACGTAGCACTATATGGTCTTTTGAGTAAAGGTTTCTTGGCCCACCCACACAAGTGAGGTACTATTTTAATCAGAAGACTTAGGGGAATGCTGAGTGAAAGGAAGTTTGTGACTGCCCACAGATTCCAGAACTTTCCATCACAGAAATGTGAGGAAAATCTTTTTTTTTTTGTCACAGTTTGAGTTTTAAAAGGGATTCTGGATAACACAACCTGGTGAGAGCCACGCAAGTTACCCCATCCTGGATTTTCTTAGGTTTCTAGTTTTCAAAAATGTGCAGGTTTGCTAGGTTTTTCTAGGTACCTGGTGAGCTGGGGCCCAAAATCCACAGCTGCCCACTTTGCAAATAGCAGGTCGGTTTTGAGGGGAAAAATGTAATGTATCCATGTTGCATTTTCGGCCGTTTCCTGAAATGGGCACTAGGCCTACTCACACAAGTGAGGTAGCATTTGTATCAGAACACTTAGGGGAATGTTAGGGGGAAGAAAGTGTGTGGCTCCCTGCAGATTTCAGAACTTTCCATCACAGAAATGTGAACAAAATGTGTTATTTAGTCAAGGTTTGAGGTTTGCAAGGGATTCTGGGAAAAACATCCTGTTGGGAGCAACACAAGTCACCCCATCATAGTTTTCCCTAAGCATCTAGTTTTAAAAGATGTACAGGTTTACTATGCTTCCTTAGGTGCCGGTTGGACTAGGGCCCAAAATCCACAGCTACCCATTTTGCAAAAAACAGGTCAGCATTGAGTGGAAAGTTGTGATCTATCTACATTGCGTTTTGGGCTGCTTCCTGTCATAGGCACTTGGCATACCCACACGAAGTACCATTTTTATCAGAAAACATGTGGGAGCATAGAATAGTAGGATATTTGTTATTACCAATTGGAATTCACAGCCTTTGTGCCTTCCAAAAGTTATCAGTGTGTAAAAAAGAAGACATTTTGAAAAACACTCTCTAAATCATATGCTAGTATGGGCATCAACTAATTCAGAGATGTACAAATAACCCCTGCTCCTATACACCATATCTTGTGTACATTTTAGAAATACATAGGTTTCCTTTTTACCCATTTTTCACTTTACATATTTCCCTATATGAATTGGTCTATACTTTGTGGACAATGAAAAAACATTGCACAGTGCAGCTCTGTTGTTGGCTCTGGGTACCTTTGGTTCTTGGAAAACCTACAAACCTTATATATTACCGCAACCAGAAGGGCCTAGCGGGTATAATAGTATATTGTTTTTGTAAATTGGCCATTGTGACAAAAAGTTCCTGATGAAAACGTGGTCACAGATTGCCTTTTTGCCTACTCATTTTCAGCATTTCTTTATATCAACAGTTAGTTTCTTTGAGAAAACCTAGAGGGATCTACACATGGCCCCTTGCTGAATTCAGAATTTTGGGACTGATTTAGAGCTTGGCGGAAGGGTCACTCCATCATAACACTGACAGATATCCCTTCCGCCGAAATCTAAATCCCACAGGCAATAATGGGATTTAGATTTCAGCGGACGGGATATCAGTCACCGTTGTGACAGAGTAACCCGTCAGCCAAGTTCTAAATCAGGCCCCATGTCAACTTTTCAGTCTATAGGCTTTTCTGGATCATCGATGGGTTTCACACTGGTTTCCACAACAAACTGGAAGCAGATTGAGAACACAAAAAAATTAAGAAAAATGGGCTACCGCTTTGTAAAATGCCAAAACTGTGCTAAGACACTTGTTTTTTTTTTATTCAGCTCACCATATTCCTGAAAGCTGAGAAGATGGAGACTTTAGCACAGCAAACCATTAACTCATGCCTTTTTAGAAAAAAAAGACACTTTTATCCACAACACGTTTTTCCTCCATTTCCCAAAAACAGAAACTTCAGCTTCATTTTGCCTATTTTCTCCATCCCTGCCAGGGGAATTCACAAACCCTGGGTACTTTTAGAATCTCCTGGATGTTGGGGAAAAAGGGACACTAATTTGGCGTGGATATCTTATGTGGAAGAAAAGTTATGGATCACTAAGAGCGAACTACCACAAATAACCAAAAAAGGCTCTGGGTTGGGGGGTGTGGAAGGCTCAGCAGCTAAGGGGTTAGTATCCCATATATTGTTTAATCCTGTCATTGTAAACTCTAAAGATAACTGTGTTTCATCTTTAGGCAATTTTACATTTCTGTTCTTCATTTTTAAAACATCCTTCAAAAAGAAGTCTCAAGCATCTTTTGAAAAGATCTCTTTGAAGAGCTCTCTACTTTAGATCCTGTTGGGGTTAATAGATCTCACAATCCACCCAATGAGGCCTGAACCCAATGGTGAAAAATGCTACAAGTCGTGAGGTTTCTTGTGTCCTTTTAATAGGACTTTCAGACCTGAACTTCTAGTATTTTTTTCTCTTGCCTAGTAGAATATATTTTTTCAATTTTTCTATATACAAGGACAATGGTTTATCTCACTGACAGCTTAAGTAGCACTTACAGATGTCAATTATAATATGGTGCCACAAGATGTATGTATGAAATGGCTGGCCTCCATTTTGGAGGAGAGAAGTCAGGAAGTATGGCAGATGCCTCCTTTTTCTTCAAGAGCTCATGAGCTGACAGTGGGAGTGCCACGGGGCATGGCCCTTAGACCACATTATTCAATGTGTACTTCACTCCCTCAGTACAGCTGGCTGAGGCCTTAAGGGTAAGTTGATTTCATATTTCATGAGAACTGGAGGTCGTACTTTCTCATATCTCGGAACAGTGGCTTGGAACAAGCTCCCTGTTAAGCTACGCGCAGTGGCTGATATATTCTTGTTTAAGAAAAAGTTAAAGACCCGGCTTTTCTAACAAGAATAATAAGACAGTCTGCGTATTGCAAATAACCTAATGGCATAGTGCTGGGAAACTCTAGTTAGTAGCCATGTGCTTTACAAATCCTACTTATATCCTCTTGTGTTATGTTATTTATTTCCTATTTACATTTTAGCCTACCCAAGCACTGGTTGCATCTGTATAAAGGGGCACAATACATCTGTTGGGTTACTAATAAATGTTTGAAAAAAATGGATTCGAGATGCCAACTCGAACCAATGTCCTGATAGAATCACAGACAGATTCCATCAGAGGAACTTTGAAAAATGGGAGAGACATTTGAACTCCTTTAGCCTTAGTAATGATGTGGGCTCACAGATTATCGAAGAATGTTATCACAATCAAGAAATTCAGCACGTTCCGTCAGAATCACAAGGAATATGTAGCCTAAGCACAGTGACTGAATACATTCAAAGATCTGAGGATAGGGAAAAAGAAGGGGCATGAGAATGTGGAGTGCAGGTACGAACTTGTGAGAATAAGCTCACCCTCGCACCGAAAGCTATGTTATTAGTTAATGAGATTAATCAAGCCTCCCCATTTGTGCCCTAGAAGTGCTTTGATCAATAAGAGATGTATAATTTGCTATCCATGATTCCAATCTCTAAGGCAGTTCTACAGTTGTGGAATAAGAAGTGTATTTGAAAAACCTTTAATCCTCTATGCTCTCACTGTGGGATAACTTGTAGGCTTGAATCACCTTGGAAACCAGCAACCATCTCCACCAAATTCCAACTGGATAGACCAATCAAGAACACGAACACCTGAATCTGTATGCCACTCGCTTGGCCGAAATGCCATTACCAGTATTTCTAGAACCCAGGAACAGAGAGTATCCTAGAACACCACAGCCTCACTGATGATTTCAGTGCCTTGATCAACATTGGTAGAAAGGTGGGGGTCAAGGCCATTTTAAAAAGCTTTAATGTTTGAAGAATTACCTTATTGAATTTCAGGGCTGCATATTGTTTACCTTCTGATAATCAAATCAAATCAAATCAAATCATTAACATTTATAAAGCGCGCTACTCACCCGTGCGGGTCTCAAGGCGCTAGGGGGGAAAGGGGGGGTTATCGCTGCTCGAACAGCCAAGTCTTTAGGAGTCTCCGGAAAGCGGAGTGGTCCTGGGTGGTCCTGAGGCTGGTGGGGAGGGAGTTCCAGGTCTTGGCCGCCAGGAAGGAGAAAGATCTCCCACCCGCCGTGGAGCGGCGGGTGCGAGGGACGGCAGCAAGTGCGAGGCCAGCGGAGCGGAGGGGGCGGGTGGGGACGTAGAAGCTGAGGCGTCTGTTGAGGTATTCCGGTCCCTTGTTGTGGAGGGCTTTGTGTGCGTGGGTGAGAAGACGGAAGGTGATCCTTTTGCTGACTGGGAGCCAATGCAGGTGTCTCAGGTGTGCGGAGATGTGGCTGTTGCGGGGTACGTCGAGGATGAGGCGGGCCGAGGCGTTTTGGATGCGTTGCAGGCGGTTCTGGAGTTTGGCTGTGGTCCCGGCGTAGAGGGTGTTGCCGTAGTCCAGGCGGCTCGTGACGAGGGCGTGGGTCACGGTTTTTCTGGTGTCGGCGGGGATCCAGCGGAAGATCTTACGGAGCATGCGGAGAGTGAGGAAGCAGGCGGAGGACACGGCGTTGACTTGCTTGGTCATGGTGAGAAGAGGGTCCAAGATGAAGCCGAGGTTGCGGGCGTGGTCTGCGGGGGTCGGTGCGGTGCCGAGGGCCGTGGGCCACCAGGAGTCGTCCCAGGCGGACGGGGTGTTGCCGAGGATGAGGACTTCCGTTTTTTCAGAGTTCAGCTTTAGGCGGCTGAGCCTCATCCAATCTGCGACGTCCTTCATACCCTCTTGTAGGTTGGTCTTGGCGCTGGCGGGGTCCTTGGTGAGGGAGAGTACAAGTTGGGTGTCGTCGGCGTAGGAGGTGATGATGATGTCGTGCTTGCGTACGATGTCGGCGAGGGGGCTCATGTAGACATTGAAGAGTGTCGGGCTGAGCGATGAGCCTTGAGGTACGCCGCAGATGATCTTGGTGGGTTCTGAGCGAAACGGAGGGAGGTAAACTCTTTGGGAGCGGTTAGCGAGGAAGGAGGCGATCCAGTCCAGGGCCTGGCCTTGGATCCCGGTGGAGCGTAGGCGGGTGATTAGGGTGCGGTGACAGACGGTGTCAAAGGCAGCCGAGAGGTCGAGGAGAATGAGGGCGACTGTTTCACCGTTGTCCATCAGGGTTCTGATGTCGTCTGTGACTGAGATGAGGGCGGTTTCCGTGCTGTGGTTGGTTCGGAATCCGGTTTGTGAAGGGTCGAGCAGGTTGTTGTCTTCCAGGAAGGTGGTCAGCTGTTTGTTGACGGTCTTTTCTATTACCTTGGCTGGGAAAGGTAGAAGAGAGATGGGGCGGAAGTTTTTCAGGTCGCTTGGGTCAGCCGTAGGTTTCTTTAGTAGGGCGTTGACTTCAGCGTGCTTCCAGCATTCGGGGAAGGTAGCAGAAGAAAAAGAAGAGTTGATGACGGTCTGGAGGTGCGGGGCGATGATGTCGTCGGCTTTGTTAAAGATGAAGTGCGGGCAGGGGTCCGAAGGGGCGCCGGAGTGGATAGAGTTCATGATGGATTTGGTTTCTTCCGTGTTGATGTGGGTCCAGTTGTTGAGGGTGATGTCCGGGGAAGCGGGTTCAGTGGTGTATGGTTGGGTCTGGTGTCCGAAGCTGTCGTGGAGGTCGCTGATCTTGCGATGGAAGAAAGTGGCGAGGGATTCGCACAAATCCTGTGAGGGCGTGACGGCGTTGGCGCTGGCGCTGGGGTTGGAGAACTCTTTGACGATGCTGAAGAGTTCTCTGCTGTTGTGGCTGTTTTTGTCTAGTCTGTCGGTGAAAAAGTTCCTTTTGGCAGTGCGGATCAGGTGGTGGTGTTCGCGTGTAGCGTTCTTGAGGGCGGTCATGTTGTCAGCGGTGTGGTCCTTGCGCCAGGCCTTCTCAAGGGCACGACAAGTTTTCTTTGATTCTTTGAGGGTGTCAGAGAACCAGAGAGGTTTTTTGGTGTTGGTCTGTCGATGCGTGCGTTTGAGGGGAGCAAGGTTGTCAGCGCAGTTGGAGATCCAGTTTGTGAGGTTTAGAGCTGCGTCGTTGGGGTCGGTGGTGAGGGTGGGTTGGTTGGCGGCGAGAGCGGAGAAGAGTTGCTCTTCAGGGATCTTGTTCCACTGTCGATGAGGGATGGGTTGAGTGCGGAGGTGGGAGGTCTCGCGTCGGAATGTGAAGTGGACGCAGCTGTGGTCGGTCCAGTGTAGGGCAGAGGTGTGGCTGAAGAAGACGTGTTTGCTGGCGGAGAAGATAGGGTCGAGCGTGTGTCCGGCGATGTGGGTGGCGGTGTTCACCAGTTGTTTGAGGCCGAGGTTGGCGAGGTTGTCGAGCAGGGTGGTGGTGTTGGGGTCGTTGTTTTGTTCCAGATGGAAGTTGAGGTCGCCTAGGAGGATGTAGTCCGGTGAGGCGAGGGCGTGCGGGGAGATGAAGTCGGCGATGGCGTCGCTGAAAGAGGCGCGAGGTCCGGGAGGACGGTAGACGAGGGATCCTCTGAGGGTGGTCCTTGGGTCGGTGCGAATCTGAAAATGCAGGTGTTCAGCGGCGAGGGGGGGGTCTTCGGTGGAGGTGGTGACGCTGATGGAGTCTTTGAAGATGATGGCGACACCTCCTCCTACTTGGTTGGTGCGGTCTTTTCTGGAGATCTTGTAGCCTTCGGGGATGGCGGTAGCGATGTCTGGAGCAGAGGAGGCGTTCATCCATGTCTCCGTGATGAAGGCGACGTCCGGGGCTGTGGAGTCCAGGAGGTCCCAAAGTTCAACGGCGTGCTTGTGGACGGAACGAGCGTTGATCAGGATGCACTTGAGGTGGTTGATGGCGCGTGGGCTTGTGGTCGTGGTATGTGGTATGTGGTAACGATGTGCTGAAAGGGTGGTATGTCAGAATATTGTTGCCTAAGTATCTACTCACAAAAATGTTGTGGCTGAAATATTGTTTACAAAAATAGCGCACCACTCAGTGTAGATTTTTGGATTCGAATTTTTTTAAATAGTATTCAAGAAACAATATTTTTGTCAGATGATATTTAGGCAAAGACAATCTGATACCATACCACTGAAAGGGATTGTATAATGAAGTATGCACGATGGATGTGTGTCTAACCAAGACAACTGACTACTAGCAAAGATTTTTAGGTCATATGAATAAAGACAGCCTCAGATACATTCTGTAGGTCCTGTCCCACCTGCTAGGCCAGCTGAAAATCAGGGAAAAACATGAAAGCTCCCGTGATCCCACTTGCCGTTGTTGGCACCCCTTTTGAAAGGGTGGCATCAACGTCATTGGTCCATTTGACCCCGGGACAGCCCTAGGCAACAGGATCATCCTGGTCTTGGTGGATCATGCCACACACTACCCAGCGGCAAACCCTCTGAGGACAGTGACTGCACCTGTAGTGATCAGACCTCTGATGGAGATCTTTACCCATGTGGGGTTCCCCAAAGAGACAGTGGGGGTCATTACAACCTCGGCGGTCTTTTTTCAAGACCGCCGAGGGACCGCCGTGCAGTAGACATCCAGTAGTGGCGGTTTGCCACTTGCCGTATTATGACTGTTGGCTGCTCTCCGTCCTTTTTCCGACAGAGACCCGCCAACAGCCATACTGGCGGGCGGTGGGGAAGTGGAGGTTGCTCCACCTTCACCGCCACGCCAAAAGAACACCGCCCACCGAATCACGTCCTGTGATTCGGCGTGGCGGTGTTCTGTTGGCAGTGTGGTGTCGGCGGAGCAGCCCCCATGGCTCCCGTCCCCTCCCGGAGGATCGTCGGACCAGGTAAGTCGATCGTATGTGAGGGGAGGAGGGTGTGCGTCTGTGTATGTAGAGAGGGTGTGTGAGTGCATGGATGCTTGCGGGGGTGTTCTGTGTATGGGAATGAGTGCATGTATGTCTGTGGGTATGTCTGTATGGATGTGTGCATGTATGTTTGAATGTGGGTGTGCGTGTCTGACTGTGTGTGTGGATGTAGGCATGTATGTTGGCGTGTGTGCGTGTGAGTGTGTAGGTGGTGCCTGCGTGCGTGTCGTGTGGGTATGGGTGAAGTGATGTTGGGGGTCGGGGTGGGGAGGGGGGCCCTGCCACCTTTGGGGGTGGCAGGTGTGGTGGGGGGTGTAGGGGAGGGAGTCGGGGTGGGGGAGACCCCTATCAGTGCTAGGGAAGGAATTCCCTGGCACAGATAGTGCTTACCGCCATGGTTTTCATGGCGGTTCAGACCACTGGAAAACCTCAGCGGTAAGCCAGGTCAAAATACCGCCGGCGGTATAGTGACGGACGCCGGGCTGGAGACCCAGGTCTCCAGCCCGGCGGTCGTCTCCGCCCTTGCGGGTGGAATGGAGAACCGCCGGATGACCATGGCGGTAACCGCCATAGTCATAATACGCTGGGGCAAGACCGCCAGCCTGTTGGTTCTCCGTCGTCCGCCAGGGTTGTAATGACCCCTAGTGTCTGACTGAGAGACTAACTTCATGTCTGCATAGATGAAGTCCATGTAGGATGTGACTGGTGTAACTTGTAAGTTCTCACACCCTATCTACCTCAAACTAATAGTTTAGTTGAGAGTTTCAACAAGACCTTGAAAAGCATGATTGCTGACCTATCTGAAGCCATGAGGTGTATGTGGGACGTCCTCTTGCCATTCCTTCTCTTTGCCTACAGGGAGGTGCCACAGAAAGGAGTAGGGTTCAGTCCCTTTGAGCTCCTCTATGGCCACAGGACCTCTGAGCATTGTCAAGAAGGGGAGAAGAAAGCTCCCAGGAACCCCCCACCCTCAGGATGTGGTCAGCTACATGTTAGCTTTCCAGAACCAGATGCACCTCCTCTAAAAAACAAGAGCCAAAAGCAACCCGAGGCCAGTCAGGAGGTAATGAAACACTGTTATGATCAGATGACCACTCTGGTGGAGTTTCAGCCTGGCCAAAAAGTATGGGTCATGCAGCCTGTAGAGCCCAGAGTTCTCCAGGACTGCTGGACTGGCCCATATGAAATCAAGGAGTGTAATAGGGATGCCACTTACTGAGTGAACCTCCAGACCCATAGGAACCCCCTGAAAGTGTTCCACGTCAACAGGCTAAAGCCTCACTTTGAGAGGGCCGAAGTGAGCATGCTCCTTGTGACAGATGAGGGTGCGGAGGAGGAGAGTGAACCTCTCCCTGACCCCCTCTCTGCACTAACACAATGGGTCAGTGGAGGATGTTAACCTCTCTGCCACCCTGACCCCAGTGCCCGGTGACTGTTACCAGCTGCTGGGAAAGTTTGCCTCACTGTTCTCACTCACCCCTCGACTCACACATCTGTGCATCCATGGCACTGACACAGGAGACAGTCCCACAGTAAAGAACAAAATGTACAGGTTGTCAGACAGTGTAAGAGCCAGTATCCAGGAGGAAGTCTTCAAGATGCTAGCCTTAGGGGTGATGGAGCCCTCTAGCAGTCCCTGGGCCAGCCCCATGGTGGCTTCACCGGGTGCCAAACCAGAACTTTGGTTCTGCATGGCCTACAGAGGCCTTAGCACTGTCACTAAGACTGACATACACCCCATTCCCAGAGCTGATGAGCTGATTCAAACGCTAGGCGCTGCCAAATTCCTCAGTACTTTTGATTTAACATCAGGGTACTGGCAGATTGCCTTGACTGAGGAGGCAAAAGAGAGGTCAGCATTTTCAACCCCTGAATGCCATTACCAATTCCAGGTGATGCCCTTCGGCTTGAAGAATGCCCCTGCTACCTTCCAGCGGTTGGCTAACAGAGTCCTAGCTGGTAAGGAGGCTTTATGTTTCCCCACCACTTTGATATATTAGCAGCCACTGCGGTTCTATGGATGGCCAAGAATATGTGATAAATGGCCACAGTTAGGGCAAACAAACTTGCGATATGGCAAGGATAAGCTGTCATCATGACATGAGTGGTCCAAGGATGCCCAACATGTCAAGTTTTACCCCCATTATGTCAGTTCCAACATTATGGCATCAAAAGTCATAACTGTGTCAGAGATTAACTCTGTGTTCGGGGGTGCCGACATAATACAGCACATGCACAGGGAAACATTACAACAAATACACACCTTCTGAAACAAATAATACCATGCAGCCTTTACCTGTCTCTACACTCAATTCAGCCTTTGCTCTCCCTGGATACAACATTGCTAATCCGTGGTTATCACATACTTCCAGTCTTTCATCAGAAGTCACACTCTTTAGCAACTCCACTCTGGCTATTGCAGGAACTTCTTCTCTGGCCCAGGGTTCACAGGTGCTTTATGATTGAAGGAGCGGGGCTTGCAAAGAGACCAATCTCCATGTGTTTAAAAAAAATTGGGACTGAAGCCAGGTGGTCAAGTTATAGGTACTGCAGGCTGCTAAGATGTTTTGTGTTTGAGCATGTGACCCTGTGATTGGTTTGACCTGTGGCCACTCAAGGGAGTGAAAAAACCTGCATGTTTATAATGGCATCTTCACGAAGGTGCCTAAACCATCTTGACTGAACCAAATAGTACATGTTCGACTCAATCAAATTTCATTTTTGTTTACTTTAAGCCATAACACTTTAAGTTAAGGTAGCATTATAAAACGTACACACTAAATCGAATATTAAACATTTCATCAGTGATTATGAACTAGCAAAAATTAGAAGTAAATGATTAAAAGAGAACGAACAAGATATGTGTAAAATATAATAGATTACGGAGTGACGATTCCTGACTACAGGACTTTACAAGGTTAACAAGTTAATTTATATTACACAGAAATACATTTATTTACACTAATGGCCACAATTAAATCAAGAGCCTACCCCACAGCAAACAAATACAAGCATTTACAATGCAACGGGTCTTGCGTTTGCTCATGTTAGAGCTGATCGCGTTGTAAACTCCTAACCCGACTTTTCACCTTTCGGGCAAAAGTGCATTTATGTACATAACCCGAAAAAGTGAAATTAACTATGTAAAGCGCTCGACTTCTGCCAAGCGAGATCGCGCTCGTAAATTAGAGAAAAAGAAGTCCACGAGCCTGATGGAAAACAGAAAGTCTCGCATGTTTTCTGTATTTGGTCGCTGCGCTGGAGGAGGGCTAGCCACCGGAAAAGGCATGACCTATGCGTGCCTCCGACTAATGAAAGCAAGCAGATATTATTAGGCAAGCCCACGAACCAATAAAAAACACTGACATCATGTTGACAGGACTCCGAGCCCTTTTCTGAACACTAAAGAGTCTCCCTGCTTTACACATGCGCGAGCACATGCAACGCAGCCTCGACCCTAAAAAGGAGTCAGAAGCGGAAGGAGATCAACCAAGGCTGGCAACAGTTCCTGATTCGGCTACCTTGTAGCACTGGTATCAGTAGAGTTTGCAGTTGTCACTATAAAAATGACAAAAAAAAGAAAAATTAATGTTGTTTTATCTAGATTATTTGTTGCAAAGACAAGGATCATCAATGTATCAATCAAAAAAGTGTGACGTTCCGAAAGGAGTGCTCAAAGGAGAGTTTTCCTTTATGTCACTAAGTTACAGGTCCACAGGATTTTCTGTTCAGGATACACTGACCCTCCCCCAACAAGCTGGCTACTTCATCATCGGGTTGTGCTTCATGTTGGTTAGTGTGTGCAATACCCAACAGGCTCCATGTGGAGCACTTTTTGGAGGTCTTTTGGGTATAAAGATCAAGGGACCATCTGACTGAGGTACCTGTAGAGATTTTTTAATACTTTTTTTTGAAAGAGGGTGGGTGTAAGTGACTTTAAAATTACCTGTAGTTAGAGATTTTAGTAGTTTGTTCGTTCGCATTATCCATGCTAAGGTCAAAGGGATGGAGACTTGAGAGAAATAATCATCTCATTAAGTCCACAATTCTGCAATATTGGTTGACAAGTTTTTGTACACCTGCCCATACAGGTCTAAGGTATTTCTAAGGGCCTGAGTGTTTGTATTATACCCTAATTTAAATATTCAACCCTTCGTTGTATTTCTGTGAGGTATAGATGGTAAATAAGAGTTACACTGAATCTGAAGTTTATATTTTTCTTTACGAGTGCTTCTAGGCCCCATGGACCAATGCTGGAGAGGAATAACATCTGGGCAGAACCAAATGAAGTGTCTAGCACTGTGTTACGCAGACGCGGCTTGCACCGTTAATGAGGAGGGGGTCAGGGGTGGGGGCGGTGCGTGGGGGGGCAGCGCACGGGAGCAGGTTTAAAAAAATAATTTAAAAAAATTTGAAATAAAATAAAGACTTACCTCGCTCCTCGCAGCGCCACTCCTCTCCTCCGTCTCGCTGGCACTGCAGGCACAAGCTCCCAGCCTGCCCTGTGCCAATCCTGACGCTGCTCTGAGTAGTGTCAGGATTGGCTGGGAGCGCCCTGGCTGGGCGCTCCCAGGCAGACTGTGAGCCTGTGCAGGCTCTCTCCAGCGCAGCAACCGTGTTGCTGATCTGGAGAGGGCCTGCAGCGCATGTGTTTTTGGCTGGCTCGAAACGGCTGGCCAACATACACATGCGCTCTGAGGGGAGTGCTCTGTGCACTCCCCTCCAAGGCTGTTATCCCTTATGCCCGCTCTTTTCACCAGGAAGGAATAATAAACCTAGTTTATTATTATCCCTTTGTGGTGAAACCTAGTTTATTATTCCTTCGTGGTGAAAGCGTTGCAGCTTCTGCTGCTGGCGGGTGGGGAATGACACTCCTCTGCCCTACCGGAGGAGCCACCCCTGGCGTTACGTTTATTGATGACTAGGTTTTAGGATCTGACACAGTGTGAGAGTATTATTTGAAGGTCCGATTGTGGGCCTGCAAGCCAGACCCTTACATGGCTAGGATGGCTGTGGCCTATGAGTGTTCATTTTACTTGAAATTTAGCCTTGGCATTCTCTTCTTACGGGATTTTACTGTTAAATGGTCGAAGGGCTCTCAGCTGTCTCTGAATGCCATACTGGGCTAGAATAAAATGAACAACAATGTACCAGTTTTATTTAGGACAAGAAGAGATATTGGCTGAAAGCACTATTCAAACATCTCAGTATACGATTAAGTAAAATACACCCTAAAGCTTTGCAAAAGTATTGAATATGATGCAATAGAATTCACTACAGCTAAGATCATATGCTGTGCCTAGAAAATCCGTTGGAGGGTGTTTTCAAAGGTATAGATGCATACGCTATGGAATTTATTAACTTTTTTCATTCCTGACACAGATAATAAAGATCCGTATATTTTGGAAGGGCATGCTGGTGTCCAGTTTGTTTACATTTTGGTGCCTGCCAAACACATTCAGCTAACGTTATTCTCTAGTAGGATTTATGCATTTTGATGAGATATGATTGTATTGTAATGGAGATTTGTGTATGTATGAAGGGGGCTGAATTGTTGCATTCATTGAAATTTATATACCTCACTATGTAAATGTGTCCTTTAATTGTATTTATTTATGTTTTATTCCATCAGTAGTTTATGCAAACTTGTACTCCTAAATAAACAGACTGATTGATAAACCACTGCTGCGAAGCAATTACACATAGTGATGTTCTTTAGCATGGACTAGAAGTAGAACCTAATCCATTTGCTCGTGGACTGTGCTCTGGAGGGTGAGAGGCCAAAGTGGGGAAAACGCTAGTACACCAGGAACCAAGCATCACATTGTTGGTACCCTGCAAGCCTGTTGATTAAAGGCTGCTATGACCTCACTCGCCAGACTGGCGAAAATGTAATTAAGGGAGCAAATCAGCAAGTCATCTGTATAAAGAATGTGGCGGTGGTGACGTCGGCGAAGGGGCCGGGATAATCAGAGTATTTTAGACCACTTTCTGCTCAGCAAAACTGGTATATGTTCGTTCTGGGACTCACTTGGGTGATAGGCTCATCTCTCAGATCAAGTTAACCGTGGTATGCTCAGACAAGGAGCCTGGTAATTTGTAATCTGACTCAACACAAGCAGAGGGACAGTCACTAAATGCTGGAGTGGGTTGATCGACTGGTTGGTGAAAACCAGGCCAGGGTGTCAAGTTCGTATAGAATGCCTATGGGAAATCTACTGGACGGATTTTCAGCCCCTGTGTTGTGTTGCATGCTAGAAAATAACTATATAGAAAACACCTGGGGCTGCACCAAAGGTGTTTGGGCGGTAAGGCGAGAACACAAAGTGCAATGTCTGTGGGAGAACCTGCAGTTTAGAGTTCAGAATGTCCTCCGGGAATGTTTTTATAGGGATGAAACATGACAGTGCTTCCAAAAGATATGGGTGGGTTGGTGAGCACTTATGGTAGCACATATTCAGGAGTTGACTGTTGAACTGAATGTCAAATCGAACCTCTGACCTTTACTTTTCTTGCAGGCTAGCATGTCCTGCAATATTAAGGATATTTCAGCACCTCTGCCTTGTGGAGTGAGCTGCAGTGGTCCAATGTAAAGGAGTCAATGAGTCATATTTCAATAATGTGATGTGGAAGGTAGTGCTCCAGCAGGCATAGATGTTGTGTGTGTTTTAATGGGAGAACCATGGGTTGACTAGTTGATTATCTGGTCTGAAAACACACTGGCGACCCACTGGTCTCAACTAGCCGTGTCTTTGGAAACACCATTGTAGCCATGAGTTGCTTTTTCGCCTGGATTGTGAGAATGGCTCCATATGGATTTTGGGTCACTGGCAGGATTATACATTTAGGTGTTATGACCACTTGGCTAGTTTCTTTGATTTTAATAAACATTCAGTCATTTATATCTTTGCAAACATAATGTTAAGGGCACTTCTTAAACTGCTACTAAGTAAGCAAATAAGGGAGTGAAAGTGTAGAAACCTATGTGAGGCGTGAGAGAGTAGGAAGTATTTGACTTTAGGAGATATTGAGACCCTAAACCTAAGTGTCAGAAAATTATTACAGTTCAAATCGTTCTGTCCATGTCCCTGCCACCTTTTAGGTCACTTCTAGTCACAAACCATTTTTGTCATGAAATAATAACCAGAGGATTAATAGAAACACTTGGTGCCCATAGTGAGTGAGCGATAAGAGAGGAGAAGAAAAAAAGAGAGGGGAAAAGTAAACACACTATCAAAAGATAGTCATCTTGTGCTCAATTATTATTTTCTTGGACCAGGAATTACTTAGCGTCAGGCATATCTGCTGGGTCGCCTTTTTTGAGCTCCTGCTGGGTCCTTGGAGGCAATGTTTACATTGCTGATTTAATGCACTGCCCAGAGGAAATTGGCAACGTTCTGCATAATTTCTGGGAAATTGGCTCCAAGAGGGAGGGATACTAGAATAGTTGTCAGAGTGAATTAGCCTCATAATTTCCTTGCAAAAGATCTTTCTGCTTTTGCAATACCACCCACACAAAGAAAACACGAGCAATATTTTCATTTGGCCTTCCATTACAATAATGTTATGCCTGAGAGGCCTGGTTTTATCTATAGCTTTGCTCATGGGATTCTCTCAGGTTAAGTCATGCCAAGGAAACATTTCTGAAATCTTCTATACCTCGCAGAGTCGAGAAGTTTGGTTGTTATCGAAACTGCATCTCAAGTGAAAACACAACACAAGAAAATCCCAAACAAATATTAAATATTACTAAATAAACTGACATCAAAACGAATTAAATTGGTTCTGGGCTTAGCAAAAGAAGGGAAAATCTGGTGGCAACCCTGCAAAAAGGGCCAGGTTCAACAACTGCACTAAAGCTTTCTTTTTTCTGTTTCAAATATTTTGACACCAGGTGTCAAGAGAGTGAGAGCCTGATTGACAGTGGAGAGGTCAAATCTATATCTGCCGTTGTAAAATGCTCAGGAGGCCTTCCTCTTCCCATTCCTGGGTATTATGTTGAATTAAATTCTTGCCATCCATACCTATTAAGCTAGGAGGCCTATATAACTTTTGAACTGACATCTTGCATTACCGGAAATATGATACTTCCGGCAATGCAATAATGATTTATGATTCTGAAAAGGTTCCAGCTTCCAATGCAATGGGAAAAACATTTCCACTAGACTTTTGATTCCTGGAAGCATTTAAACAGCTCTTTCTGTAGGAGTCTGGGATAGGTGTGACTGACTTCCATTAGATGCTTTTCATGTGCAGTAATTCATTCTCAAAGGCTCTCACACATCAATTATCATACCCATTTTTCTTGTATTCTGGGATTCAATTGAGATTTAGGGCCAGATTTATTGAAAAGTGGTGCAGCGCAGTGCTGAGCCAAAATTGGCAGCGCCACGCTGCGTCACTTTAAAAACTAGGGGATATGCCATATTTAACTGAATATGGCACATGCCTGGGATTTCCCCTGCGCTGGTGCTAAATTTAGCTGCCAGTGCCAACAGAGGCGGATGCCAACGTTGAGGGGTGTGATTGTTTATGTGCGGGAAGTTGTCCCTTCCTGCACATAAACAATCTCTAATGGCGCTTTGGCACTTCTTTGTGTGCTGCACAATGCAGCACACACAGAAGTGCCAAAGCCTCATGTTCAAATGACTGTTTATGGGCAGGAAGGGACACCTTCCTGCACATAAACAATCATTTCTGGCAATTTGCTCTTTCTAAGTGTGCTTCAGAATGCAGCACCAATAGAAAAAGCAAAAAACGAGGAGGAATAAAAGTATTCCTCCTCATTGCGCCCTGCTAACGCCACCCCAAAGTGACGCTCCTGTGGCGCTAGGGGCCTATAAATACGGCCCTTAATTCTGGGAAACTTTCTGCAAGTGATGTTCCCTGCTGACCAGAGAGATTTTGCACTCAGAGGGCTGTTCTACGCTCTGAGTTCCTGCTCCTCTTTAGCCCCGTTGTTCGGGCCATCCTAGTGGCCTTAAATTCCTAGCTGCATTCACCTGGTTTACGAACACTTCCCAGCAGGGAGCTATGTACAGTGCCCTGTTGGTGTTGGGATGCTATTCTAGAGTGCTGTTTGTTGATTTCCTTTGCTTTTGGCACCACCCAATACGCTATAGGAAAACCTATCCGAAGGAGAGCCAGATCAGCAATGGAGTTGTCAAGCAGTGAATTGTGTTGACCTGTGTTGGTACATACTTGTTTGTGTCTGTTGGTTAACCAGTCCTTCTACTGCGCTCAGCCTTTTTACCTTTAGAGTCCAGGAGGAGTGTGTGGGATGGCTCTCTGCCTTTGTCTCCATTTTAATACTAACAATGTGTTATGGGCTTAAGGCAAGTTTGAACAATTTGATTAATCTGCACAACCTAAATCAACTTGAACAATATTATTAGCTAGTACTTATTGCGTTAGTACTTTATTGCTTTTACCTTGTGCTACAAATCTCTTGTTAGAGTTTTATATTGGGCAGCCTTTGAATCTGTTCAGATATACGTATTGACACTATATTTCTTAATTGAATGTCATTAATGTTTATACATTCTCTGTTGGTGCAGTAAGACAATACTGCATAACAGGAGGGCGATTCCCCCATGATCTGTCTTGTTTATAGATCAGTATTGTATACAAAATAAATTATTTTAGGTGATAAATGATAAAAGTAATAAAAACAATCAGGAATATCCATTCTCCAGTAAAATGGCAATCACAAAATTACGAAATAGGACAATACTTATAAAGAGAAGCTCTCTAATACATCAGACAAAAGCTTCCAACATACATTTCTGCATACTGTTTTATCTATTCCCACATACAGATGGAAGCAAATATATACATTTCGATTTCTGAGTTGCCACTGGAAGACAGACCTATGGACCATAAATCTGTTACTAATAGATTCACTTAATCCTATCACTGGGACACACATGGATTATGCTCTCCTGGGCTTTCAAATCATTCACCCATCATGTCCTGGTAAAATAGGCTCAAGAAAGGCAACTATAATACTCTTTATTAGTATGCCAAGTAAAGATGTAGAACCAGAGCCAGTCCCTCTATGAACCCAGATCTTCATCTAGAGAGTTCTTTCAATCTTCCAGGAGTTTATGTCTAGCTATAAGAGGCCTTTTAAGATCTAAATAGACAATTGGGTGCGATCTTTCTCTGTTAAAAATGTTCTCTCACTCAAATTTTATCCAGGAGATGTTGAACATACTATTAACATTGTCAAATGGTAGATTAGTGGATACAGATACTTGTCACAGGGCCACCGTAAGGGAGGCTCGCAGCCAATTGTTATAATATATATATTCTTTATTAGATTTTGCTGTTCACTAGCAGTTGTTTTGTTCTTTCTTTCTTTATCGTATGCTTCCTGTACGATCCTTGTTCTTCTTTGAGGGTTCATGGGGTCATAATTTTCTTCCTTCTTTCCTTTCCAGATGGTGTCTCAGGAGGCACATGGGGAAAAGAAGAAGAAAAGACCGTTGGTGGACCTGTAAGTATTACCCCTGTTTTCCCTGATCTGTCTTACTCTTACTGTTTTTCTTCTCTTTTATTTCTTGTACTGCATTTCTCGTTTACTAGCTTCCCTTTTCTTCCTTTCTTATGCTGTCTATTCTTCCGTCTTTACTGTCTTTTTTCCTGGTTTTGCTGTATCTTCTCCTGACCTTTCTGTCCTTTCCTCTTTTCTCTTTTATGGGGTCTACTCGAGGTGGTTGGTTTTCCTTCCCTCCTATTCCCCTAATACTTCATATAGAAGCTATATTCAGGATAAACTAAAGCGTGATATCAATCTTCACTCTCTTTAGCTATGGTACTTTCTTTACTTTTCTTTCACTCAACAGGCATTATTACGCTTCTCCTCAAAACAATCCAATAAGAAAACAAATATCAAAAAATAAATAAAAACAAAGAAAAATGATCGCTGTCTGGTAATCCGTTCATCCTGCCTCCCGCTTGTCCTGCTTTTTCCTTTTCCCCGTCCTATATTAGGACCGTACCTGGCAGGGCCACGCTCTCCCCAGAGCGTGGCCGGTCTACTGGCCTTGCTGCCTCCTGTTCCTCCACCTGGACGCTGGGACGAGGGTCGGACCGCTGTCTTCAGGTTCCTCCTCGTTGCCGCTTTGTACGGCACTTGGCTTGCCGCCGCTGTCACCGCAGCAGTTCTCCTTAGTTCGGCCTCGCGCTGTGCTTCTTCAGGTGGTTCTGTTGCTGCCGAAGGTCTCTCCTCCTCAAACCGTCCCGATGTGGGTTTAAAACCCCCTCCTTGTATCGGGACGCTGCCTGAGTGGTTGGCGGTCAAACGATGTCCAGGTTACGTTCTCCGGACTTGATGGTACCCCCAGGGTACTGCTGGGTCGGATCTTCGGTAGCTTGTCCGGCACAATACTCTTTAAAAACAAATTAATATTTACTCTGTTAGGAAGGATTCAAGAAAACTGCATACTCGAATGATGTCACAGTAACTGAAGGCTGCGTTATCCTTGGAACCAGTAATATACTTTTGATATACTTTTGAATCATTTGAGCATGCTGGCATTACTACACACTTATCCAGAACTCCAAATGGTGCAATGTGCAGATATGTAATCAGTCAGGATTTGGATCGATTTAGATCATCCAACATCTCAAACTGAATTCAATTTATTAATTCCTTCCTGCATTTTGAACATGAGCATATTGTCATTGTAAAGAAATAGATGCTAATCCAATCCACATCCATCTAACTTTATCAACAAACTCTGGATATGGATTGTTCCATGAAAAAAAAGCGTTGATCAATAAATGTCCCAACTGGTACCCACAAACCTTTCAGTTGATAAAGACACTTACTATTACAGCAGCCCTCAGACACCTACAGTTTCTATTCCTAATTAATTACTCCAATTACATACAATATAAATGATGTGAATGATTGGGCTGGTTTTGCAAGAGCATTAATCTTAACAACAAGCTTACAAGGATTGCCTGCACCTTTAGCCAAAATTTACAAATCAGTTTTTCTTACAGAATTCAAATGTTGCTATAATCTGCCTGAAGGAAACCTGGTCAGTTTAACATTTTATTTCGAAGAAGTACCATATAGTTAACAATCTAGCAAGGTGTAACTCTAAACATCGTGCAAAGTGGTAGTCTGTTGATTCTCTTAAATTCCAAGCATGTCTGGAACTATCAAACATGTCTTTCTCTGGATAACATAATCCAGGTTTCAAAGCCAGTCTTCAATACCTCATCTTTCTTCTCTGCATCTACATGTTTTCCTTTGAATGTGTACTTTTCTTCTGGTAACAAAAATAATATAATGTTAGTTTTTTTTTATTTGTCTCATCTCGTGTACATTAGGACCCTCCACCGTGAGTAATAATAATGCCAGATTTTAATGCAAAAATATTTAATTTGTTGTGGTGTATAGAGATGAGGATATAATGGTTAATGGGTGCTTTGCAGAGGATTCCCATGCCAAATATTCCAGATACGGTCCACCTGAGTCTTCTATAACAGTTTATATTGCATGCAATTATGCATGGTTTAGTCTTTTATTGAAAGGTCAGTTGATACCAAGTACATTAATTGATCACTTTTTTTTTGCTTAAGCTAGCACTGCCCGGAAAATGCAGTGCCTCCCTAGAGCACAGTATGGGCAGCCATCCGTAAAGGCAATAGCTGTGTAGCACCAGAGACACAAGGCCAACCATTGAAGGCACAGAACAACCTTTAAAATGGATGGCTTCATAAAAGAAGCAATCACCCATGTTCACTAGTTAAACAGGCCACAGAGGTCTGGGACACGATCTCCTTCCCCATCCCAGATGTCATCTTCCTCACAGAAAGCTGGCTCAACCCCACCTCCGCACTGGATACCGCCACGGGCATCCCCAAAGGTTACAAGATAACGACTGAACACCGGTGATGAAACACCTCAACTTCCAACCCCAGACAGACAGAAAAAAGCACCATCAGAGGCACCCTGCCTACAGACCACCAGGACCATGCCCCAGCTTCTGCAACGCCATCCCGGAACTCATCACCCCGCAAGCGACTGACTCCAAGCACTACATATTCATAGGGGACCTCAACTTCCACCGCAATGATCTCAGCGATGCCAACTCTACTGACCCCCTGGAAAGCTTGAACAGCATCGGCCTCAAGCAGCTCATCACCAACCCTACCCACATTGAAGGAGACAAGCTCGACCCCATCTTCACCTTCAGCGACAGAGTCATATACATCCACACCACTCACCTGGTCCAGCTACCACACCGTACACTTCACCATCTCCAGACCCACATACTTTGGCACCATGCCTCCCAGATCCATGCAAAGAAACTGAAAAAATGTATCAGATTACCAGTGGAGAGACTCTCTCCACCCCATCCTCCCAGACTCTACACATGACTCGAAACAAGCAGAAAAAAGCTTCTCTCAGTGGATCACAGAATGCGCCGACAATATCGCCCCCGCCAAGACAGCAAAGGTCAAAGAACATAGCAAAAGAGCAAGCTTGTTCACTGAGGAACTGCACTCCTCCAAATGCAATTACAAACAACTTTAAAGGAAGTGGCGCATCAGCAAAAAATACAGAAGACTGCACCACCTTCAGGACCGCCCTCAACCAGTACCGGTGCCTCCTGAAAGAAACCAAGAAGAACACACTAGCAGACCGCATCAAAGCCAGCACAAACCACAGCAAAGAACTCTTCGCCATCCTGAAGTTCACCAATCCCGCAGCCACTGAGAACATCACTCCCTCACAGGAACTGTGCGACAACCTCACAAACTTCTTCTACAACAAGATCTCAGCTATCTACGACAACAGCATCTACTAGCTCACATGCACAAACATGAACCCCGAGAACCTTCTCACCCACTGGAAACTCCTCACCATTCAAGACATTATCTCCTTCACAAACTCCGTACACTTGGGAGCACCCATGAACCTTGCCCTTACCACGTCTCTAACCTTGGAAGCAAAACAATAGCTCAGAAGCATCCTGAATACCTCCATCACTACGCCCTCATTCCTAGAGGTTTGGAAACGCACTGAAGTAACGCCCCTCCTGAAAAAAAACACCTGCGACCCAGATGAACTGAAGAACTACCGGCCCATCTCTCTGCTCCCCTAGCCAAAGAAAGTGATCAACCAGCAACTCATCCATAACCTAGAAGACCACAACCTCCTGGACCCCTCCCAATCGGGATTTCGAGCTAACCACAGCCTGTGACAGCCCTGATTGCAACCACAGATTACACTAGAGTCCTCCTGGATGGTAGGGAATCAGCAGCCCTCATCCTTCAGCCACGTTTGACACTGTCTCCCACCACATCCTGATTAACAAACTGTACCACATCAGGATTCAAGGAAATGCCCTCAAATGGATTGCTTTGTATCTCCCGGCAGACCCCAAAGGATCAGTCTCCCTCTGTTCTCCTCTGAACCCAGGAAGATCATCTGTGGAGTCCCTCAGCCCAACAATTTTCAACACCTACATGACCCCCCTGGACATCACAGTCAGATCACACGGACTCAACATCATCTCCTACGCCGACGAGACACAGCTTATCTTCTCACTGTCCGAAGATCTCTCCACCACAAAAGCTAACTTCCACTGATGCATGATGAATGTAGCGGACTGAATGAATGACAACTGTCTCAAACTCAAAACCGAAAAAACTGAGGTCCTCTTCTTTGGGAAAAACACATTGCCATGGAAAGACACATGGTGGCCTGCAGAGCTCTGCACACCCCCTGCCTGAACAGACCACGCCCGCAACCTTGGCATCATCCTGGATAGCAAGCTATCCATCAAGAAACAAGCTGATGCAGTCTCATGAGCCTGCTTCCACACACTTCGCATGCTCCACAAGATTCTCAGGTGGCTCCCATCAGACACCAAAAGGACCATCAGGCAGGCCCTCACCACCAGCAGACTGGACTACGGAAACACAATCAAAGAAGGAATCACAGCACGTCTCCTGAAGAGACTCCAGACAATACAGAACTCAGCTGCAAGACTCGAGCTAGACCTCCCCAGAAGGACCCACATCACACCCCATCTTAAAAAAATACACTGGCTCCCGATTCAGAAGAGATACCAGTTCAAGATGCTGACCCACGCCTACAAGGCCCTCTACAATGAAGGACCAGCACACTTCAAACGCCAGACCTTCCACTAACCAACCAAACACCTCCGATCAGTTTCTCTCCCTCACAGACACCCCATGGATCGATCGAGCCAACAGAGGAGGACATTCCTTCTTGCACCTTGCAGCCAAGTCTGGGAACAACCTCCCCCTGCACTTCAGGACCACACCGTACCTCCATCGATTCAGAAAAGAACTAAAGACCTGGATGTTTGAATGAACGTTTCCTCCACACAGCAGCATACAGCTCCAGCACCTCAAGACCCTCATAGGTGATTTGATGTGCTCTATAAATGCTCGATTGATTGATTGAATTATGCAGGTGTGAAGTGCGAGGTAGCCTGATGGCCTGGTAGTGATGGAGAAGAGTAGGTGAGTATGCACAGAGTGTGTGGGCCTCAGAGTGAGTTGATGCTGAGCTTGGCAAATCCTATCTTCAGCTTTCTCCAGGCTTGGGCAGAGACTGGGGCAGTGGTGGTGACTCAGAGCTGTAGTCTTCATGGGAAACTGTGCATGGATCGTGTCAGTGACGGTCATGAATATAGATAGAGGACTCCGGCCCTTGCACTGATGGCAGCCACATATGAGGGAGGTGCTGGTTGGACTGGCTTGTAGGACAATCAGGCAGTGCCCGATGGGCTACTCTTACAGGTCAGTGTGGGGACTGCTTTTTTAAAAAAAAATCTGTTTGTGGGCCTGTTTTATGTCTGCTGGGCCGGTATTGCCTATTGATTTTCCTGATACTCAAACAAATATTGTAGTAAGGTCAAATCCTTATCTAGCACAGCACATATACAGCGTGTCTTTACAAGCTTAAAACGTACACAATTTGCAAACATCAACAACTTTTTCAGCTTTCAATTCGGTAATGGGGGCCACTTTTATTTTGGTGCCTGGGCCTATTTTGTCCCCAGTCTGACCCTGGAGAGGTGATTCATCCCTCTTCTAGCTACATTAAATAATACATGAATAGTACAGACCAAGATTAGGACTGGCCTCAAATCAGTATAGAGAACAATAAGAGCAGCCAAATTGGTGTACAAATAAGCAAGTGGCCTGTACATTTAATACCTAAAGACTAATAGAGGGCCATAGACTGCAATAAGCACAGGGTCAAATTTCGCTCATTCTCCTTGCTCTGCATTGCCCCTATTTGACAACCTCACAGACAGGAAGTTCATAAGGTGAACAGGATTATCCACTGGGGCATTTAAGTCTAAAATGAGTGGGTGAAGAGAGGGCTTGCAACAAACTTGCTCTTCAGTAAATGGCAGGATTTGCATGGACACAGGAGTGTGTTTTATTCATCTTTTGGTTTTCAAAGCCCACTACAGACCTGGAGAAGTCAGGCTGGGAGTACTTGCTTGATTGCATGATACTGTAGCTGGCTGTAACAAGTCCCACAAGAGCACTACCTAGTGGACTCTCTAGTATCAAATACTTTGGTGGCTCTTCAGTGCTTTAGTTCTGAAGCTGGCAACATTGCTAAATGTATGTAACAAAAGGTACTGGTCCTAGAAACCTTAGTGCCTGATATCCTGATGTCGAAACAAGACCGCCAACGTAGTTACAGCAGTGGTTACAGGAAGTTGTACAAAATTCAAAGGAACATGAACATATGGATATGGGAGTACTAGACACCACCCTTAAACTACCATCTGTACTCTGAACCTCCATCACTTCAATAGAGGAAAACTTGTCTAAAACGTTAAAAGAAATTGTCTCCATAAGATTGGACCAAACAGTTTTCAGCTCACATCTTACTGTGACTAAGAGCAGGCTGGCAAGCACTGAACAAAGGTTAACAGCCACAAAATACTGGGAACATGACAACTGGCAAATGCAGATGAAGATAAAGGAACTGCAGGACAGAAACAGTCAAGATAATTTACGTTTTCAGGCATCCCTGAGACGATGGAGCAGTACAACATCATGTCTTTCATACTTTGCTGCATCCCAGAGCTCACCAATTTAGAATTGCACCTGCTTCTGGAGTTAAAAAGTGCCCACAGGATTGGAACTCAGGCTTGCCCCCCTGGCAAGGACACCACAAGGCAGGTAATCACCTGGTTCCTGCGCCTTCATTGAGCACAGACCAGGATTAGAAACGCTAAACATCAGACTCCTTTCTTGTACCAGAGGCATACAATACATATTAACTAAGAATTTTCCTTTGAAACCATGTTGAAATGAATGGTCTTCCTGTCCTTGAGATCCCAAATAAAATTTGATATTCGTTTGGAATTGCTGACTCCAGACGCAAAGCTATTTACTAAGGATGGACATACAAAAGAGTTTGATGACTCGGGCCAACTTGCACTGTTCCTGCATACTTGGGATCATTCAGAAATGGACAGAGACCACTTTATGGAGACCATGATACCAACCAAGAAACAGAATGGGGATGACATGAATGAGTCTACCCTTTATGTGAGAGAGACCCAAGGAGGTCCCAGGAACTTGGTAACAGGACTGAAACACAAGCACAGAGACTGGCCGCTGCCAGGGAGAGGCAAGTCAAAGTTATCCTTAAAATCCACTTGAAGATAATTTCCCTGGTCTTTTAAAAATATATATATATATTTATTAGGCTTTTCTATATGACAACAGTTACAACTAGCAGAGTCCATTAGGACGACAAAACACAGCAGTATGGAGCACTAGCAGTATATTGTATATGAAAACACGGAACAGGAAGTAAGCAAGCTCACATGCAATGTACATGTAAACTCAGTCAATGAGGCACTATAAATGTAGAGAGTCTACTGCCACACCGATGCAATCTGGGGGTAAAGCCATGAACTGGGGTGGGATAAGGCTGATGATGTAGGAGGCAGCGGCAGGTCGTGTCTGTGCAGTGGACAAATTAGTGTGGATGGGTAGAGAAGTCAGTGGTACTGTGGTGGAGAAGTGCATAGGGATAAAGACTGCAGCAAGAGCGGAGGTCCTTATCTTGGAGGCAGTAGTTAACAAGGGTGGCACATGTGGGTCACTGGGGAAGGTGGTTGTTCCCCACCCCTTGTAGGAACTGTGAAAGGAGGGTAGATAGCCCATCAGGTGGAGATAGGCTGTTTGTGCAAGTGTTGAACTTTTCCATAGTGAAGGGCATCCTCCTCAGCTGCACCACACTTGTGTACCGCCTATTGCTGTGCTGCCACCAGTGGGCTGTTGGACAGCGGCATTGGAGGGTGAGTGCATGCTTGGCAAGCTGGATCACTAGGGATACCAGGCGGGCATGTACCTTGTGTTGTTTGCTGCATTTGAAAATGCCCAAGGACCATGCCTCCCAGATGTGTATGTCCCGTAATTCCATGACCTCCCACAGGGTGCTGTGCACAGACTTCCAGTAATCGTGTAGAGAAGGGCAGGTCCACATCATGTGGGTAAGGTCTGCGTCTGGGGCATGGCAACATGGGCCGCCCACCCACGCATCAGGGAAGTAGCGGTTCAATTGGGGTGGGGTAAGGTACACACTGTGGAGTATAAAAAAACTGACTGTTTTTAAAACAGGAGCTACGGGATACCTGCTGGGGGAATTCTAAACCTAGTTCCCATTCTCTGCCATGCCACACTTGTCCAACATCATCCTCCCATCTCCGTTCGAGCACATCGAGGGGGGGCCATTATCAGTTAGCAAATAGCCTTGTATAGCTAGGTGATGAAGTGACGGCTGTCACCCACATTAAGTATGGTTTGTAGCACTGGATGTCTAGCAGGTTCCGCCTCTGTGGAGTTCCACAGGGTGTGGCATGTGATGCTAAGTTACGTATGTGTGGAGGAACTGGCCCAGCTGGGGACATTGGTCTGTGGCCAGCTGCTCAAATGGGAAAAACTGACCATCTACGAAGAGGTCACCTAGTGTAAGTAGAAAGCGTTCTATCCAGGCTGCCATGTCCCAACGTATGTAAAAGTCAGGGAAGTGGGGGAGGCCAATTAGGGGCAATGCAGAAGCGTATGCTGAAGTCACTCGCATGAGGCGATTGATATGGACCATAGACGCATGGGGCCATCGCTACCTGCAAAGGCCAGGTGGCAAAACATTCAGGAGGAGAAAGCTATGTATTGTTGACACCGGCAGGTCTCGCCTAAATAGCGCCTGGCAGTCCAACTACCCATAGTAGTTGGGTTGGCAAAAAGTATGCCTTCAAGAATGGAGCAGCTAGTCTTTCTCGGATCATCAACAGCTGTAGTTTTAGGAGGGCAATGAGGCGATGCTTGTTACCTCAAATGAGGGCATTTAATAGGAAATTTAGTTCTTTAAAAAAGGAGTCAGTGGGATGACTGGAATGTTGGCAAAATAATATAAGCGGCAGGGCAGAATGACCATCTTTGCCAATGCTATCTTGCCTATCTGGGCCTACGGTAAAGGTTGCCACAAGTGTGCCTGTGATTGAATACTTGCGAGAGTTATGCGGAGGTTCCCCTTGTACATGTCCTACGGGGTGTGGTAAAGGCATATTCCCAAGAAGGGGACTGCCACCTTGTGCCAACGGAGAGGGGTCTTATCCAGGTGTTTGAGTTGCGGTGGCTGGTCGGGACAGAGCAGATATATGGCTTACTTTGCCCAGTTAACTCGGAGCCCTGCGAACGCAGCATATGGAGTAGGTGTGTTCCCTAGCAGGGAGAGGTCAGATGTGATGCCTTTCAGATACAGTAGTATGTAATCTGCATATAGGTATACTGCATGTGTTCTGTCCTCCAGGGGTATTCTTCACTCTTGGCCCTCCCCATGCAGGTGTATGGTCAGGGGTTCCATCGCGAGCACGAAGAGCAGAGGAGAGTGAGCATCCCTGCCTAGTCCCTCGGTCTACAGGGGAGGGGGCGAAAATGAGTTGACCCAGGCGTATTTGAGAGGCTGGTTGGATGTAGAGTAACCAGGTGTAGGCAAGTAATCGTGGCCCAACACCCATATGAGCTAGCACTAGAAAGAGAGAGTGCCATGTCAATGTGTCGAATGCCTTCTCCAGATCCAATATGACACAGACTGTATGTGGGCACCGTCCCTAGACACGAACTTGTGTATGGGAAAGATAACGGATATTCTGGAAGGCACTTCTTCCGGGGACAAACCCATTCTGGTCAGAATGGATAACTTCGGGAGAACTTCTCTGTCAGCTAGGAACTTCCCCAGAATTGTGTAGTCCTCTCCAAGTATGGCAATGGGTCTAAAAGACAACAATTGTGTAGGATCTCTGCTCAGTTTGGGAACAGAGACCAGAAGTGACTTTTGAAGTGTGTAGTGCTGCTTCACACATCTCCGCAAGGCGGGTCGCGAGAATAAGGTGCTGTAGTACTCCAGTGGAAAGCCATTGAACCTGGTTATTTTGTTCTGGGCCAGATCTCGGATTGTTTGTGCTATGTCTTTGGGTGTTATTTTGGCATCTAGAAAAAGTCTAGTGGGGGTGGGAATGCAGAGCTGCTCAAGGTCTGCTAACATTGGGTGGGAGTATTCCTCTGAGGCGTCTGGTGGTGCCTGGTACATGGAGAAATAATAGGCATAAAAAGCCTGTAGTATCTCATCCTGTGTGTGCCAAGTGGAACCCAAGAGTGTGACTATCTCAGTAATGGTGGCCAGAAGGCGGCCCGACTTATTGCCCTCTTTGTGTACCATCACTGCGTAAGCCATGACATTAAAACATCAGAGGCACTCTAGGAGGGTGGTGTAGGATGTTTTCTCAGTTGTGAACTTTGTGGCAAGTGCGGAGTCACGTTCTGCTGCTTTTCCCAGCCTGGCAAGGCACCCTTCGGCAATCAGTTATTTTTCTGTCTAAGGTCTTGTGGACTCCCACTATCTGTTAGATACAGATGCCCCATGTCTCCACCTTGAAGGTATCCCATTTCAGTGCACTAGTACAGGTAGTGTTATGATCCTCAGTGAAATATTGCTGAATGTGATTCCCCTAATCTTCTCGGAAGACAGGATCCTCCAGGCAGTCCTGTGGGTGTCGGTGGGCATGGGGTGCCCACTGGATATCCTTCAAGTGGGTGTTGTGATCGTAGCTAGTGTGACCCAGATAATCTAAGTTTTGTACAGGGGGTACTAGGGATGGAGAACAGATAAAACGATTAAGGCACACATGAAGACTATGGGGCACCGAGTACAAACAGTATAGTTTACTGTTAGGGTTTTGGGACTTCCAGGCATCGAGCAAGGACCAGTGATGCACCCAATTTCTGTAGGAAGTAGCTTGTATATAAGGGTGGGGGTGAGCGCAGCGGGGGAGTGGGATCGGTCTAGAGCAAGGTCCAGGACGCAGTTTTAGTTGCCCCCCAATAGCCAGGGCCTACCACTGTTTTATGGGCCAGTACCGTGGAGAGAGTTTCTCAGATCCCCTAGTCAGTGTTAGGGGTGCAAATGCTCCCAAGGAGTATGGCCCGGCCTTAGAGTCTACCCTGAAGAGGAACTTGCTGATCATCCTTGTCCACTAGCACGTCTGCTTCCTGGAATAGGAATCCAGGCTTGAACTAAATTAAGGTGCCGCTTGTGTACACTGAGATAGTAGTGGCGTGAATAAAGTCTCTGCTGCATCTATGCAAGCGCCCCAGTTCCTCCCCTGTTGTGTGTCTCTCTTGTAGGAAAACTATTTGCATGCATTGGCGTTTAATATAATAGTAGACTGCATACTGCTTCCTAGCAGGGTGCATTCCTAGTACGTTTAGTGTTAGGAAGAGAATATCAGTGTTAGGAGTCATCGTGTGGGTACGGAGCAATGAATAGTACAGGAGGGGGAGCCACTTACTGCACCTACCCGTCCACCAGCCAACCCAGTCACCGGCATGAGGGTTGTGTAGAATTTGCCTGCCACATATGATGTGTAGGGACTGTAAAGGGAAAACTAGAAAAAGAGCCTACCACAACTGGCAGTATGCCCAAACGAAGCATGTTAAAGAAAACATTAGTGTATTGTGGGGGTGACTAGGTTCTGGGGTGGAGCGTAGTGTCCTATATGCCCTAAAAAACTAGGGCAGAGCACGACAGGCCCTGTGGGGACCACCAACAGGCCCAGGGCCCACTACTTTTAGCTACTGAAAGAAGCCAGCATGGCAGATGCTTCTGGTGTGAGCACAAGCAGCTGCATCGGAGGTTTGTGGGAAGGTAATGGTGGGTTGGCATTCACAGGGACGGGGGCAGGAGGTGGGAAGTGAAGAGTTCAGCAGTGAAAGAGAAACACAGTAAAAAAAATAAAAAGTACAATATCAAGTCCAGACAGTATCAGTTCCCACTTGTGAACATAACCCAAGCCGAGGAAGGATCAGAGGAAGAAGATCAAATTATTTTGTCCGCTGTGTGCGGTGTCACTGTCGGAGGAGTTTGAGCATCCTGTTGAGTCGCCAGAGGGAAGGGCTTCATCGTCAGTTGTGAAAATGTGTGGCCCTTTTCATAGTCAGTGGCTCTGGTCCCCAGGGTCTCTGCAGTCTGCAAGGCTCGCCTTCGGTTCTCAATAATTTGGTTGAGGTTTGAAGGCATTACCGGAGATGAGCATGAAGTGACTCCTGCGTGTGATGTGCCCCAATGTCTTTGATGCAGTGTTGGGCGGAAGTGGAGTGGGGTCTGGTGTGGTCCAAAGCTAATGTTCTGTGATGTTGATCCACCTAGTTCCAGGCGTCTTTTGGATCTATGAAAAAAGTAGAGGTTTAGTCCGCCATGATCTTGAGACGGGCTGGGACCAGCAGGGAATATTGCACTCCCGGTTGACAAAGACAGTGTTTGACTTTCCGGAAGGAGGCGCGCTGGCGCCAACTGTGTGGATGTAATCTGGGAAAAGCATGATCACTTTTTCCTTCACCCAGAGGGGGCAGTCTGCCTGGTGGCATGTAGAAGAGCACTGCGATCTTTAAAGTGTAAAGGTTTTGGTAGCATAAGGTGTGGAGGGACCCCCAGAAAGGGGTGGACGTCAGGCACACTGTGAGCCCTCTCCAAGGAGAGGAAGGGGGTGAGCTTCGATGTTGGAGTGAAGGACTTGAACCAGGTTTCCAAATATTTGAGAGGGTCCTGACCCTCCACCACCTCTGGCAGTCCTAGAATTCTGGTTACTTCTCCGTGAGCAATCCTCTACGTCTTCCGCCCTGTCTGAGTTGGCGGACTCATTCCTGCAGATCTCAGGTAGCACACTGGCTGCCGGTCGCTAGTGGGTGTAGAGTAGCTACGTTTCTTTCCCTGTCCGAAACCTTATCAGAGTGCTTGCAGTGGTTGTCGCGCGAGAAGCTCAGTTTAGAGTCCAGAGTACAAAGCCTGGTCCCCATAGAGACCCGCGAATGTTCTATGGCAGCTAACCGATGTGGACAGCAGTAGGGTATGTCTCAATAAAGGAGTGCCCAGGATGACGAAGGGTGGACCTATTGCCCATGGCGGGACAGATATGGCGGAATGTGGCCTGCCTATGATAAGTAGCATCAGGCAGGTAGCGTTGTCAGGTCTGTGATGGATGCTAGACAGTAGTCAAAAAGGAGCAAGAGGGCCAGTGCAGTTTGCAGTAGGGGAGAGGCAAGCTGGAGGACCACGGCAGTATACCCCTACAACAAGGTGGTGTGTCCTCATTTCGGATTGCAACTGCGGAAAGCACTGGGGGGAGGAGTCAAGGGGAACGCGGGCATCCAGAATGTTGTGCTGCAGTGCAATTTCTCCTAATTCTCAGGAACTGGCCATATGGAAGGTTCTCTTTGAGGGTTCTAGGATGTCCACTAGAAAAGTGTAGCAATGTGTTGCGATCTGTGGGCTTTTTGAAGAGGCTAACTTCTAGCCCCCCATTCCTAGTTAGAATCCACAGGTCGAGAAAGTTAATTTTTCTTTTGTCTTTATTCATAGCAAACTTGAAATCAACTGTCCGTTGGTTCAACCAATTATGAAACAAACTCAGTTCTTCAACTGTACCTTCCCAAATCATTAGGATGTCATCGATATATCTGTACCATTTAGTAATGTGTATTTTGAAAGGGTTAGATTGTGGATAAATCCACTTTTGTTCGAAGCAATCCATAACAAGGTTAGCACTTTCTGGAGCGAAACTGCAACCCATTGCTACTCCTTTGACTTGCCGATACAATTTTTCTTTATATTTAAAAAAATTATGTTTCAGGCACAATGTGGCTAAAGAGACTAAAAATTCTATGGGGGTATTTTGTGGCTCAGTGTCAGTAGCCAATACTTTCCTGATGATCTCTATTGCTTCATCTTGAGGGATATTTGTGTACAAAGATTCTATGCTGAAGGTAACCAACAGTTGTCTGTTGTCGTCAAAAGGCAGTTTTTCTAACTTGTTAATAATATCCATTGAGTCACGGACATAGGAGAGAGTCTTGGTCACAAAAGGTTTTATGTAGACGTCAACAAATTGTGCAAGGGGTTCTAGAATAGAGCCACAGGCGGATACAATTGGTCTGCCTGGGGGTTTCTCTAAATTCTTGTGGATCTTAGGCAAGATGTTAAAACATGGAGTCCTGCCTTCGTTCTGATTAAGAAATTCAAACTCTTTTTTGCTGGTCCACCTCTGTTCCCTTGCTTCATATGTGATAGCCTCAATTTGGGATCTGATTTGTTTGGGAGTGTTTGGGAGTGTTGGCTTCAATCTCCCGGTAATGTAGAATGTTACTGAGTTGTCTTATGACTTCTTCGTTATATTGTTCTAAATCCCAAATGACTAACCCACCTCCTTTGTCGGCTGGTTTAATTATGATGTATTTTTTCTTGGCCAAGTTGGTTATGGCTTCTTTTTCTATTTTAGAGCAATTATCCTTAAAGTAGATCTTTTTAGAATTGACTAAATCCAATTCTTCCAATACTATATCTTCAAAGACTTTTTCCCCTAAAGGCATGTCATTCCTTTCTGGTGAGAAGGTGGATTTGGGTCTTAGTCCACTATTATTAACCTCTTCCTGTGGGGGCGGTGAGTTAGAGAAAGCTTTAAGTCTCACTTTCCGGAGAAATTTCAAGACTTCTATTTTGCTGTCAATCGGGTCTTGATTTCTGATAGGGACAAAAGACAGTCCTTTGCTAAGCATATGTCTTTCTGTTTGAGGGAGTGGATATGAAGAAAGATTATAAATGGGAATAGGTTCTTCTGTTTTTTTTAAAATAAATATGTGAAAAAAGAACGGTCTGAAGGTAGGGATAAATTAAATCGAAAACTTTTAAAGAACAGTGCTCAATACTGTCTTTGTGGATAAATTACTTTCCAATATTTATTACAACTGGATATGTGCAAGGCAAAAAGTGGCTCATCGGTGAATTATACACAGTACAAAAATATTCACAAGACAACACATTACACACATAAAATTAAATTAACATTTTCTTCTTGGTTCAACTGAGGCAGACATTTAGCTTCTCAAAGTCTTAAAACTGACCATCCCGTCAGTAGAGGATTGTGCCCGACAACATTTCTTTGTTAACAGTTGGTGGTTACAATTTAGAAATTGTGATTGTAATCCACTCAGTTGCGATGACTGGTGGTTCACGTACAGGCAGCTAACAAATACCTAGATATTTTTAAAGGTATTTTGCAGTGCGTATTAAGTGGTTTTTTTTAAAGATGACTCCAATTAAAGAACACAATCTCGCCGGTATATGTGTCAACGCGTTTCGGCCTCTTCAATCAGGGCCTCATCAGGACTATCGAGGGGCAACGTAGCCTCTACAAAGATTAAGAACAAGGAGACTGACTAAAAAAATACTTACGCAATAACTAACATAAGAGAGCTCTACTATATACATCAGTGCTGGACCGTCACCATAGAATCCCTGTGCACAGACCTGCAAATACCCGTGGGGAACACATAGTTACTACACTATAGTGTCTAGGGCACCACGCTGGTGACAGTGACTATGAAAGTAGAAATATAAACATATAAACACAGCATGCTGGACTCAAGCATGCACAATCAAGGCCCATCAAAAGGCAAGCTCTAAACAATACCTGTTTACGGTAGTATCTATATTGTTCAGGGGACACCGTGTTTTTTCAACATCTGCTGCTAAGTGAGAAAAAACAAATAACTCACTAGCATGTCTTGAATTGAGAATTAATAAAAATCAATCAAAATGGGGACTTACTGTGCCACTAGGGGTACGTGAAATCCTCGTGATAAATTGCATGGGCGGGGCATGAATGTGCCGCGCTTGTGGCCTGGGGTGGCTGCCTGGGTAAGAGCAGAGTGAAATTACTATCTCAACAGGGTAAACAGTCAACCATTGGTACTTGAATGCGGGCAGGACACCACTTACTTATTGTGTCCGCGTAGGCTGTACGGCTCACGGACGGCATCAAATGGACAATTTTCACCTGTATAGGCAGCTCATATTCCGCCTGGGTAAAATGCTTCCCTGTATCTTACAGCGTCTTAACTGGGACGGTATATCTCATACGACTCGTGCAGTGCATGGTCGTACACGTTTGCTTAAAACATGCAGTCAACTAGGCCAATGAGTGAAGTTCTATGCGTGGAGCCAACAGGCAGCCATCTTAAGAGGATAATTATCTAGGCTCACAGTATGTAGCCTCAACGCGAATGGATGTAATTAATTAAGTTTTCTGAATCTGTCCTGTGCAGTACGCATTAGGTGTATAGTGCTGCTTCATATCTCTGGTGGTGCCTATAATCATGTAAAATGTGTATATTTGCACAAAACCGCATATCAAGGTCTAGACATATCCAGGAGCTAAATATCCTAAATAGAACGTATATCAATTGTTCAAAATTTCTTTTAAAGCAAGAATAGTTACACAAGCAATACCAATATAGAACATCGTTGGTATAGGAGCAATCTGTAAATACAACCCATGCTGTAATATATTTGCACCTGTTACAATGTCTATTTTCAACATCCAAATGCTAAGGTACTTGGCTCCACTGCTGGGGTGCTGTTTAGCCATCATCCAATCAATGTCCATACTTCATCAATGTCATTCAGCCCATTCCTGGCTGTTTGGTATTTCTCTATCAATCTAGCTTCTAATTTCAGAAGTTTATTTGTTGTTGGTAGTCCATCTGGTTAAGGATGAACCACAGCCAGTACTGTCCATCGAATGTCTTCGGCTTTATAAAGTGTTCCACCAAAGGGGCTCCCTTTATTGCGCATTTGATCCTTGACCGATGTTTCAAGATGCGAGTTTTGACTGGTTGGGAAGTTTATCCTATATAGATTTTATCACAGGGACACAATATACAGTAAATAACATTTTTTGTATTGCAGTTCGACAAATCGTTTGGCACATGTATTTTTCCATTTAAAATTATTTCTTTAGAATCTTGTGTATATTGACATGCAATACATTTACAGCACCTGTAGTGGCCCTGGACTGCTGGTAGTTGTAGCATTGATCTCAGATTTCTCCCTTCTGTTTGTGAATGGGCTGCTTTGACCCACTGGTATTTTAGACTACTTGCTTTTTTAAATGCAAAAAGTGGTTTGTCTATATCTAGATCTTGAATGATTTTCCAGTTCTTTTCTATAATAGAACGTATTTTATTGGCCTTTGGACTGTATGTAATGACACATGTTAGAGGGGTTTCTTTTGTTCTAACTTTGGGGATTAGGAGTGTCTCTCTGGGTGTAAACCAGGCTCTTTTAGCCGCTGTTTTCACCAGTTTTTTGGGGTACCCTCTGCTGATTAATTTCTCTGTGAGTTCCCACGCATTACAGAAATAATCTTCTTTATCAGTGCAATTTCTCCTAATTCTCAGGAACTGGCCATATGGAAGGTTCTCTTTGAGTGTTCTAGGATGTCCACTAGAAAAGTGTAGCAATGTGTTGTGATCTGTGGGCTTTTTGAAGAGGCTAACTTCTAGCTCCCCATTCCTAGTTAGAATCCACAGGTCGAGAAAGTTAATTTTTCTTTTGTCTTTATTCATAGTAAACTTGAAATCAACTGTCCGTTGGTTCAACCAATTATGAAACAAACTCAGTTCTTCAACTGTACCTTCCCAAATCATTAGGATGTCATCGATATATCTGTACCATTTAGTAATGTGTATTTTGAAAGGGTTAGATTGTGGATAAATCCACTTTTGTTTGAAGCAATCCATAACAAGGTTAGCAATTTCTGGAGCGAAACTGCAACCCATTGCTACTCCTTTGACTTGCTGATACAATTTTTCTTTATATTTAAAAAAAATCATGTTTCAGCCACAATGTGGCTAAATAGACTAAAAATTCTAGGGGGGTATTTTGTGGCTCAGTGTCAGTAGCCAATACTTTCCTGATGATCTCTATTGCTTCATCTTGAGGGATATTTGTGTACAAAGATTCTATGTTGAAGGTAACCATCAGTTGTCTGTTGTCGTCAAAAGGCAGTTTTTCTAACTTGTTAATAATATCCATTGAGTCATGGGCATAGGAGAGAGTCTTGGTCACAAAAGGTTTTATGTAGACGTCAACAAATTGTGCAAGGGGTTCTAGAATAGAGCCACAGGCGGATACAATTGGTCTGCCTGGGGGTTTCTCTAAATTCTTGTGGATCTTAGGCAAGATGTTAAAACATGGAGTCCTGCCTTCGTTCTGATTAAGAAATTCAAACTCTTTTTTGCTGGTCCACCTCTGTTCCCTTGCTTCATATGTGATAGCCTCAATTTGGGATCTGACTTGTTTGGGAGTGTTGGCTTCAATCTCCCGGTAATGTAGAATGTTACTGAGTTGTCTTATGACTTCTTCGTTATATTGTTCTAAATCCCAAATGACTATCCCACCTCCGTTGTCGGCTGGTTTAATTATGATGTATTTTTTCTTGGCCAAGTTGGTTATGGCTTCTTTTTCTATTTTAAAGCAATTATCCTTAAAGTAGATCTTTTTAGAATTGACTAAGCCCAATTCTTTCAATACTATGGGGGTTATTACAACTTTGGAGGAGGTGTTAATCTGCCCCAAAAGTGACGGTAAAGTGACCGATATACCACCAGCCGTATTACGAGTCCATTATATCCTATGGAACTCGTAATACGGCTGGTGGTATATCCATCACTTTACCGTCACTTTTGGGACAGATTAACACCTCCTCCAAAGTTGTAATAACCCCCTATATCTTCAAAGACTTTTATCTCTAAAGGCATGTCATTCCTTTCTGGTAAGAAGGTGGATTTGGGTCTTAGTCCACTATTATCAACCTCTTCCTGTGGGGGTGCTGAGTTAAAGAAAGCTTTAAGTCTAACTTTCTAGAGAAATTTCAAGACTTCTATTTTGCTGTCAATCGGGTCTTGATTTCTGATAGGGACAAAAGACAGTCCTTTGCTAAGCATATGTCTTTCTGTTTGAGGGAGTGGATATGAAGAGAGATTATAAATGGGAATAGGTTCTTCTGTTTTTTTTATTATCTCCTGTATGCTCTCCTTCTGGTACGGAAGAAGCCTTGGTCTTGGAATTGGCCCCTCGGGGTGCCGCCCCCTCTTGTCCCTCTCCGGCTGCCTCTGCCTAAAAAAGGTTGTGCCGCGGGGAATGATCCTTGTGTTTCTAGAAAAGAGTCAGAGGACGTATCAGAAAAGGTTATGAATCTCCTACGTGATCTTGTTTGGAATTGTAGGTTTAGAGTATTCGGGTTGTTGTTTTTATAAAAATCTTCTCTCAGATAGGGCTATGTTGTGATGATATTGACGTTTTTTTATATCCCTTGCTAGTTTAGTTGTTTTTTGATTTATGGTATTTACTTTAAATTCTGCTATTGTTTTATTCACGGTTTCTAAAAGTTGTTGAGCGTTCTGAATAGTATTATCTAAGGCGATTTCCTGTTCTAATTCAGCTATTTCCTTAAGTTCGCTTTCGCTGATCCTTAAGGCTGTCTCAACTGAAAGGGCTAGCCAGTCCCTTGAACATTTAGTGCCAACACCGCTAAACTGTGTAAGATATTTAGGATCACTTGTAAAAATGACAGGGATATTTCTCACCTGTAGTCCTTGTGGGATTGTATTGTTCTTTAAATGTTCTAGTAGCACCCGTGCGTGCAGTTGTGTCCGTATGTTTTTCTTTTTAAGTTGCTTTAACCTTTCTACTTCGTCTAGTTTAGGCGTCTTACTGGGGGGCAACTCCCCACTAAGTAGTGAAGGGAGTTCTAAAAGTTTTGATATCTGTTTTTCTGTGTAGCAGACTGTGTGGGATTCTGACATTCTAACTATATGCTCAATCTTGCACAACAACTACAAAAGTATAAATCTAATATCTACATTCAACATATATAAAATCAATGTGACACCATCAGCCTGGCAGTACCTGTTTGCTATTTCATTTCACTCCCAAACCTCGGGAGGGGAAACACATATATTATTTATCTGTGCGAAAACCTCACACCTCACAAGGTGTTCTCAAAGCTATGCAAAAGAGAGGGAACCCAACAACCCTGACCTGACCTGGGTTAAATAACAATATGTGAAAAAAGAACGGTCTGAAGGTAGGGATAAATTCAATTGAAATTTTTTAAAGAACAGTGCTCAATACGGTCTTTGTGAAAAAATTACTTTCCAATATTTATTACAACTGGTTATGTGCTAGGCAAAAAGTGGCTCATCTGTGAATTATACACAGTACAAAAATATTCACAAGACAACACATTACACACATAAAATTAAATTAACATTGTCTTCTTGGTTCAACTGAGGCAGACATATAGCTTCTCAAAGTCTTAAAACTGACCATCCCGTCAGTAGAGGATTGTGCCCGACAACATTTCTTTGTTAACAGTTGGTGGTTACAATTTAGAAATTGTGATTGTAATCCACTCATTTGCGATGATTGGTGGTTCACATACAGGCAGCTAACAAATACCTATATATTTTTTAAGGTATTTTGCAGTGCGTATTAAGTGTTTTTTTGTAAAGATGACTCCAATTAAAGAACACAATCTCGCCGGTATATGTGTCAACGCGTTTTGGCCTCTTCAATCAGGGCCTCATCAGGATTATCGAGGGGCAATGTAGCCTCTACAAAGATTAAGAACAGGGAGACTGACAAAAAAAATACTTAAGCAATAACTAACGCAAGAGAGCTCTACTATATACATCAGTGCTGGACCGTCACATAGAATCCCTGTGCACAGACCTGCAAATACCCGCGGGGAACACATAGTTGCTACACTATAGTGTCTACGGCACCACGCTGGTGAGCGGGCCCTTCCGCGGCAGTCCACCCTGTGTTCAAGCCTCGTGGCGGAACCCCCTCTCCACCCGGTGTGCCTCTATGCTGACACGGAAGCAGGGGAGCCAGCACAGGAGTTATGCACCTGGAGGAAGAGCCTCGTCAGGCTCCGTGGTCACCCGCCAGTGAGCGTGCCCTCTCACAGTGGCTCACCTGTTTGTTTCAGGGCCTCTGTGTCACCTCCTTTCAATTGCACCACTCTGGGGCGCTCAGTAGGAGTAGTCCAGAACACGATTTGGGAAAGAGTCCGGTCCGAGGGGAAGGCAATTGACCCGGGCACAGTAGTAGGCTCCCCAGTGGTCCGTGCAGCCTGCTGTTAGAATGTCACACTGCATAGCTTAACCACACGGTCCCATGGGGGTTAAGGTGGGCAGTTAGGGCCCTAAAAGGGCAGGGTGTTGGGTCTAGGAGCCACCTGTACCCATCTGCGTCCACATGTCGGGTCCTCGTCCAGAATGTCAACTGATGTTTGGGCTGAAGGATGGAGCCTCAGAGATAGCGCCTGCCATCTCTGCTGGCCTGACCACACACCGATAATTTTCTGCATAATATTGACATATAGCTTTGATAAAGGTCAGGGAGAGAGTGGGAGTGCCTTAATATTGATGCAGACAACACAGTGAAATATGGTAATGATAGCCAAACTTCATGCAATACTATGGTTTGATAGTTCAAGGTTTGATTATTTCACCAGTGAAAACAAATGTCAAGTTCAGCATTTTATCATGTAAAGCTGTATCTTATGGGGTCTGGAACGTATTGGAGCGGATATGAGGTTGGATCCCCGCAAGCTACGCCAGCCACTTACTTATACACACCCATTTGAGGTCATATAACACTTCAAGCTGTTGTATGCATAGTTCAAGCATAGACATACATTGTCGCGGCGTAGGGAAATCCACATCTCTGGGTGACTACTGTATCACCCAGTAAAAGTAGGTTCACCAGCAGTGTTTAAGGATAATGCCTGAAACCATGTCTTACACGAAAGCAAACCTTTCAAACGAATTAGGGGTATCCTTACATACACCTACCAGCTTAGAACAATTTTAGAAGATCTTATAAAATCACACTACGTTTTGGCACCAGTACCGTTCTTTGATCACACCAGCTTTATTTTCCTAACTGGAAGCTTATCTATTCATTGCTATCACTACACTTGCCTTACTACACTGTCCCCGCCACAAGGTACTTTTATGCACAACAGAGACCTGGTGGCACTTTCACTGAATGTAAATAGCCTCACCTGCTCCATTAAACAAATGAAAATATAATTATTTTGTAGATCTCACCCAGATGGTACTTTAATCCCGGAGACTCATCTCGCCCAAAATGAAAATGAGAAACTGCAAAGAGATTGGGTGGGGAGAGAATATTATGCCTGTGAGAGCCTAGGCCTGGTAATAAGACCTAATCAGAAAAATCTTATCGTAAAAGGGTGAGCTTACCTAATGTGATTTGCAAACAACTACCGATGAGAGTACTCTATACATGGTAAGGCCTGGGTGGTAATTACATTCTCCTCAAGGCCATGATCCAACACCACACACTGATCTTAAGCTCTATTTATGCAATAATTGGGGATAAAAGGCGGCTTTTCCATGCACTAGATAAAATCATACTCCCATTGTCCATGTTCATGGTACTTCTAAGAGCGACTGGAACCTTGTCTTAGACCCCTTACTGGATAAGTTTGAACACAATGTAACACCTAGCCGCAGAGATAAGGCTGTGTTCACTGGCCTTGTGACTGACCATTCACTATTGAACACAAGGCGACTGCCACATCCCCCCGCTCGTGACTACACATTCACTTCTTATGTGCATGGTACAAGGAGTAGAACAGACACTTACTTAGTGAAAGCCTATCTTCTGCATCATGTAGCTAAAGGTGGGAATTATACCAAGCAGCACCTCTGATCATGATGCAGGGCAGATACAATTGAGACTGGATATGTATTCGCCTCACACTTTGGTCAATGGCAATTCAGTATCTCTAGATTTAAATTACCCAGCACTAAACGTAAAGTGCAGGGATTCATGAGTAGATACCTCGAGGAGAACCAACGCTCTGTGACTTCACCTCATACCCTGTGGGGGACAGATAGAGCTTGTATAAGAGGCGACGTAATGCGAGATTCCACAATTATGAAACAACTAGCTCTTGCTACCCAGAAAGCTTTAGAACAGAAACCAACTCATCTCATTACCCAGTACACATTCACAAGACAAACAAAGTGCTATTGCAAAGTTCGAACTGAACGAATTATACACTTGACATGCAGAAAATACTTTATTTTGCATAAACCAAAAACAATGAAAGAGGCAAAAAGACAGGCCCTCTGCTGGCTTTACAGCAAACATCAGAAATGATGGGGAGAGTAGCTCACAGATCTTGTAGATAGTGTAACTGCCTTTAGTGCTTTCTATAAAAACTTATACCCAGCACCCTACCTTTAGACTCAGCAGGAGGAGGAGGATTTTCTCTCTATGCTTGTTTTACCGTAAGTGTCCCCTGAAGAGGACAAGAGTCTAGATGATATTACAGAGGAAGAAGTTGGGCAGATTATTGATTACCTAATTTTTTTCCAAAACCCATAGGATGGATGGCTGGCTGCCCGTCAAAATTCCATAAAACAAAAGAAGCGCGATCCCCTTTTATGCTGAATGTTCAATGACATACAGGATGGTTTGTCTTCATTGCCAGAGACAAATAAGGTGTGAATAGCTGTTATTTCTTAACCAGACAAAGATCCCCATAGCTGAGCGAGATATAGACCCATATCCCTTGTAAAGTTGATCTTCAAATACTGAGGAAAGCGTTGGCTAATAGACTGAAAGTGGTGTCCCTAACCTTGATACTTACAGACTAGGTTGGCTTTGTGGATCGTTGCTCTGCAGCCTCTCCAAGGATGTTAGCGTGGGTTCTGTGGCAAGTACAGCATGATGGGCAAAAAATAGTGGTTTCATTCGATGCTGAAAAGGCCTTAGAGGGGTAGTGTGTGGTTACTCATTTAGGGTATTCGAACACGTGGAACTGGGTCAAGGCTTCATTTCAAGAATACAATGGCTTTATAATAACCTAAAGCAGTCGTAGCCTGTAATGACTACACTTCACAGCCCTTCAAAATCCGCAGAGGAATACAGCAGGGACGCCCACTCTCCTCATGAATCTCAGTGTCCTTGAATCCCTGGCAATATTAATCAGACAAAACATACATCCAAGGTGTTCTCACTGTCAGAACTCGAGACATTGCTTTAAGCAGATGATATCTTATTGACATTGTCTAACCCAGTGACTTCCGTTACATAACTGAAGAGTCTGATTTTAAAGTTTTTGATGCTCTCTGTGTGCTGCATCAACTGGGTAAAGTGTGTAGCCATGCCCATGATAAGGACATCTACAGTAGCAACATTGTGAACCCATTCATTCAGGTGGAAAACATCCAAGCTCAAATACTTGTGGATCCTTCTAAATGTCGGGTAAGGTAACATGATGGAATATAATCTGAACCTCTTCATATATAAACTAAACCACAGCATCTCTAGATGGTCAGCTCTTAATTTGTCTCTCTTGGGTAAGGCAGAAGTAGTCAAGATGAATGTTCCATCCTGGGTGAACTACATCTTAGCACTGCTCTGGGTATTGTTAGAGGTAGCATTGCAAACAGAATTATCCTGCTTGATAAAACTGTTCATGTGAGTGGTGAACCCCGCCACTGAAAATAGATCAATTATATGCCAGCATAGAATTCGGAAGGCGGAGCTGCCTCACCTAGCAATGTACTAAACCACGTTTCAATTAGCCCAACCTCGCTATTTGATACACTGCTCTCTAGATAGGTGCATATAGATGATAAGATTATAGGAGTAACAGTAGATATCAGCATGTTGTACTCAAGGGACAAACACATCCAGGTTCACCTGGTCTTATAGGCCACATCTTTAACGTGGCAGAAGGCACATCGCCTTTTACAAACAGATAGGGATTGGCTCCTCTGGGATTAATGGTAAAATCTGCACAGGAAACCAGAAACACCCATGGCTAAAATTCATTGATAAAGGTTTTTCATCATAAGACCAATTATTTATATACTGCAGACTAATGACATTCGCTGAGGTCCAGAATACCTTTAACCTAATGCAGGTATTAAGGATGCATTTTGGGAAATACAGGCAACTCCCACACTGCCTCCAGACAGTTTTAGGCCCAAACCCATTGATTTCCAGGTTTCCCCATAGCTTCAATAGTTAGGGGTCTGGGGAACATAAAAAGGGGCAGTGTCTGGGTTGTGCAAAAATTTAATAGATAGTGCCTTCTCACATTCATTACTGTTCCAGCTTAAAAGGTGGTTGTCGACAGGCTGCAAATGGAATTTACATAAGAGGCTTGGTCTGAACTCTTTCAGAATCATAACAATGTCTACGAAAGTATACAAAAAAATGATGGATGGAATGCTTGAATTAATCTCAGCCACTGGTAATAACTCGGGCGCATCTCAGTCCCAAGTCTAAACATAAGCAACCAGGGACTGGTTATGCCCTAGTTAGGGCTCAGCAGTAGGTATAGCTTGGTTCCAGTGACACAGTGTGCACAGGACTGACTTCTGGGTATACCCATCCCACTTAGGGCGGGACACTAAAGTATACAAAAACAAAAAAAATTATGGAATAGATGAATTATTATCAGCTACTGGTAATTGTTTGCGCCGCATATCACTCCATTTTTATTTTGCACACCATGGCACCTCAATCTGGACTCTGCCATATACAAATATCTTGACCCTGCTCCATTTGAAATGGTCTAGCCCGAACTGCCAGGCCCTTCCTGAACTGGAACACAAGCAACCAAGGACTGATTTTGCACTAGTTAGGGCTCATTAGCAAGGTGTAGCTTGATCCTAGTTACAGGATACACAGGTCCCATGTCTGAGTACACCCATCCCACTTAGGGTGACACACTACAGTATATGAAAACTACAAGCTATACCTGACTATGGCTTGGTCTGATCTCAGATGGCAGGGTTGGCAAAAGATTGATGGTTTGGAATGCTACCCGAGCAACTGCCTGTGGTTACACTTATTTCAAGTATCCTCCCATCCCCTTTTGTGTATTTGAAGTAATGTCCTAAGCGGCTAAAGGTATCGCCAGACACAGGTCCCATATTCACTGTGCCACTGGAACCAAGCTACACCCGACTGAAGAGGCTTAATCAGAGCAAAACTGGTCCTGGGTTACTTGTATTCCGGTTCAGAAGGACCTGGTTTGGCAGTTCAGGTTGCACTGTTTTTTATTGGAGCAAAGTCGAGACTATTTGCATATGGCTGATATAGGCTGGGTTAAAAGTACTGCCCCGATTGACTGCCAGAGATTAGACTCATTGCAAGCATCCTCCCATCATCTTTTTGTAAGTTAATTGTATACAATACGCTGGGTTGAAAATGGGGTACAGAAACTCTTACAAAGATGACCATTGGTCCCCTCATAGACTAGCAAATATCCAGAGTATCATCCAACTCAGCGTGCTGGAGAATGCCAAAAACTGGCCCTTGAGGGACAATATTTGTAAGATAATGAAAAATACCTCAATGGTCACAGGAAAGTTGGTTGGATCTGCGGTGCTTTTAAACAATTCATTGCCATACCTGGGGGTCAGCCCTCAGGTGGGTCATTGGTTTGCTACAGATATTAGCTGCTCAGTGGCTAAGTGGGTGTGTTACATCATTGGAAAATTACACAAACAACAATGGTTAATGGTTGGTTATGTGCAGTGCATCAAGTAGCATCCAATGAGCAAAAAATCTATAGTCAATTACTACTTTCCTGTTTTTGATCAGATTTGGGGTGGATTTTCTTCAGAGATGAAATGGTTTCTTAGAGCACTGACAGGTGAAAGTGTATGGAGGGGTCCCCATGTTTTTTTTCATAGGTTGGCTATTAGCCCCACAACATCGCAGGTCCCTTGATACTCTGGAATGCAATATCTAGAAACTGTCTTAATCAGAGTAGATAGTAGGCTAGAATACTGAAAGATAATGTTTTCTACATTCTGTACGTTGACTGTTGTTGGGGAGAGAGGAGGATGAAGGATGTGGAATGGATAAGCTTAGACTGGGTATGATTTATATAACTAAGGTCTGGATAAATGATGGGCAAGAACAAAAGAAGCACACTTTAGTTCAAATACCAAAAATAATGAGTTATTATTGATCCTCTGGTGATGATTTCTCCATTATTCTTACTTTTATTTTCTATACTTGTTTCTTTTATGTAACAGCAAAAGTGCAGATTGTGGGACATGGAGGAATATGAATAATTCATGGACTAGTTTATGGTGAACACAATAAATAGTTTGGATACTGGAGAGATTCTATAGGGATGTCTCCAATCACAGGCTACAAATGGTGGACTTTCAGGATCCCTCTGGGATACACTGAAGAAAAACAGAAGACTGGCAATGGAGGTAAAATATAGGAACGCAAGCATGCTCATATCTACGCAGTTGCGCCAGTGGCAAGGAAATGTACCTAGCACTTTGTTACTGTTTCTGCTGAATGTCTGTTCTTCTGTAACTGAAATGCAATAAAACAGTATAAATAACGTTAGCACTGCCTACCGAAAAGATGAATACTTAGAATATGCAGGGTAAACCAATAGATCTTATGAAAACAAACGTTTGGAATTCAAGAGCTCTATTATCAATATATTTTTCAAAAGGCAATGCAAGTTACATATATTATTATAGAAACCTTCAAACAATGTTTTCATTTAGTATCCTCTGTAGCATCAAGTCAGAGAAATATTTTACAAAAAATAAGTGTACATCCCGGGATAAACTGGATTGCCCTCTATCTAAGCAATTTAACTATTTAATGTAAACAAATCTTGCACCATGTTGTTTGAGGCCAAATGGAGTGAAATAATTAAGACAATTACGAAATAAAGTTATAGAAAGATGGAAACAAAGATACTGGCCTTTTATGGTATGATCTAATACAAGGTGCATTAGAGAAAAATCAGAGAACCTTTTGGGGATTATAGCAAAGTGGTGCCAATCAAGAACAAAATAGGGAGCTGTTTCAATTCCACAGGAAGAAAGTCTAATTTATATTTCTAATCTGTATAAATCTAATCCTGGTTCTAAGTACTAACCCAGATGCTGTTTTATCTATTCTGAAGCAATTGAGGGAGACATTTCGCCACCAATAGCTAAATGGATTGAGCATTTTACTCACATATCTAGATACGCTGGGGCAATGGGACCTGAGAAGATTCCTATAGATGTATTAAAATCTAATCCTATGAGTTGGGTCAAGTTCTTAACCCCTGTGTCTAGCTAGTTTTAAAACTTAGGTAAAATACCTGTATCATGAATTGTGAGCACAGTTATTTTTTTCCTGCACAAGAAAGTATGAATAAATATCCCTCAAAATTTCAGACAAATTGCTTTAGTGGATGCAATAGGAGAGATATTCACAATTAGTATCTACAAAAATATTCTAGATTGGGCTGAAGACAGTATCATACCATTTGAACAATCTGCTTTCTGCTCTAGTTGCTGTACTACTGATAAGATAGCTGTTCTTCAATCAATCCTTGATGAACAGGCTAAGCTAAAGAATCAGCCAAGCTACACTGCTTTTATGGACTTTTCAAAAGCAATTGATTGTCAACTATTTTTTAGTATGGGCAAAAACTTGCACAACTGGCAATACCTCTTTGTATTAGGCACTGCTGCCTACCCACACCTATGATTAGCCAATGTGTGACGATGGGCAGCTATGACTGCTAGGCCTTTTGTGAACAACCTTATGGCTGTGGTATCCCCAATGGAAGTACCTAGAATTGGTAGCGTTATCCACTTACCATGAAGTGAAGGCAGCACTGATAAGCTGGATGGATGGGTATCTGGAAGGAGGTACCCTTCAGATCTAAAGCGGTCATGAATTCACCTTGCTGCATTAGTGGGATAACATCTGAAAGGGTTGCCATTTGAAACGTTTTAGAGGGTGTGTATTTGTTGAGGTGCCTTAGGTCGGGAACTGGTCTGAAGGAGACATCTTTTTTGGGGGAATAAAAAGTGTAGAGAGTAAACCCCTGTGCCTTGGTGTTGTAAGGGCACTGATGTATGCCCCCTTTGAACAGGAGTGCATGCACCTACTCTTGGAGAAGGCAGCGATGTTCTGTGTTCAGGGTATGAACATGTGGTGCACCCTGGTGGGGTTAAGGAACGCTCCTGGCAATAACTATGTGGGGAATACCTAGAGCCTAATGATGTGAGGTAATTTCTTCCCAACTTCGAACACCTGCATGTGTGATTAGGAGTGGATGTGTGGGAAGTCAGTGCTTTGAGGCCTAGGCTCCTTTAGTGGGAGCGACTTTTGCTCTGCCCCTGTTGGAGTTATCTCCCCAATATCTCCCTTGTGTGCAACCTCTGCCTTCTTGCTGGTGGTAAGACTGTTGCAGCCATTAATATGACTGAGGGTTTTCTGGAGAGGTGGTGTTTGTTCCACTCCGCTATAACATTGCCTACGAAAGGAGCCCCAAATGCATGGTGTTTGAACTGAAGATGCCTATCTCTGTATACTTTCTCAAGCATCTTGTCTACTTGTGGGTTGAAGAGATGCTTGCTGTCTAAGGGTAGTTTAATTAAGTCTTGGAGCTCTGGCTTAAATTCAAAGATGTGAAGCTATGAATGACTACGTAAGATAATGGAGGTGCTCATCCTGCTAGCCACTGTATTGTCAGCACCCAATGCGCATCATATAAGGGCATTGGAGATGATCTTGGGCTCAAATACAATCTCCTTCCACCTTTTCTCTGCAAGGTGCTGTAACAAACCCTCCGCTTTCTCCAATTTGGCCCTATCATACTGTGAGAGGACAGCAACAGAGTTAGCAATCCAACAATGGGTGGGGCCCCCACCTCAACCCTCTTGATGAAGCATCTTTTTCTTTTTGGATGTTTTTTTTTTTTAAACCGGGCACAGGGGTAACGTGTGCAGCAGCCTATTTAGTGGCAGTGTACACCACCAGGGAATCAGGTAATATAAGTGAGGTTTAAACTTTCCCTCACTCTATGAGTAACCAACCATATCCTGATAGGCTCTATCAGGATACATGGTGTTAGGAACGGATTTTAACATCCCTTTTTTTACAATAGGTAGGAACTGACTCTGATGTTCCGACTTGATAAGGACTCTACCAGGAAGTGGTCTTCCTCTTGAAAGTTTATGCATGCCCACCTTGTGGTATCATGCTGCCTGTTTGAATGCCCCCATAATATGTGAATGTGCCATCTGGGCAAGAGGCACTGAGTGGGACAGGTTTGAGGTTTTGATCCCCAGGAGAATCTACGTCAGTCTTCAAACAGGTCCTCTGTGAGGTGAGGATAGAATGGAGCATCATAATCCTCTAGTGGGTTATAAGGACTGGGGCTATATGTGTCCAAGAAGTATTGTGGAGACCCTGCTGAAGAATGGGAGGTGCAGCCAGATTGAGTGGAGATAATGGAGGAGGAGAAATGCGTAGAGGGGAGCTTGTAGCTATGTCATTGGACTGATTAAGTTGTGGTGCAGGGAGTGCCTGACCTGGGCTACTCTTTGAAACAATATTTCCTTGTAGGGAAATACCTTCCTTGGCATGGTTACCCCCTAACTGTTTGCCTTTTGTTGATGCCAGTTATGATTGAAAGTGTGCTGGGACCCTGCTAACCAGGCCCCAGCACCAGTGTTATTTCCCTAAACTGTACCTTTGTTCCCACAATTGGCACAGCCCTAGCACACAGATAAGTCCCTTGTAACTGGTACCAAGGGCCCTGTGGCCAGGGAAGGCTCTAAGTGCTGCAGCATGTATTATGCTACCATGGGGACCCCACACTCAGCACATGCACACTGCCTCACAGCTTGTGTGTGCTGGTGGGGAGAAAATGACAAAGTCGACATGGCACTCCCCTCAGGGTGCCATGCCCTCAACCCACTGCCTGTGGCATAGGTAAGTCACCCCTCTAGCAGGCATTACAGCCCTAAGGCAGGGTGCACCATACCACAGGTGAGGGCATAGTTGCATGAGCACTATGCCCCTACAGCGTCTAAGCCAAACCTTGGACATTGTAAGTGCAGGGTAGCCATTAAGAGTATATGGTCTGGGAGTCTGTCAATTACAAACTCCACAGTTCCATAATGGCTACACTGAAATCTGGGAAGCTTGGTATCGAACTTTTCAGCACAATGAATGCACACTGATGCCAGTGTGGAATTTATTGAAAAATGCACACAGAGGGCATCTTAGTCCAACAACTCCTAGTGTTAAGCTGACCAGTTCCTGCCAGCCTTCCACAACCAGACGAATTTCTGACCACATGGGGTGAGTGCCTTTGTCACACTGTGGCCAGGAACAAAGCCTGCACTGGGTGGAGGTGCTTCTCACCTCCCCCTGCAGGAACTGTAACACCTGGCGGTGAGCCTCAAAGCCTCATGCCTGTTGTTACAGCGCTCCAGGGCATCCCAGCTAGTGCAGATGCCCGCCCCTCCGGACACAGCCCCTACTTTTGGCGGCAAGTTTCGAGGAGATAATGAGAAAAACAAGGAGGAGTCACCCACCAGTCAGTACAGCCCCTAAGGTGTCCTGAGCTGAGGTGACCCCTGCCTTAAGAAATCCTCCATCTTGGTTTTGGAGGATTCCCCCAATAGGAATAGGGATGTGCCCCCCTCCCCTCAGGGAGGAGGCACAAAGAGAGTGTAGTCACCCTCATGGGCAGTAGCTATTGGCTACTGTCCCCCAGACCTAAACACACCCCTAAATTCAGTTTTTAGGGGCGACCCTGAACCCAGGAAATCAGATTCCTACACAAGAAGAAGGCCTCCTGACATGAAAGACCCACGGAGACGACAGAGACAACAAATGACTTAGCCCCTGCTCTACCGGCCTGTCTCCAGACTCAAAGACCCTGCACAGCGTCGCATCCAGCGGGACCAGTGACCTCTGAGGACTCAGAGGACTGACCTGCACCTAAAGGACCAAGAACCTCCAGAGGACATCGGCTCTGTCCAGAAACAGCAACAAAATTGCAACAAAAAAGCAACTTTAAAGAGAATCTCACTTCCCGCCAGAAGTGTGAGTCTTCTCACACTGCACCTGACGCACCCGGCTTGAGTTCAGGACAACAAACACTGCAGAGAGGACTCCCAGTTGACTCCAATTATGTGGACACCCTGAGTCGACCTCCCTGCACTCCCCCAGCGATGCCTTCAGAGAGGATCCAGAGGCTCCCCCTGACCGCGACTGCCTGGTAACAAAGGAACCCGACGCCTGGAACAAGCACTGCACTCGCAGCCCCCCGGAGTGAGAGGAACCACCTACTAGTGCAACAGTGACCAGCATGCGGCCCTCATCCTAGCCCAGTCAGTGGCTGGCCCGAGAAGCCCCTCCCCGTGCCCTGCCTGCATCGCCAGAGTAACCCCCGGGTTCCTCCATTGATTTCTACAGCAAACCCGACACCTACTTTGCACACTGCACCCGGCTGCCCCTGTGCCACTGAGGGTGTGTTTTGTGTGCTTGTGTGTGTCCCCCCGAGTGCTCTACAAAACCCCCCTGGTCTGCTCCATGAGGACGCAGGTACTTACCTGCTAGCAGGCTGGAACCAGAGCACCCCTGTTCTCTTTAGGCACCTATGTGTTTTGGGCACTCCTTTGCCCTCTGCACCTGAGCGGCCCTGTGTTGCTGGTGCTGTGGCTTTGGCGTTGCCTTGTCCCCCCAATGGTGGGCTGCCTATGCCCAGGAGACTGACTGTGTAAGTGGTTTACTTACCTGAGAAACTAACGTTTACTTCCCTCCCCCAGGAACTGTTGATTTTTGCAGTGTCCACTTTTAAAATAGCTATCTGCCATTTTAACCAAAACTGTGTGTACTACTGTTTTAAAATAAAGTTCTATACTTATCTGTGTGAAGTACCCTGCATTTTATGTACTTACCTCAAATTAGAATCTTGTGGTTCTAAAAGTAAAGAAAATATATTTTTCAATATAAAAGTCTATTGGCCTGGAACTAAGTCTTTGAGTGTGTGTTCCTCATTTATTGCCTGTGTGTGTACAACAAATGCTTAACACTACCCTCTGATATGCCTACTGCTGGACCACTACCACAAAATAGAGCATTAGAATTATCAAATTTTGCCACTATCAACCTCTAAGGGGAACCCTTGGACTCTGTGAACACTATCTCTCACTTTGAGATAGTATATGCAGAGCCAACTTCCTACATTCCTCTTTCTGAGTAGAGGCTCCAAAGTCTTCAGATTCTTAGAGAAATCTTCCTCATATAAGAGTGGATTAAAAAAGGCTTTTCACTTTTATCAATTTCCTTCTGAAGTCTTTCTAAGATCGGCCTTTGGGAGTCGTAGGAGCCGGTAGTGGACAGCAGTCTCTGTGCCAACTGCGGTCTTAGCAATAATGCGGTCTTGAGGCCCAATGCTGGATTGAGCACCTAATTAATGTAGTGGTGCCGATGGGCCCTCCGACTTCAAAGAATGCTTCAGCTTTTCAGCACTGGAGGTCCAATGGGAATCAAGGTTCTTGGTGGATTTCTGTTTTGATGTGTGACTTTTTGTGAGTTTTACTTTGTTTTTGGGGCTCAGCGCCACACACGATCCTTGGAATCGACTTGCTTTGAGGGCAGTGGTGGTAGAAGCTGGAGGAACATCTTCCTCTTCTTGTTCTTCCTGCTTGGTGGGGCCAGAGTTGATTCCCTTTGGGCTAGGTTGGTGCACCAGGAGGCTTTGAGATTAGATGTCCTCCTCTTCCTCGGAGCCAAGGAGGTCCGTTTTGCTGAAAATGTCTAAAGTAGCTTATGCTAACTGCTGCTGCATATTAATCTGTGCCCAGTGTCTGTCTGCCCTGCTGAAGAGTTTTCTTGCACTGAAAGGCTAAGCAGAATATGCACCCTGTCTTTGTGTTCCAGAAAAAGGCAAAAATTACACCCCCTGTGAAGGTCAGTCCAAGGGTATACGGTGTGCCAATGAAGGTACTTTAAGGGCATTTATTATATCATCCTTTAAACCTTTTCCTTCCCAGGAGTTGAATGAGGGAAGGACCACTAAGTCCTTAAGTGGCATAGATGCCCCAAAAGTCAGGGGACCTGGACTTCTGTAACTGTCTCTGAAGCACTAAATGAGAGAGAAAACAGAACAGAGATGCAGAAGAAGTCTTTCTTGGTGACAGGAATGGAAGATCTACTACATGGGCTGAAGAAGCAAACATGGAACATGTTGAGTCCAAGAGCTTCGTCGGTATGTGTCTAAATCCAATGGCAGGAGGGGCGTGGCCAAGATGGCCGCCGAGTAGGAGCGTCTCTCTGGAGCTCCGCTGCCGGACCAAGTAGCAAACCGGACCGGATACCCAAACACGCCACTGGAGAGTGTAGCGGAGCTGCCCGAGTCCCCTGGAGGCTCCTGGGTCCAGCTGGTGGAGGCAGGCACAACGTTGGGCCTCACAGAGCCCGGAAGTGCAGGCCACTGCGAGCCGCAGCTGGAGTGGCTGGAAAATGGCAGCTGCGCTGTGACCGCGGATCCTTTGCCGTGTGGAGGCGTGGATAAGGCACTTTAGGGTGCGGACCTCTGCCGTCACACTAATAAAAAAGACCACCGCGGTGAACCCAGATGTCCCCTGCTCGCTGACGAAGCAGTGCGAGGAGGGGGCTCGACTGTCGGCCCTGGTGCAGCGTGCGGGGAGCAGGCCTTGGCGGTGCTGACCCGCGTGGAAACATCCTGGAAGAGGCCCGCGCTGGGCACATGAGCGAGGGGCTTGATGGCCCGGCGCTATAGGTCCGGGCTGTGCGTGGACGGAGGAAAACAGACACCCACAGATCATGGGCCCTGAAGATTATCGCACGCCGCAGGAGCGCAACTAAAGGCATGACCAGGTGAGTAGCCCTGGCTGGGGTCTGGGCGGAGACTGGGTGAGTGGCCGGCTACCGCAGCTGAGCAGAAGGGAGCTGCTCGGGGCCTGCTGACAAGGGCCATGGGATCCATCCCTTACAGGAAGATGAGGATCCCTCAGGAGAGAGGCCCCAGGTAGGACGGACCGGGAGCCGGCTGTTACGGGCCCCGCTACACTGGGAGCGCTCTGCTGTGCTAGGCCACACGTCAGAGAGAAGGCAGCGCTCGCTAGGCTTCCGGCCCGGCCGGGGCCCCTGGAGCGGGTGTACCAGCCACAACAGCAATAGAAAGATGGCAGGCCCGTTAGTGGCCTCAGACGGATATGGGCAACCGGGAATGGTGTCTCAGAAGCACAGCAAGAAGGAGGGCTCCCTCAAAGACCTCTTCACTAAAACCCCTGCCAAAAAAAACAGCGCAGTCAGGAGCACCAGAGGTGGAGAGCGCAGACGCGGCTGGGCCGGTGCCATCAGAGAGTGATGGAGACAAGACAAGAACCAAGACCTGCAATACCAAATAGAGGATCTAGAGAACAGATCATTCTGCTCTAACATTCGAATAAAAGGGGTACCTGCACAGGCAGTGATGGGGACCCTGGAGGACTTTGTGGTGCGCCTCTTTTGCCACACGGCACCGGCCTTGAAGTGACGTAGACTGCTTCGGCCAGTGACTGACCTCCTCATTGAGGAAGGCATCAGATACAAGTGGGGCCATCCCTTCAGATTACTCTTCACATGGCAAAATGAACTCCGTAGCATTCGCACCTTAGAGGAAGCACAGAGACTGGAGGGGATGCCGCCGAACCTTGAGGATCAGGCCCAGAAAGCAACAGCACCGGCACAACAGCCGGGCACAGACAATGGTCGCCCGAGATTCGCCGAAAACGAACAACCGACAACATAAAACCCACAAACCCTCAACGACCGAGAGCCAAAAGGCGAGGGCGGCGTTGCTCAGAAGTCTACGCAGCCAGGATAGTGTGTCGGAAGTGGACTCAGACCATTGAATTGAACTAAGCCACCCTGCGAGAACTCCCACGGCCCCCTAAGTTGGTGCCCCCTGAATGGCCTCAGTGGGTGTCCGTACAATGACACAGACATAGATATAACACACTGAGATATCTGGTTGGCGGAGCTCCACCTCAAAGGAGCAGCGGTTGAACACTCGACGGACTGATGTACAGGCACGCACCCCAGGCGTTGCTGAAGATTGTTTCCAGGCGGGGAACGTTGTTAATAGTTTAACCCAAGTTTAATGTTTACTTCACCCTACCTCCCTACACTATCCCAGAGGGAGCGGTAACCTCTTACCCTATTACTCCCGAACGCATGTGTGGGGACCCCCACAAGCTGCACCCACCAAGACGATGTACATCATTGCGACACCCGTCAACTCCCGGATGATAACCATACTTAGGGGGTCATTACAACATTGGCGGTAAAAGTCGCTTACCGCCGTGCAGAAGACTGCCAACACACTGCAGCGGCAGTGGAATTCCGCCACGGTCATTATGACCCACTGCTCGGAATCCGCCAAAATTGAGACACCCACACAAGTCCGCCACACCAAAGGTCAGTGATAAACTGGCGAAAACAAAACCTCCACCGTCACGCCAACAGGAATACGCCCACACTATCACGACCCACGAATCCATGCGGCGGTCTTTCAACTGCGGTATTCCATTGGCGGTACGCACCGCCGTGCTCAAAATACACACACTTTTACAAAACACAACCACATTGGACAATTTGAAATACACACACCTGATACACATACACACACCACTCCCACACACCCAATACAATATAAAACACCCACCCACATCACCCACAAACCCCTACTACCATAAATTCCGAAAAAAGGCCAGAGACAGACACCACAATCTACAAACAAGCATCCACAGGCACTCAACACCATCATTCACACAACATCCACGCACCTCACACAACACACCACTAAATAAATCCCCACACATCACAACACACACCATCCCACACATCACCCACACCACCCCATGGCACGGCAAAGACACCCCTGGTTCTCTGAGGAGGAGCTCAGGGTCATGGTGGAGGAAATCATCCGGGTAGAGCCACAGCTATTCGGATCACAGGTGCAGCACACCTCCATAGCTAGGAAGATGGAGCTATGGCGAAGAATAGTGGACAGAGTCAATGCAGTGGGATAACACCCAAGAAATAGAGATGACATCAGGAAGAGGTGGAACGACCTACGGGGGAAGCTGCGTTCCGTGGTCTCAAGACACCACATCGTGGTTCAGAGGACTGGCGGCGGACCCCCACCTCCTCCCCCACAACTAACAACATGGGAGGAGCAACTCTTGGCTATTCTGCATCCTGAGGGCCTTGCAGGAGTAGCTGGAGGAATGGACTCTGGTAAGTCAAATCTTAACTATTACATCCCCCACCCTACCTGCATGCTATCACATACCCCCCCTCGCCCTCACCCCCATCACTCCAACTCCTCACAAATGTCCCAATATCACAAACCACCCATCCCAACACCAAGCCCTGCATGCAACACCAAAGCATGGACACCCATCACCAAAGCATGGCCACTGCACATACCCATACACCCCCCAAACCATCATCACACAAGGTCCCACACAGGAATGCAAGCACTGGGGTACACAGTCACCCACCCATTGCACACCATGGCACACACAGATCCAATAATCATGCCTTTACACCCCTGCAGGACCCCTACCCAATGTCACCGGACAGGAGGGTCCAGACATGTCCACACCACCAACAGAAGAGGCCCACAGTGATGACAGCAGCTCTGTCCAACTGGATCTAGACGACCAGCCCGGCCCATCTGGGACCTCGGGACAGTCGGTTCCCCTCACACAGTCACAGGCCACTACAGAGCTTCCCCCCTCTGGAAACACCAGCACAGCACCCACCCGGCGGGCCCATATCTCTGTCCCCAGGGCACGTCAAGCAGCAGTGTGTCCGCCTCTACAGGGAACCCAGGCTAACCCACCACCCCAACAACACCAGGGACCTGGGGGCAGTGGCAGTGGGCACACAGTTCAGGGGACAGAGGCCCAGGGAAAAAGGGGAACTGGGAGGGCTGCTGTGCGACAGGGGGAGGACAGGCCCAGGGAACCCACTCTCCACGAGGCCCTCTCCAACATCATGGGAGCCTACCACCATTCCCAGGAGACGATGGCAACGGTTCTGGCCAAGTTTCAGGAGTCCCAGCAGCTGCAGGAGGAACTGTATTTGGGCTTCAGGGAGGAACTCAGATCCATCAATTCCACCCTGGGCACCAGCGTAGGGGTGCTGAAGGAAGTCCTCAACACCAGGAGGGACACTGTGGCACAACAAGGGGCCCCTGACACTAGCCTGGACGATAAACTGCCCACCACCTCCACCGGCGCTAGTGGACAGGAGGCACCGCCACAGGACCACCACACCAGCACCCCACCCCCTGCAGAGGAAGAACCACCCCGCAAACGGTCCCTGAGATCCAGGACAAAGACAGAGAACGATGCCAAGACCCCGCCAAGAAATGAGACCACCCTGATTGTCATCCTTTTGTCCCACCTTGTCACCCTGTCCATCCTCAAACTGCCCCAGCTCCACTTCCTATGCCCCTTTGGACAATGCACCTGTGAGACTAATAGCTTTGACTCTACCATGGACATTCCTCCACTATCACCCCTCACCATTTAACAACCCCCTCCAATATTGAGCACTTAAATAAACACCCTTAAAGCACAAAACAATCTGGAGTCTGTCTGTGATTTCGAATTAGTGTATTAGCAATTACAGTGACAAAATGCTCTTTCAATGGTAATGTCAACATACCTATGTCACACAGCTATAGTCCATGAGGAAACAAAGCAGATGTCACACAGTGGGACCCACACCTGTGAAATCGTAAGAGAAAGTGACAACTCAGTGACCATACACTGGGTGAAAATGACAGACAGTAGAGAGGTAGTAGAGTTAAAGTACGTGTAGTAGGCAGTGTTGTCTTCTTACCTGTGTCTCACTGGAAGTATTGCAGGATCACATAGTTCCTGTTGTCGATGTCCTCTTCTTCTGCTTCCTCGTCTTCACTGTCCACAGGCTCCACAGCTGCCACAACACCTCCATCTGGACCATCCTCCTGCAGAAAAGGCACCTGCCGTCGCAAAGCTAAGTTGTGAAGCATAGAGCAGGCCACGATTATCTGGCACACCTTCTTTGGTGAGTAGAATAGGGAACCACCTGTCATATGGAGGTACCGGAACCTGGCCTTCAGGAGGCCGAAGGTCCGCTCTATAATCCTCCTAGTTCGCCCATGGCCCTCATTGTAGCGTTCCTCTGGCCTTGTCCTGGGATACCTCACTGGGGTCAGTAGCCATGACAGGTTGGGGTAACCAGAGTCACCTGCAAATGGCGAGGGACAACTGTTAGACACACACTAACTCTTAGGGATATCCCCAGACACAGACAACTATTCCCACTGATTTGATTCCAGGTGCTCACCTAGCAGCCACACACGGTGCCTCTGTAGTTGCCCCATCACATAAGGGATGCTGCTATTCCGCAGGATGTAAGCGTCATGCACTGAGCCAGGGCAGTGCAGGGAATTTGGCATTAACATGGGAGATGTACTGGTCTGCCAAACACACCATCTGCACATTCATCGAATGGTAACTCTTCCGGTTTCTGTACACCTGTTCACTCCTGCGGGGGGGACCAAGGCCGCATGTGTCCCATCAATGGCACCTATGATGTTGGGGATATGTCCCAGGGCATAGAAGTCACCTTTCACTGTATGCAAATCATCCACCTGAGGGAAAACGATGTATGTGTTTCAGCAGGGCAGACAACACTCTGGACAACACGTTGGAAAACATAGGCTGGGACATCCCTGATGCTATGGCCACTGTTGTTTCAAATGACCCACTTGCAAGGAAATGGAGTACTGACAGCACCTGCACTTGAGGGGGGATCCCTGTGGGATGGCGGATAGCTGACATCAGGTCTGGCTCCAACTGGGCACACAGTTCCAGGATTGTGGCACGATCAAGCCTGTAGGTGATGATTACATGTCTTTCTTCCATTGTTGACAGTTCCACCAGCGGTCTGTACACCGGAGGATGCCGCCATCTTCTCACATGTCCCAGCGGATGGTGCCTATGGAGGACAACAGCGAGCACAGAGTCAACCAACTCAGAGGTACGTAAACACAGCTTACTCAGAAAACTATTCATAACCCGTAATTTGCCTGTATGAGTGTTGAGCGAAGGCCTAGGTATGTGTGACGCACTTAAAAAGAAAGCCATGTGGGCCCCTGAAATGGCAGCTGCCTGACCTGTAAAGTGGGACAATGGGATATGAGGTAACTGTGCTGGCGTTGTACACCGTCGCGGTAGGCGGTCGAAGACCGCGGCGCAATTCTGCATTGGTTAACATTAGACCCTATGGGTCCCAGGAGCCAATGACGATGTACGCCGGCGGTGACGGTACGCACCGCCGCGGACGTGACTGCCATTTTCTATCAGTTCAGTCACTCAATACCTGATCTTCGACAGGAGAGGACCTACACTGCAAGTGCTGCTGTGACCTCAGTCTGGAAGAGACAATGGCTTGTGCGTCTGTGGAAAGGGTCCCTGCCTTTACTTCGGAGGAGTTGGAGAAACTCGTGGATGGGGTCCTCTCCCAGTACACGCTACTCTACGGTCCTCCAGACAAACAGGTAAGTACACTGTGAGCTTGCTGTATGGGCAATGCTTGTGTGGAGTGGGGTGGATGAAAGATAGGGGGAGGGGGGAGAATGAGTCGTGCATGAAACGACGATGAGTGCATGTGCCACATGGCAAGGGTAGGGATGCGGGCCAATGACTGTGACGGTGCAGTTGGTAATAACTTTTCTTTTTCCCCTGTACAATTCCTGTAGGTCAGCGCCCACCAGAAGAAGGATGTTTGGCGTGCCATTGCCAAGGATGTCCGGACCCTGGGGGTCTACCACAGACGGAGCACCCACTGCCGTAAAAGATGGGAGGACATTCGCCGCTGGAGCAAGAAGACGGCGGAGGCCCAGCTGAGGATGGCCTCCCAACGTGGGAGGGGTGCCCGTCACACCATGACCCCCCTGATGTTCAAGATCCTGGCGGTGGGGTATCCAGAGTTGGATGGGCGCTTGAGGGCATCACAGCAGCAACAAGGGGGTGAGTACACTCTTATTCTGCTGATTCAGCACGCAGTGGAGGTGTCTGGGTGGGGGAGGTGGGCTGTGGGTTTCCCTAGGCCAGGGCGAGTGTGCTAGTTAAGTCCCCTTTTTCAGGCAGACCCTGTGGCACCCCACCCCACCTGGGTACAGTGCCAACTACACCTAGTCAGGCTCCTGTGACATCCATGTGTGCAGATATAGGCCATAGCCTTGTAGGCCATGTCCCAGGGATTGAATAGTGGACCCGAAGTGCGCGGCGTAGTGCAGGGGGCTTCTGTGTCTGTCGTGTCCGCCAACGGTAGCGGTAATGCATGCACTCAACAAGTCTTTCTTCTGTCTTCCCCCCCCTTTTTGTGGTCTCCCTGTACTTGTGTGCATTAGCATCATCAGGCAGAGGAGCAGTGGCACCGGAGCAGGAGGGAGCTGCATCCCACATGGCCCTGGAGGGTGAGACTACGGACTCCAATTTCACCAGTGGGACAGAGGGCGAGGGGAGCTTCACGGCGGGGACAGGAGCTGACACCAGTGATACGGACTCGCCCTCTGATGGGAGCTCCCTTGCGGTTGCGGCCCATCTGTGCCCCCGCATCTACAGGTACAGCCGCCACCAGCACCGCCTTCCCAGCAGCCCCTCAGCCTTTGCCCCGTGCCCGCTCACCCAGGAGGGTGGGCATCACCTTCGCCCCAGGCACCTCAGGCCCTGCCCCAGTCAGCCCTGCTGCCCTCAGTGAGGAGGCCATTGACCTCCTAAGGTCCCTCACTGTTGGGCAGTCTACTATTTTGAATGCCATCCAGGGTGTAGAGAGGCAGTTGCAACAAACCAATGCATTCCTGGAGGGTATTCATTCTGGTCAGGCAGCCCTTCAGCGAGCTTTTCAGACTCTGGCCTCAGCACTGATGGCAGCCATTGTCCCTGTCTCTAGCCTTCCCCCTCCAACTTCCTCCAACCAGACCCACACCCCTGTACCTCAGCCTATCCCAAGCACACCATCAGACCAGCATGCACACACCTCAACACACAAAGGAAGCTCTGGCAAACATAAGCACCACACATCCCACAGGCACTCACACAAGCATCACACACATGCAGACATACCAACATTCACTGCCTCCACTGTGTCCCCCTCCTCCTCGTCTCCCTCCTCCCTCCCAGTCTCGTCTCCACTCACACCTGCATGCACTACATCTTCAGCCACTACGTCCATCACCAGCACACCCACCACCACACCCCGCTCACGTGCAGTCACCACCCCCACTACCATTCACACATCCCGTGTCCTCTCTTAGTGTGTCTGTGAGCCCACCTCCCAAGGTACACAAACGCAGCCACATACCCACCCAACAGCCATCCACCTCATGACAGCCTCCAGCCCATGCACCTTCACCCATACTCAGCAAACGTACACTTCCTACGACCACTACCTCTTCCTCCACTCCCAAACCCCCTCCATCTACCCGTCCCAGTGTTCCTAAGAAACTTTTCCTGGCCAGCCTTGACCTCTTTCCCTCACCTCCCCCACCCCATCAGTCTCCTAGGGCCCGACTCTCCAGGTCCCAACCTAGCACCTCAGCCACAACATCGGCGGAACCAGTGGTGCCAGTAGTCACCGGATTATGGAGTGCACAGGGCAGCAGGGCAGCCAGTGTGGCAAGGAGCCACAGCACGGACAGTCCCCCACCTGTCAAGCATCAAATAGTTGGGCAATGCCCGGCAGGCGAGGGGGAAGACACCAGCCACCAAAGCCTCTCCCAGGGGTACAGGTGGTAGTTTTGAGTCAGCTGCGACACCTTCCAAGGTGGGGAAGGGGCACAAGAAAACCGTCAAATCTGGGAAGATCAGCACGGCGGAGAAGACCGCCATCAGCCCTGCTGCCAAGGAGCCGACCGCCAGCAGCCCCACTGCCCAAGACAGGACCGCCAGCAGCAGCCCCGCTGCCCCAGACAGGACCTCCAGCAGCAGCCCCGCTGCCCAAGACAGGACCGCCAGCAGCAGCCCCGCTGCCACAGACAGGACCGCCAGCAGCAGCCCCGCTGCCAAAGAGCCGACCGCCAGCAGCCGCACTGCCCAAAACAGGACCGCCAGCAGCAGCCCCGCTGCCAAGGAGCCGGCCAGCAGCAGCCCCGCTGCCTAAGAGAGGACCGCCAGCAGCTGAACCACTGCCCAAGAGAGGACCGGCAGCAGCTGAACCGCTGCCAAAGACAGGACCGCCGGCAGAAGACCCGCTGCCCAAGAGAGGACCGCCAGCAGCAGCCCCGCTGCCCCAGACAGGACCGCCAGCAGCAGTCCAGCTGCCAAGGAGCCGACCGCCAGCAGCCCCAACTGCCCAAGACAGGACCGCCAGCAGCAGCCCCGCTGCCCAAGAGAGGACCGCCAGCAGCAGAACCGCTGCCCAAGAGAGGACCGCCAGGAGCAGTCCCGCTGCCCAAGACAGGACCGCCAGCAGCAGCCCCTCTGCCCAAGAGAGGACCGCCAGCAGCAGCCCCGTTGCCCCAGAGAGGACCGCCAGCAGCAGCCCCGCTGCCCAAGAGAGGACAGCCAGCAGCTGTACCGCTGCCAAGGACACCGCCGCCACAAGCACCGCTGCCAAAGACACCGCCGCCACAAGCACTGCTGCCAAAGACACCGCCGCCACAAGCACTGCTGCCAAGAACAGTGCCGCCACAAGCACTGCAGGCCCATGAGCGCCAAAAGCTGTGACGCTACTGAGGCCGCCACGAGCAGGATGAAGCACTCTGGGCAAAAGGCCCCCTCCAGAACCAGTGGAGAGATACATCCACTACCTCAGTCCTTGGCAGGATGAAGCACTCTGGGGACAAGGCCCCCTCCAGAACCAGTGGAGATTTACATCCACTACCTCAGTCCTTGACAGGATGAAGCACTCTGGGCACAAGGCCCCCTCCAGAATCAGTGGAGATTTACATCCACTACCTCAGTCCTTGGCAGGATGAAGCACTCTGGGCACATGGCCCCCTCCAGAACCAGTGGAGAGATACATCTACTACCACAGTCCTTGGCAGGATGAAGCACTCTGGGCACAAGGCCCCCTCCAGAACCAGTGGAGATTTACATCCACTACCTCAGTCCTTGGCAGGATGAAGCACTCTGGGCACAAGGCCCCCTCCAGAACCAGTGGAGATTTACAGCCACTACCACAGTCCTTGGCAGGATGAAGCACTCTGGGCACAAGGCCCCCTCCAGAACCAGTGGAGAGATACATCCACTACCTCATTCCTTGGCAGGATGAAGCACTCTGGGCACAAGGCCCCCTCCAGAACCAGTGGAGAGATACATCCACTACCTCAGTCCTTGGCAGGATGAAGCACTCTGGGCACAAGGCCCCCTCCAGAACCAGTGGAGACTGTTATCCACTTGAGAGACTGTGGCTTTGCACTCCCCAGGATTGAACAGTGGGCAACCAACCCACTGTAGAGACTTGAGAGACTGTGGCTTTGCACTCCCCAGGATTGAACAGTGGGCAAACCACCCACTGTAGAGACTTGAGAGACTGTGGCTTTGCACTCCCCAGGATTGAACAGTGGGCAAACCACCCACTGTAGAGACTTGAGAGACTGTGGCTTTGCACTCCCCAGTATATAGCAGTGGGCAAGCAACCCACTGTAGAGACTTGAGAGACTGTGGCTTTGCACTCCCCAGGATTGAACAGTGGGCATGGGGCCCCCTCGTGGATTTGGTGTGGTGCACTCAACCGGCTGAGGTGCCCACCCTCTCCCTTCCCCTTCCCCGTGAGTGCCTGTTTTATTTCTATCTGATGCCCCTGCAGTGTTCTCTCCGTCGTGTTCGGGTATCTTGTGTGGGCCTCGCCCATGCATTTTGGGCCCAGTGGTCCACGGACTTTAATGGTGGAATACCTTGGACTAATATTATTGGTGTATATATTTGTAAATAGTGTATGTATATTTTTTTAATACTGAATTTTAATATATTACAATCGTTCACCTCATTTCCTTTTGTCTTTGCATTCTTCCAGGGGGTTTGGGGGTGTAACTGTTATGTATCATGCTGTATTAGTGTGTGTGTTGTCGTGGGTGAGGGTGGGGGTGTTGCGTATTGCGTGTGTGTGTCAATGCTTTTTTCCTCCACCCTTCCCCCCTCCCCTGTGTTGTAGGTGCAGTACTCACCGTGGTCTTCGCCGCCAGCGTTCGTGCTCCTGGTAGAGGAGCAAGAAGATAATGGCTGGAAAAATGTGGAGCTCTGGTTCCATGGCGTCCTGATTCCTCGTGGGGTGTGTAGAAGTGAGTGTTTTTCCTTCGAAGTCCTGTTTCCGCCGTGTTTTTGTTCGCGGTGAATCCGCCCCGGAAAAGGTGGTGGATTGGTAGGTTGTAATTCTGTGGGCAGTACATTGTCCTCCGCCTGTCTGTTGGCGGTGACCGCCGCTGTGTTTGTTTGTACCGCTGTGGCAGTCTGAGTTTTAAAGTGACTGTCTATGTTGGCGGTTTCCGCCACGGTCGTAATTCCATTTGTTTTTACTGCCGGCCTGTTGGCGGTCTTACCGCCACTTTAACACCGACCGCCAGGGTTGTAATGACCACCTTAGTCTTAATGTGAGAGGCCTCAACGCTCCGGTGAGGAGGCAAGCTCTCCTGCTACAGCTTAGAAGTGCGACATATGTCTACTACAGGAAACACACTTGATGAGGACACGCTGGTTTGACCGTCAGTTTCATTCATCGGGTCCTGGACGGCAGGCGGGTGTGGCGATCTTGTCAGGGAAAGTGACTTGGTGCAGGCTGAGATCCCTGGAAGGCTCTTTTCGCTACAAATGGACATGCAGGGGCACAACCTGACGATAGCTAACGTGTATGGCCAAACAAACACCAAGAATGCTTTCTAAAGGATGCACTGTGTAGGGTCCTGGTGACACCCGACGAAGATTTTGTGGTAGGTGGAGATTTTAACATAGCACCAGATCCCCACCTAGACAGGTCTGCCCAGAGATATGGTCAGACGGGTACTTTCTCACAGGGCTTCCAGGACTGGCTTGGGAGGGCAGGACTGACAGACATCTGGCACCTACATCACCCAGCAGACAAAACGTACTCTTTCTTCTCAGCCGCTCACCAGACATATGCCAGTATAGATCTCTTCCTCACCTCACCACGCATTACCACACTTAACACCAGCTCTGCCATTGGGGTGGCCTCAATCTCAGACCACTCCCCACTCATGCTTTCTCTCACAGTACCTGCCTACAAACCAAGCAGACGACAATGGCGTCCCAACACAAGGCTTTTAACATACGAAGACACAGTGGCGGAAATTAGAGACATGGGCAGCCACTTTCTAACTATGAACGATACTCCTACAACCAACATTGTGACCCTCTGGGAGACCCTTAAAGCAGTCATTAGAGGTCAGTTTATAGCGATAGCAGCAAGACAGAATGCCGTTAAGCGTCAACAGCTAGAGGATGACATACAGGCTTTAGAAGTGACACATAGACAGACTGGGTGCCTGGTCGTGAGAAGACAGCTCACCATTCAGCAAAAGCAGCTACGGGCCTTGGATGAGGATAAGGTGGAATACGCCCTTCTCCGCACTAATCAAAAGTTCTACACTGGGGGGGAACAGGGCGGGTCAATTGTTGGCTCACAGACTCCGTACACAGGCCACGGAATGCCGGGTGGCAGAACTAAAGTTGTCAGATGGTACCCTTACCTGTCAGAAAGAGCCGATCCGCCAACAATTTGAACGGTTCTATTTGGACTTATACTATGCAGAGGGGATCGACCATAAGGGAGTGGAGGACTATTTGGACTCTGTGCCTTTGGTTTGACTCCCATCCATGGATAGTGCCATATTAGAGAACGATATTATGCCCGCGGGGGTCCTTGCGACCTACACCGCCTGCAGCCCGGTAAGGGTCCGGCTGTGGATGGTTTTGGAGCAGAATTTTATACATCTTTTGGCACACAGTTAGCCCCGGTGCTGGCCAGACTCTACAATGCGCTGGGCTCATCTCTTCCCCTTCTGCCCACGATGCAACTGGGTATAGTGACAGTCATTCCTAAACCGGGAAAGGATCCGCAGCTCTTCTCTTCCTACCGCCCCATCACACTGCTAAATGTGGACTTAAAGGTCTTCATGGGTATTCCAGCCAAGTACATGCAGCACCTGTTAGACCCGGACCAAACTGGATTCATACCTGAACGGTCCTGTAGCGATAATACCAAGAGACTATGCCACTTACTGGATAAGGTCCATCGTTCTAAAACCCCAGCTCTTCTCCTCTCCATTGACGCAGAGAAGGCATTTGACCGAGTGCACTGGCAGTATCTCCACGCAGTCTTAAGCAAAACTGGGCTTGGCCCCAGATACCGAGAGTGGATTTGATGCAACTATGACAAGCCTAGAGCAATGGTCACTGTGAATGGGGGACTTTCCTGGCAGTTCCCCATACTACGGGGCACTCGACAAGGGTGCCCCCTTCTCACCTCTATTATTTTCTCTATACATAGAGACCTTTGCTGAGCACATCCGGCAACATCCGGATATTTCTGGAGTGCCAATGGTCGGCAGATCGCATAAGCTGGCTTTCTATGCAGACGATATGCTCCTTCACCTGACTCGTCCCCCGATCTCTCTCCCCAGTGTCATGGCGGAATTGACGGCTTTCGGCAAAGTATCAGGTTTTAAAACTTACCTTCCTAAATCATCCATATTGAATCTCACCACCCTAGAGGCTGAGAGGATCTCCCTGGAGGTTGCCCTCCCCTTTCCGTTGGCCACACGGGGATCACATACTTGGGTTTACGAATCCTCCCCACAACAATGGCCACAATAGACAGAAATTACAACCAGATACTCGACACTACATGCTCAGACTTAACAAAATGGAAGTCATATTGCCTCTCTTGGCTGGGGCGCCTAGCAGCAGTAAAGATGACACTCCTACCTAAGATGCTTTACCTCATGCAGACCCTGCCTCTGCAGCCCCCCCTTAACCTTCTAGACAAAATGCAAACACTCATCTGGGAATTCATCTGGGGCGGAAAGAGGGACAGAATGTCAAGAGCCCAAGCATTTCTTACCCAGACCGAAGGCGGGTCTGGAGTTCCACACCTATTGAGATACTACCAAGTGGCACAGCTGTACTACATGGTTGAATGGAACCGACCCCTGACAGAGAAATACTGCTGTTTTATTGACCAAGCGGTGGCGGGGGTCCACATCTGGAAGGTAACATGGTTGCCTAAGAAACACCGACCACCCGGGGTATATGTCTCACCGATTCTGAGGGCCACGGTGAAGACATGGGACAGGGTAGAGGTTATGAAAGGACTCTCCACACCGGTGTCCCCACAGACACCAATCATTGGCAACTTGGATTTCCCACCCGCATGTGACGAACCTGCCTTCTTGTCCTGGCAGGAAGCGAATTGCAAGAGAATAGGCGACCTCTTTGACGCCTCCAAGCTGGGTACGATCTCCCGACCTCTACCTACTGGCAAATCATGGCTGTCCAACACTGAGTGACCTTGCCCACGATATGTCCACATGCCGTTCGACCCTTTACGAGATTTGAGCAATGGTTACTGACCAAAGATACGGACAAGCTGCTCTTGTCCGACATCTATACCTTATTGATCACAACACCTACACTTTCCATAACACCAGCAAGACGCAGATGGGAGAGGGAATGCGAGCGTACCTTTACGGATCGGAACTGGCGCGATATCCTTCACCAAGCGCTGGTCACAGCACAAGCAATGAACACCAAAGAAATGCTTCTGAAACTGGCCCACTACATGTACTAACACACCTGCACGAGCGGCCCAGTGAAAGACACACAGCGATGGCGAATGCTGGCGGCAGTGTGGACAGAAAGGTACACTCCACCCACATATAATGGCACTGTCCAAAGATTGTCTCCCTTTTGGCAATCCGTCCTCACCACAATTGATGACATGTATAACACAGCCATACTGCGTTTCCCAAGTTACGTACTGCTGGGCCTCCCCAATCCTCAAACATATCCACTCCGCACACCTAAGGGTAGAGCTATTACCCTGGCGCTGGGGGCTGATAAACAACTGCTACTTTCCCATTGGCGTACTGCGACCATTCCCACCCACAATGACTGGCTGCATAGGCCATGGGCTCTTATGGGCATGGAAAAACTAACAGCTGCAGTGACCGGCTCGTTGCCCCTCTTTGATAAAACATGGGGACCATGTATACACCTGTCAGACGAATTTAGGGAACTAACCTGCCCTTTCTACCTGCACATCTTAGACTGACAAATTCTCCCCAGAACTCCCTTTAAATAGGCTGACTGTTGAGACTCTAGGGCTTTCCCATCCACACTGAACGTTTTGAGTCTGTACACTGATCTGGGTACATTTTGCGTTATAGGTACAGCAATACTGGTATAGAACTCAGTACCCAATAGAATAAGAATAATGGACAACTACTTGAAATTCCAGAAACAATTAAACACCTGGAACTTTCCATGCACTTAATTATTTCAATCAGGCAATCCCCCCCACCAAAAAAACTTGTTAGGTTTTAACCCGCAAAACTGAATATACTCTCACACTCTTCGTCAAAACCTCATGTATATGTGTAGTGATGTTGGTCACACACAAATCAGAGCATATTCTTGAAACATACAAACCTCAACCAATACTGATGAATGCCAAACTACAACACCCTCCCTTTAAACATGCACTCCAAAAAGGTGACCAGGAATCCAATGCAAATATGAGAGATATGCAGCTTTGTCTTTGTTATGAAGTGCTATATAAATGCTGTAATTCACTTCTACAGAACAGGGCGGAAAGATATGAATGGAGACTAGAAAAACAATAAGGAGAAGAGACTTGATAGAGGTAGAAACTGTAAATAGATTCAGATGAAACACTGCATGTAATGTTTGCCAAGTAATGTTATAAAAACAAATACAAACAATTTGAAAATAAAGGGGTAAAGATAGGTTTACCTTGCCTTGCAGAGAGAACTGCAGCAACTAACTGCATAAGGATAAGTTACTTACCTGTAAATGCTAGTTTTCTTCCAGGGGTATGCTCATCAAAGTCATAAACACTGAATATTCCCGCCCACGTGCAAGGACCCCGGAGCATATATAAAGACACATGCATTTGCCTCAAATGTGTATGTTTTCAAACAGACTAAAAATGTCCTATGCTTGTGAAGTTTTTCTTTAATCAAACTCCTCAATAAGAGGTAAAACCTTTCTGCAATCAAAGAAGAGAGCATAGAAAGTGTAAACATTTCCATGTAGTGTAGAGAGAAAAACTGCAGTGAAAATACAGGGGCAATATTAGCCAATAGGCTGCATCCTAATTACCAGAACCAAAAAACTGGCACTCTGCATTTAAGACCCAGAGCACCTCCAGTATCCCACCATGCCTCAGAGGTGACAGTTGGGTTAGAGTTAGGTCAATACTTTTTTATGGTGATAAGAAGAATAGGCTAGAAACATGAAAACTGCTGTACCTCCAGAATTACGTCCGGGGAGGAGGGAGGTTTGTTTATGACTTTGATGAGGGTACCCCTGGAAGAGAACTAGGATTTACAGGGCAGTAGCTTATCCTTCTCTTACAGGGGATCCTCATCAATAGTAATAAACATTGAATAGATTAGAAAGCCCATCCCATACCCCGGCGGACGGAGAGGTGGAAGCACAAGCAGTTTACTTGTCTTAGTTAAATAAATGTCTTAATGATGACTGACCCACTTGAGTGTCTGCCTTAGCATCTGAATCTAGACAGTAATGCCATGTAAAGGTATGTACTGATCTTCATGTTGCAGCCTTGCAGATTTCGGAAATGGGTACATTCCTCAGAAGGGCTGATGTTGCCACCTTGCCCCTTGTCGGATGAGCTTTAGGCCTGGCAGTCAATTGTTTGTTAGCCAATTGGTAAGCAAACAATACATGAGATTACCCACCTGGAAATAGTCTGGTTTGAGGCAGCTCTGCCCGTTCTCATGTGGCCATAGTTCATGAATAATTGATCAGACTGTCTGATGCATTTAGTCTTATTGAGATAAAACACTCTTTTCAAGTCTAGGGAGTACAGAGTTCTCTCTGCTGGCGTAGATGGTTTGGGGAAGAATGTTGGAAGAGATATGGTCTGATTAATATGAAAGTCAGAAACCACCTTAGGTAGGAATACAGGAAGGAATCTTAAAATCACCCTGTTATCATGAAACACTGTACAGGGTTCTTTTGAACAGAGAGCCTAAGTTTCGATGACTCTTCTGGCTGAAGTAATCGCAACAAGAAAAGTTGTCAGCCATGCAAGATGTTGTAAAGAGGCTTTGTGTATAGGCTCAAAAGGAGGACCCATGTGTCTAGAGAAGGCTATGTTCAATTCCCACGGAGGGGAAGGTGCACAAACTGGTGGAAACACTTTTCTCAAGCCCTCTAGGAAATCCTTAACCACTGGCATAGTAAAGAATGACATTTGTGAGGGCGATTTACTATAAGCAGTAATGGCTGACAAATATACCTTAATTGAAAAAAAAACCTGCAATCCTGATTTCGCAAGGTGAAGGAGGTTGAGCCAGAATTGGATCGAAGTCGTTCTGGACGCACCACATGTAGAATCTTTTCCACTTGAATGCATAAGAGCGCCGTGTTGAGGGTCTTTTGGACTCTATTAGAATATTCATGCATTCCTGTGAGAAGCCTAGATGGCCATACTGCTGGAATTCAGGGGCCATGCCCTCAAGCTCAGTGAGTGAAGGTTGGGATGAAAAACCTTCCCCTGTAATTTGTGGAGAAGATCCGGTCTGCACGGAAGCCTCTTCTGGAGGAGATCGGTGTACCACCATTGACGGGCCATTCTGGGGCTATTAGTACCATCCTGGTTTTGCCCCTGTAGAATTTGTTGATCACTGTGGGAATTAGAGGAATGGGAGGAAAAGCGTAGAGAAATGTCTCTGAGCAGTCTATCAACAGGGCATTCCTCTTTGTCCCTGGTCGGTAAAACCTGGATGCGAAGTCTCAGCATTTTTTGTTATTGTCGGCAAACAGGTCTAACTGAGGATACCCCCAATTGTTGGAAAATGTAGCTTATGATGTCATCGTGAAGCACCCAGTCGTGTGAGTCTGAAAAACTTTGGCTGAGGGAATCTGCTCGTGTGTTCTGGTCTCTGGAAGGTGAACCACTGTAATAGACAGCCTTATCGCTAGTAGCCAATGCCAGATGGTTTGTGACTTTCGAGATAGAGGGCGAGATTGAGTGCCCCCCTGTTTGTTCAAATACTATATCGTGGTCGTGTTGTCTGTTTGTACTAAGATGGAGCTGTCCTTGATGGATGGGTAAAAGGACTTGAGGGCTAGATGCACCGTCCTCAGTTCCAGCAGATTGATGTGATATTGCTGCTCTTTGTCTGACCACATTCCTTGGACTTGGAGAGGGCCCATGTGAGCCCCCCAGCCCTGAAGCGATGCATCCGTTACCAGCATCTGGGTAGGAATGCTCCGATGAAAAGCGACCCCTACCAACAGATGGTGTTGGTGAGTCCACCATTGTAGTGAGTTCTTTGCCACCAGTGAGAGAGTTATTCTGTCGTCCCATTTGTATGCAAATTGGCTCCACTGATCATCCAGGTTTTCTTGAAGAGCTCTCATGTGTAACGTGGCATTCAGAACAATGGACATGCAGGAAGCCATGGAACCCAGGAGTGATGCTATTTGTCTGGCCATTGGTTGTAGAGTGTGAAGTATGCTGTGACATGTCTGTGCTATTGATAATAGTCTCTCCTCCGAAGGATACACTTTTTTGAGGTTTGTGTCCAGTGCTGCTCCCAAGTAGTGGAGCCTCTGGGTTGGAGTCCATATGGATTTCTATAGATTTACTTGAAGGTCTAGGGATTTGAAGGTATCCAAAGTGATTGTGAGGTGTTGCAAGGTTTGGACTGAAGTGCTGCCTTTCAGTAACCAATGGTCGAGGTTGATCTTTTTCTATCTCAAGTGTACTGCTACTGTTGCTACACATTTGGAAAATGTTTGAGGGGCTGATTTTAGCCCAAAGGGTAGTACTCTGTATTGGTAGTGTTGGGATGCAACTACGAAGCGGAGGAATATGCGGTGTTTTACTGCCACTGGGGTGTGAAAATATGCATCCTGTAGATCTATGGAACATACCCAGTCCCCTTGATGGATTTGGGAAAGATTTGATGAAGGGCCAGCATTCAGAATTTTTCTTTTTGAATATACTTGTTGAGATGTCTCAGATCCAAAATAGGTCTGAAAGCTCTGACTGGACCTTTCTTCAGTACCAGGAAATCTCCTCTTTGCGAAGGTGGAACTTTCTGAATAGCTCTTTTTTGCAGTAGAATAATAACCTCTTTCTGCAGGAGAAGCTGGTGATGACAATCTGTTTTTGTTGGTTGCACCGGAGGAGGAGGTGACTTGAAACGTAGAGCATCCCCATTTTTGACAATATTTAGCACCTATTTGTCTTTTGTTAACGAGCGCCAGTTGTTTATATAGTTTGTGATACTTCCCCCCCACTGGAGTGGGTGACAGGAACAGGGGAAGCGAGACCTCATTGTTTCCCTGATGTTTTTGTTGCAGACTGTATTTTGCCTGCTGGAGCCACGTTCGTTCCCTTGTTGTTTTTCGGGACTGGTAGAAAGGTCGTCCTTGTCTTTGCTGTTGTCTTTGTGCCCAGTGAGGAGCTTGAACCCTCTGCTGGTATGGGCGTCTATCATAGAGCCTACACCTTCTACATTATTCCTTGCTTTTTTCTCTCCCCACGGCCTTGAGTTTGCCTAGTTCAGATTTCTTCTTGGCCATTTCCTCATCTGTGTGGACCCCAAATAAAGAATTTCCAGTGAATGAGAGGTTCAAGCTGCAATGTTGGGCCTCTGGTGTGAGTCCTGGTAGGCGAAGCCAAGATGATCCGTGAGCAGCTAGATTTGAACCATCACCAGCCGCGCTGATTACCTGATTGGCTATTAGGCCTCGTTCTTGTAGGATTTCTTGAAAATCCTGTCAGTCTTCCCTAGGTAGTTTGTCGACAAACCTGTTGAGAGACCCACAGAGATCAGTCATACCTTCCTAAAAGTGCAGATGCACTAGATACCTTCATAAAGGAAGCGAAGGTACCACACATCTTCCTCCCCAACTAGCCCAGATGCTTTCTCTCCTTGTCTGGTGGGACTGTTGATGATGATGCCACTGAATGGGTTTTCCTGGCTGGAGCTAGAATGACAGAATCTGGTGGAGGATTGGTTCTAAGAAAAAAAGGGTCCTGGTCTGGGGCCTTGTATGTCTTTAGGATTCTTGCAGGTGCTGCACGCAAGCTTGCTGGTGTCAGGAAAGTATCCATGACTGGTTGAAAAATCCCAGGAACTAGCAGTAAAAGCTGTCTAGAAGAGGAGCAATGGTGCAGCTTTTCTAATATTACAGACGATGACACTGTAGGTTCAGGAAGGTCTATATTAAGCTTATGAGCTCCTCTAAGCAACACCTCATTAAAAGTGTTTATTTCGTCCACTGAAGAGACTCTTGCCGGAGGAGAGTCTGTTTGCGTTGGCGAACAGTCTCTAATAGAAGACGTAGAAGCAGTAGACCAGGAAGAAGATCTGCGCCTCTGGTGATGGGATTGAGAGACCTGGGATCTTGACCTTGGTCAGGATGTCTGTGGCGACCTGCTCCTTGTGCGCGATCACTGAGTACTGCGCCGTAGTCATAGAGCAGGTTGTTCTGTAGAAGATGGTACTGTCGCCCGCTTGGATGGAGGCATTGGAGATGGTGTCATTGGAAAGGATGCTGAGGGTGAGTACAATCATGAGTACTAAGAGTCTGGAGATTGATAAGCCAGGCTCTTGTTAAGGCTTTCTAACCTCCTTGATGAAAGATTCATAGGAGAGACCTGCCTAGAGTGTGACGAGGCCCTCGAGGACGCGATAGATGACCTACTTGGTATGGTCACGATAGGGTCCTGCGTATGTGGCACTGACGTTGTGAAGGTTGCAGTAGGTGAAGATTGTCTTTGTGCTGTCTCTGGTCGACATTGTGGCGAGCATGAAACGTGTTGAGAAGTTCGTTTCAACGTTAACTGAGCAGGTGAGGAGGGTCTCGACGTCGAACGACGATGTAGTTCCATCAACGGAGAACGTTCATATCTTGACGTCGAGTGTTTTGCTGGAGGTGAATATGTCTTGACGTTGAATGCCTCAACATCGAACGCCTTGATGCCAAGTGATGGGCCACCGGGGGAGTGTGTCTCGATGTCGAAGGGCGTCTTGTTGCCATTGGTGGAGACCTCGATCTTTGCCTTGACGTTATCTGCGACGTTGATTGTTTCAACATCAATGGGTCTAGGTATGCCCTTGATGGAATTTCAGTACGTCGGTGCTGGCTCGAGGTTGAGTGGTGGGTGACTGCAGATGGAGACTTATCCATCGGAGGTGTCTGTGTCTTCGACGTTATGTCCTTTGACGTGGCATGTGTCGCTGTTGACGGAAGGGTGCTCCTCGACGTCTGTTGACGACGTTGATGCGCCTACGACGGGAGCGATGACGCCGACAGGGAACAAACAGGTATCTTCCTACCTGCTGAGGTAGATCTTCCTCGCCGTCTGTCTGAAGAAACTCTTTCCCTGGAGACCTTCTTCTGAAGGAATGTGGATGACGTTTTGTCCCTCTCATGCAGGCCATGGAGACTAATTCTTTCTCTGTCTTTTAAAGTTCTTATTAACAGATTCTGGCAGTGCTTGCAGGACTCAGGACAGTGGCTTTGAGGTAAGCCCACTATGCAGACTGAGACCCTCATTACAACCCTAGCGGTAAATTTCGCCTACCGCCGTGCTGAACGCCGCCAACATACCGTGGCCGCGGCGGAAATCCGCTACAGGTATTACGACACACATCGCGGAATCCGCCACAATATAGACACCAACACAAGTCTGCCACACCAAAGGTCAATGACAAATTAGCGATACCAAAACCCACACCGACACGCCAACAGGAATACGCCCACACTGTCACGACCCACGAATCAATATGGCGGTCTTTCAACCGCAGTAATCCATTGGCAGTACACACCGCCACACTCAAAATACACACACACTTACAAAACACAACTACATTAGACAATTCAAAATACAAACACCTGGTACAAATACACACACCACACCCTCACAACACTATAAAACACACACCCACATGACCCACAACCCCTTACAACAATTTTTTTTAAAGAAGCAGAGAGAGAGAATAGCAAACACAACACCAGCATCCACAGGCACACAACACCATCACTCATACAACATCCACGCACCTCAAACAACACACCCCAACACAACACATCACACAGCGCAACAAACATCACCTCACACATTACCCACACCACATCATGGCACCTCAGAGACACCCAAGGTTTTCTGAGGAGGAACTCAGGGTCATGGTGGAGGAAATCATCCGGGTAGAGCCACAGCTTTTCGGATCACAGGTGCAGCAAACCTCCATTGCTAGGAAGATGGAGCTATGGCGGAGAATCGTCGACAGGATCAACGTAGTGGGACAGCATCCAAGAACACGGGATGACATCAGGAAGAGGTGGAATGACCTATGGGGGAAGGTGCGTTCCGTGGTATCCAGACACCAGATAGCAGTACAGACGACTGGCGGTGGACCCTCACCTCCTCCCCCACAACTAACAACATGGGAGGAGCAAGTCTTGGCAATACCTCATCCTGAGGACCTGGCAGGAGTAGCAGGAGGACTGGACTCTGGTAAGTCATATCTTTACTACTATATCCCCCCACCCCACCTGCATGCCATCACATACCCCCACCCTGACCCTCACCCCCATCACTCCAACACCTCACATATGCCCCACCATTACAACCCACCCATCCCAATACCAAGCCCTGCATGCAACACATCTGCATAGACACCCGTCACCAAAGCATGTCCAGTACAGATACTCACCCAGGCCCCAAAATCACTAATCACACAAGGGCCAACACAATAATGCAAGCACAGGAGTAAAGGGTAACTCACCCATTGTACAAGATGACACACACAGATACAATAACTATGCATTTACACCCCAACAGGACCCCTACCCAACATTACCAGACAGGAGGTGCCAGACCTATCCAGTCTCCCCACAGAAGAGACCCACAGTGATGACAGCAGCTCTGCAGGCCTGGATCAAGATGACCAGCCCAGCCCATTAGGGACCTCTGGGCAGTCGGTTCCCCTGCCACAGTCACAAACCACCACAACCCGCCCCCTCAGGAAACACCAGCACAGCACCCACCCAGCGGGTCCATACTTCTGTCCCCAGGACACATCAATCAGAAGTGGGTCCACCACTACAGGGACCCCAGGCAAACCCACCAACCCAAGACAATCAGGGACCTGGGGTCAGTGGCATTGGGCACACGGTTCAGGGGACAGAGGCACAGGATAACAGGGAAACTGGGAGGACTGCTGTGCGACAGGGGGAGGACAGGCCCAGGGAACCTACTCTCCACAAAGCACTCTCCAACATCATGGGGGCATACCATCATTCCCAGGAGACCATGGGCACGGTACTGGCCAAGTTTCAGGAGACCCAGCGGATGCAGGAGGAACACTACCTGGGGATCAGGGAGGACTTGAAGTCCATCAACACCACCCTGCTCACCATTGCAGGAGTGCTGGCAGACCTGGCCAGCACCATAAGGGACACAGTGGCACACAAACGGGCCCCTGACACTAGCCTGAACGATGAACAGCCCTCCACCTCCGCTGGCGCCAGTGGACAGGAGGTCCCGCCACAGGACCAACAGGCCACCAGCACCCCACCCCCTACAGAAGGAGAACCAGCCCGCAAACGGTCCCGGAAATCCAGGAACAAGACAGAGAACATTGCCAAGACCCCCGCCAGGAAATAACACTCTCCTGATTGTCACCCTTCTGTCCCACTTTGTCACCCTGACAACTTTGAACTGCCATTACTCCACTTCCTATGCCCCCTTGGACAATGCACCTGTGAGACCAATAGACTGGGCTCTACCATGGACATTCCTCCACGATCACCCCAGCCCATTGCACAGCCCCCTCCACTAATTAGCACAGAAATAAACACCCTTGAATCACAAATCAATCTGGAGTCAGTCTGTACTTTTAATGTGTAATTGCAAACTCTCAGAAATATAGCAATGTAAATGTTCATGTTCACATTCCAATGTTAGACAGTTGTTGGACAGCAGTAAACATAGCAGAAGGCAGAACGTGGGACCTAGATCTGTGAAATGGAAAACCAAAGTGAAATGTCAGGGTCCATACACAGAGGTAAAAAGGCAGATCTGTGCAATGTCCTACAGTAGTATGATATGAGAGGAGCAGTGCCATCCTCTTTCCTGTGTCTCACTGGAAGTATTGCATGATGATGTTGTTTCGGTTGTCTATATCTTCTTCTTCTGCCTCCTCTTCTTCACTGTCCACAGACTCCACAGCTGCCACAAGACCATCATCAGGCCCATCCTCATACAGAAAAGGCACCTTGTGTCACAAAGCCAGGTTGTGCAACATACAGCATGCCACGATGATCTGGCACACCTTCTTCGGTGAGTAGTATAGGGACCCACCAGTCAGATGGAAGCACCGGAATCTGACCTTCAGGAGGCCGAAGGTGCGCTCTATTATCCTCCTTGTTTTCCCATGTGCCTCATTGTAGCGTTCCTCTGGCCTTGTCCTGGGATTACTCACTGGGGTCAGTAGCCATGACAGGTTGGGGTAACCGGAGTCATCTGCAAATATTGAGGGACAACTGTTAGACATCCTCCAACCCTTAGGGACTCTCCCATACCGGACACCTATGTCAACTGTGTTGGGACCTTGGGCTCACCTATTAGCCACACCCGGTGCCTCTGGAGTTGCCCCATCACATTAGGGATACTGCTATTCCTCAAAATGTAAGCATCATGCACTGAGCAAGGATACTTGGCATTGACATGGGAGATGTACTGGTCTGCCAAACACACCATCTGCACATTCATAGAATGGTAGCTTTTGCGGTTTCTGTACACCTGTTCATTCCTGCGTGGGGGGACAAATGCCACATGTGTACCATCAATGGCACCAATGATGTTGGGGATATGTCCCAGGGCATAGAAGTCACCTTTCACTGTGGGCAAATCCTCCACCTGAGGGAAAACGATGTAGCTGTGCATGTGTTTCAGCAGGGCAGACAACACTCTGGACAACACGTTAGAGAACATTGGCTGTGACATCCCTGATGCCATGGCCACTGTTGTTTGAAAGGACCCACTTGCCAGGAAATGGAGTACTGACAGGACCTGCACTAGAGGGGGGATTCCTGTGGGATGGTGGATAGCTGACATCAGGTCTGGCTCCAACTGGGCACACAGTTCATCGATTGTGGCACGATCAAGTCTGTAGGTGATACTGATGTATCTGTCTTCCATTGTTGACAGGTCCACCAGGGGTCTGTATACCGGAGGATGACGCCATCTCATCACCTGCCCCAGCAGAAGTGCCCTATGGAGGAGAAAGGTGAGCAGAGGGTCATACACCAAATAGGTTTCACAAGGTTGTATAGAACAATCGCGATGTAATCGGTGTGTGACGCTGTCTATCCGTATACCTGGCCAAAAGTGCTGTGACGCAGTTAGTTGCCCTGCCATGTGCCCCCCTGAAATGGCAGTTGCCTGACCTGTAGGGAGGGACAAGGGGAAATGAGGTAACAGCGCTGGCGCAATTCAGCATTGGTTATCATTGGGCCTTAAGGGTTCCAGGAGCCAATGACGATGTACGCCGGCGGTGACGGTACGCACCGCCACAGACGTGACCATCATTTTCTATCTGTTCACTCACTTGATACCTGACCTTCAACAGGAGAGGACCTACACTGCAAGTGCTGCTGTGACCTGAGTCTGGAAGCGACAATGGCTACAGTGTCTGGGGAAAGGGCCCCTGCCTTCACTGCGGAGGAGTTGGAGAAACTGGTGGATGGGGTTCTCCCCCAGTACATGCTACTCTACGGTCCTCCAGACAAACAGGTGAGTACACTGTGAGCATGATGCATGGCACATAAATGTATGGAGTGTCGTGGATGGAAGAGACTGGTGGGGTAGAGGCCAGCATGTGAGGATGGTGAGTGTATGTCTGGGCCAGGGTGGGAGGTTTGTGGCCAATGAGTAAGAAGAACCGGACGGGGGAGTAACATCCATTCTTACTTCACTATTCCTCTAGGTCAGCGCCCACCAGAAGAAGGGGATTTGCCGTGCCATCGCCAAGTAAGTGCGGCCCCTGGGGGTCTACCACAGACGGAGCACCCACTGCCGCAAAAGATGGGAGGACCTGAGCCGCTGGAACAAGAAGACGGCGGAGGCCCAGCTGGGGATGGCCTCCCAACGTGGAAGGGGTGCCCGTCGCACCATGACCCCCCTGGTGTACCGGATCCTGGCGGTGGCATATCCTGAGTTGGATGGGCGCTTGAGGGCATGACAGCAGCCACAAGGGGGTGAGTGCAGTCTCATTCAGCTGACTCTGCGCGCTTAATGAGGTTTCTGGGTAGGGGAAGTGGGCTGTGGGTTCCCCTAGGCCAGGGCAGACGCGCCAAGGTAGATCCATTGTTTTGCAGGTTCAGTGCCAATCCAACCCCAAAAGTGGTAGTGGCCCTCTACACCTAGTCAGGCTCCAGTGGGTTGCAGCTGTGCATCAAATGGGTCTAGGCAGAGCCCCCATGGGCATGTGCTTTTCCCCTGAACTGTTTGTGCATGGACGAGTGCATATGGCTGCTCCCTGTGTGTTGTGTCCGCCAACGGTAGTGGTGTTGCAGGCATTGACCATCATGTGTCTCTTCTGTCTTTCCCCCCCTTTTTGTTTTGTCACCCTGTCCTTGTGTGCATTAGCATCATCTGGCAGAGGAGCATTGGCACCGGAGCAGGAGGGAGCTGCAACCCACATGGCCCTGGAGGGTGAATTAACGGAGTCTGAAGGCACCAGTGGGACGGAGGGCGAGGGGAGCTCCACGACGGGGACAGGAGGAGACACCAGCGACTCCTCCTCTGATGGGAGCTCCCTATTCGGTGGTGGGCACCCCTGTGCCCACCGCATCAACAGGTACCGCTGCCACCCCCCCTACCAGCACCGCCCTCTCAGCAGCCCCTCAGCGTGTTTCCCGTGCCCGCTCACCCAGGAGGGTGGGCATCTCTTTCGCCCCAGGCACCTTAGGCCCTGCCCCAGTCAGCCCAGCTGCCCTCAGTGAGGAGGCTATTGACCTCCTGAGATCCCTCACTGTTGGGCAATCAACCATTTTGAATGCCATCCAGGGTGTCGAGAGGCATTTGCAACAAACAAATGCATACAACAGAGAACATTTCAGACTCTGGCCTCAGCACTGATGGCAGCCATTGTCCCTGTGTCCAGCCTCCCCCCTCCAACTTCCACTACCCAGACCCAATCCCCTGTACCTCAGCCTATCCCAAGCACACCATCAGACCAGCATGCACACTTAACACACAAGAATGGACATGGCAAACATAAGCACCACACATCCCACAGGCACTCACACAAGCACCATTCCCATGCAGACACACCAACATCCACTGCCTCCACAGTGTCCCCCTCCTCCACGTCCTCCTCCTCCCTCCCAGTCTCGTCTTCACTCACACCTGCATGCACTACATCCTCAGCCACTACCTCCATCGCCACTACCTCCATCACCAGCACGCCCATCACCACACACCACTCACGTGCATTCACCACCCCAACCATCATGCACACGTCCCGTGTCCTCTCCCAGTGTGTCTGTGAGCCCTCCTCCCAAAGTACACAAACCCAGCACCTCAGCCAACAAATCCTCCAGCACTGTGGTCCCTGCAAGACCGGGAACATCGAAGGCGGCACTCATCAGAGCTGCCAGTGTGCCACCTAGCGAGGCCAACGATCAGCCCATTCCACCACCTGCCAAGGTGAAGAAGGTGCCCACATGCCGTAGGGAAAAGCCACACCAACCACCCAGCAAGGCCTCCTCCATGCCAAAAGGAGACAGTGCCAAGGTCCCAGCAGCCACTTCCAAGGTGGGGAAGGGACACAAGGCTAAAGGGAAGTCAGCACAGGGCACGGAGCCTCCGGCTGAGGGACTGGTGTCACCCCTTCTGGCAAACAGAGCAGCAACCTGTACGGCAGTGGACACCGTCACCTGCACGTCTGCTGCCTCAGCAACAGTCCCCAGCATCATCCCCAGTGGGCAGCCGTCCGAGGGAGAAGTCCTGCTGTCTCCATCCACAGGTGCTGACACATGCACCACCGGCAGCACCTCCGCCACAGACACCGCCTCTGCCACCGCCACCAGCCCCGTGACTTGCATAGACAGTGCCACCACAGCCGACATGGAAAACATTCCCAGTGGACAGCCATCCGAGGCTGCAGGAGACGTCCTGGACCCTGCACAGCGTACGTGAGGCACCACAACTAGCACTGTTAGTACCAGCAGTTGGCAGGCAAAGTCACAGCAGGGTGGAGTGTCTCTCTGACTCCATGGAGTATCATGCTACCTGTTCCCAAGCAATCTCGTGGCATACACACTCAGGTGAGGGAATGGGACCTGCCACACAGCATGTGCAGCGCTCTGGGCACCATGCCCCCTCCAGAACCAGTGGAGAACTGCATCCACTACCCCAGTCCTTGGCAGGATGAAGCACTCTGGGCACAAAGCCCCCTCCAAAACCAGTTGAGAAGAGCATCCACTACCCCAGTCCTTGGCAGGATGAAGCACTCTGGGCACAAAGCCCCCTCCAGAACCAGTGGAGAACTACATCCACTACCCCAGTCCTTGGCAGGATGAAGCACTCTGGGCACAAAGCCGCCTCCAGAACCAGTGGAACATGTCACACACTTGAGAGACTGTGGCTTTGCACTCCCCAGGATAAAGCAGTGGGCAACCCACCCACTTGAGAGACTTGAGAGACTGTGGCTTTGCACTCCCCAGGATAAAGCTGTGGGCAAACCACCCACTTGAGAGACTTTGGCTTTGCACTCCCCAGGATAAAGCAGTGGGCAAACCTCCCACTTGAGAGACTTGAGAGACTGTGGCTTTGCACTTCCCAGGATAAAGCAGTGGGCAAACCACCCACTTGAGAGACTTGAGACTGTGGCTTTGCACTCCCCAGGATTAAGCAGTGGGCAAACCACCCAATTGAGACTGTGGCTTTGCACTCCCCAGGATAAAGCAGTGGGCAAACCACCCACTTTAGAGACTGTGGCTTTGCACTCCCCATGACCAATCTGTGGGCATGGAGCCCCCTCGTGGAGCAGTGGCGTCGTCCCTACATCCAGCTGAGGTGCCCCCCCTCCCCTTCCCCCTGAGGTGCCTGTTTATTTTCGACCTGATGCCCCAGCAGTGTTCTCTCTGTTTACAGTCAGGTATCATGTGTGGGCTTTGCCCATGAATTTTGGGACCACTGGTCCACGGACAATGATTGGAACACTATCTGGACTTGAGTAGTTGCTGTACATATTTGTAATACTGATCTGTTACAGACCTGTTTCCATATCTGACTTTTTGATGATTACACTCGTTACAATCATTTCATTTCATCCTTGCGTTCTTCCAGGGAGTATGGTGTTGTGGGTGGGGGGTGTGGGTATGGTGTTGTGGGTGGGGGTGTTGCGTGTGTGTGTCACTCTCTTTTTCCTCCCCCCTCCCCTGTGTGCTAGGTGCAGTACTCACCGTGGTCGTTGCCGCCGTCTTTACTGCTCCTGGTAGAAGAGAAGGTAAAGCAACATTGGTAGCACCTGAAGTTCAGGCTCCATGGCGTCCTGGTTATTCGTAGGGTGTCGAGAGGTGAGTGGGTTCCGTTCCAAAGACTGTTTCTGCCGTGCTTTTGATGGCATTGGTACAGCCCCGGAAAAGTTGGCGGATTGGTGCCTTGTAATGCAGTGGGTGGTACATTGTGTTACGCCTGTCTGTTGGCGGTTACCGCTGCGGTGTTTGTTTCTACCGCCGTGGCGATCGGAGTGTTAACCCCCTGGGTGCCCTGGACGAGGTGATCTCGTCCCAGCACACGGTTCCCGTGTGCCTGGGATGAGATCACCTTGTCCTGCACCCGGCCCACGGGGGGAGCGCTAGCGCTCCCCCCGTGTGCCCCCCACCCACACCCCCCCGGTCGTGGATGGAAGGAGAATCTCTTCCCCTTCCACCCTGACCCCCCCTCGGCAATCTGATGACATCAGCGCGCTCACAGCGCGCCGTCATCAAGTATTGCCAAGGACGCGCCGGAAGCCATTTGCTTCCAGCGCGTCGAGGGAAAGGATCTCCAACAGGTGAGTCCTTCCCTTTTTGGCCGTTTTGGGGCGGAAAACAGACACGGGGGGGAAGGAAAGGGTTTTTCCTTCCCCCACTGTGCCTGTTTTCAGTGTATTCCTGGTCCACGGGCGGGGTCCGCGATCGTGGACCAGGAATCCCCACTAGACACCAGGGATTTTTGGGCATATTTATTTTTGGGAGCGACCCCGTGGGCAAGGGTCGCTCCCATGGGGGGCTATTTTTCTCCATATTTCGCCCCCCCCGGGGGCAGATCGGCCGTTATTTCAGCCGATATGCCCCCAGGGGGGGGTCGAAAGCCACTAGACACCAGAGATTTCATTTTCACTAGGATTTTCTGGGGAGCGACCCCTTGGGCAAGGGTCGCTCTCCTTGGGGGCATAAATAATCCTTTTTCGGCCCCCCCGGGGGCAGATCGTCCATTTTTTCTACCGATCTACCCCAGGGGGGGTCGAAAGCCACTAGACACCAGGGATTTTATTTTCACTAGGATTTTTTGGGGAGCGACCCCTTGGGCAAGGGTATTTCCCCTTGGGGGCATAAATAATCCTTTTTCGCCCTCCCCCCCCCCCCCCAAGGGCAGATCGGCCGTTTTTTTGGCTGATCTGCCCCCAGGGGGGGTCGAAAACCACTAGACCACCAGGGATTATGTTTACCTTATGTTTTTGGGCAGCAACCCCTTAGGCAAGGGTCGCTGACCCGGGGGCAATAATTTTTTATATGTTTAGGGCAGAAACCACCAATATGCCAGGGATTTATTTTTTTTCCCCTTTTTTTGTTTTGTGCTGGGGGTGCCCCCTTTGGCAAGGGTCGCCCCCTAAAGGGGGCACAGAGCTGCTCTCCATTTCTGCCCCCCTTGGGGGAAGATCGGGCTATTTTGTTAGGCCTATCTGCCCCCAAGAGGGCAGAAGCCACCAACACATGTGGGGAAGTTTTTTTACATTTATTTTGCTCCCCTTAGTTTTTTGTGTGCTGGGGGCACCCCTATTCGCCCCCTTTTGCAAGGGTAGCCCCCCCCAAAACAGGGTACAGAGCTGTTGGCAATTTCTGCCCCCTTGGGGGAAGATCGGCCTATTTTTTTTGGCCCATCTGCCCCCAAAGGTGGCAGAAGCCACTTAGTCACCAGGGACAGTTTCAAAGTTCTTGGTGGCTGGGTGTTTTTCAACTGGCAAAGAATTTGTATTTGTGATTATAACAGTTTATTTCTTCTTTTTGTTCTAGTTCAAAGCTTTTGCTTCCTTTGCTGTGGATCCTTGCGGTTTTGGCAGTAGTTGTCCTGCGGTTTGCATAGTTGCATGTTTTAGGTAAGTGAAAGCAATGTACTCCAAAGGAGTATTGTTGACATGCATGAATGACATGTTTGTAGGTGGTGTACTAAATGTAGTATTGTGTGTGAAATTGTCCTTAGATTTGGGCACAATGATATTTGTGTTGTCATATGTCTAATTTTCTTTTTTCTTTTTAGTGGGATATCATTGGTGATTGCTGTGTCTGTGCAGAGTAGTTGCTGGTGAGTAGCTTTTTCAGGCAAGTGAGTGGTATAGTTTTTTAGCACATAACTCTTTGTGATAAAGCTACACTTTGTTTATTACTTATTTTAATGCTGTTGGTTGTTGGCAATCCATTTGTTGTTAGTGAGGATCATGGCTAGCCGCAGAGTGACTGCTCAGCAGGTTGTTGGCATGCTTTTTGAGTCGTCTTCAGACCATGATTACGAGACTGACTGCATCTGAGGCAGAGGAGGAAGTGAGAGATTCTGGCAGTGAGTTTTCTGTCTGAGAGGATTCTTCTGATGAGGAAGCCACTCTTAGTGCAGATAAAGGGCCTGTTTTAGAGTTCTGGAATCAGAGAGGAGCCACAAATTTCCTTCCACCCAGCGTTCCCCTCAGTCTCCCAAGTAAAATGACACCTCACTTGTGTGGGTCCCCAAAGCAGAGTCAGCCTAAAGATGTAGAAGAATATGTCCTTATCAACTCGCTTACTATTCCCTCTATCTCTACAAGCTTTTGGCCTTATTCTGTTGCAGGCACCTGGCCCACCCACACAAGTGAGGTATCATTTTTATCGGGAGACTTGGGGGAACGCTGGGTGGAAGGAAATTTGTGGCTCCTCTCAGATTCCAGAACTCTCTGTCACCGAAATGTGAGGAAAAAGTGTCTTTTTAGCCAACTTTTGAGGTTTTCAAAGGATTCTGGGTAACAGAACCTGGTGAGAGCCCCACAAGTCACCCCGTCCTGGATTCCCCTAGGTCTCTAGTTTTCAGAAATGCACAGGTTTGATAGGTTTCCAAAGGTGCCGGCTGAGCTAGAGGCCAAAATCCACAGGTAGGCACTTCGCAAAAAATACCTCTGTTTTCTGTAGAAAAATGTGATGTGTCCACGTTGTGTTTTGGAGCATTTCCTGTTGCGGGCACTCTGCCTACCCACACAAGTGAGGTACCATTTTTATCGGGAGACTCGGGGAACGCTGGGTGGAGGGAAATTTGTGGCTCCTCCCAGATTCCAGAACTCTCTGTCACCGAAATGTGAGGAAAAAGTGTCTTTTTAGCCAACTTTTGAGGTTTGCAAAGGATTCCTGGTAACAGAACCTAGTGAGAGCCCCACAAGTCACCCCGTCCTGGATTCCCCTAGGTCTCTAGTTTTAAAAAATGCACAGGTTTGGTAGGTTTCCCTAGGTGCCGGCTGAGCTAGAGGCCAAAATCCACAGGTAGGCACTTCGCAAAAAATACCTCTGTTTTCTGTAGAAAAATGTGATGTGTCCACGTTGTGTTTTGGAGCATTTCCTGTTGCGGGCACTCTGCCTACCCACACAAGTGAGGTACCATTTTTATCGGGAGACTCGGGGAACGCTGGGTGGAGGGAAATTTGTGGCTCCTCCCAGATTCCAGAACTCTCTGTTACCGAAATGTGCGGAAAAATTGTTTTTTTATCCAAATTGTGAGGTTTGCAAAGGATTCTGGGTAACAGAAACGGGTGAGAGCCTCACAAGTTACCCCGTCTTGGATTCCTCTAGGTTTAAAAAATGCACAGGTTTGGTAGGTCTCCCTAGGTGCCAGCTGAGCTAGAGGCCAAAATCCACAGGTAGGCACTTTGCAAAAAACACCTCTGTTGGGTTTTGGGGCATTTCCTGTCGCGGGCACTAGGCCTACCCACACAAGTGAGGTATCATTTTTATCGGGAGGCTTGGGGGAACATAGAATAGCAAAACAAGTGTTATTGCCCCTTGTCTTTCTCTACATTTTTTCCTTCCAAATATAAGAAAGTGGGGTAAAAAAAACGTCTATTTGAGAAATGCCCTGTAATTCACATGCTAGTATGGGCACCCCAGAATTCAGAGATGTGCAAATAACCACTGCTCCTCAACACCTTATCTGGTGCCCATTTTGGAAATACAAAGGTTTTCTTGATACCTATTTTTGACTCTTTATATTTCAGCAAATGAATTGCTGTATACCCGGTACAGAATGAAAACCCACTGCAAGGTGCAGCTCATTTGTTGGCTCTGGGTGCTTAGGGTTCTTGATGAACCTACAAGCCCTATATATCCCCGGCAACCAGAAGAGTCCAGCGGACGTAACAGTATATTGCTTTCAAAAAATCTGACATTTCAGGAAAAAGTTACAGAGTAAAACGTAGAGAAAAATGGCTGTTTTTTTCACCTCAATTTCAATATTTTTTTATTCCAGTTGTTATTTTCTGCAGGAAACCCTTGTAGAATCTACACAAATTACCCATTGCTGAATTCAGAACTTTGTCTACTTTTCAGAAATGTTTAGGTTTCTGGGATCCAGCATTGGTTCCACACCCATTTCTGTCACTGACTGGAAGGAGGCTGAAAGCACAACAAATCATAAAAATTGGGTATGTCCCAGTAAAATGGCAAAATTGTGTTGAAAAATTGGGTTTTCTGATTCAGGTCTGCCTGTTCCTGAAAGCTGGTGATTTTAGCACCACAAACCCTTTGTTGATGCCATTTTTAGGGAAAATAACACAAGCCTTCTCCCGCAGCCCTTTTTTCCCTTTTTTTAAATTTTTTATTTTTAGAAAAAATGAAATTTTCACTGTATTTTGGCTAATTTCTTGGCCTCCTTCAGGGGAACCCACAAAGTCTGGGTAACTGTAGAATCCCTAGGATGTTGGAAAAAAAGGACGCAAATTTGGCATGGGTTGCTCATGTGGACAAAAAGTTATGAGGGCCTAAGCGAGAACTATTCCAAATAAGCAAAAAAAGGCCTGGCAGCGAAGGGGTTAAAGTGGCTGTCCATGTAGGCGGTTTCCACCATGGTCGTGATTCCATTTTTTTTTTTTTACCGCCGGCCTGTTGGCGTTATTACCGCCGCTTTAACACCGACCGCCAGGGTTGTAATGAGGGCCCGAGTGTGGATCAGACTAAGCCTTCTTTTTGCCACAAGCAGGGCATGTTACAAAAAGGGAAGGCATTTTCCTTGGAGAAAAAGGCTATTTTACTCAGCAAAAGAGAAAATACGTCGAGCAAAATGAAGAAAACTGTGTTTCCAGAATTCTTTCTGGTAAAAATAAAAAAAATCTGAAAAAATGAGAGCTCAATGCTCCAGGATCCCTGACAGAATGAGCCAGAAAAAATAATAGACCTAACTGTAACCCAACTTTCACCTATGAAGCATGGTGGGATACTGGAGGTGCTCAGGGCCTTAAAGGTGCAGTGCTAGTTTTTTGGTTCTGCTATGTTAATTAGTATGCAGCCTATTGGCTAATAATGCCCCCATATTTTCACTGCAGTTTTTCTATCTACATGAAATTGTTTACACTTTCTATGCTCTCTCCATTGATTGCCGAAAAGTTTTACCTCTAATTGAGGAGTTTGCTTAAAGAAAAACTTCACAAAAATAAGACATTTTTACCCTGTTTGTCAACATAGACTGCATTATTGATTACACATGTATATAATATATATATATATATATACATATATATATATATATACTAAAATTCTCTACACGATTATTACTCCTACATATACATTTGATGCATATACATGTGTGTTTATATTTGCTCTGGTTCCCCGCACGTGGGCGGGAATATTCAGTGTTTATGACTATTGATGAGGATCCCCTGGAAGAGAAACAGAGATTCCGTTTTTTGTAGGATTCCTCTTTGATATACTAATTGCTTGTTGCAGTGAAACTTTCAACCACCTTCTTATTGGATACTATTCTCTTCCCAAACCTCCCTCCAAATAGCACTCTTCCGTAATCCCTTTTGCCTTGTTTGGGGCATTCAAAGCTTTGTTGCATTAGAAAAAGAGCCAGTGCTACCTAATGGTGGGCCTTCTTGGACCATGCGGTGCTTGAAGAATCAAGGCCTTCATAACACGCAGCAAATAAAATCTTGAAGTTGACTTGCGTGTTGTGACTCTACATTGAAGGACATTACTGACATCTGCTATGGTGGATCTCCTGAGGCAGAAAGACAACTTCTATTTGGCTACTATCATCAATAGTGTGAGAGTAAGGGAACTCTTGTCAGTTCCTCCTTTCAAACCTTTTTCCTGCCAAAGAAAAGGGTTTCAACTTTGGTAAAAAGAATACTTTCTCTGGCATCCCAAGTTAATATGGTCCTCTCTGCAAGTGTGAAGCAACTTAACATCTGAAGAATAGCCTGAAAGTTGTTCCCCAAGAACACTGTTTAACCATGGTAGTGGAATGTTTCACCTCTAGGTCAGACTATGTCAACATCTGCTATCTGGAGACTTCTACTAAGCTCCTCACCAAAATACTTCTGATCCAGATCACAACAGTGAGATTTGTTTCAGGTCTACACAAGGTTGACTAAGTCTCGGCAGCAAGAAGAAAGTTCCACTGCCTCCCAGTTCAGCAAAAAGTTCACTTTCCAGCTCTCTGTTTTGTCCTTCAAGCACTTTGTAGTACAGGAGCCCAAACAATCCTAGCTCAGGTTGCCAAGTATGCCTCTAATCGCAAGTGCCTCAGTGGTTCCTCGCTACATGTATGCTCACCTTGGAGGTAAAGCATTTTCTCTCTAACTTCTTATATATATAAATTGCCTACTTCCAGACCACCATGGATCACCTGTCCCTTCAGAAAAAAGCTTAAAGCCTTTTTATTTAACTGAGCTTTGACTATATTTCCAGCCAGCTTCTCCTTTCCATAGGTGCAACCTCTTTACTTTTTTGCCCACCCCTCTTGCTTGTTAGAACCAAAATGCTGTCTTGATGAATGCTGCACTTACAAATACCCGTTTCATTAATTCACTTGGCAAATAAAGATGCAAGAGTGACTGAAATGGCACCTGAGGAACAACACTTAAAATAAAAAAAAGGTTTTAAAAACAAACTGTCAAAAACAAAACTGACCTGAAAGAGTTGGCTGAAGGACCAACGAGTCCACTGAACATCACTTTCATTAAGGACAAATAAACCTAAAACAAAAGGTGTCATGTGGCAGATCCTTTGTGTGATAATGTGTGTTGCATACAAGACGGGCCTAACTGCATGAGAACACAACTGTATTTATTATTCACAAATATGTGCAGTGGACATAAGGCCTAGAACAAACATTTGCAATGCAATAGGTCTTGCATTTACTTGCATTGGACCTATTGGCATTGTAAATGAATAACCGGACTTTTTTGCAACATTAATTGATCAACCGTGCCGCATATTTTGGTCCTTTCTGCCACATAATTTCAGCAGCCCTGCATATAACTAAAGGGCTTGTAGGCCTACCTGAATATTTTTTTCAAACAAGGCCCTTAAAACACAAACTACTCCCACGTGCAAAGCATATTTACTTGGTAGTTGGTACAAGCGACATTGCCCCGGGCCATGAATAAATAATGGTACTCCAAGAATGTGTGCTTACTGGATCACTGTCCCTTTACTGCAGTCTGGGGAGTTGAACAAAATGCCCATGATTTTTCACACGCTTGAGGAGCGCCATTTCACATGATATTAATGATCCTCAGTCAGTCTTGAACTGAAATATTGGTTAAAATATATTGATAAATGTACAGCATAATCAACTGTAAGCTCTCCTCAAGGTTAGTTTTATAAATACACACACACAACTCAAGTTTCACAGACTCAAGCGTGTATAGTTCATCTAATCAGGTTTCTGCTTTGCAATTGCAGCTTGTATTGTGTTGTAAAAATAAAACTACAAGTCCCAGAATGCAAAGCAGAAACAAACTAAATGAGTGAATCACGCATCAAACTAGGGAGCTGGATAGCTCTATGAATACTACTCCAAGGGCTGGTTTCCAGCTTGTATCACGTTATAAAAATAAAACTTTCAAGTCCCAGAAAGCAAAGCAGAAACAAACAAAATGAGTGAATCACTTTTTTAATTAGGGAGCTGGACAACATACGAATACTACTCCAATGGCTGGTTTTTAACTTTATGATATTACAGATGGAATGTCCTCTTGAATAGTAGTGAATCACAGTAAGAACATTTCAATACCATAATGGTTTTCATTATGGACTGCAGCTACAGCTCATGAGCTGGGGTTGGCTGCCTGCACAGCATTTGGAAGGGGCCACAGTGCACAAATTTCGAAGGTATTTATTAAGGAGTTCAGTAAAGTTGTAATATTGTGCTTGAATAACTCATTATTCCTGGAGGCCCAAAAAACAAACATCTTCAAAGCAGAAAACAGCTTTAAAGCGCTATGCAGTAACATGGCTGCTGCATATAAATGTTAAAGCACTAAATACTGAGGCAACATACTTTTAAAGCTATTTTGGGTCAATATATTCCAAGTCTAGCCACTCCAGCCCCTTCAGCTCACTGTTAGAGCTGTTTTTTCCCCCCATTTCTGATGTTGTCCTGTTTAGAGTGCATCTAATGTAAAAATGTCAAAATAAATGTGGCTATCAATGTTATTTCTGAAGAGAGAACATACTTTTGTCTAGTGGAAGCTTGGAGTCATCCTAAGGTAGTACAGAGGGTCAATGTGCCTGCTGCAAAAAAATCTCAGAGTGCATATAATGTAAAAATATCAAAATAACTCTGGTGCTAAATGTTCCTTTTGGAGAGAGGGCATACTTGTCTAGTAGAAGCTTGGATTGATAATAAAGTAGCAAATTATGTTTTAAAGTAGTTTTCTTCTGTTTTGAGTGGAGAATATAACTGGAATTGGGGTTCCTCAAGTGTGGGATGGAAGACTTGTCATTTAAATAGTATAATGGGGGACCAGAGCAGGAGAGTAAAATGTTTTGTGATATGCCAAACCAAGCTTCTCCAACGAGAAGCTCGTTACCTACTGATAGCTCTCCAGCCACCCGCAAATAGCTCATCTCTGTGCAGTTCAAGCAACTAAATTAGAAGAATTTGCTGGCTTGAATTATATGTGCATCAATATTAAAAAAGTGTGAATTCGAGATAAGAACATTTGTATTTGCAGAACGTATAACCTGGTGTTTGGAGTAAAATAGTTGAATTTGGAAAATATATTTAAAACTGATATTTGAGTGTTAAATTATGTCATGTCTTGAAGACGATTTACTCATATTAGCACCTTGGTGATAGGGGAATTGTAGCTACGGCTGTTATGTATTACCCAGGTAAAGGCATCCCAAATCAATGAAAGTTTTTTTTTCTTTTTTTTCATTACTGCTGGCAACCCTGCCTGATGCACCGAGTTAATCACTAATGACAATTTTATATTGGATGGCTACAAACTTGTCTGATTTGGTCATGATTACAACACTAATAGAATTAGTAGCTTGTGATTTTCATTGAACATACATAGGCCTTTTTACAGAAATGATTGGAGACCTCTGTGCTAAACACTATCAGCAGATTGAATCTCTGTAGCAATACCAGTGACTGGAAAAAAGGGAATGTAGTCGCCTGCATCAAGGCTACCTTAAACCATCAGGGGACCGACCATTAAGGCGTTCGCGCATTCGGACCCCCCTTTTTAGTTAATGGCCAGCCCTGCCCCCCATAATGTAAGTTACCTGTTACCTTTTGTGCGTGCTCTTTTGCTCTTTCGTGCAGGACACAGAGAGATGTTGGGTGGCTTAGATGAAACACAGGTTTCATGTCTTTTGCAGAACAGGTGTCACCTTAAGCAGCGTTTCCCTAAGCAGTGACATACATGCCATGAAATGTTCGTACACATGGGTACACTGACGCGTATTCAGTCACACATACATCCATAAGCACACAGGGGGGAGGTATGCTCAGAGGCACAGGCAGGCTTAGAGACCATTCACAGAGATATACAAACACTTATTCAAAGTCAGCCCATCACACACTCAAGCAAGCACCACGCAGGTACAGGTACGCATACATAAAGGTACATGATAAAACACATCATGAGAACTCTTAATGCACCTGCGGAAGATGACTGGACTTACTATCTGTGACCTGAGAGGAGCCCAGAAGGACTAGACACCTCCCTCTTGTAAGCAGGACAAAGAGGTTGACTCCAAGGGTCAGCTGGCTGGCCTCCTTTGTGGCTCCTGGGAAACAAGTTGCCTTTCTCTAAATTTCCAAGCTGACCAATGGCACTTCGCCTGGACTGTACCTGGACAGGACCTTGTTGTTGGCCTCTGCCTGACACCCTTAGAATCTCTAAGGGTCACATGTACCACCATTTGTATAAGCGATTTCCTGCGAATCGCAATTATGAAATCCCTAAATCAAATGAATGAAACCTTTAGAGTTTCATTTGCGATTCTTAGTGGGTCGCAAAAGGACCTACCTCATGAATATTCATCAAGTAGATGACAATTTGCGACATTAGTAATCGCAGCCATCACAGAGATGGTGGCCTGCTGGGCTCAGCAGACCACCATGTGTGTGATCACTTTTAAATAAAGCAATCTCTTTTTTTTTTTTTTAACGCAGCCCATTTCCTTAAAGGAAAGCGGGCTGCGTTTAAAAAGAAAAAAAAATGAAACGTTTAATTTTTCAAGAGCAGGCAGTGGTCCGTGGAACCATTGCCTTCTCTTAAAAAATATTTTCCCCACCATTCTCAAAAAGGAAGGGGTCCATTCCCGTTTGAGAACGGGTTTCTACCAACTTTGTATTCGGAGTAAACTGCAAATGTTTTGTGACCGCATTTTGGTCCCAAAACATTTGTACATACCTTTCCCATTCGGTATTAGAAAGGGATGCCCTCAACACACCCTTTCTAACACCGAATGGCAAAACCCAAAGTGCGATTCGGTAGCAAGTTACCGAATGGTAATTTGGGCTTTGAACATCCCAAAAATCATTTTTCTAGTCGCAAACGGGGCGATTCTGCTAACTGGCCTGTTTGCAACTAAAAAAATTATTTGTACATGTGGCCCTAAATGCCTTGCCCTGAGATCCTAGGAGCCTTAGAAGTATACTCCTGTGATTGTCTGGGTACCAGAAGAAAGCTTGAAAACTTTTCTTCCATGGGGACCCACAGGAAAAAGTATCTGACCGGCAGTTCCGCAACATCGGACTGAATTTCAGTTTCATCCTACTCAAGCCTCCCAGCACTTCCGAAAAAGCAACTAAGTCCCAGTCAATTCCACAGCAGCGGCTATAATTTAAGTGGCATCTCATTTTGGAAAGGATTTTTCTTTTTCTAAAATGGCAAAGTCCCTTTGTGCACTAGGACTTAGAAGGACGTTTTTCTTCAAACAAATGACAAAGTCCCTTTCTGAAGCGGGACTTGAACATTTTTGGGGGCTTTTTGACTTCCAGATTTTTTGCGGGGACCAATTCAATTGGTGTATTTGACCACAGCGCTGCCGTGGTCAGCCTCAAATTGAACCTAAGTCCCGGTCTTCCTCTTTCATGGACTACCTTTGGCTTTTTGGCACTATTTCTACTTAAAACTTTAAAAAATCTTATCTCTGGTTGCCCCTATTAAATTTGTTGTTGTTTTGGTTTAATTGTGTTTATTACATATTACTTATATTGCTTACTGTTTTTACTTTATTACTGTTTTGGTTCTGCAAAAATACTTTAAACATTGCCCTAAGTTGAGCCTGTCTGCTCTGTGCCATAGGTACCATGTGTGTGCATGATTGCCATGTTTTTTTTTTTACTTAAAAGCTCCATGATTTCGGATATTTTCAGACTAACAGGATAGAGAAGGGATGTTTTTCACTTCTCAGGCGCACCTTGTAAGAAGCTAGATTAAGTGTTGAAGGAGGTAAGTACTCAAGTGATGACAATCCTGGTCAGGGTGAGGACCTAAAGTCACTAAATTAACCTTATGTCAACACCCTGGAAGCTTAGGCTCAGGTATGTCTAGTTTTTTTTTTTTTTATTGTTTTTATTAGCATTTTACATAACTATAAACATGGACATAAGATGTTCTGTTCTGTAGGATCACATGGTTATATAGGATACAGTAGTAGATCTGTCCACACTTCAACCCTTCCAACCCTTCTTTCCCATCCAAAAGCTACCAAAGCAAAAGTGGGAACTATTCGTGAGTCAGCAGGTTATTGCGGGCCGTCAGCCAGGGCCCTGAGATCCATATCCCAGGGGGCTAGACCCATCAGTCCACAGGTGGGAGTCTCAATCAACCCCGCCCCCTTATTCTCTCCTCAAACCACAGGTCCTTGTGAGACTTGTCTCTCTAAGTCGGAATGATCCCTATCAACAAAATCTATTAAGGTCTGAGTCCTAGCACTCCAGGCCAACAAATCGTCCCTAACCCTTTCACCTCTTTGAGAACACCAGATATGTGCCTTGGCGCCAGCCAATTCTAGCATATCCCTCCTCCAATCTGCCAGTGTAAGGGCTCTAGTGCTGAGCCAAACAATTGAATTTTCGGAGTTTGGCTACAACAAGCCCCAACGTAGTGAAGCGTCTGCTCATTTTTTTCTTGCGGTTATCAGGAAGGAGGCCAGAAACTAATGGTTTGTTCATTTGGGGAATCACCTAGCCTGACGAGTGCTCAAGAAGTTCTGAAATAGATTTGCAATATTCCCCTACAGCTGTGCATTGCCAGACCATATGTACAAAGTCTGCTATTACTGTCAGACATTGTGCACAGCCCTGTGATCTGTCTGGATATATGGTATGGAGTTGTTTAGGAGAGGTATGCCATATGTACCATATAACAGTGTGTAAGTTTAAATCTCGCACACAGGGCTACTGGTCGTACCTCCAAGCATTTTTTCTGCCAATCTTTAGGCAAAAGGGGTTCCTCACATACCCACTGCCAGATGTCCTCAAGTGGAAGGGGGGCACACCATCTATCTGCCCATAGAGCACGATATAGGCGAGTTATACGTTTACGACCTCCAGCCAGTGAAATCATGTTCAGTAGCATTTGTGTGGAATCAGGTACTTCTGGGAAAGTGGGAAACTGTTGTGCTATCGCTGCAATTTTGGCATATTGAAGAAACTGTCCGGAGCCCTGTCCGAAAGTCTCTATTGCATCCCGCAGTGTGATAAAATGACTCTCCAGATATAGATCTGAAAGCATCAGAGAACCCCCCTCCTGCCATTTGTCAATAACTGTTGTATGGGCCATCCGTTCAAAGGGGTGGATAATCCAGAGATATAGGTCTGGGGCATACTGTGCACGCCCAATCACCCTCTGGATCGTTCTCTCCCACAATCGACCCCGAAGGCGAACTAAATGCGAAGGGAAGTGAGTAAATCTCAGCCCCTCACCAAAATAGTCCCCAGCTGATATCCTGTGTGTGTGCCTTCCAACAGTGCCGCATCCCAACTAGAATCTGTATTTAGACAATGAATAGCGAGTTGTAGGTGGGCCACCAAGAAGTAGAGTTCTAGGTCTGGAAGCTACATTCCTCCTCTCTCCCACTCTTTTCACGGTCTGTAGGTTAAGCTTGCCTCGTTCCAGCCCAAAGAAGTTCTATTAATAGGCGGTCAATCTCTCAGAACACCTGATGAGGGATTTCAGACAAGGCTCCTTGCATAACATATAAACAACGAAGTAGGGTAACTGTTTTTATAAGGGCAATTTTCCTCCATCAAAGTGAGTTTTGATGTGTTACACAAAGTAATTGAGGGACCTAGGCCTGTCACAACTCGACCAAAATTTAAGTCATATGTTTGCTGTTCCCCGTGAGCGACATGAATTCCAAGATATTAAACACTATCTACCCGCCACGGTAGACCTGCAAGCGGTAGGCTTTCCAACGGTAAATCTTTCAAAAGCCCCAGGGGAAAGATTACTGACTTAGTATTACTAACCTGTAGACCTGAGAACTCAGAGAGCTCCAGAAGGATGGTCAGCATCAAAGGGACGGAAAGATCTGGTTGGCGCAGCTAAACCATTGCTTTGTCTGCAAATAAAGAGAGCGCATGTACTGTGGCTCTTATCTGCACCCACCATCATAGCAGTATCTGGCATACCCGGCCCACCAATAGCTCAATTGCCAGAGCAGATATAATGGGCGACAAAGGGCACCCTTGATGTGTAAACGGATTTCTGACGACACGTATCATCCGTACACAATCTGGTCGTCAGGGCATTATACAACAATTTGACCCAACAAATAAAGGCATGACCCAGGCCCATTGTATCCAGAACCTGACAGACATACTCCCATCAAAAAGAATCAAAAGCCTGTTCTACTTCTAAAAAGGCCAGTGTATGGATTAATATCCAATTCTGGGGCATGTTCCTGTGCGGTATAATTCCCCATTGGTCTACATGGACCAAACGGGGGAGATAAGGCAACAGACTTGTCGCTAAAATGTGGCTAAGAAGTTTCTGGTTACCATTAAGAATTGAGATTGGGCGGTACAAACCTGGCACGAAGGGATCTTTGGCAGGTTTTGGAATTAGTACATGAGCTCCGTGCATAGAAGGCGGAAAGCATCCCGTCTGCAATGCCTCATCATATACTTGCAGTAATTTATAGGCCAGAGTTCCTGGGATCACCTTATAAAATTCCACAGGAAATCCGTCAACACCCGGAGACTTAGCATTCTTTAGGGCCGTTATCGCACCCAGTAGTTCCTGGTGAGACAATGGGGCTCCCAGTAAGTCCCTGTCCTCTGACAACAGGCTTGGAAGCATCAAGCCTCCCAAATAGTCAGGGAGGCTTTGTAACTCCAACTGCTCATTCGGTGCATCATATAGGGTTTGGATGTGAGCTTTAAAGACTTAATTGATGGTATGTTGGGTATGTACTACACGTCCCTGTGCACCCTCTCAGACCGAATCAGGTGGGCCAAAAGACGGCCCGCCTTATCCCCTTCCACATACACCACATTCTCCTAACCATGTGGCAGATGTGTTAATCCAGTCGATCCCATATTTCGCAGACCTTATGGCACTGTCTGTCCCACTCCCCTCTAGGCTTTTGAATCGACAGACAATGCCTCTAATCCTGCTTCTTGGCAAGTCACGTTGCCTCCCAAAACTTGGCAGATACCAACTGAGGAGGCCATGCATAACCCTCGGAGCACAACCTTCATGGCATCCTATTCCGTCACCCTACTATCAGTACTATCCCAATTATGATCAAAGTAGTCTGTCGGAGCTTCCACGAGGGTAGCCTGGAACACCTGATCTATTACAGTATTTGGGTGCAGTCTCCACAACGGGACCTTTGGCACAACACGCTCTAGGGAATATGTAAGTAACAAGGGAGAGTGATCAGAGATACATCGCGCCAACTACTACACGTTTACCACTTTGTGTATTGTCCCCATCTGTACAAAATATCAGTGAGTCCCAAGTGTGATATCTTCTGGGTCAAGGTTAATGTCATGTGAGGTTTTGTTGCTAGTTTCGGCAGTAACCTATCCATGAGTCCATCAAGGACACAATTAAAGTTGCCAGCCAGGATCACCTCTTTGTCTAGCGATACTTGGGCTGCTATCAGTAACATGCCAAAAAAGCGCTACCGTCAATATTTGGAGCATAGACATTGAGGAGACACCTCGTATGCATCTAGTGTGCCTTTCCGGATCATGAACTGGCCATCAGCATCAGTCTGCAATTGTGACGATTTAAAGGGGACCCCTGAGGCAACCCAGATTAAGGCATCGCATGCATACCCCAAATAGTAGGTGGCAAATACCTGTCCCCTCTGGAGGCATTCAATACAGTCCTCCCCCCCCCGGAGGTTGGTGTCCTGGAGAAACTCCACAGAAATGCTGTATCTCCATAGATAGGTGTAGGGCCTGTTACGTTTTGTTGGTCCCTGTAAACCTCTCACATTCCGAGTTAACAGTTTATATTCTGTACCTATTGTAGGAATACCTGTCCCTGCGCATCCTAACGTGCTGTATTTTCCCATGATCAGAGTACCTTACATGTATGGAAGCTGCATCCGCAAACAAGATAACTAAAGAACTTAAATACAATCAAAACATAACTATCACAACAGCCACTTATGCCCTTCATCCACCCCCTCCCCAGTCCTAACTAGGGGTAGCATCTGTGACCCTCCCTTGAGACAACCATTTGTCCTGGAGGACTGCAAATCCCAACCCCAAAAAAACCCACCCAATTTTCCCCACTCAACTAAGAACTAGGTTGGAATGTAGAAACAGTACAGGTTACTAGTCACCCACCCCACTCCCACCCCCCAAGTTGCAAGCTCGAGATAGAACTCAACAACTCTTGCTCGTCCCAATCCCAGACCCCTACTGGAGTAGAGGTATAAAGCGCAGTGAAATTACATTTTAAACAAACCCAAAGAATTTTTGTACGTGTCTCACTCGCCGAAGGGCAATCACCCAAGAAGCAGCAAACAAAAATGCTTCCACCCTGCGGGTCTGTGTATCACCTGTATCCTTGTGTATGAACCCACAAGAGGTGAATGTTCCCCCTACTCCACAATCCATCTGAGTACCATCACTAAGTATCAGGGACCTGACTCAGCTGTGAGAACGGGTTAAGGGTCTCAAGTGAAAGCAACGCTGTCTGCAGTGTGTCATCTGGGGCCACCAGGATTTGTTCCTGCCTTGCCACTGTTGGAGACCCAATTGGGCTTTTCGCTTTCGTATGGTTCTGTATGGAGTGCCTCACTCTTCAATGTTTAGGTTCTCTCCTAATGGGCTTCCACTGTTCATGGTCCAGGCCCAGTGTCTCCAGCCAAGTCACTGCCTTCTGTGGCAAGTCGTAGATAGAGACCTTGCCATCACGTTGAACCCGGAGACGAGCTGGAAACATTAAACTGTATTTGATGTTATTGTCACAAAGAGATCTTGGACTCCGTTGGTGTAGTCCAGATAAATCTGAATCTATCTGTTAGTCTTAATACAGGGGTGGTAGGAGGGTATGTGTGCGGATATGTTGAAGGATAATGTCTCATTGCGCGCCTATTCAACTATAGAAATTAAGTGCTCTTAGTGGGGCCCCCAGTTGCAAGGGTGCCATCAGCGCCCTATGAGCTCGTTCTATAGAGAAATAATTGGAGAGATACTTATGTTTCAGACTGTGGACAATCCAGTTTTCTAGGAAGTGTTCTGCGGAAGGCCCCTCTGCTCGTTGACTGGCCTTGTGCATCCTCCACCATTCCCTTCATATGGGTGATGCTGCATTTCAGACCGGACACCAACGCCTGCAGACCCTTAATCTATTGTTGGAGACGCCACATCCTCCTCAGTTGGTGTGACTCTGACTCGGTCAAAGTCAGACCGTTAGACCACTCCCCAGCAGCAGATGTTTATCAGGGTGCCCCGGTCCACCAAATCGTCTCAGCTCTTTGGGTGTTTCAAGTGTAGTGGCCCTTCCTGCTGCTCCGGTCCCAGAAGAGCCCCCACAGTCCAGAACTCTCCTGCTGCTCTTAGTCTGTGGGCTCTGCTATCCCAGGGCAGTCCACTCACTGGTGTCCCAAGCTGTGTTAGGAGGCTGTGAGTGATGGCGGGGTGTTGAACTTCCTCACTCAGTATCCCATCGTGCAGGCCAGGCAAATCTCATGCGCCTGGGGAAAGCGAGTGCTGCGGTGCATCGTCGGCACTCTGTACCACAATCAAATCAAATCATTAACATTTATAAAGCGCGCTACTCACCCGTGCGGGTCTCAAGGCGCTAGGGGAAAAGGGGGGGTTATCGCTGCTCGAACAGCCAGGTCTTTAGGAGTCTCCGGAAAGCGGAGTGGTCCTGAGGCTGGTGGGGAGGGACTTCCAGGTCTTGGCCGCCAGGAAGGAGAAAGATCTCCCACCCGCCGTGGAGCGGCGGATGCGAAGGACAGCAGCGAGTGCGATGCCAGAGGAGCGGAGGAGGCGGGTGGGGACGTAGAAGCTGAGGCGTCTGTTGAGGTATTCCGGTCCCTTGTCGTGGAGGGCTTTGTGTGCGTGGGTGAGAAGTCGGAAGGTGATCCTTTTGCTGACTGGGAGCCAATGCAGGTGTCTCAGGTGTGCGGAGATGTGGCTGCTGCGGGGTACGTCGAGGCTGAGGTGGGCTGAGGCGTTTTGAATGCGTTGCAGGCGATTTTGGAGTTTGGCTGTGGTCCCGGCGTAGAGGGTGTTGCCGTAGTCCAGGCGGCTCGTGACGAGGGCGTGGGTCACGGTTTTTCTGGTGTCGGCGGGGATCCAGCGGAAGATCTTGCGGAGCATGCGGAGGGTGAGGAAGCAGGCGGAGGACACGGCGTTGACTTGCTTGGTCATGGTGAGAAGAGGGTCCAAGATGAAGCCGAGGTTGCGGGCGTGGTCTGTGGGGGTCGGTGCGGTGCCGAGGGCCGTCTGGGACCGTCAGCCGCTACTCATGGTTTAGGGGCAGCTCTGCCCCTCAGTAGACGTGCCGCCAGGAGAGCCCACGTTGGGCCGGCCGCCACCACTGCTGTCTCCACTCCACGACCAATGCTGCAGTTGGTGTGAGGTGGTGTCCCACCAGGCTCGAATGTCGCAATGGGGAAACTGTGTCATCTCCTGGGCAATGAGCCACAGCGGAAAGTCACTCCCCCTCCCCCAACACCCAGGCACTGGATGACACGCAGTGCCACAGCCCTCCACTCATCCGATTGGCAGGCGAACCAGCAGTTGGGGAAGATACAGGGGTGGGGTCCATGAAGGCCTTGATACCTGCCTTCACCTTATGGTGCGCAGGGTCCCCAGGCATTTTCTCCCTCAAACCTGTCACTCCATCTGAGGCCTCACCTTCCACGCGGCCATCGGCTGGTCACCAGGTCGATCCCAGGATTTTGTTCCACAACACACACATGCATTCAGGGGGGTATATTCATTCCCCTTGGGGACTCAACACCATCAGTGCCCCAGAATTCATCAGGAATTCGGTCTCCGCTCTGGGAGCTTCGGTTAGGCACATCTATTCGGCCATCTTGGTTAGCCACGCCTCCTTGTTTAATTATTTTTCTAGCAAGTCCCACTCCCAAGATAAAAGTATTAGTATTTAATACTGCACCCATTGCGTTACTATGGAACAGCCAACTATGCTACTGTGAAATTAATTTTTATGGCGTTTTCATTGTAAGCATGTTTATTTTTAAACTTTTACATTTCCTGCTTTTAAATACTATGCACCTTGTCTGATGAGCAATAAGAAAATAAGATACTTGCCTGTAACCGTCATTCTACAGTGGTATCTTTCATAGATTCATATACTTGAATCATTCCCTGTCATCGAAGTGGGAGACCCCAATAGTCAATGATATACATAACAGTTAATGTGAAAAAACATTCACTTTAATAACTTATCGTCAGTATTTAAAAAGAACCAAAGCTCACCAGAGAGGCTTCGTTCCCTCAGATTTTCTAGCACAAGTAGGATAAGAACCCAGATACCTATGGTATCATAAGGGGAGCTTCTATGGGAATGAGAGTGGGTCAAATGTGAATCTATGAAAGATACCAATACTGGAGAACTAGAGTTAGAGGTAACTAATTTATTTTCTTCTCTAGCATTCAATCTTTCACAGATTCACATACTTGAATGCAAATAGTTAGCAGTTAACACACTTATAATTAACAGCATAATCAGAATATAGGGGATGGTGGTAAATACTGCTAGTCAAGGCTCACCTTATTGAAATAGATGGTACAACACTGCTTGTCCCATAGTCACATCACTCTTGTCGGAGGAATACAGGCAATAATGCTGTGTGAAGTTGGGCCTGATGGTCCATGTCGCCGCTCAACATATTTGTTGAAGAGGCACACCTGCAAAGAGTTGTAGTAGTTGAGACAGCCATGGTAGAATGCGCTAGCACAGTCTTCTCCATGACAGAACTGGATAGCTGCTGTGATCCATCTAGCTATGCTTTGCTTGGAAACTGGGAAGCCTTTTACGAAGGTTTCCATAAGCAACGGATAACTGATCAGTCTGAAGTTATTGAGTTATGTGCAAATAGAGCTTGACATATCTTAACGTCCAGTGTGTGTAAAGATCTTTCTGACATACTTTGATGAATAGGAAAGAACCTTCTCAGTACTGTGTGTTCATTCAAATGGAATTCCAAAGGAACTCTTGGTATAAACTTAGGATTAATCCTTAGCACCACACTGTCTTGTTCGAATTGAAGGAATCACTCATTATTTGTAAATATCACTGACCCTTCTTGTGGACCTGAGCACTAGTAAGAGTCCTGTTTTCCAAGTTAGGAATTTTAGGTCTGTTTTGTGGATGGGCTCAAATGGGCCTTTCATTAGTTGCCCTAGCACTATGTTAAGGTGTCAGGAAGGAGGTGTTTACTGGAGGAAACACCCCGAAAAGGCTGTAGAGAAATTGCTTGACCACTCTGCTAGACCACATCAGAGATAATTTACCCAACCTTCTAAATTGTGAAATCGCTGCCAGGTCTACTTTAAAAGATGAGTGAGTTAAACCAGATTTTGCTAAGTGGAGCAGATTTGTGAAAAGTTGCTCAGGTGGTGATGAAATAGGTTGAACATTAGCTTCCTGACACCATGAACAGAAATGCTTCCATTTAAGCTTGTATGTTTTATTGGTAGTATCAGCTCAGGCCTTTGAAAGAATCTCCTTCCAATCTGTAGGAATATTCAAGTTTGTAAACTAACTGAATTCAGGAGGTAGGCCGAAAATTGTAATGATTTTGGATTTGGATGAAGTACCTGGCCATGGTTCATTGTTAGTTATGCGGATATGGGCTTCAACTGAATGTGGGTCCGTTCTGAAAGTAAGAAAATAAGTTACTTACCTGTAGTTCTCCAGTATTGGAAACTTTTACAGATTTTCACGCTTGAATCATTCCCCGTCGTCAAAATGGGAGTCACTCATACCTAAAAAAAAAAAAAAAAAAAAAAATGCCATGATAGGCATAGATTATAAAGATCCTAGGTCTTTCAATTTAGTAACATATCAGTCATTATTTTTTTTTTTAAAAGGACCAAAATCAAGTCTTAACCAATCAGGCTGCTCTATTCTGTAGAACAATCCTGTGAGAAGCCCTCAGATTTGTTTATCACGAGTGCCAATGCATTAATACATGTTGAGGGGTATAAGGTGAGCTTCCCAGGGGAGAAGGGTAGCTCTCATGTCAATTGATCAAAGATTCCAATATTGGAGAACTACAGTTACAGGTAAGTAACTTATTTTCTAATTTCAGTATTGGAACTTTCATAGATTCAAAATCTTGAATCTGAGTAAACAGAATTGAAAAAGCACATTTTCTTTCATTATAACACATAACCACTGAGAAATACACAACATACATATACTTATAAATAATAAGTAAAATCTGTGTAAGAGGTAAGAGGATGGTGGGAATAAAGGGACAGCTCACCTTCACTGGAAAAGATGTCGTAACACTGATTGTGCCACTGCTGCATCTTTGTGAACTGCTGAGTCCAAGCAGTAGTGCTGCTTAAAGGAGTGTCTATTTTTTCATGGCGATGCTGTGCAGATATCTGGTAGAGACACACCAGCAAACAATGGCACAGAAGAAGACACAGTTCTTATTGAGCATGCACCTTTGTGCTTAATGGTCTGCCAGCACTCTGGTGACAGTATTGGATGGCACTGGAAATCCATCTAGAGATGCTTTGCTTTGGTAGCGGAAAACCTTTTCTTGGAGTGCTGTAAGCCACAAACAGCTGATTGGATTTGCAAAAGCTACTAGTTCTGTCCAAATAGAACTTTAAGCACCGTTTGATGCCCAAAGAGTGTAATATTATTTCAGCTGGCATCTGAGGACCTGGAAAAAAATACTTAAAACCCACTGGTTTATTCAGGTGAAATTCTGAAGGGACCTTAGGAATGAATTTAGGGTTTGTGCGTAGAATAACCCTATCGTCCCTGAACTGGAGGAAAGGCTCCTGTATGATGAAATCCTGAATTTCACTGACTCTTCTTGCTGAGGTTAAGGCCAGGAGAGCTACCTTTCAAGAGAGAAATGTAATAGCTGCCTTATGGGTGGGCTTGAAGGGATCTCTCATTAACTGTGAAAGTACAGTGTTGACTGCCAAAGAGGAGGAGGAGACCTCACCAGTTGCAATGTTCTGAATAATCCTTTGAGGAATTGCTTAATGAGTCCAGACGTTGTGTTGAATGAATGTCTAAAGCGGGAAATGGCTACTAAGGGAACTTTAATGGAGGTGTGACCTAGACCTGATTGAGCAAGGTGTAGAAGATAAGGCAGAATCTTTTCAGGTGAAAAAGAAATAGGATGTACGTTAGCTGTTTGGCGCCATACTCAAAATATTTTCACTTGAGGCGATAGGTCTTATTAGTACTGTGTGCACATGCTTTGGCTAGTATGTCTTTGCAGTTCAATGGAATGTTCAGATGCCCACATTCATGGAATTCAGAAGCCAGGTTGATAAACAAACTGACTTGGGGTCTGGATGTAGCACGTGTCCCTGGCTCAGTGTTAACAGAGATGTGATCAGAGTTAGCTGAATGCGATGTTCCTGTGAGAAGATGAGTAGCTCCGTGAACCAATGCTGGCATGGCCATGTCGGGGCTATGAGAATCATCTTGCATGGTTCGGCCTTCATTTTCCAGAGGACTCTTTGGAAAAGAGGAATCGGAGGAAAGGCATGTGCAAAAATTCCAGACCATGCAATTGTGCATTACCCAATGTGCAGGGTTGTGGATGTCAGCTTGCTTAGAGCTGCCATTTCTGGCTGGGGGGGGGGTCGCAAAGAGGTCTAGATGGGAGTTGCCTCACCGGAGAAAGATGTTGTTCAGAAACACTTAATCGAATTCCCACCCATGGCAAGGCGTCCTTAGTCTGCTGAGAGTGTCTGCTATGGTATTGTGCTTCCCAGGAACATGTTCTACTTGTAGGAGCACCTTGTGTGTGAGGGACCATTCCTGGATATGTTGTGCTTCATTGGATAGCAGGTAAGGTCTTGTGCCTCCCTGCTTGTTGATGCAGTGCATCATGGTGGTATTATATTTGCGGATGAGTACTTCAGAACTTCGTATGCTCAGAAGGAATGCCTGTAAGACTAGATATACTGCCTTGAGTTCTAGCAGGCTGATGTGGAAATGAAGCTGAGAAGGGTGCCATTTTCCACTGACTTGAAGGTCTTGCAGGGAAGCTCCCCACCCTACTACGGAAGTGCCAGTGGTAATGACCAAAGGAGAAGCCTGAGGCAGGAAAGACAGGCTTATTGATAAATGTTCCTGTTGTGTCCACGAGGATAAGCTGTTGATCATGCCTGGAGTGACCTAGATGAGGTCATCTAATGATCCTGTAGACTGTAACCATTGCCTGTCGAGCTCCTCTTATAGCCAACACATCTGTGGGCAGCAGAATGGAACTAGCAGAATGCAGGATGACATCATTTCCAGGAGAGACTTGTAGAGACAAACAGAAAGAGATTTTTTTCTTTGGACACATTTTACTTGGGTAGTTAATTTTCACTTTTTCTCTGGTGTGGGATAGGGCTTGGTGAGTGTGGTATTGAGCCTGGGGCCCAAGAATGAACTGACTTTTTTGGGGGTTGAAAGTGAAACCCAGGTTGTTGAATAAGTGTAACCAGGCTGTGTTGACTCCTGAGCCGTCTGATGGGAAGATGCTTAGGCCATCCAGTCGCCAAGAAGAAACAGGAACACCTGATGTTTTTGTTGTCTGAGAAAGCCCGTCACGGGTACAAAGAACCTTGTGAAGATACGAGGGGAGGATTTTAGACCAAAGGGAAGTACCCTAAACTGGTAATGGCTGCTGGCTACTGTGAATCCTAGAACTTTCCTGTGATTTGGGTGAATTTGAACGTGGAAATATGCCTCCTGGAGATCGAGGGTTCTCATATCATCTCCTTGATTGAGGAGTTGGAGTATGTCCTGCAGCGTTACCTTGCGGAAAGACTGCTTTCTGAGATAAATGTTGAGGTTTCTCAGATCCACAATTGATGGCCATTCCTTTAATTTCTTGTGGACCAAGAAAAAACAGGAATAGAAACCTTTTCCTTTTTGTGCTGTAGGAATTCTCTCTATAGTCCATTTCTTGAGCATTGTTTTGACCTCCAACTTGAAGATTTGCAGATGTTTTGGGATGGATGGCTAAGACGGGGTTGGAGGAGGTGTTTGGATGAATATGAAGGTGTGGCCAAACTGAACTAGGTCTGTGGTTATGTCCTGCCAACTTTGAAGGTAGTTGGAAATTTTCCCACCTATGCAGGATGGAGAAAGGAGGGAAGTAGTCTGAGCCTGCAGCTGGTCACTGACAGCAGCCAGTGACCTTTCTTTGGAATCCCAATTTTCCACTTGGCGAAGGTCTGATTTAGGCTGCTTGTGGTGATTGCTATTGCCGATACGGAGGACGAAACTGCTGAGATGTTGAAGTATATGAGGGGTAACAATATTGTTATTCATCAACCCTGTAGGATGGGCGATCTCTTCTATGAGCACCTCGAAAGGGCACTTTTGTTGTAATGAGGGTGACTAATGATTTTGTTGTGTCTGTTTTTATGGCCTGGAGGGTGTCATTCTCATGCTTGCCAAAGACAGGTTCATCATCATAAGGCATATCAAGTATTTTATTTTGGACCTCCAGTCTAAAGGAAGTGGCTTTATGCCAGCCCTGTCTCCTCAATACTGGTGCTCCTGCAATCTGTCGGAAGACAGTACAATGACCATGGCACAATCAATAACTTTCACCCATGCGCGTTCACCCTCTGGTAGGATCTTTTTAGCATCTGCCATAGCATCCTCCAGAAACTTGTCCAGTAATGGTGCAATATCGGACCACATCTGGCGATCGTAATGGCCGATCACCACCAAAGAGTTTGAAGTTCTGACAGTAAGTGGTGACATGGACGAAAAATGTTTACCAATATTGTCAAGCCACCTACCCTCTGTCAGGAGGCACAGAAATCGTTGCTGAAGGATTTCTGGATCTGCGCTGTGCCACCTGTGGGATCATCGCATCTGGCTTAGGGTGTCCAGTGAAATATGCAGTAGGATACTCCGGGGCCTTATATATTTTACCTACTGGTGGTATGACCGCAGCAACCATAGCTGGGTTCTTCATCACTTTTATGCCCTCGTCCCAGATACAAATCGACAATAAGTATAGCCCTAATGGTTTTACAAAAGGGCTATCTGCTTTGTTGGCATGGGCAGGTGAAACCTTTTTGCTGGTCTTTCAAGTAAGCTATGAAATCCACCAATGTCTTCTGGAGGGGAATCCACAGGAGGTGGGGACGGAGATGATAGTGTTAGGAACAGATAATCATTTCGTTCCACCTGGCCACCCCAGAATTCACCCTCTTCCCTATCATCATGAGAAGACGTGGGATCTAGTAGGGGAGCTGTCTACTAAGTTTGTCACTGTGAGCTAGGAAGTAGTAGAGGTCTAGGGCAGTGGTTCCCAACCTTTTGACTTCTGTGGACCCCCACTTTATCATTACTGGAACCTGGGGACCCTCACTGAATCCTTATTGGAATCCAGGACTCCCACCAATGAGTCATTACTGAACGCTAGGGATCTAATCTTTTAAGATTATAGAATTTTCTAAGCAGTCGCGGACCCCCTGAGAAAGCTTTGCAGACCCCCAGGGGTCCCCGGACCACAGGTTGGGAACCACTGGTCTAGGGAGCTTGTTGAGTGGTCGGCTGCACAGACAGAGATTTTGCCATTGAAAAGTGTGTGTAGTGGTAGGCGATGCTGCTGGAAAACTCCTCCTATAATCAAAGCATGAATTGTAGATCAGTCACTAATGAAGAGCATAACTGAGGGGCACGGTACTCCTGCTTATAATATTCTCCCTCATCATAGTCATCCTCCTGACACTTACAGTTAGCTCAGATGCACTGTGAGCCACGGCAAAGGGACCACTATCGTCATCCTCATCCAACAGATGTGCATGCAATACTTCTAACACCTTGCTTGAAGAAGTTTCAGCAGGTTTAAGTTGTCTGACTTTGTCACACTGCAATTTCTTCTGCCATCAACGAGGTCATGGACGAGGGGGTGGAAGTGGACAGGAGCTTGAGTGACAACATTGCTGAAGCTGGTGTTGTGGTCCATGGAATATAGACGCCTTCATCGAAAGGAGTTTTTTCGTCGGTGGGATCACCAACGTCTCTGTTGTCACCAACAAGGTTGAAGTTATGTTCAGCGTCGTTGGCCTAGGTGTTTGACTCGCCAGGGTCTTCGTTGAGAAGGAGACCATGGAAACAGTACTGGTTGTGGGCATCACAGACGCTGTAGACAAAGTGTTTGTCGTTGATGGTGGTGATGATTTTCTCATCAACAGAGAGTAACTCATCAACGATTTTTCCATGGACAGTGTAAATTGACATTTCCGGTTCTCCTGTGTCACAAACCGGTCTAAATTTAGTTTGCCCCAATGATCAAGACTGTCTTCCAGAATCTATTGGTAGAGCTCCCATTGGTGACAGCTGGTGTTCGTCCTGCTCAAAGTTTCTGCTATGACATTTGTTGTTCTGGGCACATGTACTGCCTTGAGTGTTATTTGGTGTTGCAGAGCCCATTTCCAAATGTCCTCTGCTTGCTGTGATAGGGTTGATGACCTTGTGCCACACTGTTATTTATATGATGCATGGTAGTGGTGTGTCTGTGCAAATTGGCACTGACAACTTCGCTATTCTGTAAAGAAAAGAGAAAAGGACCAATGCTATGTCTCTGGGTTCTAGCAGGATCATGTGCACTTCGTTCTTTAGGTGGTTCCACTTTGCACTGATTGTTAAGTCCTGGAGATGAGCGCCCCATCCCTCCAGGGACACATCTTTGGTTATTACAACCTCAGGAATTTGTGTTAGAAATGTTAATCCTTTGGAAAGGCTTATACTCTGTGTCTACTACTACATAGACGTCATCATGGATTGAGTGATCTGAATGACGTCAAACGATCCCTGGATTTGTAACCATTGTGTGTCTAGTTCCTCTTGCAATGGTCGCATGTGAAGGCGGCAGTTTGGAATTAGTGGAATATAAGATGATATTCCAAGGAGTGATTTGTACAGTTGAACTGAAACTGATTTTCTTCTGATTAACTTGCTAAATGCTGAATCCTCATTTGTCTTTCTTTGAGGTGAATGCTTTGCCTTGGTTCGCATCCAGAACCGCTCCTAAGACTGTCAACCTTGTTGAAGGTGTAAGAGAGGATTTTTGCTTGTTGACCGTAAGGCCCAGCTTTTTAAAGAGTGTTAGCAGGTTGTGGTAACTCATATGTAGAGACGTGGGTGCCTTTATAAGCCAGTCATCCAGGTATGGGAATACCTGCACCCCATTTTGCCTCAAATAACCTGCTACCAGGGACAGGCATTTGGAAAAGATATGGGGTGCAGATTTCAGTCTGAACGGAGAACCTTAAATTGGTAGTGGGTGGCAGCTATCTTGAATCTTAGGAATTTGACGCTTTGGGTGAATTTGGATATGGAAGCATGTATCCTGTAGATCTAATGAGGTCATCTGATCCTCATGATTGAGAAGAGACAGGATATCTTGAAGGGTAACCATGCAAAAGGATTTGTTGAGTTTCCAAAGGTCTAAGATTGGGCGCCAGTCTCCTGACATTTTCTTTATCAGAAAGAAACTGAATCCCCTCTGACTAGTTGGAACCTCTTCTGTTGCCCCTTTCTTGAGCATGATTGCTAAAGTCAGAAGTAGTCATAGATGGGGAGGAGGTGACCCTTTTGGCGGTTTCTTGATGAATTCCAACATGTGTTCAAGAGTGATGAAATCTAGCACCCATTTGTCTACTGTTATGAGGGACCAGTAAGAGAAATAATTTGAGATTTAACCCCTGATTTGACTTAATTAATTGCAGGGAATAACCAACACCACTGAATTGTCATTGCTTTTTGGCAGTCTATCTTTCTTTGGGAGGTTGTTTATGGCTGGGGTGTCTGTTTAGATGCCACTGTTGGTAGAGGTCTGTATTGCTGCTGGGGATATTGAGATGGATACTGGCTCTGAAAGGGCTGGCATTGTTGCCTATACGGTTGATAACCTCCTCTGTAGGAATATAATCCTCTACACCATGCCCCCTGAAAGGTCTGTCTTTTCATATGTAGTGTTCCTAAGGACTTGGCTGTATCCGTGTTAGTCTTTGTTGTTTGCAGACCATCGTCTAAAAAGCTTGTTGAATAGCGCCTCACAGTCAAAAAGCATGTCCAGGACTTTACTGTATTTCTGTCCTGAATGGTGGCACCTTCAGCCATCCCTTTCTCCTAAGGACAGCTGCACCTGCCAGTTCTCTAAAGCCAGTCGACAATATGCCTATCGCACGGTCGATAATTTGAGAGGAGGACGGGCCGTCATGAACCTTGTACTCACTGTTGAGATCTTCTTCGTTGTCTTCTTGGTCGATGGTGCCATAAACAATCATTTTTGCCATTATAATCGTTGTTGAGGCCAACAGTGAGGACGAGATGATCATTGGTGATGCCGCAGATGTGAAGGTCGACTTTGTACTAGTGGTGATCATCAATGCTGTCGTCAACGGGGAGGTGCTGACGGTGTCAATGTCGACGAGAATTCAAATTGTCATTGCTGGTGGTAGAGATCTGGATGATTTTTTCAAATGCACCTACTTTAGTGAGGGAGTAGAAGGTTCAGACTGAACCTTTTCTGATGAGATTTTTTCCTTTTTTGATGAATGTGGGCGCTCCTCTGACTTTTGTGAATGCCCTGATGATCCATGTGAGTCTTAATTACCTTTTTAGGTGACCCTGGAGGAACACTCGAGACCTATACCTCTTGCAGGATTTTTTAGTCTTCAAGGAATCATCACTGTCCTCCTCAGATCGAGGGTTTTCTTTGGATTTTAACTTTTGAAGCAAAATTAGTCATCTTCCCTCTCTGTCCTTTAATGCCGTTTGAGAAAAAGTGAGGCATATCTTACAGTCTTTAGCCTTTTGCTCAGGAAGTAGGCAGTAGATGCACTCCTTGTGTAGATCCTCCGAGTGCAGCCTTTTCTTTCCACATAATCCACATGGCTTGAACACTCCTTTCTTTGCTATTTCTGACAAGATTGTGTTGTCAGAATATGTATAAGTAGATCCTAGTCTTGTCCTGAAGTGAATTCTTCTTCAAATTACAGTAAACTGAACAGAGCTCAGGGATACTCCAATCACACGACATGCTGTGGAAAATCTGAGGAAAAGAGGACTGTGTGGTGAGTGTTCTAGAGGGTGCTATCGCCTGATTGGTTGAACTTTGGTTCTTTTTAAATTATGAGAATAAGTTATTAAAGTGAATATTTTTTTAACATTAACTGTTATGTATGTCATTGACTATTGCTTTCTGTTTTACTGAGGGACTCCCACTTTGACGACAGGGAATGATTCAAGCATGTGAATCTATAAAAGATCTAATAGTGGAGAAAATCAACTTAAGCGACACTTATTATTTGAAAGGAGGATTTAGGCCTGTCACATAGGGTTAATTCGGCAGGGCGAACATGCATTTGAAACCTGCACAGCCAGCTTGCTGGTGACAGGCCTGCTGGCACGTTTACATTGTCACTATTGTGGATGGCACAATGGTTGCTGCAGTGAACATGCGACATTTAACTTGCAGGCCCTGGGTACACATCGGTATCATATACTAAGGACTTACAGGTACGTTAAAAATGCCAATCAGGTGTATACAAATGTACCATGTTGAAAGGAGTAGCACAAACACTTTATCACTGGCTAGCAAGGGCAAGGTTTGCAGAGTTCTATAGTCAGCAAAAATAGCGTTCAGAAAAAAGGCAAAAACAATAGAGCTCAGTCTTTGGAGAAAGAAAAAACAAGTAGCATTAGATTGTATAGCTTCTGGTCACTTCTGCAAAGAGGCACAGTGTTTACATTTTTGTAGCAAGGCTTGAGCCAAACTCGAGTGACTTCTCCTTGCTCCAAAAGACATCAATAGTGATAAAGATATAAAATGTACTGGTGCAGGGTTAGACAAGTTGCTTAAGGGAGATGCTGAATGGTTGAATTTTGACTGCTGACCTAATGATGACAGAAGGTATGTGGGGAAACTATACATGGTTTGGCTTGACAATTAAAGCTATGGAAGCTAATACAGCCTTATGTGCCAGAACGGATGACAGTTTTATGACACTGCGGGGCTTCTAGAATCCTTAAACAACCAATGTCAAAATTCACTTCTATGGGTATCAGGCCTATGAGACCCACTAAGAAAACGTTAAAAGGGTTTTTATTCAGCCAAATGTGTTTCACGTAAAAAAAAGTTTTTTTTTTTTTTTTTTAAACCCTGCCCTAAATGGTAATTTCATCTGACAAAAATGTTCTCCAAGATCACTCACGCATATGGGCAGACATTCCGATGAATGTAACTTTAATGAAAATATAGATAATAAGAACAAGAACAATTACGGACCCTAGGAAAAAAGTAAAGCAAAGAAAAAATTTAAAGCTGCAGGAAACATCAAGTGAGCTGAATGAACTATAACTGCGGAAAACAGTCAATAAAACATTCTCATAAATATATATTGCATGCAATAGGTTAATGAGATGTAGGTATAGGTACTCAAGGCAGTAGAGTAACTGCATTCTATCCAAGAGGAAAAGGAGATTGACTTGAAAGGAGAGAGCATTTGAAGATCTCCTTGAGAGTATGTCTTATAAACAGTTTTAGTAGTCTAGCTAGGTTCATGTTTCTGCAATAAAAATACTGCAATAAAAATACATACATACGTATACATAAACAGAGGAGGGCTGTGGACCCACTGTTCATCCACTGGTCTGTTCAAATATATGTTTTGCGTGCTGTCACAGAATAATGCAAAGGTCGGGGGCCAAGCCCACCAAATCCACTGTTTGTCTTTTGCTGCAACAGGCATTTTGTCTGATCTCATATGCAACCACCTGAATAGGCATTTGTCTGATCTTGTGTGCAACCACCTGAATAGGAGTGCACTTAAGTGTCTGGTCAGCTGGTCCACTACTTATTTTTTATATATTCATCATTTGTGCGTAGTGCAAATGTTTGCAAAAAAAAACAATGGAAAATAAAATAATCATAAGCTTGCCAAGGACAAACCTATTAGTTTTGCGAATACTTGTTTCTAGAAAAACGTGAATCCCTGGCTAAAGTAGAGGCGATCATGATCCCGCCAGGAAGTTGTACAGTTGCAAAGAGCAGTTTTTAGGTTTTAACTGGAAGCTTAAAATAAAGGACTGTTCTTTTAGGGTTTGGTACTTCAATCAAGCTATAACCATAATCTTATGGTGCAGTTGATATTAGTATGTAAGAACTTACAAAAGCATGTCTTTTTGGACTGTGCCATTGCTGCCCCTATTCAAAAGAACATACTTCATGCCAATAAACAAACATATCTTCCAGCTGATACTAATGCTCAGTACCAGGAGATATTTTCAATACAGCCTTAATAAACTCAAGTTCTGACTAATTGCGCGGGAATACCACATTCTAGTCTGTCTTCACCAACATCTAGGGGACAGTAACTATGAAACAAACACGTTTTGTTAAATAGTCGGCAAACAATAACATTTCAGATAACATAGCATATGCACTTCGCCATCATCTCTTGTGCATGAGCAAAAACATTGCTAAAGTCCTCTCATTCGTTCTACGCAAATTATAAACATCCCTGGAATAGTACATGTTTTCTGGTGTCATGGTCGAATATCTTAGGAATTAAAATATGGCAATTTAGACTAAGAAAGTAATCAGATACAAAGGAATCCAACAAAGAAAAATCATGTTTAATATGAATACAAGTTTACATGAAATCTTAATTAGCAATTTAGACATTACATTAGCAAATCTTCAAATTTCTGTACACAAAATCAGACTGGTTATGCTTGTGCAAGGCGTTCTATGACTCTTCGGTAATCAGAGACAAGTTGCTGGTAGCTCTCTTCTAACTGTTCATGTTGCAGGTTGAGGTCTATTTGGTTCATCTGGTTCGTCAGCTCTTCAGGTTTCAGGCACTTTCTCATCTTGGCCATCTCCCTTTGGTTTTTCTAAAGAAAGGCAATTATTTTAGTTTCCACTCAAACTTTACTAATCCTTGTTTAAAATACAATTTTCTATGCAATAGTTCCAAGAGTGTACTCATAGACGTCTCCGATGCTTATGAAATCTGACAACAAGCCAACATCTAAGGTCTGTTCAGCAGAGGAAAAGGCTTGCTGACATTAGCCGAGCAGTCAGAGTTACGCACTTTTTCAGGTACACGTGCATTCAGTCTGTGGGTACTAAGTAATGTAAGCAGTGGCAAGGGACGTTCTGAGCCTCGAATTAAAACCTCCACGCATATCTTTTGCCTTAACTAGAAGGCAAAATGTCATCACTCATCAACCACTGTGGACCACACAAGAGATCCGAAAAATGACGGCAGTTAGAAAAACATTCTCTAAATCAGCAATGCCACCTAGCTGCATGCTATATATTTATTTTCTTAATGTAATGTACCTTCCTAACGGGAAGGGTTATTCTGTTTTAGTTGCCCCAGGAGAAACACGTTCACGTAGCTGTTGCGGTTCCGAACAGCACATCACAGGCGGCAACAGATTTCTCTTTTTGCAAAAGCGTGCTTGGCTGCAGCAAGAGTACAAGCGTGTAGTTTTTTTAAACGTTCATTCGTGGATCTCGGGCTTTATTGCAGAGCTGCAAGAATGCGCTTTTAAACTTGGCTGCGCTCAGCACGTAAACGCTAGGTTTAGTCCCTGTTACTTTACTTAACCTCACGGAGTAGTTACTGGCCGACAACGCTTTAAGCAAACAGAAAACCAATTCAAAAGTTGCAAAAACTCTTTATGCTCTCATACAGCAGCTTCTTCTTGTCAGTCTCATCAATTGCCATGTGAAAGCATATACATATCACTAGTGAGGTAGACCTATTTTGGGCCAGTAGAAGGAAGTGATTTTCGATGTCTATGCTTTCGATCTCTAAGTCTGTACTTATTATTATCGAATTTCCATCTAGACACACCAATGAGATTTAAGATCTTATCTTGTAGAAGAACTTGGGCGTCCCTATGATTTAGGCTTGGTTTGAGAAAATTCTGCACTGGCACTCACACAGGTTGTCCTCTTAGGGTACCATTTTTTCTACAAGGATCACCTTAGCAGTATCACAGGTACAGAAAGAGCAATTGCTAAAAGCTAGTTTGAGGTAGCAGCAGTTGTTGTGGCAGGCAAAGCTGGTGGGTTTTAAATGCTAAATGCTCAGCACAGCATCTTCCTTCTAGGCTGTGCATCATAAATATAATGATGTCCTGATAGCCCATTTTGTAGACCTAGTTTTCTGAACCATGCGGTCATTAATTTAGGTCTTTTAGCTGGTGATTTCAATCTTTGCATTGATGATGCTTCAACATCTGAACACAATTTCACTAGCTTTAAAACCTGGATTTTCATAGCTGATCATGATACTTACCCATATGGCTAGTCACACACTTGATTTGTTGTTAGTCCATTGTAGTCCAATAATATGTACATTTTCTATTCGTTGGCCCATTAAGTCACCTTGATGGGCCAGAAAGATGGACTTTGCAGTTTTTGCATCCATCTCAGGCTTTTCTTTGGATGTTGCTGGTAGTGACTCTTGTTCCAAGGCCTGAGGCTTTTGTTGGCTGGCCCACTACCACTTTAGATACAGTTACTTTTCAAACTTTAAGACACCATGTCAGCTGTATTACTGTTCCAAGGTTCACAAATGAAATGAGGGAAAGGAATAATTGGGCTAACTACCCTGCAGGATTGCTGCAATCAACTGTTACAATAATATCAGGCACAGCATCAGCAATGCAGAACGTTCTTCTCTTGGCCTGACATGTCTACACATACTTCATTATTTTTTGCTATCCTGAAGTGGTCAACTTTATGCTATAATCTACACAGAAGCAAAACTTGTACTTAAATCAGAGGGGAACTAGAACGGTTTTGGCAAATCAAGTTTCTGCTATTTTTGATCCAGTAATCAGGCAAGTCAAACTGTCTCCGATGGAGTCTACATTCCCTTTGAGGCAAAGTGCCAAGGAAGAATCTAAAAGATAGAGAAGAGGAGTTAGCTGCTACTGAGAGACTGCTGAGAGCAATGAAACTGTGATTACTGTAGGAAGAGCAAAGTCAAGTCCTGGCCCTCCAAGCTCTAAATCTGCAATTAAGGTGAATGGATCAAGTACTGTGGGGTCCAGGGAGCTCCCTGTGTCTCCCAACAAAGCTGCTCTCTGTTTGGCGGGTTTAGTAAGGAACTCTCGGCATATATGCAGCTTCTTAGTCGTGTTTCATGTAGATGACAAAATGGCACTTTGGTGAAAACTGATCTGACTTCTTGCACCCTTCTTCTTGAGGGGTGTCTTCCTCGCTCTGAACAATCACTTACAAAACAGCAGAGCTGGACTACATCACGGAGCGAAGGAAATGTCACAAGCCTATTTAGCTATGAACTACTACTGAGAGAGCCCGCAGGAGAGGCTAGACTCTATTCCCCAATGCAAGTCTTCAGAGTCACTGCAACAAAGTGAAACCTAGTTCCCCGATACATGCACCGGGGTAGGGATCTTGCAATAAGTGTCCAAAATTAAAAACATGCTTAGTGCCCTAGTGAGTTGATGGCTTGAGACACCCACACATAGAATGCAGCTTTGATTCTTCAGGGCTGAAAGTTACTTAAAAATAGTCATTCAGCTCCCTGTAAGATTGGTGCTACTTCCTAGGACCGTAGTCAGATATAGTTGAAGAAGACTATTTGGTACCAGGGGAAAAACTGTCACGCGACCGAAAGCTCACACTTTTCTAGGTTTATTTGCACCACCTGTATAAGTGAATGTAACCTCGACAGGAAGTAAAGTGTCACTACTGACTAAAAGCAAAATTCGAACGTAAAACCTTTTAAAGAAATTTAATCTCACACAAACCCTCCTCATAAAAAAAATACTAGCTTTAAATAGTGTGAAAGCATCCTAAAACAACATACAAATCAGGCACACACAAAACCCCATTTAAGCACACTGATTATAACACCCACTGAATCACGGATAATCCTATGCAGCTTGCATAATTACACGGGGGGCAGAACAAAGGATAACTACAGAAATGAGCTTCCAGGTACAAACTCACCTCCTACAACCTTGTTAACCTGCTGACCGACTAACTTTGTAGCAAAAAAACCAAACATACTGGTCTCTAGAAACACAGGATTACAGTGGCTGGAAGTTGCTAAATCAATCCCGAAAAGCCCATCCACTTCTTTAAGAAGCTCCAGAAAAAGCATATATTTTTTAACAAGGCGCACACATGCCACAAATATGGAAATCACAGTCAACAAGTAAAGTTGTAGCAGACCCACAGTTCAGCCAGGCCTAAATGCCTTGACTCAGGGCCTGCATACTAACTCTGATCCATCCATAACGACCATCTCTATTGCCACTTACAAACAAAAAACAATTGTATTCTTCCCATCAATTAGTCCGATACTTTGTTTGTAACAAAACATTATAAAATGTCTATAAGGTGACTACAGGAACTAAATACAATGAATGGTTAATTATATAATGTAAACAGAAAATTATGAAAAAACAGTAAATAAACAAAGTGGTATGATATTTTATGAAAAAAGAAAATGTAGTAAACGTAAAATGTAATTTCTAAACTTACTTAGCTTTCTCCAACAAAACCACCCAAATATAACAACTAAATATTAATCTATTCATTGACATGAAAAACACGTCATGAAAAATTAATGCACGTAAACATAAAATAAAAGTTTTTTAGAATTTTAATTGAAAGTATACTCAACCTTGTACGGGCCAACCAATCTTCTCTTGATTTCCAATCGGTAAGCTCTGGATTTTTCAGCATTGCTCATGTCTGTTTCACGTAAACGAAGAATTTCATACACTCGCCTGGAGTGTTGCTGGAAAAAAGGAGGTAAAGTTACTACCCTATGGAGAGTCGTATGGCAGGAAGCTAGTGGATGAAAGTACAAGTCATACGGCAATCTCAAAATGACAAGTTAGTAGTAGTTTTAAATAAATGACAGTCATTTTTCATTGAGGCTATAGTTGCGTGGTTCACAATATGTAAAAATAATTTCCAGCTACCAGCTAGAATTGGTTGCACATAGCTCACAGGGATGGGTATAGTTCTAATCTTCGCCATCAAAGTTTGGTAAAGATTAATAATTTCCTAAATCTGTTTCCAATAACAATTTGTTCTAAAACCCTTTTTCTAAGAGAATCTCCCAAATTCTGTTTCACCCACAAACACCGTCAGCAGATGTTTTTACGAGTTAAAAAACAGAAAAACTATGTGAGCTTCAGGAAAATGATGAAGAATGGACACTTACAAAAATCACTTTTTGAAGTAAAAGCTTTTCCAACTTCTTGCACCCTTCTTTATTCTACAGCCTAAGAACCTGGGAAGGATCACTTGCAGAGACACACCCTTCTTTATACTACAGCCTAAGAACCTGGGAAGGATCACTTGCAGAGACGCAGGTACTTACAGTAACAGTAGTTCTGCAGCAGGAATACCCTCCCCATATTTATAAGCTACAAAGTGAGCCATATGTATTACAGTAACCTGGGTCCAGTCTGGTAAGGTGACGATTGTTATATGTCGGGACCGTTGCAAGGATCAGGCAGGCTTTCTTCACTATATGAATAATCCACTCCTTTCTGTCTTTTATAGAATTGAAACTTTCGTTCATGTTAGTTAGAATTGTTTTTTATTCTACAGCTAATAAATTTGGGAACGATACCTTACTGGAGAACTGCTGGTAACACAACACATCACTCTTGATGCCTCCCTCGGATCCCACACTAGCCTCAACCATTATGTGTGAATATGAAATCCTGTATCCAATAATAGAAGGAAGTGTGGTTTATCAAATGGAGACTATTGACTGAGTACTACTGATGTGAAACAGTCTCTTGGTCTTACATCCATCTCACTTCCATTCATGACCCTCAGGCCAGACTTCAGACAACCAGGTTAATTAGTATTTGACCAAAAACGAACTGATTGTCAAGCTTATTCTCAGAATCAATTACTAACAAGTAGATAACTAATGCTACTACCTTGCAGGCTGACCCAGATGAACAATACAACAAATAGAATCTACTTTGCTTTAGTTTCCATATTGGTCACAAGCCTTCCATCAAATGCCCCTACCAATGCGCATGTGCCATTTTGGATGACAGCTGTAATGAAAAAAGATACTGTAAAGTTACCGAAATGTAGGATCACATTAACAGTTGAAGCATTGTCAGGATGTCACTGTAGATTACAATACCTTATTTATTTTGAGTTTTTGTTGAGGGTCTGTCTTCATTTCTTTACTGAATCCTTGGACCAGCTTTTCAGAGGAAAAGCATGGCAAATCTTGGCAAAGCTTTACCAGCACAAAATCCCTTAATTTCACAAAGTTTTCAGAAGGGTCTTCAGCTGCGGGACAAAATTAAAAATCCTAATTGGTGGACGAATATTTAATTTTGCTACTTTTATTTTCACTTGTGAGAAACAATTGCAGCAATAAAACAAAAAGTTAAAGACCGGCAAGACCGCTTTTGACTCTTAGATAACTTAATGCAATTGACAAGGACCTCTGTTGCTATGTGCTAGAATAGAGAACACCCAACACTGTAAAAGTTCTTCCTGGTAATAAAAAAAAAAAAACGCCTATCAAAGTATTTTGGTTACTTTTTATTAAATAAAGAGGTCATTACAAAAGGTTTAATTTGGAAAATACAAATCATGGGTCTAAATCACATAAATCAGATCTGCTGGGCAACTTATCTTTTTTTTCCCATAAAAGAAAAAAACTGAAAGCTACTCTTTCCTTATGCATGCAGTCTCGGGTATAGTAAAAACGTTACTGGCGCTGAAAGCAAACAAAGTTTTACAGATCCACAATGCAGCACAGGGGCAACTGATCCCCCAGTATATTTTGCCGATTTGCTGAACAACTCTTTTTCGATTGTATTTATTCTCTTAGCACAGTAAGTAAATTGTTTATGAATTCAATGAAGACACCCAACTCTACTCAAATAGTGTGGCAAGTAAATAAACGCAAGATCTGAGGCACCTATTATGCTTCACTTTCCTGAATATTAGCCAAAAGTTCACGAAAGTATGTGAACATAACAGTAAAGCCAATTAATTCCACCAGTGACTTTGACAAAACTTCCAAGTAAGGTGCGGCTCACTAATGAAGTCTAATGTATAAGCACCCAATACCATTTTAATTCCTCCCTCTTGCTGTTCGTTAAGCCAGAGAAGTGTACTTTTCATTAGATTATATGTTTCTTCTGTAGTGTGAGCACGTGTATTTTGTTTCGGGAGCACTTCTTCCCACTAAGACATTGTGATCCAGAGGCTTTATCCTCAGGCAGTGGATATTATTTAAAGCTTTCGTTTGTCCTGCAGACACCACCTTCCGCTGTCGGAGTTTCAGCAGCAGCATCGTCTGGCACTCACTTTCTCTTCACAGCTGAGCCACCAGCCGCGGTTAGGGAGGAGCAGCTAATCATGGATGGGAGATCAATTTCCCCACTGGGGCAGTCAGAGGGTATATCCCGTGAGTTGGCCCAGCAACATCGCTAGGGAATGGCGTGGAAGAGCAACACTGGCTACTGTCTGTATCCGAGTGTGCCATTATAGGACAGGAGCACCACGTGTGATGCAGGGTGCCCCTCTCCTCACAACCTTTCCAGCAAGTGTTTCTTGGCTGCCTAACACGGCAGAAACATGAGGGAGTGAGGCAACGCCTTGTTAGTAGCTTAGAAGCACAGGCTATATATTGAAGGCATACAGAGGACAATGCTGCTCTTTTCCAAATCCCCTTTCCATCACCTCTAAATCTTTCTCCCAAAGTGATATATAAGCAAGTTTAGTATGAGGACTAAGCACCAGCATGGAGATTCCCCAGCATCTAACACTGGTGCGAAAAAGGGATTTCAGGTGTGTCACCTCCCTACACATCTTGTTGCGGACTGCTCTCGCCCAGTGATGGGATGTGTGTAAGCCGATAACTATCCCTTCTATTTAAGCCAAATTTCTCATTTAGAGTTTTCCACGTTCGAAGGTCACCATCCTCAAATAAATCTTTCAGGGGTGGGGGGTTCCCCAGTGTTCCAGGAGGTGAACCACAAACCCAAGATGCCCGAGGAGAAATCAATGGACAGGTGGAGAATGTCTTTCTTCGCACCAATGACTTCCAGTAATCAAGCTATTTTAGGGTGGTGGAGAGTAGGGTGTGTGCTTGACCTTAGCCTACATGGTAGCCGTGATCTACATTTGAGCATAACTGTAGAGAAGGCTTGTTCCACCTCACCCATGGTTTATTGTCAGAGTTGTAATTCCATTGTATGGCTGATTGTGAATGGGACGATGTAAGTAATTAACATCAGGGAACCCCAAACTCCATTCATCTAGAGGATGGAAGAGAGTTGAGCGTGCCACTGCAGCTGATTTACCGTCACACAAAATTAAACATTTTCTGACTGGTTTGTGTCAGCATCAATTTGGATACTGTAGAATAAGTAACTTATCTCTGGTAACGAATCATCTGGGTGAGAAATATTCTAGTTGCAGATTTCTTACCTTAGAATTTCCCCAAGGCATCAGTCTAGATCCGGAGATTTTTCCTCGAGCACCCCTGCATGCCGTTAGGTGACGTTGGTTGACTTTGCGTTGGTCATGGTTAACAGCTATGACTTTGCGGGTCATATATAGGTGCCACCCCGGCGCGCTGACTTAAGTTTCTTTTCATGACTTTCCACGCCAGAAGCACGGAGCCGCATCAGAACTAGGACCCTGAAAGGGAAGTCCCTGTCCCTAGAAATCAGTTCGCAGAGCGAGGATGGATGGGTGGGTAAAGAATCTGTAACTAGAATATGTCTCTACCAGATGATTTGTTACTGAAGGTAAGTAACTTGTTCATCTGATAGAGACTTATAGCTGCAGATTCCTTACCATAGAATAGATACCCAAGCAATACCTCCCGGAGGAAGGTCTGCGAACCAAGATTATACTAGAAAGTTCTGCAGGACCGAATGGGCAAAGTACCCATCCCTTCGGACCAGGCTCTCCAGGCAGTAGTTTTTGGTGAACGTGTGCAAAGACGCTCACGTTGCTGCCTGGTGTCCAGGACTGGAACTCCGTGTGCTAACACAGTGGTTGCAGCTATTGCTCTGATGGAGTGAGCATACAAAGCCTCCTGGGGTTGCTTCTTAGCCAATGCGTAGCACATTGTAAAGCAGAGAACAACCCATCTAGAGATGGTTCTCTTCTGACCTGCTTGACCTTTCTGTGCATTCACATAAACCACAAAGAGTTGATAATCCACCCAGAACTCTTTGGTACGATCAAGATTGAACATCAATGCTCTTTTTTGGGCCAGTCAGTGGATGCTCTCCTCTTCCTTAGAAGGATGTGGCGGCATGTAAAAAGTAGGCAAGGTGATGGATTGGCCTACATGAAAGGGTGTGACCACTTTAGTTAAAAAGGAAGCCCTGGTACGAAGCACAACCCTGTCAGGATGGATGGAAAAACTAAGGCGGCTTCGAGGAAAGGAGGGTCTACAGCTCACTCACTCTGCGGGCAGAAGTGATGGCTACAAGGAAGGCTGATTTAGAGTAAGAAGATAAAGTAGACAGTTGTGAAGCGGCTCGTAAGGAGCACGCATCAGAAAAGTAAGAACCAAGTTCAAATCCCATTGGGGGATTATGAATGGAGAAGGAGGAAACAAATGGGTAAACCCCATAAGGAATCTACCAACAATAGGAGATTTTTAAAAAGAGGGTTGGTCAGGTAATCTAAGGAAAGCAGGGATGGCAGACGAGTAATCCTAGAGGGTGCCCAAAGCAGAGCCCTGCTGGGCTAGATCTAGAACAAACAAAAGGACCTCTGAAAGAGGGACGGGGTGGGGTGGTCAACAGACTTGTCTGTACACCATGCCACAAACTTCCTCCAACGGCAGGCATATACTGTTTTGGTGGAAGGACGCCTTGCTGCCAAAATAACGTTACAGACCTCGGGTGGAACGTCAAAAGCTGTCAACTGCTGCCCCATAATCGCCACACAAGAAGTTGGACACTGCACAGGTTTGGGTGGAGAACCGCCCCCTGCTGCTGCAACAGAAGAGCATACCCAAAGGTGCAGTAGGATTGGAGAATCGATGGCCATGCTCAAGAGCTTGAGATACCGGACTCTTCGTGCTCAGTCTGGAGCCACAGGAATTACTTGGGCCCGGTTGTTCTTGAACTTCTTCAGAACTCTTAGCAGAAGTGTTTTTGGCGGAAAGGAGGCCTGAGTTCCACTTGAGACGAAAAGCATTGCCGAGCGAGTGCCATCTAGGAAACTCCAACATACAAAACAGCTGCCATTGCCCGGTCTCTGTAGAGGCCAGCTGATTCAAACAAGGCTCTCCCCACTGCTGAAAGAGACCTTGTTCCACACCTATGAATAGAGACTCTGCCCTCTCCCATGTGGCCACCCCATCCCAGGAGTGATGCATCTGTCACTACTGTCAGATCTGATTGGGGAAGGCAGAGGGATCTGTCTATGACTCAATTTCGGTTCAAAAGCCACCACTGCAGATCTTGTGCAGTTCCCCCCGAGATCTGGACCTTATCGGAGAGATTCCCCTGATGCTGTGCCCACTGGCACTTCAGGTCCCACTGTAGAGCCTGCATATGCCATCTGGTATGTGTCACAGCAGCATGCAGGAGGCCATGAGGCCCAGTGGCCTCAGAGTCATTCTCACAGAGAACACATTTATAGTTACATTTTGCACATTTATAGTGATTTGCACATTTATAGTGAACCGCACCGAGTGTAGAAGGACCACCGTAGCCTGGAGGTGGGAGACAGCCTGAGGTGAGCCCACCTTCAAAAGCTAGTTGTCAAGGTAGGAGAAGACTGAAACCCCTAACCTGCGCAGATGAGCCGCGACCACTGCCATCACTTTGTTGAACACCCAAGGGGGGCTGGTAAGGCCAAATTGTTGTGGCCTAATGTGAACCGCAAGTAATGTCTGTGGGCGGGCAGGATATGAATACGGAAATATGCGTCCTGCAATTCCAACGCTACCATCGACACTCCTGGATCCAGGGCGGATAGGATCTAAGCTAGAGTGAGTACTCTGACCTTCTCCTTTTTAAGGAATAGATTTAGGGACCGGAGGTCTAGGATAGGGCATAGGCCCTTGTCCTTTTTGGGCACCAGAAAGTAGCAGGAATAACAAACATGACCTACTTCTGGCACAGGGACACTCTCTATGGCTCCCTTGGCCAAGAGAGCCATAATACCCTCACAGAGAAGTGCCAGGTGTTCCTCCGTTATCCGATAATAGGAGTAGTCGTGAAGGGGCGGGAGTAGCCCCTTCAGACTATTTGCAAAACCCACCTGTCTGACATGATGGATTCCCAGCGGGGCAGGTGATGAGGTATCCTGCCTCCGACTTTCCCAACAGGGAAGCGTCAGACTAGGAAGGTTTGGAGGCTGCAGTGGGAGGGGTGGTGGACTTGGTTGAAAGCTGGATCCCTGATCGACAAGGACAATGGATCCCACGTCCCTGACCACGCCAAAGGGATGTGTTTGGGTGCCCCGTCCGTAGCCACGAAAGGGGCGAAAAGCATACTCGTGGAGAGGGGGGCAGCTGCGAGGCCCAAGGACCAAGCCGTAGCCCTGGGTCATTAGGCACAGCCCAATGGCGGCGGGTGATTGTCCTATTAACAGGAGCCCCTGTGCTGGGTTTGGACCAAGTCCCCAGTAGGATATCAGTGAGGGCCTCAGTGAACGGTAAGGGGTGTTCTGAAGAGGAAGCCCCAAGCAAAAGCACCCCAGTCAGGAGGTTGGTTCTAACGACTACAGAAGGCAGCTAGAGGCCCAGGACCTCAGCCGCTCTCCTCACCGCCATTGAATACGACGTTTCCTCCTCCGTAGCCACAGTAGAGGGAGAAAGCATGCCAGTGTCTGGGCAAAGTGTCTCGACCACTGGCCCCAGTGCAGATCTGGAAATGGATCCTTGGGTGCCGTCTGGAACCAAGGCCAAAGCTGCCAGCACAGGAGCTGAGGGGGGCCCCTTCTGACCCTGCGGGGCCCAAAGGTGCTCCCAGCAGGGTCGGACAGCCTAAAAATGAGGCACATGGCCTCATTGAACTCGCAGAGTTGGGCAGGGGTGGCTCCGGCTCCCGGAAACCCACGGAGGAATGGAGGCAACCCAGAACTAGGCTCTGAGGACAGAGGCCTAGCACGACACCGCTCCTTCTCCCACGTCGCGTCACCTGACGGGATGAAGTTGAATGCCTACCCAAGCGTCCCAAAGATTTTGAATAGGATGACGAAGAGTGTGGGCTCCGAGAGAGGTCTTAGGACCTTCCTCTCGACAGACTGGGAGCGATGTGGAGCTGAGCGCATGGCCACAAGAAGCTTTAGGGACCACTCCCTCAAAGCCGTTGGGTTATTGGCCCGGTACTCTCAGCACGATTTTGGGTTGTGGTCGTGCTCCAAACACACACGAGATGCAGATCCGTCACAGACATCCAATGACTGAGTCGCAGGGCTTGAACCCGGTCTTCTCTGACGATCTCTCAACACACCAGAATGTCAAAAAACCTTCAATAAAAGTAAAAAAAAAAAAAAAAAAAAACAGTCAAAAAGTGACTGTGGGGTAGACCAACCCACCTAACGGCACACAGGGGTACTGCTCAAGGAAAAATCTCTGGATCAAGACTGACGTCTAGGGGAAATTCTAAGGTCAGGAATCTGCAACTATCAGATAGAGGGAGCTCTTATAGCATATAAAGCAGGTAGGGCATAATGTTTATTTTCGGGCTATCCATCCTCCCTAGCCAGGAGATCTTGAGCTCACCCCAGAGGTACAGGTCATTAAATAGCATGTGAATGAGGGGAAGAATATTAATATCACACAGTGAATGTGTATTCATCTTTATGTAGATACCTATGTATCGGAGAGATGCCCTGGTCCATTGTATTCCAACCTGGTGAAAAATCTCTCCTGTGCCTCCTCAGGGGGATCTGCCACACCCATTCCCTGGGACTTGAAGTAATTTACCTTAAATCCGGAGACTTCCACAAATCGATTTAGCATCACTTGCAAAACATGAAGCGATAGATTTGGGTAGGTAAGAAAGGAAAGGATATCATCTGCAAATAAAGCTAACTTATGTTCAGTCTCCCTCATGCCACTGATACTGGTATTGTGTAATATGTTGGATACTAAAGGCCTCACTGATAAAGCAAAAACCAAGGGAGTGAGAGGCCACCCAAGCCTTGTACACCTTGAGGTAGGTATGTCTGAGGTTTATTCACTGTTAATACTGATCTTTGATGAGGGTTTTTTTAATAGTTTGCCTGAATAAAGGTTCTCATTTTGGGACCCAGAGCAGCTCTGCTAGGTACGACCAATGAACTCTATTGAGGTATTATCATTAGTTTGACTACTTTTTTTTATGAAGCCTGACTGCTGTGGGCAGATTGAGACTGGCCAGTCATGGTGGAGCCGCTGGACCATTATAGATGTAAATAATTTAACACTGCAATTGATGAGTGCGATTGGCCAGGATGGTACAAAGTAAAGGGTCTTTATCTGGTTGAAGTAGTGTTAGATGGGCGCCCAGCACAGAGTCTGTGACAGTCCAAGAGGTCAGAAAGTAATTAAATACTTTTGTGAGGGCCTCAGCGTGTAGTGAGGCATAAGCTTTATACAAGGAAGCAGAGATGTTGTCAGACGCTGGGGACTTGCTAATTGGGAGGCTTTTGATCACCTCACATACTTTGTCAATTGTAATATTCTCTTCTGGGGAGCTCAGCTCAGCTCAGCTCACCTTCAAAATTAGAAGGGGAATAACTGCTCAAATACTGGGATATTTTGTCCAAAGTTTGGTGGGTGAACAAAGTCAAGTAGTATCTTGGAAAGATGGACATAATCTTGGGCATTTCTTTTGCTATGCAGCCCTGGTCATCTTGGATTTCTATGAAATAATTCCTAGTGGTAGCTTTTCTGCCTTTCTCATATTTGGTCTGTTTAATGTACAAGAGTTTTTGGGCAGAATTATTTTTTATCTGCAATTGCTCTAGTTCCTTTTATCTGACTCTGCAGAGCTCTCTCATAGTTCTAATTGAACCCCCTTACATGTGGTGCACCTCAACAGTAGTGTCTCCAAACCTGCCCTCTTACTCGTTTAAACATTCAAATACGGTCGTATGGGAGATCACTTTGCCCCTTAAGCCAGCCTTGGTGGCATCACATAAAACTGAGTGAGTGACCTCTCCAGTTCTGTTTTTTTTAAAAGTAATATTGTATTGTTTCTTTGATACAGACTCTTAAAACTTAAATCCCTCAGGGGCACCTCATTTATCATTCAAGGGGAAGGCTTGGGGGGCAGGACAGTACTCACTGGCAGCCACACAGGGGCGTGAACAGACAAGAATAGAACATATATAGAAGTCTATTGCCTTGGCAACTTGGGGGAGGAGGGAGGCATAGACCTGCTATGTATTCATTTGGGCCATAAAGAGACTAGTGTAGTAGGGATTAAGGCCAATCTGCCCTGGATTCCTCCTGTCCGGCCCTCTCTATCCAGCAATGTGTCATCTAAGTGGAAGGTTAGTCCTCTCAGATGAAAAAGTGCCACCCCTCTGGTGTTGTGTGTACACGATGCGTGGAATTGTACATGGTGCCAATAGGAGCACAGCCTCTTAACGTTCGTGGCAACAGGTGGGTTTCTTGTAGTAACACTATCACTACGTATGAGTTTAAGCAACTGAAGGAGCGCCCTGCGCTTGATCAGAGTTGAGACCCTGAATGTCGAGTGAAACTATTCTTAGAGGGGGCATATCGGCATGAGGGGCACCATTACTTCAAAACCGGGCTCCATACCCATCTCAGGTTACTTAGAAAGATATGTCTAGCTGAGAAAACCCCTTATGGCATCCTGGGGGAGACAGGTACCATTGCCTACAAACATATGTATCCATCTGAGAGGAGATCTTCTTGGGTCTCAACATGCATGTTAGAACAGAGGAACCTAGTGTAATAGGAACAAAGTTCTAAAGAAAAGAAAAAAAAAATAAAAACAATTACAGAATGGGTCATGATCCCACTATGGTCCCGAGTTGTAGAGGTATCACAGGAGGAAAAACTCAAATCTAACATTAAAGTTGATGAACATTGGAGAATAAAGGGCTGGCTCCGAAGTAGTCTTATAGAAAACCTGTCCCCCCATAAGCTATCTTAACAGTAGCTAAGTACTAGTTTGGTGTAGATTAAAATTATTGAGTCTGTAGCTGGACAAGAGCCGTAGCTCTTGGGTTCTGCCAATTCATGTGGAGGTATCGTCCTTTGAGGATAGCAGCCTGCTTTCTCTGTCTTGCTGTCGACAAAGCCTTCGGGCCTCCTTGCGTGCGGACATGGATTTCTGGAAACACCATCTGCCTCCAGCATCAGTAAGGGTGCTAGGGATGGGGTGGTGCTAGGGACGAGGTCCTGCTTGGACAACCCCACCATGGAGAGGTCATGGACTTCTCTTCCTTCTTGCAAGTCTTAAACATAACGCTTTTCCTTAATCATGAACTGGAGCCAAAATGGGCACTCCCAGCGATATGGAATCTTTTTAGGTTGAGCCTAGACAGCGCGCATGCGCTTCTTCAAGACCTGTTGGAATGAGTATAGGACTCTGCTCCTGCCTGCTGCTTACCATCAGTTGAAGGCAGCGTCCCTCTTGTTTTGCTGCCTCCCAACTTGTTTGGCAGCCGATACATCACTTCCTGTACCTGGCTGAGGCACACCGGCCAAGTACAGTTTAATTATGCCTGCATTGTTTTTCTATTGTTTGGACAGAATATTTTTTATTTCCTGCCTCTTGTGTTTGTCAGTAAGCACTCGTGTCATTGTGCGCGGGTCGTTTTCTGCTTTTGCCTTTGACTTGGTCCTTACTTTACATAATCAGTAAATAAATGTAGTTGACTTGTGTGTGTGTTTCGTACATTTTTTCCTGTGGCTTTATGTAGCGTGAAATCGACCCAGGTATTGAATCCTCAACAGCGGCTCTCCCCTCACAGCAGAAGAGCTGATGCTACAATATTCGCTGCAATCGGGGTAACTCACCCCATAATGCTTTGCAGGCATTCCTTTTACAACACATTTCTGGCCATAGCCAGTGGTGGTCCTAGGGCAATAGGACCACCACCAAAACATTTAGAATGATGTGCTTTTTCTGACCAGGCCAACTTGTGGGTCACACTAGGTTAGAGAGGGCCCAAAATAACAACCTCTTCCACCATTCAATGCATATTTTTATGGCTGGAACTTTTGTTTTTACAGCTGAGAGGAGTTTGTGTTATAAGGGCCTTGTTTGTAATAATATTCTGACGGCTTTGCTCAGCCTGCAAATGTGTAATGCACTATGCTCTCCAAGGGCTGAAGGATGATAATTGCTCCAAGGCACTACTGACTCAGTCGGCTCCACAGGGACATCCAGCCACGACCAGTGGTACTGCACCTTCTGCTGTTGACTCTACAGGGACATCTAGCCACGACCAATGGTAGTATAATGCACAAACACAGTTTATTTCTGATAAAGGTTTCATGTGCACTATGGCTAAATATTTCAGCCATTTCACAGAGGACCTGGTACTTCTCCAGCCGTTTCCAGGTTTGGGGGACATTCTCAACTTCAGAAATCAGAAGACGTTCTGGCAGCATTCTGTGACACTGTACACGGAGTGCTTTTGGCTTCACGGAATCATCTAGCCACTGCCAGTCGTACTGCACTTCTTGCTGTTGACTCTACAGGGACATCTAACCAGAGCCAGCGGTACTGCACCTTCTGCTGTTGACTCTACAGGAACATCTAGCTACCACCAGTGGTACTGCACCTTCTGCCATTGACTCTACAGGGACATCTAGTAATGACATGCGGCATGGCACCCTTGTGCCGCTGACTCCACAGTTAAATATTTAAAAGGCCTGCTAGACCTCAAAATGAATACACCATGCCCTCAAAGGGCTGATTATATGGTTACACTACAATGTTCTTTGGCATTTTTTTTTCATGTGATTATGCCCTCTAGGAGATGACTATTTGGTTACATGACCATGTTTCTTTTGAATGCTATTTTTAATGTAGTGCTCTGTAGGGGCTGTTCGGCCCATTACAATCTAATACCAAGTGTATTTAGGAATGTGCAAACCCAGTTTATTTCCAATAACAGTTTAATGTGCAGCATGGGTAAATATTTCAACCATTTCACTGAGGACCTGGTACTTCTCCAGCCATTTCCGGGTTTGGATGACCTTCTGAGCTTCTGACGTCAGAAGTTCTGGCAGCGTTCTGTGACACTGTACTCAGAGTGCTTTTGGCTCCACAGGGACATCTAGCTTCGACCAGTGGTATTGCACCTTCTGCTGTTGACGCTACAGAGAGAAGGTTAACCAAACGCTTTTTACGGATGATTTTTCTTCCAGCATCGAGTGTCATACCAGTAGCCAGGATTGGTTTGCTCATTACTCTGTTATGTTTAACCCTAGGGATGTTCAAGAAACCCAGGGGGAAGCCTTAGTTTAATCACTTAAAACAGTAAGCAAAGAATGGTTAGCTGATCTCATTAACAACGCTTCTGTCGTTAATGCCATTCAGAGTGCAGCTAGCGGCAAAGGCTTCAGGTCCAGATGGGGTCCCCACCGATTTATGTAAACATAACATTGTTTTTTGGACCCCACTATCAACTAATGTCTTCAGGCCGGCTGTTAAAGGTAACCCGAAGGTGGAAATATTATGCATTTTTATGTCAAAGTGACTTGCTTCCATTTTTGACTGTGTTTTTAGGAAGAGAAGCCACTTATAGGCCGGTTCGGCTATTAAATATTTGGATGGCTTATTCCATTGATCATTATGCATAAAAGGTCTGCTTTTATTTATGCTTAGTGTCATATTCAGTTTAAAAATGTTTATGAATATGTTGATGTCTTTGTACTTTCATTGTCTAATTGGGACCGTATAAAGTTAATGACTGACTGACTCTACAGGGACATCTAGTAACAACCTGCGGCACTGCAACCAGGTGCCACTGACTCCACAGATATTTAAAAGGCCCGCTAAGCCTGAAAATGTGTAATACACTGTGCCCTCAAGGGGCTAATTATTTGGTTACACTGCAATGTTCTATATTATTTTTTTGTAATGTGATTATACCCTCTAGGGGATGAATATATGGTTACATGACCATGTTTCTTCCAAATGCTATTTTTACTGTGGTGCTCTGTAGGGACTGTTTTGACCATTACAGTCTAATGCCAAGTGTATGAAGGAATGCACAAACAGAATTTATTTGTGATAAAGATGTAATGTGCTGCATGGCTAAATATTTATACAGTCCCAAATGCGAGGTTGTCATTATCATTTACAATGTCAAAAGCTCTAGCTCTCGCTAATGCAAGACCTATTGCATTGCAAATGCTTTTTTTATTTAAGAGGTGTCAAGTTATTTCTCAATGATCTCTTTTTCATGCAAAAATCTGGATTGAAACATCTTGGAGCAGTAAAATTTAATCTCCTCAGAACACTACTGGTTCTTGTTGGTGCACAGCTATCAGGATCTCATTCTTTAAATAAAATGATTAAACTCAAGTCAGTAAGTTGGGGGGGGGGAGGGGAGGGCAGAGTGTTTGGGGGCAGATTCCACTGTTGCGGAATTGCAGAGTAGATCCTATGTGTAGCCATCCTTAAATGGTGAATAAGAATAATCACAAATGTGTTCATCAATGTTAAACATCAACTCTGGATAATAAAACGTTTTTATTTTATCAAAGAAAACGTATAATACCTCCTTCAAATTCACCATCATTAGTTTATCCTATTAGGTAGGAAATGGACTAACTGTAACAGGGAAGTTAACTGTAAGAAATGTACCATGACTGAAGAACTAGGTGTTCCATTCCTGGTAAGCACAAATGTACCTCACCCTTAAATGCCCGTACATCTGCATGAGTGGGGTTTAGGTTTCAGCCTTATGACCAGAGTGTAAAAAACAACATGGATAGTGGCATCCTATCATAGATAGGTGCATTCTCTTTTAACACACTACCCCCTTTACACCCCACTAGTCTAGCAATAACTTTCAACATGGTTCCATTAGAAGCCCCAATCCAACAGAGCCCTTCTCCACATGGGGGAAATGGCCCAAATTCAATAATAGTTTCTCTGGTGGCTTGAGGAAAAAAAGAGGTAAACAGATTAATTGTAAATACGCTCTACATAAACGATACTGACAAACTTGAAAAAAGCAACACAATTCCATACATAGTTGATTTATGTTGAACCACAGATGTAGGGGGACCCTTTTGTTCAGAGCTCGCAGACAAATTACCTTAGGGACGAACGGCCACTGTGCTGTATTTTGGTGTTGTAGAGCTCCTAGAGTGCTGTGACTGGAGTTTTTTTTCTCTATGTGCCAAACTGTATTGCTATGGAAACAGTTTCATTTTTTTCTTTTTTGATGGCGGGGAGGGGGGGGGGGGGGGGGGAGTTACAGAGGGGCTCAGTAAGAAATGCTGCCACGTGTTCTTGAAACCAGCTTTTGATTTCTATTTTTTAATCCTTATATATCTATTTATTAAAAGAGAGAATGGTGTGGTTTTTAAAAAATAATTGGTGAGCTTTCCCACGTGCAGAAAAGGTGACCACACACACACCTACAGGAAGATGCTCACGAACTGTGAATATTAATCTCATGATTGAGAAGTTATTTTACTTTGTCACTGCAATCAAACGTGATTGAAGAAAGCATTGGGAACACACATTACCGTTTACAGAGGCATTCGAGGGACATTCAAAAAGGACATCTTTTCAACACATTATTTGTGGTTCATATTGTACAATTTAGCGCCTCCATGGTTTTCCTTTTTTTGTGGCACATCTTTGTAGGATTTAGACAAACAATAATTGCAAACTAACATAAAAGACACACCAGAAACAGTTTATAAAATAAAACCTTGTTAAAAACGCTCTGTGTGACAAAACATTCAGGGCATTTTTCTAGTATTTCCAGTTTCCTTTTCTGCTTCTACTAAATATTGCAGCAAATAAAACATGCAAGCAACACAACAGCAATAAATAGTATCAAGTGCTATTAAAACGATTAGGGTTGAACATCAAGTCATCCACGCTAAAGGAACTACTAAACAGCCTATACCCAGCACTGAATTAGAAGCATCGATTTTGATGCTTTGAAAGAGTTGAACAATTGCGATAAGACTTCCACAAACACAATAAATTGCAGTCACTGAATGCTTGCACAGATATGGTAACAAAATACATGTATTATCTAGCAGAGAAATGACTGAGGCATGGAAATCTGTCAATTATTCATCCCACAAATATTTGATGCATGCTTCTTTCAGTGTATCTAATCACCTATTATGTAGCATCTTTACACATTTAAATATCAAGTAAATACTTAAGTAGCACTTAAAATGTACATAAAAATACCTCATGCATGTTAATCACTTCAAAAACGCTGGCTTTGAAACAAAAAAGGGGCACAGACTTCATAGGCATGTTTGCCTTTCATATATTTTGAATCCTTTTCTTTTTTCAGCTGTGGAGCAGAGGTGTCGAGAGTAGTTACACCCAGCAATGAATGGAATAAAGCACTTTCCATAATGTTTCTTTCAAACAATGGAGGAAGTATTAGCTAATCTGTGGTGATTATGGAAGACAGAGGAAAAAAGTGTGAGGAACTGTGGCAATTCTCTGCACATCAAGTGCTGAAAAGACTCCATTTTATCGATATTGGTGTAAGTTAACTTTTGCTGTGATATCTTTCCCAAATAATGGGGGGTTCGCCCATCTTCCCAATGCAAAAATCCACACACTTGAAAGATGTCTGTGATCACCATAAAATACCTTCAAATTTAGAGGATCCTTAAAAATACCTTTTTGCCATCACATTCCTAATTAGGACCCTGCCAATTTTCAGTTCTTCTGTATTTTCATTTGCTTCTTTTTGCAGCTTCGAAAGGATTATCTATGTTGACATTTTCCTGTTTGTATTGCAACAAAGTTCTGCTTTTTCAGATTATGCGCAAAACCATATTCATGGCAATATAAAACAAGCTTGTAAAGTTAGTTTAGCTCTAAAAACATCTAAAAGCAAAATATTTTGCAGATGTTGTAGAGGTACAGAATGTGTAGCTGGGGCCAGCGTGGAAAATGTAAACAAGTCGTAATATCAAATTAAATTTCCCCTCGTGTAGACTGGAACCTACTTTATCCAAACAAAAACATTAATTTCACATTAATAGTGCAAAATGTAGACCTCATTTCTACTTTGCAGTTCTCACCAAGCACTAAGCCTACTATTTCACATATCAGACCCAATTCCCACATATTACACAAATTATGCAAAAGGACCATTATGTTATGCTAATTTTATTTATAAAGAGCACGATCACCCAGAGGCTTCTTGGTGATGAAAAAGAATTAAAAGAAGGGACTAAGATGCCGAACAAGAAGGAGCTTATCAGAGTGAACTTGTATAAAGAGCCAGGTTTTCAAACTCTTGTGGGACTGATTTAGATTCGGTTCAAGACGAACATTCATTGGAAGCGAGCTTCTGATGGCCGCTTCTGCTTACATTTCCGAAATTTCAGAGTGGCCAAAAGGTTTGAATGAGCCGATGTCAGATTTTGTCTAGGGGTATGATATTTCACCTCTCTGGAAATGAATTGGGGGCAAGACCTTTCAACCCCTTGAATGTCAGGCAACATATCTTAAAACAGATCCAGTGCTCAAGGGGAAGCCAGTAAAGTTTATTCAGTAATGAAGAGGTGTGTACCCATCTTGGTTGATGGTATATGAGGCACACAGCTTCGTTCTGTATGACCTGTAGTCTGTGGATAGTAATGTTAGGTAGTCCTCGGTAAACATAATGGGAGTAGTCCAATCTAAATACGAGTACTGCCATCACAACTGATTTACTTGCTTCAAGGAGGAGGAGAGGGGTAATCCTTCTAAGTAGTTTTAGCATGAATATGCATTTAGATACTACAGCTCCAATCTCCTGGTTCATAACGAAGATGCTATCAATATCCACTCCCAAGCTTCTAGCTAACTCTTTAGGTGCCGGTAACTGCCCATTTTCATGAGGCCAGTAGTCTTAGTTCCAAAGGTTGGACTTATTCTTTAAAATTACTATGCCAGTTTTGTCTGAAATAAGTTTGTTGATTCACCCTCATCCAATCAGTGATAAATCGTATCGAGTTTTGGAACTAGGTGTGAAGCCTTCCGTCCAGACGAATGAAAAATTATGAGTTGTCGGCGTAAACATACAGCCTGCAACCTCTCAGTGCTAATTCTTTAACCAAAGGCCTAATGTAGAGAATAAACATATGTGAAGATAGACAAGAGCTCTGGGTTACTCCCAGTGTTGCAGTAAAATGTACCTATTGAACAGCCCGAGTGTGGTTAAGTAAAGATGATTCAATTCACTGCCTTCTCTGCACTGTGGGCCAAGATCTTATGGTTGGTGGCGTTAAATGTTGCTGACAGTTCCAAAAGTACCAGGTCAGAGATCAGTCTTTGGTTGTCGTCCCATCATAGGTCATCGACTACAGATAGGATGGCTGACTACATGCTGTACAGCAGGCTGAAGCTTGCTTGCAAGGGATGGAAAAAATCTACAGACCTAATGTGAGCACACATTTCTTTCGCCATGTGCCATTCTAATATTTTCGCTAGGTAAGGAAGTTAGGAGATCGCCCTATAGTTCTTGAGTGTTTCAGGATCCCGACTGGGTTTTTTAAGTAGCTGAAGTACTATGGCATTTTTGAATGACGCAGATATTATGGCCTGTGCTAATGATTCCTTTGAAAGACACCTCAAAAGTTTGCTAACTAACGTGCACAAGGATTTTATCACCGCTAGGGGACAGGTGTCCTCCACAGATGGTCATCAACATGTATATTCTTTCCTCACTTATTCCTTGGAATGACACAAAGATGGTAGGATTTCTGTCCCACTTGTAGCTACTGCTACTGTTGTTTATGCTTCCTTTAATAGATTTAGTTTTGTCCAAAAAGTAGAAGTTTAGTTTATCACAAAATGCCTGATTAAGAATGAAGGTGGTTGTGAGCTTGTCTGAAGAGGATAGTTCCTTCAGGATATTATTTTTTGTTTATTATTTGCTTCTAAGATTTTGCTAGTGTAATATGGAGTATTTTACCTGCTTTCATTTCCTTCTTTATACTGAAAGTGTTATTTTAAATTTTGTTTTAGTCCATTCTTCATTTTTTCGCCCTTTTAATTCTAGTCGGTGGAATTCAAGTTTTGCCTCTTTTAGCTCTGGAGAGTAGCAGGGCCCTGGCTTAATTCAGTTTATAACATACTGTCCCTTTAGTGGGGTGTAAACATCGCAAGCATGCCTGAGCCCCAAAGTAAATAATTTTTCTGCATTGATGATATTTTCACTGAATGTGGGGTATGTTTGAGTGAGGGTAGATATTCTCCTTATTGAGTTGATGCCATTTCCATACAGTCCATTTCTTGCTTGCGGGTCACTTTACAGATGTCTATCAGAATACAGAAATTAATTAGATGGTGGTCGGACCAGATACAAGGCTGAATGACAGTATTGGATTGGTTCAAACTGAGCCTCCAGATTAAGTCAAGGTGTGTCCCTAGATGTGTGCTGGACTTGTGTTGTGGTCCAAATTCAGTCATATCATTGCCTCAGTCAATTCTGCATCTTTAGGGCTAGAGATCAAGCCTTTGATTCAATAATTAAAATCAACCAGACTACACAATCTTGAGTAATTTGTTAAGGAAGAGCAAAGGGACTCATAGAATGCTTGGGGGGATAGGGAAATGTTGCCATATAGTGGGTGGGTGGGGGACAATAGGTTAATAAACAGGCTACTGAACTGTTATTCAGTTTGATTTTTAAAAGGAGGTCTACCTCTTCCATAGGGTTTTTAAGAAGAGCGGATGAGGTGATGAATAATTGCAGCTACTCAGTCCCCTCTCTTACTGCACTCCCTATTCGTATTTACAATTTAGTAGTTCTTGGGTATTACTTTGGAGATATTAGGAAAAGCTTCCTCTTTCAGACAGGTTTCAGCAAAGAACAATATATAACGTTTGGTCTATCTTATGTTTAACTAGAGAGGGCATATTTGGGTAAGCCACTTTTAGCCAATCTGCAATCCTGTAATTTAAAGGAAGTTTTTATGTTTGAAGTTTTAAACTGGATGCTGTGGTGACACATGCTACTTATTGAAATGTGTCTAGCACATATGTCGTTTGTTTTTAAATTTAACGTCAGTGTCGGAGGAGATACTGAACATGTCATAAGTGTAGAAAAATAAAATTGGTCTTCTGAGTAACCAGGATTTTGAGCATAGTGGCTGGTACCAGCCGGGGGCAGATGGACTTCCCTTTGGCATAAATGCGCAAAATAGCTTCCCTGTGGCAAAGCCATTCACTGGTTGACCTGTGACCACAGGATGACGGTCAGGCAGAAAGTGAGTATAAAGAAAACTTAAGACATCAAATTCTAGCAAATGAAAAAATACAAGAAAGATTGCCACCGAAAAAACAATACGGCCTCAATACATCAAGTTTCACACTTGAAAAACACTTTTTAAAAAACCCAAACTCTTAAAAAGAATGCCACAGCGGAGTTCAGGATCCGCTTCAAAGTTCATTTGCTAAATTATGCTGTTAGGAACTCCTTGAGGCAAGCCAATTTGCCGCTAGACTGCTGAGTGCAAAATGGCATTTGGTCATGAAAGAAGTATAAAGAAAACTCCCACTAGAAATTCTAGTGAATGCAAAAATAAAAAAAGACTGTCACTAAAATACAAGACAGGCTTATTAAATCATGAAGCAGTGCTCAGCATCCGCTTCACCCTTAAAGCTGCATAAACAGGGCTGGGTGCATAACGTCCAAGTGTAGAAAGTTGATCTGCAGCTAAATGCCCTACATGGAAGAAACAGCTGGATGATTCTGCATGGTCCATAACTGGATGGGGCTTCAAGGAGTATGACCTAAAAAGAAACATCCTGGGGGAAAATGCAAACCAGGTGAAATAAAAAGCACAGAGCATACAGTTTTTTCATATGTTGTTCAGAATGGTGAGCTATATTGGGATAAAGAGCAAAGAGACACTTGAACACATGTATTGATAGAATTCACAGCCCAATGATACACTTTCGAAATGTTTTCATTACTATCTTTTGTTTAAAATATTGACCATTAATTTTCTAGGCACTGACGTCACTAGCACTGATCTTGGTCTCAAGCAGTGGGTAAACTGACTGGTGATGGCACTGCACATGTATGTTCAGCAGCTACTGAAGTAGGTTAGGAGAAGCACACCCTCTCAGGTGATTAGTGCGCTATACAAATCAATATAACATAACATCCTTGTAATGTTTAAATTACTAAATGTGAGAAAATAAATGTTAACAAAGATTACCAGTATTGTCAAAGGTTCCTGGAGAATATAAAGCCAACACCGGAAATCTTCTGAAACTTCAGCTCCCCCACTGACCATATCATTTTTATGTATTATCTTGCATATATTGTATTAACAATACAGCGACAATGAATATATCTTTCGGGCTTTTTTTTTCAAGCTGACCTGCTCTATTCTCACTTGAAACATTTGTTCTGCTTGCAGTGTTTTATAGGTCACTTTTACTGAGAACGACTGAAATCCGCTGCTGAATTAATCCACAATTCCTAGAGGAAATGACCTCAAAATCCTATTATACCACGTAAGCATGTTTGCAGTATTTAACATTTTTCATAACTGTAAGAAAATAGCATGTAATTTGTGCATTATTTATTGGTCTGTCTGATAAAATGTTTGGTAATCATTGGTTTGTCTGTCACTCTTGGGACTGGGATTCCACTTTTCACTGCAAATTAAATGACCTGTTGCGCTTGTCTCCTCTACGGTTTCCCAAGTTAATGCGACTTGGAAAATATTACTCGCTTTCTGATTGATTTTATTGTGCCAGCATTTCTTTCTTCCTAAAGGAGCTACTGTTGTACTGATTGTTCAACATCCAATTTTAATCTTGAAGATATAGCCAGGGTGATCAACAAAAATGAAGTGGGGCCACGGCTTCAGCTACTAGCTGGATGATCTCTCACATTTGTAAGCCACGCATTTTTTGGGAACTTTATTTCGGAAACCTTTGTCTTTAGCCACGAATTCAGCTAGAAGCTGCATAGATTGTCTTGATGCTTAGGCAATTCAAGTAAGTGTAGCAGATCCATCTTTGGTGACGTGTCTTTGAGTCCATACGTTTCTCCAAACTCCAGATACAGGACATTCTACATGAGAGATCATGAGGTTCGCAGTACACGTTAGCGCTTTCAAACTGGTCATGTACTTCAAGGGCAACTTCACATGAGGTTTTCAGGAACCAAGTAGCCACGTTCAGTGATGGAAGGCTGCAAGCTTTAATGAAGAGTTTTTATAAAAATGGCTGAATATTTTGTAAAATCAAAGCTCTAGTAAATGTATTTTTTTCCCATTCCGAGTAAAGGTTTGTACTCCACCATCTGATGAACGTGAGCTGTGACTCTGGAAGAGTCTAGGTTGCCATATGATCCTTTTCCGATAATCACCGTCATTGACAAAACAGCCCCAAGTCTCATCTAGAAGATCTGTCTCAGTCACGTTCAAAGTTTGGCCTGACCTTACCCATCTGTTGTAATTCATACATCTTTTACTTTTTTTAATCTGTCATAAGCGTTTTTGATTTTAGCCAGTTTTATCCTGTTTCGATGCCTACGTAGACTCCACTGAACTCACAAAGAGCAAAATAAATTGCCATTTTGTTATGCTGTTCCTTGCTCGCTTCCTCCTCCTTCTCCTCCTATAGATGCCTTACTTTCTGCTGTTCATTTTTCCTAACCCCGAATAAATTAGCATGGATGCGTCCTTGTTATATCAATGGTTTATTCTGTGGTTCACATACTATTAGTCACACTGGCGCTATCCAAATTTAGTACATGCATTACAACAAGCGTACAGCGAATATTATGGAATATTTCATTCAGCCAGGTTTCAAGAAGTAAACATCTGCTATATACACCATTTGTAAGACATGGCTTTGGTGGTGTTAGTCATCATAAAAGATTATACGACTTCTAATCACACCAGCCATCCTGTATTTCTGTTTTTGTATTCTCAGTAAATGTAAAATATTTTTTAACACAAAACATGTATTCCCTTCAGCTGGAAAGTGGAGATTATGGCTTCTAATATTGAAGAATTATCACTTTCAAATTACAACTAGAATATATATATATATGTTTTGGCTGTGAAAAAATCATCAGAGCGAAACGCGTTGCTGAATAAACCTTTTTCTTGGACCACGGTCCTGGAGTGCGATTTTGGTGTCCGTATATATGAGAGAGAGAGAGGAGAGAGAGGAGAGAGAGGAGAGAGAGATAGAGAGAGAGAGAGAGAGAGAGAGAGAGAGAGAGAGAGAGTGTGTGTGTGTGTGTGTGTCTGTCTGTCTCTGTGGATTGCAGTTGTGCTGCGATCCACGGCCAGGAAACACCAGTAGACATCTGGGACAAAATCTGCGAGGGGGGTTCAGCCCTTGTGGGGAAAGGGCTGCAACCCCATAGGGGGGCAATTAAAAAAAAGAAAAATGTAAAAACGTTTGTTTAAAAATCTGTGGTTTCCCTGGGGGGCCGGGCCCGCCGCCTCTCCCCCCCCCCCCCCCCCCCCAAGAGAAACCACGTCTAAAAAACAAAACAGTTAATATATATATACACATACACACACACACACATATATACACACACACAGATCACTTTTGTCAATACACGGGATCAGCCCCCTGAGAAACCACACACACACACATACACATATAAATTGAAGCTGCTTAGTCATTTCACCGCAACACGGCAGACCGGAACGGGGTAGCAACCCCCTACAATTACAATTAAATTCCTCTCACTCTTAGCGATTCGTACTCCGCCGAGTAAAACGAAAGTTCCAGTCACAAAGTAATTGCTGTAGTGAGTATTCTAATGGCACACACAAAAATCAACGCATCTTGGAAAAGGAGTTTCCTTGGTCACGAGCCTCTCGTGACCAAGGAAACTGTTTCCGAAATGCGGAAATGGATTGTTATATATGGAAAATGGCACTTACCCAGTGTACATCTGTTCGTGGCATGAGACGCTGCAGATTCACATGCTGTGCACATCCCGCCATCTAGTGTTGGGCTCGGAGTGTTACAAGTTGTTTTTCTTCGAAGAAGTCTTTTTCGAGTCACGAGATCGAGGGACTTCTCCCCTTTCGGCTCCATTGCACATGGGCGTCGACTCCATCTTAGATTGTTTTCCCCGCAAAGGGTGAGGTAGGAGTTGTGTATCTAGTAATAGTGCCCAGGCAATGGAGTAAATATGTATGTACATAATGTGTTTAAAAGTGATATATTTACAAATCTACAAATGTACAAGTCTAATTTTTTCTCATCTTAAAACGGCTACAGGCTCCCGGGGAGGTGGGAGGGCGCATGTGATTCTGCAGCGTCTCATGCCACGAACAGATGTACACTGGGTAAGTGACATTTTCCGTTCGATGGCATGTGTAGCTGCAGATACACATGCTGTGCATAGACTAGTAAGCAGTTATCTCCCCAAAAGCGGTGGTTCAGCCTGTAGGAGTTGAAGTTGTTTGAAATAAAGTCCGCAATACTGCTTGTCCTACTGTGGCTTGCTGTGTTGTTAACACATCCACGCAGTAATGCTTGGTAAATGTATGAGGCGTAGACCATGTGGCTGCCTTACAGATTTCAGCCATTGGTATGTTTCCTAGAAAGGCCATGGTAGCACCTTTCTTTCTAGTTGAGTGTGCCTTTGGTGTAATAGGCAGTTCTCTTTTTGCTTTTATATAACAGGTCTGAATACATTTAACTATCCATCTGGCAATGCCTTGTTTGGATATTGGATTCCCTGTATGAGGTTTTTGGAATGCAACAAACAATTGTTTTGTTTTGCGAATATGTTTTGTTCTATCTATGTAGTACATTAGTGCCCTTTTAATGTCTAATGTATGTAATGCTCTCTCAGCTACAGAATCTGGTTCTGGAAAGAATACTGGGAGTTCCACAGTTTGATTTAAGTGGAACGGTGTTATGACCTTAGGTAAGAATTTAGGATTTGTTTGTCGAAACTACTTTATGTTTATGTATCTGAATAAATGGTTCTTGTATAGTAAATGCTTGTATTTCACTTACTCTTCTGAGAGATGTGATAGCTATCAGAAATGCTATCTTCCATGTTAAGTACTGTATCTCACATGAGTGCATGGGTTTAAAAGGTGGACCCATAAGTCGTGTTAAGACAATGTTGAGATTCCACGAAGGAGCTGGTGGTGTTCTTGGTGGGATAATTCTTTTCAGACCCTCCATAAATGCTTTTATGATTGGGACCCTGAATAATGAAGTTAAGTGCGTAATTTGCAGATAAGCTGAAATTGCGGTGAGATGTATTTTTATGGATGAAAAAGCTAACTTTGACTTTTGTAAGTGTAGTAGGTAACTTACAATGTCTTTAGCAGATGCGTGTAATGGTTGAATGTGATTATTATGGCAGTAATAAACAAATCTTTTCCACTTATTTGCATAGCAATGTCTTGTGGTTGGTTTTCTAGCTTGTTTTATGACCTCCATACATTCCTGTGTAAGGTCTAGATGCCCGAATTCTAAGACTTCAGGAACCAAATTGCTAGATTCAGCGATGCTGGATTTGGGTGTCTGATCTGTTGTTTGTGTTGAGTTAACAGATCTGGTCTGTTTGGTAGTTTGATATGGGGCACTACTGAGAGGTCTAGTAGTGTTGTGTACCAAGGTTGTTGTGCCCAAGTTGGTGCTATTAGTATGAGTTTGAGTTTGTTTTGACTCAATTTGTTTACTATATATGGAAGGAGTGGGAGAGGGGGAAAAGCGTACGCAAATATCCCTGACCAATTCATCCATAACGCATTGCCCTGAGAGTGAGCCTGTGGGGACCTGGATGTGAAGTTTTGGCATTTTGCGTTTTCTTTTGTTGCAAATAGGTCTATTTGCGGTGTGCCCCACATTTGGAAGTAAGTCTTTAGTATTTGGGGATGAATTTCCCATTTGTGGATCTGTTGATGATCCCGAGAGAGATTGTCTTCTAACTGGTTTTGAATTCCAGGTATGAACTGCGCTATTAGACGAATGTGGTTGTGAATCGCCCAATGCCATATTTTCTATGCCAAGAGACACAACTGTGTTGAGTGTGTTCCTCCCTGTTTGTTCAGATAATACATCGTTGTCATGTTGTCTGTTTTGACAAGAATGTGTTTGAGGGTTATTATAGGTTGAAATGCTTTCAGCGCTAGAAATACTGCTAGGAGTTCTAAGTGATTTATGTGAAACTGTCTCTGCTGAGTGTCCCATTGTCCTTGGATGCTGTGTTGGTTGAGGTGTGCTCCCCACCCTATCATGGAGGCATCCGTTGTGATTACGTATTGAGGCACTGGGTCTTGAAAAGGCCGCCCTTTGTTTAAATTTATAGTGTTCCACCATTGAAGCGAGGTGTATGTTTGGCGGTCTATCAACACTAGATCTTGAAGTTGACCCTGTGCTTTGACCATTGTGATGTTAGGCACTGTTGTAAGGGCCGCATTTGCAATCTTGCGTTTGGGACAATGGCTGTGCATGAGGACATCATGCCTAGTAGTTTCATCACTAATTTTACCTGTACATTTTGATTTGGGTGCATGGCTTGTATTACGTTCTGAAATGCCTGTACCCTTTGTGGACTTGGAGTGGCAATCCCTTCTGTTGTGTTGATTGTTGCTCCTAAGTATTGTTGTATCTGACACAGCTGTAGGTGTGATTTGTTGTAGTTGAGTGAGAAACCTAGCTTGTGAAGGGTTTCTATAACATACTTTGTGTGTTGTGAACACCGTTCTTGGGTATTGGTTTTGATTAACCAATCGTCTAGGTACGGGAACACATGTATTTGCTGTCTTCTGATATGAGCTGCCACCACTGCCAGGCATTTTGTAAAAACTCTTGGCGCTGTTGTTATCCCGAACGGCAACACTTTGAACTGGTAATGTACCCCTTGGATTACAAACCTTAAGTACTTTCTGTGGGAAGGATGTATAGGTATATGGAAATACGCATCCTTGAGGTCTAGTGTTGTCATGTAGTCTTGTTGTTTGAGCAATGGGATCACGTCTTGCAGTGTCACCATGTGAAAGTGATCTGATTTGATGTATATGTTTAATGTTCTGAGATCTAGTATAGGTCTTAGAGTCTTGTCTTTTTTGGGTACGAGAAAGTACAGGGAGTAAACTCCTGTTCCTTTCTGATGAATTGGTACTAGCTCTATTGCCTCTTTTTGCAACAACGCTTGGACCTCCAGTTGTAAGAGATCCATGTGTTGTTTGGACATGTTGTGTGTTTTCGGTGGGACATTTGGAGGGAATTGAAGAAATTCTATGCAATAACCATGCTGGATAATGGCTAGGACCCACGTGTCTGTTGTTATTTCTTCCCAGTTGTTGTAGAAATTGGTTAGTCTCCCCCCCCCACTGGTGTCGTGTTGGGGATTTGTGACGTTGAAGTCACTGTTTATTTTGTGGAGTTTTGGGGCTCTGGAACTTCCCTCTACTCTTTGGGAACTGTCCTCCTCTGTATTGTCCCCTAAAACTTCCCCGCTGATATTGACTTTGATAAGTGGGTCTTGTTTGTGAGGGTTCTGTGCTCGGTCCCCGAAACCCCCCTCGAAAATGTGTTTTCCGAAATGTGCCTCTGCTCTGTGGGGAGTAGAGTGCACCCATGGCTTTGGCCGTATCTGTGTCCTTTTTAAGTTTTTCTATGGCAGTGTCCACCTCTGGCCCAAACAACTGCTGTCCGTTAAAGGGCATATTCAGGACTGCTTGTTGTATTTCCGGCTTGAATCCTGAGGTTCTTAGCCATGCGTGCCTCCGTATGGTCACTGCTGTATTTACAGTCCTAGCAGCTGTGTCGGCTGGATCCATTGCTGAACGTATCTGATTGTTCGTGATACTCTGGCCTTCCTCCACCACTTGTTGTGCTCTTTTTTGGAACTCTTTGGGCAGGTGTTCTATGAAATGTTGCATTTCGTCCCAATGAGCCCTATCATATCGCGCCGGCAATGCGCCATTGGTTGGCTGCCTGTGCCGCAACCCTTTTCCCCGCAGCGTCGAACTTGCGACTTTCTTTGTCTGGAGGTGGGGCATCTCCTGAGGTGTGCGAGTTCGCCCTTTTACGAGCTGCCCCTACTACCACCGAGTCTGGTGTTAATTGCTGCGTGATGTACACAGGGTCTGTTGGTGGCGCTTTGTGTTTTTTCTCCACCCTTGGAGTTATGGACCTGCCCTTCACAGGCTCCTGAAACACTTGTTTGGAGTGTTTGAGCATTCCTGGTAACATAGGGAGACTCTGGTACTGGCTATGTGCAGACGACAGTGTATTAAAGAGAAAGTCAGCTGCTCTTGACACCACCTGTGTGTAGGCAGTGCTGTCCTCAGGTGGTGACGGTCTTGCTGGATAACTGTCAGGACTGTTATCAGGTACAGGCGCATCATAAAGATCCCATGCGTCGGGATCATCCTGACTCCTCCCTGTGCGAGTTGGGGACTGCATCATTGGTGGAGTGGCTACTGGTGATAGTTGTGGTGAGCGTTGTGGAGATGGTGGCGGAGTCACTTGTCTTGCCACCTTTGCCTGTGGCTGCTTGTCTTTCTCTTGGAAGGCAAGTTTTCTTTTCATTCGTATTGGAGGGAGAGTACTGATCTTACCTGTGTCTTTTTTAATGTGGAGCCTTCTTTGAGTGTAATCTGGCTCCACTGTCTCTAGTTCCTGTCCGAATCCGTGTCCTTGCATCTGTGAGGACAGGCCCTGTTCCACGGTGTAGTAACCCGATTTTGGTTCCGAGGCCGGATGTTTCGGTACGGAAACTTTTTCGGCTCCGAAGACACTGTTTAAATTTTCGGCGTACTGATCTCTCGATGCCGACTCATTTCGGTGCTACCCTCTCGGTGTCGAGATTGCTCTGACCCGGTGTCTCGGGGTCGAGTCTGCTCTGTGCCGGTATCTCGACCGGAGTCGGATGACTTCGACACATGCATGCCCTTTTTCGGTGCCGATGGTCGGTCACCTATTTTTGGGGTTAAGCCATGGTCTGCTGGCGGTGGCGTCCCCTGGGCTTTAGCGGTTTTTCCGTGAGTTTTGTGTTGTGACGTCTTACTCACGGTTTTCGGCGTCTGTTCGGGATCGACCTCGTCCGAGTCCGAATCCGCAATGGAGAAGGTTTCTTCCTCCAAGTGTCGTTGTCCTGCTGGCGCCGACGCCATTTGTAGTCTTCTTGCTCTTCGGTCTCTTAACGTCTTCCTCGACCGAAACGCTCGACAGGCCTCACAAGTATCCTCTTTGTGTTCTGGAGACAAACACAAATTACAGACCAGATGCTGATCTGTATAAGGATACTTGTTGTGACATTCGGGGCAGAAGCGGAATGGGGTCTGTTCCATTAGCCTTGAAGACGCACGTGGTTGGGCCGACCAGGCCCCGCAGGGGAATCGAAAACCCCGAAGGGCCACTGGAGCTCTTCCGAAATTGGTGTCGATCTGTTGTAACTAGCCCGATACCGAACGCAAACAATACCGTCAAATTTTCCGAGAGTTTAACTAACTTTCCGAACCGAGACGCGGAGCGAAAAGGAACACGTCCGAACCCGATGGCGGAAAGAAAACAATCTAAGATGGAGTCGACGCCCATGTGCAATGGAGCCCAAAGGGGAGGAGTCCCTCGATCTCGTGACTCGAAAAAGACTTCTTTGAAGAAAAACAACTTGTAACACTCCAAGCCCAACACTAGATGGCGGGATGTGCACAGCATGTGTATCTGCAGCTACACATGCCATCGAACATATATATATATATATATATACACACACACACACACACACACACACATATATACTTTTAGGAAGCAATAAAAATGTCAAGATAACTTGTGATTATGTTCCTGCTAATGAAAGATCAGACTTTTGTCCAGTGGCAGTTTTGATGCCATATAGTAGCGCAGAAGGTATGTGCCTGCTGCAAAGAACAGATCTGTATTTTATGCGAATAGCTGAGTGGATCGGTAAAGCCAGCCATTACCAGCACTTTAAAACAAATGAAATATAAATATGAGAGGGGCTATGGAGAGATGAAGGTCACTTTTGCTGGGTGGTTGTGAGGGAATCTGAGGAGAAGGTTATGGGAGCGGGAGCACCAAAAAAGATGGTCGGACTGAGCGCCACCAGTGCTAAAGGTTGTGAAGATGGGTATGTGGCAAGGTGAAGTAATAGTGTGTCTCTTGTTTTTTCCAGTGTCTTCAGAGAAACTCCTGAATGAGGGACAAAGCCAAGGTAAGGTGATTGACATTTACTGTTGCACACATCACACATGCACCAGCAATTCTGTAAGCATATCAGCCTTCTAGGTAGGCTAGTATTTTAGAGGAACAGTTAAGCCAGACACAGAGGTTGCATCTCGGATGACTGCTGCTAAAGCCACAACTAGGTTTATGGAGGACAGCACTGAGGCAGGATCAGAGACTCAGACAGCAGACACTGAAACCGCATCTGAGGGATAGGACAATGGAGCAGAATCTGGGAGTGATTTTTCAGTCAGCAGAGTCCCATCCGATGACTCCACTTCCAGTGATTCTGAGGGAGACCATGAGGACAGTCGTGCTGTCTCTTCGCAAGCAGTCTGTGCAGCGGGACAACAGCGGGTTAGCCCAACCCAGTGAGCAGGTGCGTGTGGCAGCAAGCACAGACAGAGTGCTCTCTTGGCAGCCTCCCAATTTAGTTCAGCCCCAAATTCCATTTTACTGGTGAAGCTGGATATAAAGTAGATATTTCCAACTTTTTGCCAATTGACTACGTCCATCTCTTTTTGGATGTTGACTTCCTTCAGCAAATTGTGCAGCAAACAAATTTGTGTGCTGAGCAATTTCTGAGGGAGCATGGAGGCACTCTAGGGCCCCGTTCTACGACTTTCCAGTGGACTCCCACTTCGCTGGCAGAGCTGAAGATATTTTTGGGCCTTATGCTCAAAATGGGGTTAGTGTAGAACCCACCTTGCAGTCCTACTGGGTGACTCATACGGTTTGGGTAGCCCTCCTCATTGGGCGGCGACAGGGAAGGGCCCAAATTGTATTGTGGAGACATCATAAGTACCTGGCACAAAACAACCAAGTTTTGTAAGGTGAGCACCTGCTTTTTTGGTCCTGGCTCGGCAGCCATATAGGGAAACCTACCAAACCCAGACATTTCTGAAAACCAGACACCCAGTGGAGTCCACGTATGTGTGGATTGTGTGGATTCCCCAACAATTTCTTACCCAGAATACTCTGCAAAGGTGAAACGTTGAATATAAACTCTATTTTTCCTTGCATTTATTTCAGGCAAACTACAGAAATGTGCAGGGATCTACAAAATTACCACCACCCAGCGTTTCACGACTTGTCCTGATAAAAACGCTACCCCACTTGTGTGCCTGTGCTAGAAATGGAAGTTTTTTGGCTCCCCTCAGATCCCCACAACCTTAAGTGTCCAGCGAGCATAACGGTATATTGCTTTTGAAAAACTGCCAGAGCTGGAAAAAGTTACAGATGAAAACGTAGATAGAAATGTTTTTATTTTTCAACTCAATTTAAAAATTTGTTTTTATTTCAACTGTTACTCTTTTATAGGAAACTTTGAATTCAGCAAGGGGTCATTGTGCAGATCCTTCAGACTTTGGTCTACCTTTCAGAAATGTTTCATTGTCCGGAATCCACCATTAGTTTCACACCCATTTCTGTTACTAACTGGAAGGAGGTTGAAAGCACAAAAAATAGTAAAAATGCCGAAACTGTGTTGAAAAATTAGATTTTCTGATTCAAGTCTGCCTCTTTCTGAAAGCTGGGAAGATGGTGATTTTGGCAACATAAACCCTTTGTTGATTCCATTTGCAGGGAAAAAACAGCTGATATCTTCTGCAACACTTTCCCCCCATTTTTCCCCAAAATCACAAAATTTTTGCTGTATCTTGCCTAGTTTCTCGGTTCTCACCAGGGGAATCTGGTGTGGAAGGCTGACAGTTTGGGTGAAATCGCTTTTAATCACCTGCCAGCATCCTGATTCATATAAGAGTGTGGACAGAATGAAGCTCTTGGAAAAACCTCAGCTTGGTATTGGTTCTGTACTGAGAGGACCTACACTCCTTGTTCAGAATCCTGAAGGCATTCTTGGCCTTGATCAGCCTGCTCTTAATGTCACTGCCTGCCCCTCCATCATGTTTGATAGTACTGCCTAGGAAGGTGAGCTCTTCAGCCATGGCTAGGTCCTCTCCATCCATCCTAATTGGGACGGGTTGAGTGGCATGACTTCTGAGGTCTGACCTTGTGTTGAGCTCAATTTCTGTGCATAGATCTGGAGGCAAGATGTCTTTTCCTGCATATGCTGGTATGTGTAAGAGAAAGTTTAGGTCACCCGAATAGTCAAGGACCTCCAGTGTAGAGAATAAGGGTCACCTGAGGCCTCTGGCTTGGTCTTCAGTTGTGCGCCGCATCACCCGGTTGATGACCAGGTTGAAGTGCAACGATGACATCAAGCATCCAGATCTCACATCGGTCTTGACTTCAAAGCTATAATCACTATCTCCCACTCTGCAGGTAAAATTATCATAGACGCCCTTGATGAGGAGAACTGTATTCTGGAAAATCACTTGTTTTATACCCAAAACAACGAGTCCCATCAAGGGTATGTCCGTAATGCACAACTAGACATTTCCCCAAAAACCTGTGGATCTCAGCCAGGCATGGCGAAGGATAGCGGCACTAGTGCCAATGGCACACACAAGGGAATCAGTGGCAGCCAAGACACAACAGATAGTACATTTGTGGCATCAATACATGACAAAGGTCTTCCGCAACACCTGGAAATACATCAGGGCTCAAAAATCATAAAAATGTTACTAGACCTGCATGTCGAGTAACTTAAATAATCTATTCGATCTAACTGTAATGTACTTAACCCGTAAACGTGTCTCAAATTGTATGATCCTAGGCAAATAGTTTACAAAGTCGCCTTTATCTTAATTCTCACATATGATTGCAACTTCAAATATGTGAGCTCAGCATTTCGGCAGTACAAAAAAACCTCTTTTGTTTGATTAGGTAGACTAAAGTTTGCTGCATGCATCACAAGAATCTAGCCCACATACCCATGAGGTCTAGCCCACATAACCTAGGACTTCTTTTAGTTTACTAACAACATTGCCATCAGGGCAGGAGTGTTTCTCAGTTTGTTTAATCACTCAATTTTAATAAATACATTACTAAACCATGATGTGGTAACATGCTGTCATCTACACGCAGTAACTTTCCAAAAAATGTCCAAAAACCACTCCACTAACTTGTGGCTTTACTGATAAAACTATATAGTGTATTAACAAGCTGTGAAAATTGGGTTTCAGAAAACATATCCTTTGCACATCAACCCGTAAAGTATTATGATTTGTTTTCATCCTATTAAAATATTTTTTAATCACAAAGAAATATAAAAAAGTGGTTTCCCAACTGCTGAAATATATATATATTTTATAACTCTGTTTTATTGAATTTACCAGAAACAACCAACATAAAAATAAAACAGACAGTGTATTTGCATATGAGAAATCTGAATGTCCATTATTCTCCGGGGCGGAGGCTGATGAAACCTGTAGGCAGAAACATGGGAGATCTCCGAGCAGACCAGCAATAACACACCCCCCCCCGACCTCAAATGTAACCAAAGCGTTTATACACCTAATTTACAGCCTAACTCTTTTACCACAGTTGGTTGTCACTTATACACATAGTATAACATCCCATGATCACGGGTCCTCATCTGTGCTCTAATCCGAACCGGACTCCTGGGTCCCAGTGAAGCGTTCTAACAGTGCACTCCAGGCCGTTATGTCCGCCAGTGCCCCTTCTTCCCTGCGTGTGAGTCTCATATTTTGTTCTTCGACTCCACCTCATTCCAAAACATCATGGGACCAGTGAGTGGGGGATGGGCTGCGCTTACCCATCCAACCCATAGCCACCTTTCGATTGGCCAGGACAAGAGCAAGCTGCGTGAATCAGTAAGGGACGCGTCTACCCAGAGGTCTCTGTATGATACCCAGGAGGCAAGCCAAAGGCGTCGCCTCGAGTCCCACACCGCTGACCCCGTCCAACTTCCGAACTACCACCCACCAAAATTGCTGTACCTCCCTACAGGCCCAGGCCAAGTGAAGAAAAGAAGCACCCGTCTCCCTACATCTAGGGCACCCTAACTCCTTCGTAGAGTCCATCTTATTAAGTCGGGCAGGCGTGATGTATACACTATGGACAAAATTAAAGTGCAATAACTTAAATCTATGGTTACAAGAGACCGTGCGTACCAGCGACAGAGCCAAATTCCAGTCCACATCTTCTATGGGGTTCTCCAGCTCTCGATCCAAGGCCCTCTGCGCTGCACATTCTACACCCACGCTATCCCCACGCATCGCTCTATAAAACAGGGTCACCAAATGTGAATCATCTCCCCAATTTATTAACTCATGTAATATCTTTGATGCCACCGGGCCCACCGGAAACCCGGACCAGACCTCTCGAGCTTGACCTTCATTACCTGTGAAGCCACACTCTCAATCTTGGTATATTGCAAGAACTGGCCAGTGATCAATCCAAACTAATCACACACCTCCTGAAAGGAAATAAACTCACCATTGGGATATAAATCACCCGCCAGCAAGCACCCACCCAGTCTCCAAGCCTCCATTGACATGAATGTGTCCATATCCCGAAAGGGGGCTAGACTCCAAATCTTCAGTTCCCTATCAAAGGGAGCACGTCGGAGTATCTTCTTAACTGCCTGTTCCTAGATCCCAGCTTTATTCCTGACCAGTTAGGGGACAGTAGTAACCGACCTACCACCTGACATCTCCCAACATGCCCACAAATAGCCGCTTCTCCCAATTATCCGTCTGCATCATTCACTTAGCAGCATGTTGTAAATGAGCTGCATAATAATAGAGTCTAATATTAGGGAGTGCCAAGCCTCCATCTTCCACATCCCTTTGTAACGTGGTCAACGCCACCCTGCTACGGCGGCCAGCCCAAACCAGGGAGATCAACAAGCTATCTGGATGATCAAAAAGCTGAGCCGTCAACGGAAACAAGGAATTCTGGACCAGGTAGAGACACTGCGGCAAAAAACACCATCTTGGCTACAGCCGCCCTTCCCATCACGGATAGAGGCAGCCTATTCCAGAACGAGACGGAGAGCTCCAACCCCCTCACCACCCGTTCCACATTATGCATCAAATGTGCCGTCGCCATATGTGTAACCCATATGCCTAGATAACAAAAACTTTCAAGTTCCCACCTGAGCTCCACCTCAGGCAAAGCCCCCGGTGGGGCATCACACAACTAACCCTTAGGGAACAGCGGGGGCTTCTTCCTATACACCCGTAACCCCGACCCAGCCTCAAATTTTCCATAAATTGTAACAGGGGAACCGAGACACGCAACTCACAGAGGTACAGCAACGCATCATCAGCATATAGGAGACAACATGAGTGGCCCGACCCATCTTAACACACCAGGGCCCCAATTCCTCATGCAACCACCAGTGGCTCAACCGATAAGGCAAAGAGGAGCGGTGACAATGGGCATCTCTGGCGGGTTCCTCTACCAAGTGTCCAAATATCCAATAGCTCTCCGCTCATGTGCAGTGGGAGCAGTGTCAAAGCCCATGCCCTGCAGAACTTCCAATAAGTATTCCTACTACATAGTATCAAAAGCCTTCTCTAGATCCAGTGATACCAATGCCAATTCGTCTCCCACCTCTGCAGTTTGATGTAAAACGTGAGCCTGTTGGCGCAAATTGTAAGTCGTACTACGACCGGGAATAAAACCGCATTGGTCCTCGTGTACTAGACCCCGGACCACTCCCCGCAATCGAGTAGCCAAAATTTTACATAGAATTTGACATATGTATTGAGCATGGTAAGCAGGCGTTATGAGGAGGGATCCACAGGATCCCCCCAGGCTTAAGCATTAAACAGACAACTTCCTGTCGCATGGTCTCAGGAAGAATACCGCGTTTCAGAGCTTCCTCAAACACCTCCAGCATTCTCCCCCTCAGCAAAAGAGGAAATGCCTGATACAATTCAACCGTGAAACCATCCCCTCCAGGTGACTCAGACTTCGACAACGCCTCCAGAGTCGCACCCACTTCTTCCACTGTGATCTCATCCTCTAAACTCTCCACCCCGTCCGCCTCTAGTTGCGGACGGTTCGTCCGTTTAAAAAACTCTCCTAATCTAACATCCAAGATAGGGGGACCGTCCCTAGACACCAACTGCAAATACTCCACTAGTGCCTGAAAAATGTCTCAGCGATTAGTAACCTGTACCCCCTCTGCATTCCTCATACGTAGGATGGGAAGACAGTCAACCTCATGCTTAAGGAGCCATGCCAACAATTTGCCAGACTTATCTCCCTCCCTGTGAAGGCGCTGTCTATACGATCAAAGTGTAACCTTATCCAGAGTATCCCAGCAGTCACTGACCTTCCGAAACAGCCAAAGCTGCTCTTATTCAACCTCCGGGGTTACCGGTGTCTGCTGCTGGATTACCTCTAGTTCACCTTCACAATCTGTGAGCTCCTGTTCCATTTGTTTGCGCACCCCACATGCTGTGCCCCCCTTAGGACTGCCTTCATGGCATCCCATTCCATGACCCTTGAGTTAGTCGTGCCCCAATTAATATCCAACCATCTTTGAGAGCCGCCGCCATTTTCTCACGACAACCAACCTCCATCAAAAACGAGGGAGGCATACGCCACCCACGAGACACATTAGCATCAGAATCCCACAGCACACGCATCAACACAGGTGCATGATCAACCAAAAACGTCCCCAACTGCTTGACCTTCATTACCTGCGAAGAGGCTAATCCGCCCAGGAGGAAACGATCCAACCGACTATATGTATTGTAAGTCTTAGAGTGACAGGTGTATTCCCTGGCCTTTGGATGCAGTTCTCTCCAACCATCCCAAAGCCCTAGATTATGCATGACCTCTGTAAGCGATCTCAACATCAATGGTTTTGTTCCCCACTTAGGTTGAGAACGATCCACCTCGCCATCCAGTATGCAATTATAGTCCCCAGCCCATATCAAAGGGGAGACTATCCCCTCCCCCAGTAGCTCAGGTATGGTGTCATAAAAAGAGGGATCATCTATGTTAGGTGCATAAGTATTTAGAATGGTAAGGGGGATTCCATTCAAGGCGCCATGTACATGTATATATCTCACTTCTATATCTGCTTCATTATAGATATGCGTGAACGGAACCCCAGGGGCCATTCAGATCAACACTCCCCGTGCACAGGAGGAAAAAGATGCAGAGAACACCTTTCCCCGCCACGTTCTAGCAATTTATGTGATTCCTCGTCTGTCAAATGAGTTTCCTGAAGACATGCTATATGAACCCTATGCCGTCTCAGGGAGGAGTGTGCTCTGTAACGCGTAGTGTAGCTGTTCAAACCTCTAACATTCCATCTCAGTACATTAAACTGTCGACCCATGTTAAGATAGTAAAGCCACCCCTCCCGCTCGGGCCCATTCTCCAGCCCCATACCCAAGATCTCACACTCAATGCACTGCCAGAATAAACATCAAACTGGATGCTTATCAAAATATACTGTAGATCCATATATATGTACGCCGCCAGGACAACAGCCCACACCCCAACACCCAAAAAGCCTACCACAACTGTGGAAGTGAACCACGCTCCCCCCTTCCCCACCAGCAGACAGAGTGCCTTCCACCCCAATCAAACAGTATCTAGGATAACCTTCTCCCCCCTTCAACCATATAATACACAGACGCATGAAGCCCCTTAAAACAACTTCCATAAAAGTTCATGACTCCAAATCATGCCAAGCAGAGCCCATATGTCGAACACAGGGCCCTCGGACGAGCCGCACAAACAGTATCTCCCACGGACCATCATAGTCCGGAATCAACGGATAGCAGCCCAGCCTCCATGTCCAAAGGCCAGCGACAACCTGCTCAGGATCCACTCTCACCATGGTACCATCCTGCTGTATTTCAATTCTGCTGACAGAGTCAGAGACATCATCTTGCTGCACAGATACCCGTGACAGGCCATCTCCACGCTTCCTCTAGGCCGAACCATCCACTCCAGAAGTGCAAACCGACTTCAAACTGCCCAGATGGACCCGCGCCAACCTTATCCCACATCTAAAGCCACCTCCAGATGTCCTCCGGATGCTCAAAGAATTGCGTTTTACCTCCGGAGATCACCTTCAGACATGCCAGATACAACAACATGTATCTGATGTTCATGGCACGGAGCTTGGCCTTCACCTCCAGAAACCCTTTGCAGGAAGACTGGACCTTAGTCGTATAGTCTGGGAAGATGGAAATCTTGTGATTCTCAAAGGCAGCCCTATTGGCCTCACTGGCGGTCCATAGAATACAGTCCTTGTCTTTATAGTTCAGTAGGCGTGCAATGATGCCCCTCGGCAGCACCCTAGGCCGAGGAGAAGCCAGAGTCGTGTGAGCTCGCTCCACCACAAACACCTTGGACAACCCCTCCGGCTGCAAAACTTCTCTGATCCATTGTTCAACAAAGCTTTCCACTTTGGAGTCCTCCGCACGCTCCGGAAAGCCAAGGAGGCGCACGTTGTTCCGTCGTGATTTGCCCTCTGCATCCTCCAGTAGCGCCTCAAACGTTCCAACAGCTGATGTGAGCCGAGCCATCTGCATGCGCAGCGCACCCACCTCTGTCTGCATATCCACAATAGACTCCTTGAACACCTTGACCTTGTCAGATACCTTGCAGAAGTCAGCCCGCAGGATGTTCACCTCCACAGCCACTGTTTCTATTTTCCCTCCAGGGCCACTCTTGCGCCATGAATTGCAAATAGCAACTCAGCACGCATAGGATCCCCCACTGTGGCTGGCGCCTCCAATGCCTCACCGATCCTCCTGTGCGAGTCTGTCTCTGTCTCTGTGGCTGCGGAGTAGGGGTAGTATATTGTTCCATCGTGGTCCCCTGTGACGGCACAGACTGCCGATGACGCCCCATCTTACCTCCACAGAGGGTTAATAGGATATGTTACCACCAGGTCACTGTAAATCAACTGTTTAGTTTAACTGTCCACTGTAGGGGCCCCCCAAACGCCTGCGCTGCCGTGCCAACCACTTCAGCCCAGCGTGGGCAGGTGTGCACACAACCTGCAGAAACACAGATCGAAGTCCTCCACACCTCCTCACACACTCCAGAGGTAGAAAAAACGAACACCTCACTGTGGCCACAAAACCATCCGTCTGGCCCCAATGTGGCCTCCCTCGTCGTTGGCCGCCAGAAGGACCCACAGAGAAGCATGCCAACCCACGCCACTCCCTGGGACCCAGCCTGGGCCCCCGACCACCTCCGCTCCCGTCCTGTGGCCCACCAACACTCCTGAGCGGACTTTGTGGGTGTGGGAAGCGGCACACATGGAGGAAATCCAGAGAGAGGGGCACACGAGCCCCCCCTCACCATGAGGATTCACTACGGGGCAGGTCTGCAGCCACGCCCACCCCACCCAACCTCACTACTGAGTTCCCTGGGGAGGGTGCAGTCAACCCTACGCACACACTCCAATCGCCTGGAACGGGCCGATGAACCGCTGGCCGCCGCAAGCCCGTCACAAGGGCACGGACACGGCTGTTCAGGTAGGCCCGACCCCACGCTCCAAACTCGGAGCTCCGACAGGGGCAAAAAACAAAACAAAAAGCAGGAGGGGGCCCGCTGATGACTTCTGGGGACCTTCACTCACCTGTGCGAGGGGGGAGAGTTGGGGGGGGGGGAATGAGGGCTGGCTTCCAGCACTCAGGATTCATGCAGGAGAACTGAGGGGACGGCGGAGCGCACTAGAGATGCATCCCGCCAGCCATCTTGGTTGGTGACGCCCCCAAAATATATTTTGAAATCTTTCACAGTTGGCTTAGTCAATTAAATGTTGTGTGTTAGGAAAATAATGTCACCCTATATCCTTTTATTTTACATTCTGAGCAGCAGGTCACACAATTCACCTTACAAAATCCTGGAACTCTGCAGTCACAAGGAAAATGTATTGTAAGAAAAACTGACTTTTGACCTCTGTCTGTGAACACAGAGCAATATGACATAAGAACAAGATTTGAAGGCATCTTTTATTGCCCCTCCACTTTTCAACTAAACAGAACACCTGTTCAGTGTCAACTCGCCAGAAGGGACAGTAAGAATTAAAAATAGCTCGACCTGATCAACTAAGACTCAGCAATGCGAGTGGTCCAGGGGATTTTTCGAACCCTGGACATGCACAACAGAATCCCAGCGAGCATGAGACTATCAACCCAAAATGCCACAGACTGAACTGAAAGCCCAACTTGTGAAAGAAAATACCCTCTTCCCAAAGGTCTCCACTCTCTTAGATTTCATATCGAGGGGAATAAAAAGAAGAAAATTAGTTACCTGTAATTGTAGTTCTCTAGTATTGGAATCTTTCATGGATTCACATGCTTGAATTTTCCCCCATTGTCGAAGTGGGAGTCCCATGGTACTATAACAATGCAATATTCATTACCATAATAGATAGGCTATAAAACCTATGGCTCAAAGCTAGACGATAAATATATGCTTATTTAAAAAAAGAAAAGAAAAGAAAAGAACAAAAGCTAAAAAAACAGGACCTTAGCCAATCAGGCGATAGCACCCTCTAGAACACTCCCAACAGAGGCTGATTCCCTCAGATTTTCAAGCACAAGTGTGAATGAAATCATTCTTATGCCTGAGGGGAGCCTCTAAGGGGAGGAGGATGAGGTGTGTGTGACTATGAAAGATATCAATACAGGAGAACTACAGTTACATGTAACTAATTTTCTTCTCCAGTATTAAAGCCTTCATAGATTCACATGCTTGAATCAGAAGAACAAGCAACAAAAGAAGGAAATAATGATAATAATTATACAACATTAACATACGTTAAGCGGATGGTGAAAAAAAGGAAAGAGGCTCACCTTACTGAAAAAGATGTCTTAACACTGCCCGTCCCACAGCCGCATCAGTTATGAGTTTTATCCAGGCAATAATGCTTCATAAATGTGCCCCTCCTGGACCACGTTGCTCCTCGGCAGATATGCTGGAGAGGTCCACCAGCAAAAAGAGCTGTTGATGTGGCCACAGCTCTGGTTGAATGGGCCTTGACTTTGTTTTGCAATGGCTTTCCTGCTTCTGCATGAGAGAAATGTATAGTGGCTGCTATCCATCTAGCGATGGTTTGTTTAGTTACTGGAAGACCTTTTCTTATACCCCCATATGCCAGAAACAACTGGTCTGCTTTACGGAGCAGATGGGCCCTGTGCAAGTAAAACCTTGTGCATCGTTTGAAGTCTAGACAATGCAAAGATGTTTCTGCAACTGTTTGAGGATTTGGGAAAAATGTTTATAGAACCACTGGTTTATTCAAGTGAAAATTAGATGGCACCTTGGGAATAAACTTAGGATCAGTCTGAAGTGTGACACTGTCAGAAGTGAACTGAAGAAAGGGTTTCTTGATGGTAAATGCGTGAATTGTGCTTACTCTTTTAGCAGATGTTAGAGCTAGTAAAGAGCTGTTTTCCAAGTAAGGTACTTCAGCTGTGGGTTGTGGATGGGCCCAAATGGTGGTTTCATTAGTTGTCCCAACACATTCAGGTGCTACGCTGGTGGAGGTTTTCATACAGGAGGAAAGGTCCTGAATTGCATTACCATCCTACTAGACCATAAAAACTGTGGATCACTGCAGCGTCTAAACCTAGAAATTGCTGCCAGGTGCACTCCTATTAAAGAATGAAGTCAAGCTGGATTTTGCTAGGTGGAGTAGATACAGGAGGATTTGCTCCAATGGTGGTGTGATAGGGTGGACATTAGAGTCCACACACTAAAGGCAGAAGCGTTTCCATTTGCGTTTATAAGTTTTGTTGGTTGTGTCTGTTCGTGCATGGGCAAGAATTTCCCTGCAGTCTGGTAGAATGTGTATTGTGGAGAACTCATTGATGTCAGGTCTGGATGCCAGACTTGGCCCTGGTTCATGCCCAACAGGTCTGGTACCGGTTTGAACCAGACATGGGGTTGGACCAACAGGAGTAGGAGCTCTGTGAAGAAGAACTGTCTGGGCCCCTTGGGGCCACGAGGAGAAGTCTGCAAGGCTCCCTCTTCATTTTGTTGAGGACCTTTGGGAATATTGGGATCAGGGGAAAAGCGTAAGCATAGACTCCTGACCATCTCATTGAAAACACATTCCCCCATGATCCTTTCTGCTGATGCCAACTTGCAAAGAGTGGGCATTTCTTGTTCTCTCTCGCAGCAAAAAGGTCCAGATTTAGCCTGCTCTACCTGTGGATGAGTGTCCATAACTTGTTGGTTTAGTTCCCGCTCGTGGTAAGGAATGCCGGTCCTGCTTAGAGAGTGTGCGAGGAGGTTGGACATCATTGGTATATGTTCCACTGTGAGCAAAATTTGATGTTGAAGAGCCCAGTTCCAAATTTCCTGCGCTTGATGAGATAGTGCTGGGGGGCATGTTCCCACCTGTTTGTTGAGATAAAACATACTGGTGGTGGTATTGGTGCATATGAGCAGCAATGTCTGCGCTATCCTGGGGAGAAATTACTTCAGTGCTAAGTCGATAGCTATGAGTTCTAGTTGGTTAATATGAAGTTGTGTTTCTTCTGGGCTCTATTTGCCACTTATCTATAAATCCTGCAAGTGGGTGCCCCAACCTTCTAGGGAGGCATCTGTTGACACAGTCAGGAATTTGTTGCAGAAATGAGCGGTCTGGACAGATTTGAAGCTTGTGTCCATCAAGACATGGCTACCTCATTGTTGGAGTTATTTGAATGAGGTCCTCGAAGGATCCATGTACCTGAAGCCAGTTTGTCGTAGTGGATGCATCTGTAGTCTGCAATTTGGAGCAAAAGGGATGCAGGAAGAAATTATTTCCATGAAGGATTTGTATGTCCAAACAGAAACAGACTTTTTTGTGGAAAATTTTTGAGCTAGTTGTTGAATTTTTCTCTACCTCTCCTGAGACGGAAATGCTTTGTCTTTCGCTGTGTCTAGGACGGCTCCCAAAAATCTCAAGTGTTTTGTGGGTTGCAGGTGAGATTTTTGAGAGCTGACAATGAGGCCGAGTTTTGTGAACAATTTTAGGCAGATGGACAAGGTTGATGCTGCTTATTGATGAGCAGGAGCAGCTATGAATTATGGTAAGTATGGGAAGACTTGGATCCCTTGTGGTCTGAAATGAGCTGCTACTGGGGCTAGCATTTTGGTAAAAATCCTGGGGGCTGATTTCAGTCCGAATGGAAGGACCTTGAAGGTTTGCGTCCTGGAGGTCAAGTGAGGACATATGATCTCCCGTATTGAGCAAGCGTAATATATCCTAGAATTTCACCATGTGGAAAGATTGCTTTTTAAAAAATGAGTTCAATCTTCGCCGGTCGAGAATGGAGCGCCAATCCCCAGAGGGTTTTTTTTTTTTACTAGAAAGAAACGGGAATAGAACTTGCATCTCTTGTGAAGCATTGGAACTACTTCTGTCAATCCCTTTTTTAACATGATGGATATTTCTTTGAGAAGTTGTTTTAAGTGAGGGGGAGGTGGTCCTGATGGTGGGGTGTTTGAATGTTTCTGGAGAAACTCTAGAGTGCGTCCTCAGGAGATTACATTGAGAACCCATTTGTCTGATGGATTTGTGGACCACTGGTAAAAAATGGTTCACAATTCGGCCTCCAATCTGGGTTGTTTGATGATGGAGGGTAGTGGGTACCAAATTGCAGTCACTGCTTTCTGCCTGTGTTCCCGCTATGGGCAGAGAATTTTCCCCTGGCGGAATGCTTGTATGCAGCTACTGCAGGTTGTCTAAATTGCTACTACTGTCCATTTTGGGAACGATACTGTGTTTGTCCTGATTAAAACTGCTGACGGTAGGGCTGGTAACCTCCCCTAAATGAGTAAGTTCCTCTGCCTGTGGCTCCTCGAAAAGGATGCCTCTTGTACTGGAGAGTCCCAAGGGATCTGTGTTCGCCTTGATGGATTGGAGGATATCATCCACATGCTTGCCAAATAACAATTCGTCAAATGGCATATCCAGTATCTTGCTTTGGATCTCCAGACGGAAGGAGGTGGATTTTAACCATCCTTGTTTGCAACAAGCCGCCGCGCCTGTAAATTGTCTGAACCCAGAGTTGGCAACATCAATGGCGCATTCAATCATCTCTGCTGATATCCTCTCTCTCCTGGAGAATCTTTACAGATTTCCTTTTGGTGTCTTCGGGCAGCAAATCCATGTAGGTGGACATATCTGACCACATTTGGCAGTCATAACGGCTGAGTATGGACATTAAGTTTGCTGCTCTTACTGTTGTGGCTGACATTGAGGAGAATCCTTTCCCAATATTATCGAGCCGACGACCATCCTTATCCGGAGGAGAAGAGAGTGGTGTAGAGGATTTTTTTTTTTTTATCGCCTCTGTGCTGCCTGCGATACAAAGGAATCTGGTTTTGGTTGGTCAATAACACAAGTTTGTGTGTCATCAGGAGCTTTGTATTTCTTGTCTAGCCATGGAATGATGGTGGAAACTGTAGCCGGGTTTTTCTAGGCTTTAAGGCCTTCTTGCCAAATAAAGTCTACAATCAGGATAGCCCTCACCAATTTCTTAGCATGTTCTTTAAGTTGTATTAGAAGCAGTTTGTTTGTTTGGTAAGCAGCGGGCGTTCAAATTGTTTGGCTGTGCTCTCCATTAAATTATGGAAGCTGCCAATGTCCTCTAGCGGAAAGTCTACTAGTGCCGCCATTAGTGGGGATGGAGAGGGGTGAGATAATCATCCCACTCATGGGGAACTAAGGTACTGTCTCTTAGTTCCCCTTGTTCTCTTTCCCCATCTGTAGAAAGGGCATTCGCCATCGGGAGATCAGCCAACGTATCCTCTAATGTATGTAGAGGAGTGACAGGTGCCTCAAGCAACCATGATGGATGTGGAGTAGGTGTTTGGAAAAGAAGCACAGACTTTGGTGACTGTGGTCTAGGAGTAGCAGGTGCAGATGGTGGAAACCTGCAGTAAGTCTTTGAGCATGGTTTGTAAATTGGTCACTAGAGACATGGGCATTTATACAGAATGTTCTTGTTGGTCTTGGTCTGAATAGTCATCATGCTCTGATTGGTCTCTTGTGGAGTAATAATGCTCTTCATGATAATTTTTGTCATTGTCCTCAATTCTTGGCATTTGACATGCAGTTGGGTTGGGCTCCTCGCCACTCCAAATGGATTCCCCTCATCAGTGGTCATCCTCATCCAAGAGGTGTGCGGGTGGACAGGGTAATACTTTACTTGGCGAATGGGGGCCTGGTAGAAAAATGTCTGTAGAAGATTTTCACTTTAAAAGCATTAGAGACAATGGAGGAAATGTTTTTAGAGTAATCTCCCCTGGTGGCATTGAATGATGACTAGTGGAGGTCTTCCTCTGTCGATTCCCCCATAGTCAATTCCTTTGTCGACGGAGTTGACATAGACTCTCTTGTCGGCGGATTCATCGTTGGTTCTGTCATCGATGGGCCCCATTGTCAACTCTCTCGCTAACGGCATCATGGTCGATGAACTCCTTTGTGGCGGCATCGATAAATGGTGCTCCGGCAAGGACTGCACCATCAACGGGACTTTCATCTTCGATGGTAACTTGAGGGGTGGCATCGGAGTTACCTTTGAAGATGGGCGCTTTGAGATTATTGCAGTTACGATTGTCATCAATGACAGTGGTGAAGAGGAGACAATCATAGGAGATAAAGCCGCAGTAAGCGTCGACGTTGGTGTCGTCGTTGTTACCGCAGATGCTGTTGGCAACGAGGAGGTCTTCCACAATGCCATCGTCAATGAGAATTCAAATGTGGAGGTTGAAGCTTTTTTCAGAGATTTTGTCGTTGACGGTAAGGATTGTGAAGCACGTTTAGGCAGTACTTTTGGTAAGGCAGGATTTGTAAGCTCTGAGCGAACCTTTTCTGAGGCCATTTTTTCCCTTTTTGATAAAGAAAATAAGTCCTCATGCCTCTTTTCATGTCCAGAAGTAGTTTGCTTGGACTTCTTTGAAACGTTCGAAGGTGGCTCTGAAGAGATCTTTTCTTTAGATGTTTCTTCTGAGGGATGTAAAAACCTGTGAAGACTGGTCATTGTACTCTTCAGAAAGGGGGTACAATCCTTAGTTTTTAACTTCTGGAGCCACAGTAAGAGCCTACTCTCCAGTCCTTTAAGGTCTTCTGAGAAAAGGTGTGACAGATTTTGTAGTCTCTCACCTTATGGTCCAGATAGAGACAGTATATATATTTCCTATGTGGGTCATCCGAATGGAGCCTCTTTTCCCCATATTTCACAGGATCTGAATAATCCCTTTTTAGTGAGTTGGGACATACTGTCTAGTCCAAACCCGTTTGGAGTAGAATTCAAGTGATGATCTTGAAGGCAAATAAGTTCTCTGAAATGCTGAGAGTCCCATTTCCTTTGTTATGTGCACAGTGAGATGTGCAAGTATACATCCTAAATGGTGAGTGCAAAGAGTAACGCTGTGTTACTTGCCTCTGTGGTTTTCTAGTACTCCCAGCTCCCCTCTACACATTCTACATACCTAGATAGGGCGCCTGTGTTCACATTCCATTTTTTTAGTATATGGTTTGTGCTCCTCCTAGGGTCTCTAGTGGTTATTGCTATTTGCACTAATTTCTAACCTTTTCTATGCCTATTTCTAATTGCTAGTGTATGTATTTAGTGCATTGCTTACCTCCTATTGGAGGGTGCTCTTCTAGTAATTTGTGGTATTGTGTTCCAAAAATAAAGTACCTTTCTTTTTGTGTAACTGAGTGCTTTATTTCATGTAAGTGCTGTGTGATTACAGTGGTACTGCATGAGCTTTGCATGTCTCCTAGATAACTCTTGGCTGCTCATCCACAGCTACCGCTAGAGAGCCTGGCTTCTAGACACTGCCTACACTTCACTAAGAAGGGATACCTGGACTTGGTATAAGGTGTAAGTACCTTAGGTACCCACTACACACCAGGCCACCTTCCTACACATCATGAAATTTCAGTAAATGAAAACAGTTATGTGATATATAGCAGTGCAAATGCTATTCCAAAATGAGTGTTTCAAGTTGGGTCCTTTTCAGATATCACTGAGCAGACCATGAAAGTCGTTAGCCAAATTTGTTTCAAATAAGAACCTCTGCGAGTACTCATTTTAAACAGGGTCTGTTTACCCACCAGTAGCAGAATTCTGTTGGCAACCTTTGAGGACCTAGGATGTGAGGTGTAAACCAATACATGCAGAGTAAGTTGTGAAGTACCCTGTGGTAGCCAAACTACAGGCAGCCAGCAGTTATCACTGGAATATGTTAAACTGGTTTTACCCCTATAAGAAATGATTTACCTGCAACTCCAGCATTGGTATTTTTAATGTATTCCAAAACCTGAATAATTTGCAGTCTTCACGCTGGGAATCCCTTGCAACTTTAAATAGCAGTAAACAGTGGAAAAAGGTCTTCAACAACAGTGTTTGTTTAGTAGCACATCCATCTCATTTGAAACAACCTGCACTTCAGCTGATGAGATGGAACAACTGAGCTCTCCACTCCAGCAGAGAGAACCAGAGCTCAGACTTTGTAGAACTTCTATCAAACTAAAAACCTATAACAAAAAAATCAATAACAAAAAAATGATATGATAAACGTGTAAATAATACTAAATAAAGCATTCATTTATAAATGAGAACGGTGCACATGAATACTAAATAGAGGAAATGGAATGGAGGGCATAGAGCAGGAAAAGCAAAGCTTATATCAACTGTGTTTTATTTTGACAGCAGAAGGTGATGCAGGCAGACAGCCAACATGTGATGTTTTGTTTGGATATTGGAAGGCCTCTTCCTGGATGGCCATATGCGACAAATAATTTACCTCAATAACATAAGTCCTAGGCTTTGTCCATGCAGCACCGGTGCACCTTCGGACATTCGTGCAAGACAATATCAGGAATGATACCTAAGAAGGACTTGAATATCTTGACAGGCACTGTTGGCTTGGAGGAAAATGCCTTTGACAAGGCCTGAAGGTGTGTGTTTTTTCCTCTGAGGGGAAAGCCTCCCCATTTGGGTGTCCAAGACTGCAAACTTGTCACAGAATGGATGAAGGATATATTGGCATTCTGGGACAGGCCAAGTTCTCAGAACAGGCTGATGCAGGCAACTGTGGAGGAACAAGTCTCAACCTTTGGTAGAGCTTGACGAGCAGGTCATCCAAGTGTTGTTTACTTTTTGACCTTGTCTTCAAAGGAAGGCAGCACTGGCACCAGGCACTATGGAAAGATCTGGGGTACAGAATTCAGGCCAAATGGAAGTGCCCGGAATTGCTAGTGCTGCCTATCACTGAAAGTCACAGGCTATTCCCTGTTATTTTGATGTATAGGAACATCGCCTTTCTTAAAGCATCAGACGGATTTCTTGGAGGGTTACCATTTGAAAGTATTGTTTTAGAAATGTGTTCAAATTTCGATGACCTACCATTAGTCTCCACTTGCCTGACTTTTTTCGCAGAACAAATCTGAACTTTATTAAGGCTACTTTTAGGAGAAACAATCTCTTGTAGCTCCCGCAAGTGCAAAGGTTGTTCTTATCTGGGTGGGTAGGTTCTGTATAAATTCCATAGTGTTACCAGTCTGTAATATTTCAAGCACCCAACAATCTGTAGTTATTGCTACCCAAGCAGGGGCAAATAATAGATTATTCCCAAACTTGATGAAAGTCAAGGTCCTGGGAGCATATTTGGGATGATTCATTTGAATGCACCAATGTTCTGCCTGAAGAATAACCATGATCGTAATCTGCTTGTCTTGGAGAGTTCTAGGGTTTTTCTGGCCTTGTTTAGGGAGAAACCCCCTCTGCAGGCTGTAGATCTTCTTAGCCAGAAAAGGGCATGGAGGTGGCACACTAGTACTGTAAAGCTCCTACAGAGTGTGCAGCATCTTGATGTTCTGCAAGGGATTATACACGTTTTCCAAATAAAGCTTGGCCATCAAAAGGAATGCCCAAGATCTTTGCCTAGACTTCTGAATGGAAGGAGATTAACCAAAGCCATCCCTTCTCCTGCAAGCTGACAGATGGCTGTGTTGGAAACATCCATTACTGTATCGATGATCACAGCCAACCCGTTTGTGCCTTCCTTGTGAAAGGCCTTATCCCCTTTCCTTCTACACTCTGGTATGATGTTGATAAGGGGTGAAATGGTATTCCACATCTGGCAATCACATTGCCCTAAGATGTCCAAGGCATGCACATCTTTTATAGATGTCCCACCCTCATATCAAACCCTGCATCCCAAGCTGTCTACGCACAAGCGAGCACTGTGTGGCGGAGCTGAGGACAGTGACAGGATTTTCTGATCTATGCAGGGCCACAGCCACAATAATGGAGTTAGGATTCATAAGGCCAATCAAGCATGCTGGTGCAGATTCTGGCACCGCGCACTCCTTCAGGTGGGATACGACAAACTGAACTGTGGCCAGCATATGCAATCACTGGAGAATTTCTGAGAGGAGACAAAATCCATATTCAAGGGGCATTTTGCGATTTTCTGAGATTTTTCTTGAATATAATATAGAAAACATGGTGCTCCATAGATTTCATGGAGAGGTCAGGCATTTCTGCTGCTTATCTGGGGGCAAATCAGGTTGTGTAGGCAATCTGTTGCCTTCTTTAGAAACCCTTCAGCATAACCATCCTCATCCTGTCCTTCCCCAAAATATTTGCTTTTTTCAATTTCAAACATCTAACCTGAGTCAGACAAGTTCTGTTCTAGGTAGTGGTGGGACAGGGAGTGGAACTGGGGCTTGCATCATGGGGACTGGCAGAGGAAGGAAAAGAGGTATTTGTGGTTGTGGTTACAGAGGGGGGAGTGTTGGCAGCCGAGGAGGTGGCACTGTTGGTGGCTGAGATCGCTATGGAGGTAACATCTGGAACACAACCATCCATCATCTGTCAGAAAATTTAGATGAATGCCAAAGGAACTTGAATCATATGTGGGCCCCTCTAGGCATGATCTGGCTTAAAGCTGGTTATAACGCCTTTGACGGCCTTCACCCCTTAAGGTCTGATGCAGATACTGATCCTCCTCCTCAAATTGAGCTACGTAGTGTACAACAGCGCAGGACTGTGGGCTATATGTGACACTTGCTCTTGGTCATCGATAACCGCTTTCAATTCTAAATCCATTATGTGCACACAGGGGGGGACCAAGGTGCAGAAACCCTCAGCAGTGAAAAGGTTGAAGACTGAACCAGAATTATTGTTGTTGATGAGGTGGTCACTGCCATCGTCAGTGGATGCACTGTTACAGTCAAAGGCGCCGTTCATTGGAGAGGGGATAACCATCGCTGGATCGCTGAAAGGGATCTTGATGTTTATGGTATCTCCCCGATGACGGGGCAGTTCTCAGGGACTCATTCACACATGGCGTGCAGCAAAAATCTGAGCGATGGTGGCTTTTAAGAGGAGCAGAGAGCTCAGTGCTTATACCTCACTAACTGAAGTTCGGGCTGTTTCAAATGAAGTTGATGTGCTTCTAAACAATGTTGTTGAGGCCGATGGCCATTTGAACATTTACTGTCACTGAAAATTACTCGGGATCCCTAGCTCTGCCGATCTAATAATGGAGAAGTAATTAATAATCAGTCACACAGTTTAAAGAATCACCTTCCAAAAGAGTTAGCTCTTGTTTTTTAGTTGCTAAAAGATACTTTGTCTTTTTTAACAGATGCAGTTTTGCACTTCACTGTTAATGTCCTAATTATTTAAACACCTACAAAAAATTCCTACGACCGACTTCTGATGAGGCCCAAAAAGGATGAAACATGTTCAAGGCTGCAACTAGTTTGAGGTTTAGTTGTGCTTGCAAGCAGACTGGACATGGACTAGCTATGTGAACTGGAACATTCCTTCTGGGGCCAAGACTTGGATTGGGTTGTCCCCAATCTGTGGTTGCACAGTGGGCAAAGAAATGCCTGTAATGAGGACCTGAGCAATTATCAGTGGATCATGGCAATTCAAGCATTCAAATCACCCCCTTTCTTCTGAATAATCAGAGATGGCACGGACATGATGGGATAAATAACAACATAAAAAACTTTTGTCTTTATTTTCATTGCCTTGGTCAGAAAAAGCAGATAGAAAAAAAGGGTATACAAGTCGGTGTTTTTTTGTGTATCACAATGAGCTTTTCATTAAAAATGAATTAGGACCTTGAATGGTTCAGTACAGAGATAATTTTCCTTCAGAATGGAAATGGTGCACAGTGAGAGCTTCAGATACTTTGTCACTCTGAAGGAAAGCTTGGAAGACGTAAGCAACATAGATGACCTCTAGCTGCATATTACTCGATGGTAGAATCACTGAAGTGATCCCGGATTCACATCAGATGTGATGGTCTGGAGAGCCTGATCCATCACCACTCAACCTATTTTGGGTTTGACCTCCTACACCAAAGAGAACAGTAATTCAGGAGACATCTAGGGTACTGAAGTTAGCTTTGAAAGACACATTAGTTCTGCAGTGCATCCAGCCTTCTCCTTTCGCTACTGGACGTAAACCTTACCCTTCAGTAACAAAGTGCACAATCAGGATGTAACTGGACCCGGATTCATTCTATACTTGACTATGCTAAAGTCATTCTGGGAGGATACTCCAATATCAAAAACAAAGCCTTCAGCACATCGAGAATGGGGTTCTTTATATGGCTCTTAATTTAAGGAAATCCACCAGCACTGCACAAATCCTTTGCTTTCTACAATGCCTTTAATACTATTTTCCAAGCATTTTGCTTTCAAACGGCTAAGTTTGGTTTACAAATTTGCATTGGAGCAGCACAATACCAGACAAATCAAGTCTCGAGCTACTTCCCTTAATTGTTCCCGAGAATCAGCAGTCTGAGGCTGTTGGCAGTCACCCGAGCGCACAAGATAAAAAGAGCAGAGATTAATTGCCTTGGGCTCCAACGAAAACACTCTACTCCCTAACATTAGGGAAGCCATTGCCCCCGAGTTTCAGGAAAGCAGTTAAGAGTTTCCAATGTAATGATCAGTCACCTTCCTTGAGGTCCTCCATGGTCTGATTGTCTACATCTTGGTTGATTTGTATCGTAGTCTTTATTTTGTAATCAGATGCCAAAATGCAGTTTGATTTGCAGTACACGCTTTATAAATAAATGCATGAAATAGGACAATGTCCCAGTATTATACTGGGTGGGTCAGCGCCATCACTGTACATTCATGTTTGCATGAATAACGGGCACTGGAACAACACCCTGCAAAATGGAATCGTTGCCACCAAGAGACTGAACAGATGTCGAATAATAAAATAGCACAGGAGCACAGATAACTTGATCTTCATATGTAGGGTTTCCAGGAATCACAGCTGTAACCCGTGTTCATTCAATAGTGTGGTTTGCCTTAAGAGGATTAAACCTATTGTGAGCTCAATCAGTTAACTACTCACAGTGTTCTGAACAGTAATGAGAGAGACTGATCCAAAATATCATCCATGGCAACGGATTCTCAAATCCACATATCGTAGCGTTAATTACTTAAAATAGGAAGGACTTTAATTTTTGTGTATACAGGATATTATATTTTAAGTGAGATCATACTAACCACGTGTATTGTATACATCACTTTGGAAAAAAGTGCAGGTTTTAGAGTCGGCACCATGAATCCCTGCTCTTCAAAGACCGGGATGCTTCTGTTTGACATCACAAAGAATTCCATGAAAGATTTAGAACAAGGAACGCAAAATGTACTTTCTCAAAATAATCAAGTAAACAGTACCTGTAACGTCAAGCACGTTCGGGCAGGACATGTAATATCTGTGAACTGTTTCCAAAAGTTGAGCTCCGTGCCCTTCTCCTTGAAATGGGGGTAAAACCAGGGTCTGGCTGTAATAAACAAGGAATGTTTTGGAACCAAGCATATTTTGATAAAATATATACCATTCTTTTTAAATAGGCGCTTAGGCAATTATCAACGCTGGTTCACTTCGCCGGTTAATGCTGCATATACAACGAGTTAAGTGACTAAACGGTTTTATGCCATTTCATAAAACAAAATAAAGTGATTCTGAATACTGAACACAAATGTACAAACTATTTAGTGTTTTACAAAGCTTTGGGAAACTATGGGGTGAATGGAGGTGCATAACTTGCAAATTCATGAAGAGTCTGTACAATTCAACATTGTTAAAAAGAGAATTGTGAACTTCGGCCGCTCGCTTGGCGAATAAAAGGAAAGGCACGTGCGAGGCTGCCAATTACCTTACACGTGGCCGGGTTTTGTCTGGGTACACGTAGTAATTATAGACTGTCATGTAGCCGACGGTCGCAAAGAGCGTTGCTCCGTCCTTATTATACTTCTCAAATCTGCAGATAAAACAGAAAGCCAAGCAGGTCAATTACAGTCGCGCTCCCATGCAGTGTCCATTTTCTTTTCCATTCTCTGGGTGGATTTTCAGTGTCAGCAAGCTACTCTGCGAGGACCGAATTGGTACACCTGCTATGCTCTGAATGTACAATTCACTTAATTGGTGTGCAGCAACTTGGATACATCAGGCCTCTTTACATCACTTCAGTACACTTGCCTATTGTAGAGATGAATAGGTGGCGAGTAAAAGAAAACACAGGCAAAGCTCATTTTACTGTTTAAGCCTACATTCAGGGTTCAAACAGACAACAGCGTTTAATTCAGTCCTATTCTGAAGGTCTTCCAAGGCATAATGAAGACAAACTCAGACTGCTCAACAATGGCCTTTTCTCCCTCAGAAAATATCATTATCCTATGCTAAATAATTGGCCTGCTATAATTAAAATGTAGGCATTGTGGAGGTAATAAGGTCTACTTTCCTTTAGAACTGTACTTACACTAGAAAGTAGTCCCATCTTTCATCATCCACGTCAATAAAGCTCGCCGACTCAATGAACCACATCAAGAAAGTCTGAAGCCTTTCATGGTATTCTTGAAAGCCTGGACAGGTCATGTCAGCCTAGGGAAAAAGCCAAAAAAAGTCAGGTGAAGCTCATCACCGAGAAGTCTGAAGGGCACTCTTGGGAGGCTCTCCAGCAGGCAAGTGCCTCCCATCAATTCTGCAGTTAAATGTTCTGTGCCGGCAGACAGCAGGAACAACACACTTTAAACACCAATATATTTATTTCGTCTACCACAGTTGGACAACATCACAAAAGAAAAAGCAATCCCAAACCAAACAGAAGGAAACAAAATGACCGCATCCGGAAAATATCCATCTCAGTAAATTGCACTTGCTTTGCTTTGCTTTCCAATTATTCTGTTTGTGTTTTACCTTGGAAATCTGATACGTAATATCTTCTCCTGCTTCCTCATTATGAACAGAATAGGTGTGAAGAACAGTTCCAAAGGGCCGGAAATTAACTTCTTTCTCCAGCAAAGAAATGAAATCATCTGTGTTAGAGCAAAAGCCAGCGGGAACTATGTCTCGAATTTTGCCTTCAATATCATCTGCCTAAAGAAAAAAAATATATATCAATAAGAGCTCCAACATGAAAATACAAGATCCGGTGTGGTAAGTTCTAGAAGCGCTAAATATGCATAGTGTGGTCCGGCAGGTTACTAAAAAAGGCCAGACCTGGACAAGATGAGTAATAAGGTTTTTTCAAGGTACAGTGTAATCAGAGATTACATTTTACAGTGGCAGTGGGCTGCAAATTCTCTGGACAACTAGACAACTTTTATTACTTGGGATGTAGTGCAATAAGGTCCAACTCTCACAAATGCGCCTGCTATCGTGGACTCTTCATCTGATCCATCAAGTTTTACTCAGGTCCTCAACAGAGGCACTAAACTGCCACTGTTGAAGAGGACAGGTGCAGACCCGAAAGCCAGCCTCGAGGGTAACCCTGTAAGTGGCCGGCAAAGAACGCAGTAATGGGTAAATGTCTGGATGTTAAAAATGGCCAACACAAAAAGAATGGAAACATAATCCCTTTGTAAAGCATCAGAACCATACGAATCTGAATTATAACTCGCCCGCCCCAGTGCACGCTTACAAATAAAGGAAGAGGAAATCCTGTCACCCAATTCATACACCACGCCTGGGATTAAGCTTGTTAAACAAGCACGGTGCCTGTTCGGGCTGTCAGCTGAGCAGACTTCATATTCCTTTCAGACCCCACGACGACCACTTGATTGAATACATTTGCTACTTATCTTTAACCATGAATATTTGATGAAGTTTCACAATAACGTATTACTGCTTCTCACCAGGCAATAAAACTTAATGAATTGGTCTCAGCTTAACAAAACGCGGCCCTCAATACAGCCCCTAAAAGCCTGGCACTACATTGAACAAAATGAGCTTGCCGTCTACTGAAAGGGGCTTTTTTAACTGAACAATGAACCCAGGTTTTGGTTTGCCGAGAGTTCAGCTGAAATGTTTGTATTGTATCCATTTCCACAAGGACTGACACAAGAACACTTTGTGTTAACTTACTAAGAAGCTCTTTCACACCGTTTACATGCATGATCGGTATTAGTTCTAAACCAAGCCTCTTGCTACTTAGCATTCAACAGGGAAATTAAGATGCTTAGGACAAAATCCACGACAAAAGCCTAATACAACATGCTGCTAATTCCTGTCCTTTCAGGCGTCGTCCCCCGACTAGCAGCAATGCACCTGCACAAGAATAGAAGACCCTCAGCGGCTTTCAGTTATATTTTTAGGTTAGAGACTAGGGGTGTAGTTTAACCAAACAAACAGTTTATTTCCCATTGCTTCCACACTACTAACATTTATAGAAGTTGCTTTCTGTCTCAAATAGAGTCGTAACACAGTTAGGTGGGGGGCACAACGCTGCCACATAGTCTACATTTCTAAACCAGGATGCATCATGAACAATAATTTCACTACAAAACAAAATGGGATGCACCAACAAGAAAATATAAAGGTGTGTTTGTGCCTTCCTGAAACCCAGGCTTTTGCCATAACATGAAAAATAATAAATAGTTCAAGAAAGTCATAAATGAAACCTTAACTATAGTTCTAAGACCCCCTAGCAAATGAGGTTAGGCGATCTCAAATATAGTGGGCGAAAATACAATCCGTTAATGGCTGACACATAGTTGTCAATTGCTACTGCAATGTCAGACATACACAGCTGGAAAAAAAGGAGCAGCGAAGTACACCCACATTCCGATTTAAAGAAATTGTTTCTCCCGCTCCACCACCCAAACAAAAACAAAAGAGACCTTCTAAGTAACCATAGTGATTCTGCATGTGCTTTAGGTAGAAAGTAACTAACAGCGCAACAAAATGCATTTCTTATTTTCCACACCCTTCTAAGAAACTTAGTTTCTACATCTTTTAATCTTATTTCAGAGTGGGCTGTGTCAACGCTTCTAGTGTACACAGAGCTGAACGGTATTAGATGTATGCACGCACTTGAATAGGCAGTAGAAAAACTATAACATTTGCTGCAAGTCACATTTAAAGAACTGTGTTCAGATGCTGCTCAATGTGTTTGGCCATTCTACGAGTCTCAAGTAGCACCAGTTAAACCATCTAGATAGGATATAAGTGGAAAGTCACAACATTTAAGCCACCAGCCATTGTTTTAACTGGTCAGAAGCAAAAAAAAGTTATGTAATCCAGTGTCTAAACTGTAGTGCTAGGTTATTGAGTTAAAATGCTAGGGTAACCTTGTCTGGCTGTCAGTTAAAGAACAAGTTATTTATCTTCGGTAACACTCTTTCTGGTAGAGATTAACTGCAGATTCCTCACCTTTTGACTACCCCTTAGATGTCAGACTGGACCCAACAAATCTTAAACAGACATGTGGCACTACATGACTCTCTGCAAACGTTGTGCCGCTCCTGAAGTGACGTGGTGGCACCCTTGCACATCAATATCAGTTACTTTCTGAAAAGCCCGCACCCGCAGAATCCAAACTTCAGATAGGTAGTGATCAGTGTGCATACCTCTAATTGGGACCTTTTTAAATGAGAGGAGCCAAGTTCACAGAACGGGGTGCATGGGAGTGTTGATGAGAAATTTAGATAAAGTCCTTACTAGTAAGAAATACCAAAGCTAAGCAACTTGTTCTTCTGAGAAACACTTTTAACTGCAGATTCCTCACTGTTTGAAAAAATGCGAAAGCATTACCTCTCAGATAGTGGATCTGTGATTTGAATCAAACCAAACAGTCCTACAGAACAGATTAGGAAAAGTGCCCTTCCTGATGGACCTGATTGTTCAGACAACACTGCTTCGTAAACATATGGTGGGACGCCCACATCGTTGCCTGGCAGATATCCAGGACAGGCACTTTGCATGCCATTCACAGTGGTAGAAACCTTGGCTCTGGAGGAGTGAGCCCCCAAGCCCTCTAGGGGCTGCTTTTTGAGTAGCAGATCCTAATGCACAGCACAATCCAGCAAAAGATGGTCCTTTTCTATACAACCTTGCCTTTCTTTACTTCAGTGAATCTGATAAAGAGTTGAGCGTCCAACCTAGTATTCTTTGGTACGATCAATATAAAAATGAAGGGCCCTTTTCAGTATCTAAGCAATTTAGTCTCTGATCTGCCTTATTTGGGGGTGGGGTTCGAGGTGAGCAAATAATGCAAGGTCAATGTTCTGCCCAACATGAAATTGAGTCACTACGTTCTGAAGGGTGGAGGCTCTAGTAGGCAGAACCTGCTAATCTGGATAGAAGGTGGTTTATGTAAGGTGGGTTGATGGAGAGGGCTTGTAGCTCACTGAACTGCTTTGCCAATGTTAAGGCTATGAGAAATGCTGTTATGAGAGTGAACGGCCAAAGAGGACAGCTGTAGCGATGTTTGAAGGGAGCACATATGAGGAATGTAAGAACCAAGTTCAAATCCCAGTAGGGCACAATAAACTAGGCAAGGGGAAACATGCTGTAAATTCTTAAGAAAATGCCTCACTATGGGTGGTTTAAACAAAGAAGGGTATCAGGCAACCACAAAAAAGCAGAAAATGCCAACAGATAACCTTTAAGGGTGCCCAAAGCAAGTCCTTGCTGGGATAGGGACAATATGAACATCAGCACTTTGAACAGCTTAGCATGAAATGGGTCTTTCTGCGTTGGAAGCAAACCAAGCCACATACTTGTCCCAACAGCAGGCATACACAGATTTGGTTGAGGGATGCCTGACTGCCAAGATGATGTCAGCAGCTTCAGAAGGAAGATCAAAAGCGTTCGGCTGCCACCACTCAATCTCCTAGCTTGGAGGTGGAGAATACGCAGTTTGGAATACAGCACTCTGTCCTCCTGCTGCTGCGACAGGAGATCATCCCAAAGTTGCAGCCTGTTCAGAGGACTCATGCTCATGCCCAGGAGTTCTGGATACCACTCTCACCATGACCAATGTGAATGCCACTAGGCTGAATTGAGCCTGGTCAGTTCTGACCTCTATCGGAATTCTTAGCAGGAGAGGAATCAGTGGAAAACCATACAGGAGCCCAGAGTTCCACTCTACACAGAACGTGTTTGAGCAAGAGATGCCTTGGAAACTCCAGCACGTAGAAGTGCCGACATTCACATTCTCAGCAGTGGTGAAAAGATTGATCCAAGTTTCTCCCCATCGGCTGAAGAGTCTCTACACCACCGCTGGACAGCCGATCCACGAGGCATAGATGGCTGAGTTTGTCTGCTGTGCACCGATATCCCACCATTGGGCAAACCATCAGACAAATCTCCTGTCGTTCCAGCCATGTCCAGAGGCACAGTGCCTTCTGGTACAGGGTCTATGTCCACTCCCACCTAGCTGTTGCAATACCATATGGCTATGGTGATGTCTTTGAGTCCCTGTACCAGTTTCCCTTTGACGGAAAGAAGGAAGGAAAGCTTTTAATGTCAAGCTGGTGCCTCAGATCTCCAGCAGATCTCTAATCACTTCTCCTCCCAGGTGACCACTGTCAGCTGTGAGTGGGGTAGGGAAGAGTGGTCTTCTGTTGACCCAATCATGGTCCACCAGCCTCCACTGCAGATTTTTTGCAGTGTCCTCCAACAACTGGACATGATTGGAGCGGTCCCCTTGATGTTGGGCACACTGAGACTTCAGATTCCACCGCAGAGCCTACTTATACCAACCGACGTACTTCACCAGCAAGATGCAGGAGGTCATCAGTACCAGCAGCCTCAGAGTCTACCTCACTCAAATCCAGGACAATGGCTGAAAGATCAGGATTTTAGCCTGAATGTCCTGGACTCTCCTCTGGAGGAAAGGCATGAAACCGGACAGTGTCCAGAATGGCTCTGATGAACGGAAGTATCTGTGAAGGAGCCAGCTGTGACTTCAGCATTTGGATAGTGAAATACAAGGATGTTAAGAGGCTTGCTGTAGTCCGGAGGCAGGTGACAGCCTTTAACAGCCAGTCGTCCAGGTAGGGGAAGACTGGACGCCCAACCTCCGAAGAAGTGCTGTAACCACCTCGATCACTTTTGTGAACGCCCGAGGGACACTAGTACGGGGAACAAGGAACATAGTGAACTAAAAATACTTGCGTCCTACTGTGAACTGCAGGTAACACCTGTAGGCCTGCAGAAGGGGGTTGTGGAAATAAGCATCCTACATGTTCAACACAACTAGTCGAGTGTCTGGGGAGGTACCTTCTCAGGAGATTGAAATTGGCAAGACGGGGCAGAGCCTGTCTGCCAAAAAATCTTCCATTGTTACCACAGGCCGTACACCCCAGTCTCTCTTGATTTCATCTGATGAGGTGCACACTTTTTAGAACTGGGAACTGTTCCTTCCTTCTGCCTACTTACCTCTCAATCTGCACTGACCCAAGAAGTATTTTATGTTTTTGCCTCACAGACACAATTCATTTACACTTGGATTTGAAAGATCCTCTGACAAATTCACAGATGCAAATTTTGGATTAATATGCAAAGATCTACAATTCACCACTAACCCCAGTACAAATTTGCAGATCTCTAAGAACTAAGCAAAAGCTTTCTGCACACAAAATAGGATGTTTTGCAACAAGGTACTCCCTTGTGGAATTTTCACTGTTATGATTTTTATTGTCATTAGGGACCAAAGAATGTAAATGTGACGACTCCCATTGGCGACTGGACACCCTCTCATAACTATACATAGTTTGCATGCACCACTTCGAATCTCTCCTCCACCCTACACTGCCCCCCCCCCCCCACCAGTTTTCTTTTCCGTCAGCATGGCGGCTCACCAAGTTGAAAGAATGGAAGACTTCAAAATGACAAGCAGAATAAGTAAGCATAATGTTTAGTACCAATGCCTTTAACCTTGTCTGTTGTGGATGGACTGAGGGTCATCTTGATCTCACATAGGTGGAATGGTGTGACAGTAGCCACTGTTTCATAATTGCTGGCTCCTGCTTGGTTTACGACTCAGTGGCTGAAACCTATCTCATGAACATGTGCGGACTGTAAGAATTTTCACCTTCCTTCCACCTCTTCTGCAGTTAGAAGCAAGTTTTTGGAGACAGATGGGAGGTGACCACAAGAGCTGTTGCTGCTCCCCAAATATGGTAGTGGCTAAACCTAGCATCCATCACTGTCACAATACTGTTACAAAGCTTGATCAAAGGGTGTGAACCTCCCATACGTGACATTACTTTTGTAGACCAATGCTACGCTCTTGAAAGGGGCATTACCCCCCACATAACAGTGTGTGTGTGTATATATCATAAAAGTGTACAGTTTACGATATCAAAGTACATTGTTTGAACACGGACACAAAATGAAGCATTTAAGCATTAAGAAGTGACACAAGAAAGGATATTACAGTTTTAATACATTTTAGATTATTGCCTGGAAGCAACATCTCACTCAAGCTCACTGACCTCCAATTCCAACTGAGATCTCCACCACCCCCCTCCCCCACGGCCAAATGTAATACATTACAGTACTACCTACATGTGTTCTTGTGACAAAACTACAAGGGAAGAAGGGGAGCTTCGCCACACATTAATGAACTGAGTATATAATCAAATCATTACTGTAACATACTTTTTCAAAAAAATAAAATAAAAATAAAATAAAAAAAGGGAAAGATGCACGTTCCATTTGCAGAAGCGATATATTCCTGCCTCAATTCAAAAGAAGAGTTTTAAGTAAGTTTGGAAATTGCAGTTTAAAGTGAAAATACACAAAAAGTGTAAGTACTGATTCGTGTAGAATTCTCTGCATTCAGGAGCACACCTCATCACAAGTCCTACAGATCAAATTGTGTGGTGCAAATGAAGTAAGAGGTTCCGACGTATACAGCAACGTTGAACGTTACACAGATTTTTTTTTGTCTGTGATCTCACAAACACTACTGTAAATCCTCAAAGAACATCTACTTATGTAGGATTTATTTGCAGAGGAAATTGTTGTTGGATATTCATATTTCCAGCAACAGAAGTCAGGCAATCGACGTGTCAATCACAGCTGTCAAGCTACCTCACCACCAACAGAAAAGATTAGAAAATACTGAAAACCATCACTAAAAACAGAAAAATAACTTTAACAATGAGACATGTCACCAGCCTCATCTTTGCCAAAAATAATAATAAACATTAAAATGAAAAATAAAAAGCATTTTTGATCAACTATCTTTATCCAATGTTATCTTCAAGTGCTGTTCATGTTTTGCTTTCACCCACCATGGCATAGAGTTTGGGGTACAGGATCTGGACACTTCATCTACTGGGTGTCTGATTCCTGCCTTGAGAGTGACAGTTTTGCATCATCACATATACACAGCTACCTGAAAAGGAGTGAATTTCAGTGGCAAGGGTTTGTGTCCTGAGTTGCTGAGCCACGCCTTTGCTTTTACATGTTTATATGTCAAAATTATTTTGCAAATTGAATAGGTTTGCAGAAAATATATTTAAAAAATGAATAAAAAAAAAACTGAGCACTGGCCAATGCCAGATAAATTGGTTTTGCTAACAACTGTTTGTAAATGGATCCTACAGTAAAGGACAGAGGGGTGTACCACTATCCTTGTGGACATGTCGACAAACGTTAGCTGAGGCACAGTGCTATGGTACGGTCTGACTGCGAGAAAAAGCTGAAGTATGGCACTCTATAAAAATGCCATGCTGGAAAACCTTTATTTATTGAACTAGATTTCAATACTCTGCTACACATCTTCCCAGTTTTCTTTTCTGCAGAAAGGATTCAGCTTCAGGGTTGTAACCTTTTTTTGGATGCTAAGCTGGACAATTTATTCAATCTGGAAGAAATTTAAGTAATGTCTGAAATTAAGTTCACACTTGGTAATTTGTTTTAAGAACATAGGCAAGTTTGCACAAGGGATATTTTTACTTAAATGCTGTGCTGTGCTGTGCATAGTATTCTAGACAACTCCTGAAAGACCTGAATCAATAGAAACATTTACATTGATCACAGGGCTCAAAAGAAGGCAAAAAGGCAGCATTCACAAATGCTTTTAAATTTCGAGTGGGGCATTTTTATTAGTAAAGCACAGAAAACCATGACTAGAAGCACTGTTTCACTGCTGAATAAATTACATCTGAATTCTCATAATGGTGCCACCCTAATGAAAGGAAAAAAGCACACTACACTTTGAATCCTTGTATGACGAATGTGAAGTGTGAAATCTTGTACAACACTCAGAACGCACCAACCACCTATGCTTGGGAGTGTAACATTTCCATAATGGTTTGCAGACACTTCTTAAATTGTTGCTAGATGGTAGGTTTGCAAAAAATATATACGAGATAAAGTATACACTGTCCTACAGCAAATGTGCACTGCAAGACACAGAGGAGTTCTGTGAGCATATGGAGGAATGAGGCCCAAGATCAAGCTTCTGCGAGTTCATTTATAAGATCATGGAACTTCGAGGTGAATTGCAATGTCCTTTTAACATAGGGAAGAAAATATTTTATTCCATTTATTACGTAGTCACACAAATTTCCCTTTCTACAAACAGATTAAACCCTTAGTGTCTTGCTCCGTCATCCTAAAGACAGTATGGTTGTAGACACGAATAAAAGCAGTCTGTACTGAGAAATTAAACATACCAAAGAACAGTTAGAAATTTCTTACAAAATCCTATAAGAATCGATTTAATATAAATCAAACAAAAAGCTGTATATTAGGTTGAATACTAAACATCAAGAGATTCTTTCCTACAACTAGCTACAGTGTGCTAAAAAAAATAAACATGCTGCCATAAATCTCCCCTTTCTGATCATTGTGCATTGTAGAAGATCAGATCACAAGAGTGAAATGTGTTCAAACTGCAGCTGTAATAATGGATCTTATTATAACACAATGGCAATAAACTGTACGTAGTTATCCTGAGGTCAAACTTTACACTGAGGGGGCAATTTCTGCTCTGCTTATAACTTTGATGTTGTTTAATGAGTCTGCACAAAACATTGCAATCAGATAGAAGTCGTGGCTGAGGTTCAGGTTCTCAGGTTTTGTGCAGATACTTGCAAGCGGGGAAAAAAAGGAACACATTTTTGGCCCACTCTTTTTTTAATTTATTCTCATAGCAAACTATCCTCTTTGCAAAATCAAAACCTGCTAAATAGATCAAGCTTGGCATGATGCTAGAACTTTACTGAGATGTCTATCTATGATAGTGTTGGTGTGTATCCATGAATTCAGTGTTTTTTAAAGGTATTTTCATTGCAAAAAAGTGTCAACTGGGCTTTAAAGGGTTAGATCATTGTGTTGGGGTTGGAAACATGCAGGGATTGGCCACAACAAGTACGTAGTATTTTATAAGAGAACAATAACAGGAAAACACTGTTTACATACAATTGTGGTTTCTTATCATCTTATCAAACAAATCTTTAAAGAAACCTTTGAATGCGGTTAATGTAGTACTACAGCACAAAGATCTCTTAGTTATGTTACCTCCACAAACTATAATTTGAACACCCACCACACAAACCATAACTCAGGCACTAAATACAATGCTCACAACCTTACCCAAAATTGAAAAATGATTTAATAGGAGGCTAGACATACCACCTGATCATTAACATTATTAACCATACCACAACAGATGCAGTACGATTTTTGATGGGGTATGTTACAGTGGTGTCAGGTGCCGGAACTTATTGGTATAACTATTGTGAAGTCACAAGAATTGCACTATGGGTATTTCAGGGAGATTATGGTTTTAGTTTGCAACCGTAACTGTACTTTACCTGGTTTTCTTTAAGTGAACTTCCAACTTTTGTACACATATGTCAATGTGCTAAGAATAGAAGAAACCATGTCACTGCATATATTTACATACCCATATCTATAGACACACACATATTTACATATATTACACACATAAATCTTACTGAATGTTTTTCAGTGGTAGCAAAGCTCATTTTACAGAAAAGCAGTCTGAACTGTGAATTATTTCCTCTAAATCGGTGCTGATTTATTAATTGCAAGATATTTAGCTTCCATAAACAAAAGGTAAGTAATGGTTAAAATAGCATTTTGCCTTTTTCCTTGCTTGTTTAAGAAAATTAAAATGGGAGAGTGTGTATGTATGTTTTGTGTATTTTGCCAATGAAAAGAAGTACGGCCCAATGACAATATTTAGATCAACTGTACAAATAAACTCCCATCAACACATTTATTACTATTATAAATTTGAGTTTATTACAACAGTACAGCAAAAGTGACATGCGAAATGCACTTTGTACGGCAACACAGACTTTATGAATGACTGTTTAGAAAAAAGCTCTCCTGTAAGAGCCAATATATTGAGTGTAACTTTATCTTGCTGCAAAAATGTAACCCCTTGCTTAAATCATTAAAACAAATACACACAAAAAAATGCCATGGCATAAACCGTGTTTGCAGATGTGCACCGCGTATTATGCTATCTATTGCTATTGTTGAGCGAGGGAAGAGTCATTACTCACGTAAGGCTTTGACGTTCGCGAGTCATCGTCCCTTAACGCACAACAATGGTAATAAATAGCATATTAAAATCTGCACACCTATCTATTTACTTTTTGATCTAAAGATAAATATATAATAAAGCTATTCTTCTTCCTCTCTCTGTATGTATATGCGAGTGTATGTGGCCTGGTCAAAAAAGCGTTTCCCATGTAAACTCCCAGAGATTTTAGACAACTGCAGCTTGAACCGCTGAACGGAATTAACCAAATTTGGCAGGAAGGTAGCTTTTGGTCCAGAAGGCACACTATTTGTTATTTGGTGTAAATCCGTTCAGTAGTTTGAGATTTTAAAGAAAATCCAAATTTGTATATCTTAGGTGCACAAATAATTTGTGAATTCTCCCAATCTCGTACAGAGATCTGATTGACTGCCTACACTTCGACAGGAAGTGTTGGCAGCCATTTTTGACTCAGCCGAGTCCCAAATTAAAACCTAAAAATAAAGAAACGGGGGCCCTGACCCCCCTAGTCTTGCTCCTGGGATCCCCCTGAGAGTTCACCAAGGCAAGAAAGCATTAACAAAAAATTGCAGTGATTTGGCGGCAATATATAAATAATAAACAAAAAAACAAGTGCAGGCTCCCATGCTTGTTTTCAAAGACCGCCCCTAGGTGGGCAAGGTCCTAGGGGTATACCAAAATATTTAAATAAAAGGAGGGGGCAAACAGAGCTCCCCTCCTAGGGCTCTTAAGATGCCCAGTAACCACTACCTCCCAGGGGCTTAATAAGTTTGGAGGGGGGCAACGAGGACTCTCCTCTATGGACTCAAAGGAGCCCCAGGGACCACTACCTACCTGTGGATTTATTTAATTAAAGGAGGGAGGCTGCACAGACCCTCCTCCTGGGACTGTTTAGAGCCCTTGGCACCACCATCTCCCCTGGGCTTAATGACAATTAGTGCAGGGGGGTGCAAGGACTGCCCACGCCCCAGAGACCGCCACCTCCCCGGGGCCATTTACATTTTTTATTTTTTAAGAGGGAGGTGGGCCACATGCCCCCTCTTCCAGGCCATACACAGCCCCGGGAACTACCACTGCCCCGGGTTGGCCTGTGCAATCAAAGGAGGGCCGCATGGCCCCCTCCTGGAGCCATTAATGGCCTTGGGGACTGCCACCCCCCAAGGGCCTGCTCTTGCTATCTCCTGAGGAGCCACCCCCGCAGAGATAGCTGTGTGCTTTCGCTTGGTGGGAGCTGTGAGAGCTCCTGCCAAGCAAATGCAAACATTAACTGCACTCCCAGCAGGCGGAAAAACTGCTCCCGCCTGCTGGGAGCAGGGTTTTCATCTGTTTCCCTGCCAGCTGGCATGCAGACAGGGAAACAGATGTAAGATTGCTTCCACACACAAGGAGCTGTATATTTAGGAGCTCCCTGTGTGCAGGAGCAGTGCTAGCTCCCACAGGAGGCAAGGAGCCGATCGGGTCCGCAGGGCCCTTGAGGTCCCCCCCCCATACACCCACGGACTCCATCATGGTCCTAGGTGGAGCAAGGGCACCCGCAGATTGTGGCCGTGCCCAGGGGCCAAAATCCACCCAGGGAAAGGACCCATAAGGCCCCCTTCCCAATTTAATTTCGGACTTTGGTCCTGAGGTGGTGGTGGTCCCTGGGGCATCTTTAAGCCATAGGAGGGAGATCTGTGCGTCCCCCTCCTTTATTCAATAAATCCCCGGGGGAGGCGGTGGTCCCTGAGGTTCGCTGAGCCCAGTGGAGGGGGGCCCACGTGGCCCCTCCTCCCTTTTTATTTTTAAATAAATCCCCAGGGAGGTGGTATTTCCTAGGGCAAAAGACAGCCCTTGGAGAGGGGCGCGTGCACCCCTCTCCAGCATTATTACATTTCCCTGATGCCCCTGGGACCTGGCCCACCCTAGGGCTATTTTTGTAAGCAAGCACAGAGACTGCACCTGTTTTTTTGTTTTTTTTAATTTTAAATCTGTGCTGCAGATTTGCTGCAAAAATGTAAAAAAAAAAAAAAAAAAGCTTTTTTGCTTTGGCAGGGCCCAAGTACCAAGGCTATGGGGTTAGGGTAGGAGTGTGGCGCTGGGGTGACTGCTTAATGCCTAGTGGCCAACACCCACCACGCACGGCTGAAGGCATGCAGGGTTGGGTGGTTATAGGGCACTGGCTGCAGGGCCTGCAGTCAACCCCTGCCACACACTGCAGAAGGCCGTGCGTGGTTGGGTGCATATAGGGGGTTGGCCACAGGCCAGGCCCTGCAACCAACCTCTGCTGTGCACAGCCAAGGCTGTATATGAGGGTAGGCAGCAGGCCCTGTGGCCAACCCGCACGGCTGAAGGCTGTGCATGGCACAGAGTTGGGAGTATATAGGGAGTAGGCTGCAAGGCCCGGCCCTATGGCCAATCTCCACCGCACACGGCTTAAGGCTGTGCATTGCGTGGGATTTGGTGTATATAGGGGTAGGCTGCAGGGCCTGGCCTTTGACCGTCTGCGGTTGGGTGTATATAGGGGGAAGGCTTCAGGTCGGCTGTGCGTGGCAGTGGTTGATTTAATGTAAAGAAATTAAAATTACTTAATGTTAAAAAAAACAAAAAAACTGAAATTCACAGGAAAAAAACAAAGATTACAGGGAAGTTATAGTTGGGAAATAACATTTTAAAACAACATAGAAATTCACTTTAAAAACAAAAGGCTACAGGGACATAGTTAGGTTCTGAACTTACACGCACAAAACCATACAAATTCAGCAGTTATAGTTGTGATTATGTCAGTTACCTATAACTTGCATCTTCGCCATGCACTCTTAATTACCTCAGATTTTACAGCACTCATGGCATCTTTTATAACATCATTAATAATATCAATATAACATTAGCAGTAAAATTATTGATGAGATAACTGTGTATGGTGGGGCCCGAGTATTAGTTATCTTTAGGGCATGAGTTATAGTTACTTGAGATAACTATAACTGTTGAATTTCTAAGGTTCTGAATGTACATGCAGAAAACCAAACGATAACATCCCTGTAACCTTTGTGTGTGTGTGTATATATGTATATATATCCTTGCCACCACGTAGTTATAGTTCGGTCTGCTTTTCCCCCCAAAAAAGAAAGAGAGCATTTTTTGTTTGCTAATAACTTTGGTCCCATTTGACTAAATTTTCACAAAAAACTTTCCCCCCAAAAAAAGCTCCTCCCTGAAAAGTTTCGGGATGATCGGTCAAGCGGGACAGAGACAAAAAGGGAATCCCAAAACACAAATCCCGATGCATTTTCCACAGACTTTTTAAAGAATGGCTGCAGCAAAAACCGCTAAACGGAATTACACCAAATTTGGCAGGAAGCTAGATCTTGGTCCACGGATTGTGCTTTTTGTGATTTAGTGTAAATCTGTTCAGTAGTTTTACAAAAATGAAAGGGTAAAAAATAATAGTACACTTTGGCAGTTGGGCTTGCCAGAATTTCGAGGTGATAGGGTCCACGGGCAGATGGGGTTGTGCAGTTCCTTCCCCTAAACCTATTGCCGGGCTCCAGGCCGGGGTCACTGGAGCTAAAGTCAGCCTGGGGATAGTGGCTGCAGGCCCCCTTTCAAAGAAATTATGCCAGGCCCTGGGAGATGGGGTCCCTGGAGCAGAAATCAGCAAAAGGTGCAGGGGGGGTTGGGGATTAGTGCGACCCTCTCAAAAAAACACCAGGCCCCAGGGTATGGGTTCCCCAGGGCTGAAATTGGCCTGGGGAGGGGGCCGCATGGTCCCCTTCCCCTCAAAACAGCACAGGCCCCATAGGGTGGTGTCGCCAGGGGCAAAATCAGCCAGGGTAGGAGGCCACATGCGCCCCTTCTCTTCATTTAAAGGAGTGGCCCTGGATGATGGAGTCCCCAGGGTCTATCAACAAATCTTGAAGGATGGGGTCCATGGGCAGAGGGGGTGCGTGCCCCTACCCATAAAAACTGAGCCAGGTCCCGGGGGCTGGGACTTCTTGGGCTGAAATCGGCTAAAGGGAGGGGGGAGTGGGCCGTGTGCTCCCGTCCCCCCAATAATTGATGCCAGGAGTGGCCCTTGGTGATGGAGTCCCTGGGGCCTAACAAGGTTTCGGGAGGAGGCAGAGGGTCACACACCCACCCCCTTCTTTAATTAAGGAACTAACAGTCTGGGGTCCCAACCTTCCTATGCGCATCACCCTCTGTTAAAAAAAAAAAAAAAAAAGAAGTAGAAATTCACTGAAAAAAAAACCCAAAGGATAAAGTAACGTAATAGTTAGGAGTGAAAAAAATCTGTTTTCGTTAAAAAAAAAAAAAAAAACAACTTTACAATTTACTGAAAAAAACAAAGGTTAAAATGACGTTATAGTTAGGTGGATTTATCACAATGACAACATTAACGTTTTAAACTAAAAAACAAAACACAGAAATTCACGGGTATAGTTAACACCACTAACTATAACTTTCGTGTACTGTTTGTCATCTCACATATGACATCACCGATGACATGTTTTGTGACATAATTTACAACATTTCTGATAACATCTCAAATAATACCATTGATGATAGCATCCATGACATCATTCACGCTTTGTTTTCCTGCATATTGGTCTATCAATCACTAATACATTAGAGGCCTGTCAGTAAGTACGAAATAGCTCAGAAGAATTTCAGCCAACATTATTGCCATCCCAGATACAGCTCCCTTAGGTGTAGAAGGCATGCATTATGTGCAATACTGCCCATATAGCAGAACACTTAACAGGTTGCATAAATCATATTAACAATCAACCAAATATATAGGAAACCCTTGTGGAACATGTTGTTCAATCTATAAACTACTGTTCAGAGAAGGCCAAGTCAAAAAAAAAAAAAGTGACTGAATGTTCCAAAACAAATGGACTACTATGGACAGCTTTTACCCGTCTTAAACACCTAAAACTCACTGAACCTGCAATGAGAAATTAAACTAATATCGATAGAGAACTGGGTACTGTGAACATTGCTTACTCTATGGAGACTTTATACTACACTGTTTGCCAACAATATAACGTTCATTAAAATAAACACCACAGAGTATTAAAAAGTGTCTTTTAAGAACAGTGTACACTCAATGCAAGGGTAGTCCAAAAAGACACTATTTGCTAATAATAGCTAAGATCTGACGGTGTCAAACATCCTACTACCCGCACCCTATATACTGTGGTGAAAACTTTACAGATTGTCTATATTCTAAAGCAAAACAAGCACATGTACATACGTTAGTGCCTAGTACACACAGTCTTATGTCAAGTAGAAATTGTCATGCTGACACAATTCTCTCTAATAACATTCTCTCTAATAACACAAGGCTGCTGACAAAAGTTAGTATCTACTATGTAGAATCTTATTCCTGTTGAAATGTTTCTGCTGAACCAAAAAATGTATACAAAGATTTATAACGTGTTCAATATATTTACACACCTATGGTCCTTTAGGAACATTTTTTGTAAACACTTGAAACCATTAGATGCACCCTTGTTGTGCAAAATTAGGTAATAGTGTACTTACCTGCTACTATGTAAACTTTAAAACAACTAGCACACTCATTGGATGATGTTATCAATGACATCCTAGATGTCATTTGACACGTCATGAGCGAGGTTATAAATGATGTCATAAAACGTGTCATGAGTGATGTCATATGTAAGGTCATAAGCAGTGCATGTTGGGAATGCAAGCTATAGTTGGTGCTGCTAACTATAATTAGTGAATTTCTGTGTTTTTTTTGTTTTTTTTAAGCTCAAAACGTTATTGCTGTCATTGACAGATTCATCCAACTACAAACTTACTTGACTTTGATTTTTTTCAGTAACTTTTTAAGGTGAAAATAGTTTTTATGAGAGTCCAACTTAGATAGCTGCAGGTTCTGGGTGTGTCCTTTATCTTTCGCTCTCCAACAACATTTTACGATAATTTTATAACAGGTGTCCAATTCCTAGTAACATCTAAGATGGGGTCCAGTCCCTCATGAGAAAGACTTTCTGGAAAACAGGGGGATGTGGTCACCAAGGTAAACGATTAGATGTGGCAGGCCTCCTTGAAGAAGGTCTTTTTAGTTTCCTCTTGTAAAATGGAAGGCTCCCACGTGAAAGCCCAAACAGTTCTAGAAGGGAACTTACCTACAGTGCTGATGTTGCTCATATTTCGTTCATCTGAACACGGCTTGATGTATTTTTAGGGTGCTGTATAAACTGAGGTGTCAAGAGGAAGCTCAATAGTGAGTCTTAAGACTTTGGGAAGGATTTGGAAATGGCTGTTGGAGTAGTGGCCATAGGGATGGCAGAGAACATTACCTATCCCGTCTGATTTGTACTCAGCCCTCAATTCTTAGAGATGAGTGTCTGCCCTATGGCCATCTTTGAACACAGAAGAGAAGCATAGTCACAGCAATTTCTTTCAATGCTCTACAATTCTGGTGGACAGCCACCGTCAGTTTTGATGAGCGTTCACCAAACTTTTGACTTTTTTTGTTTTTTGGAAACAAACTTTCAAAGCAGGAGTTAACTGGAAAACATATAAATAAATAATGACCTCCACATTCTGGGACTTGTCTTCCAAGGTGTGGGGGCCGTTACTTTTTTTTATCTTGCCCTTCACTGCTAGATTTTATCCAGACGTGATGGGCAGAAAAAAAATGTCACAACAGCATCGTAAATAGGGCAGACAGTTCAATGTCCTTTCTTTGATGGCCCCAACTCTGTTGGGATGCTGGAGCAAGAATTCAGTAGACAGAGGCAATGGGGGCTCATTCAACAGAAACCACTTAGGCACCAGGGACTGGCGTGTATCTGTGTGTTTTGTTTGGGTGGGGGCAGCCCCTTGGGGAAGGGTCACTTCCCATGGGGGCACATTACTGTTGGCCATATCTGCTCCCCCTTGATCACAGAAGATATGGCTGCTGAGAGCCGCCCCCCCAAAAGGTAGATAGTTTTGTATTTGATCATTTGACATAGTGTTTTGGGGCATTTCCTTCCACAGGCACCAGGCCTACCCACACAAGTGAGGTACCATTTTTATTAGGAGACTTGGGGGAACACTAGGTGGAAGGACATTTGTGGCTCCTCTCAGATTCCAGAACTGTCACCGAGATGTGAGGAAAAAGTGTTTCTTTTTTTGCCAAATTTTGAGGTTTGCAAAGGGATTCTGGATAACAGAACCTGGTGATAGCCCCACAAGTCACCCCATTCCGAATTCCCCTAGGTGTCCAGTTTTAAAAAATGCACAGGTTTGTTAGGTTTCCCTAGGTGCCGGCTGAGCTACAGGCCAAAAATCCACAGCTAGACACTTTCCAAAAAACACGTCAGATTTCAATGTAAAAATGTTGCGTTTCCTGTTGCAGGCATTAGGCCTACCCACGCAAGTGAGGTACCATTTTTATCGGAAGACTTGGGGGAACACAAAATAGAAGAACAAGCGTCACTGCCTCTTGTCTTTCTCTACATTTTCGCCTTCCAGATATAAGACAGTGTGTAAAAAAGATGTCTATTTGAGAAATGCCCTGTAATTCACATGCTAGTATGGGGACCCCGGAATTCAGAGATGTGCAAATAACTACTGCTTCTAAACACCTTATCTTGTGCCCATTTTGGAAATACAAAGGTTTCCTTGATACCGATTTTTCACTCTTTATATTTCACCAAATGAATTACTGTACACCCGGTACATTGCAAGATGCAGCTTCTTTATTGGCTCTGGGTACCTAGGGATCTTGATGAAACTACAAGCCCTATATATCCCTGCAACCAGAAGAGTCCAGCAGACATAACGGTATTTTGCTTTAGAAAATCTGACATGGCAGGAAAAAGCTACAGAGTAAAACGTGGAGAGAAAGGACTGTTTTTTCACCTCACTTTCAATATATTTTTAATTTAGCTGTCATTTTCTGTAGGAAAACCTTGTAGGATCTACACAAATGGCCCTTGCTGAATTCTGAATTTTGTCTACTTTTCAGAAATGTTTAGCTTCTCGGGATCCAGCATTGGTTTCACACCCATTTCGGTCACTAACAGGAAGGAGGTTAAAAGCACAAAAATAGTAAAAATGGGATATGTCCCAGTAAAATGCAAAAAGTGTGTTGAAAAATGTGGTTTTCTGATTCAAGTCTGCCTGTTCCTGAAAGCTGGGAAGATGGTGATTTTAGCACTACAAACCCTTTGCTGATGCCATTTTCAGGGAAGAACACCACAAGCCTTCTTCTGCAGCTCTTTCCCCCCCCCTTTGTTTTGATTTAAAAAGAAAAAAAAGTTTTTGCCGTATATTTGCTAATTTCTTGGTCTTCTCCAGGGGAACCCACAAACGCTGGGTACCTCTAGAATCCCTAGGATGTCGGGAAAAAAAGGACACAAATTTGGCATGGGTAGCTTATGTGGACAAAAAGTTATGAGGGCCTAAGCACAAACTGCTCCAAATAGCCAAAAAAAAGGCCTGGCAGCGAAGGGGTTAATGTGCGCAGTACTCCAAAAACATGTAAATGGAGATATATATATATATATATATATCCTAGTTACGGTCTCCACTAGGTAGTTTTAGTTAGGACCATGTTTACATGGAAAAAGTGTTTTTGACTTGCCTATGTCTTTGGCACCGGATGACAAATTTTCACAAAAGTTTCCCCAAAAATGTGTGCCAGTGATTCTTGTTGCGCATGGGAAGTGTTATGGTGATCCGTCCAGCAAGGATTGAGAAAGAAAAAGTGAAATAAGGGGGAGGGAGGGGAAGAGAAGGGGTTAAAAAAACATGTACTTCCCATGTTAATTCCTATAGGAGTTTTGAACATGACCACAGCCCAAATAGCTGGACGGAAGTATACCAAATTTGGCAGAAACCTAGATTTTGTTCCACAAATTGTGTTTTTGGTTATTTGGCATAAATCCATTCAGTAGTTTTGAGCTATTAAAGGGAAAATAAATTTGTATATCTAGGGCTGCGGATCCATCGTAACATTTTCGTGGCATGAGCGGCGAATTTGCAAATGCACGCTCCAGGAGGAATTCTATGATTAGCTGGCAGCAACAGGACTAGAAAGTTGCGGCTGCCATTTTATGTTACAGGACACGGTCCCCGGGGCTCAAAATAAATTTGATAAATGGTATAAGGGGTCAGAGTGAAGTTACCCTGATCCCAGTGCTGTGATGTAGGTGTTCGTGAGGATCTAAATATGCCCTTAAAAACACTGTTTTTCACACTGTGCGACATTCGCATATATGTCCCAACACTCAGTGCGCCCCTTACTTGTGTAATATTGTGACAAATTCACGATTATCGGCGACAACAAAAAATATCCAGACTTATTCATAAACTATTTCATTCACTCATAGTGGCAGTCAGACACTCTTGCACCCATTCACAAACCCACTACGAGAGTCGTACATCAACTGTAAGACCTACTCAGACACTCACGCACCCATTTACAGATGCACTCAGACAACTACTCACAGACCCAGTCAGACTGATGCACCCACTCACAGACCCTCTCAGACATTCATGTATTCAATCACAGTCCCAACTCAGGCTCACGCACTCAGACTTATGCACTCAATCACAGATCCACTCAAAAACTCCAGCACTCAGTCACAGGCGAACTCAAGAGATTCATGTACCTGTTCACATACCCATTCCGACCCTGTGCACCTATTCACAGACCCACTCAGGCACTCACTCACATACCTACTCAGCCCCTCACACATCCATTCAGACACCGGTGCACCCACTCAGACCTATTCAGCCCCTCATGCACCTACTCACACATCCATTCAGACACTCACGCACCCACTCACAGACCCAGTCAGACACACACAAACACTCACAGACCACCTCAGACCATCATAGATGAACTCACAGACCCACTAAGACCCTCATGCTCCCACTCGCACACCAAGAGACGCCCCCTCAAATCTATTCTCACAGAGAGAGACCCATACTGCATCGAACTCCTGCTGCACAAAGTTGGATGGTTATGGGGGGTTGACTACAGGGCCTGATCACAGGTTGAAGGCTGTGCGTAGCAGTGGTGGGATTAATGTACAGTAATTAAAATTATTTTGTGTAAAAATAAAATAAAAAAAATCAAGTTCACTGAAAAAAAAAAAACAAAGGTTAAAGGGACGTTATAGTTAGGTTCAGAATTTACTAGTACAAAATCAACAATTCAGCAGTTATAGTTATTTAAAGTAAGTATAACTTGCGCCTTAAGGTAACTATAACTCGCGCCTTGCTATGCACTAAATACCCCAGATATTACAGCACTCATGACAACTTCTATAACGTTATTAAAAATATAAATGAAGCATTAGCAATCAAATTAATGAAGAAAAAACTGCATGGCGGGGGCACAAGTTATAGTTACATATAGCACGCGAGTTATAGCTACTTGAAATAACTACCTATAAATTCAGAACCTAACTACAACGTCTCTGTAACCTTTGTTTTTTTCAGTAATATATATATATATATATATATATATATATATATATATATATATATATATATATATATATATATATATATATATATGGAAAATGTCACTTACCCAGTGTACATCTGTTCATGGCATTAGTCGCTGCAGATTCACATGCTGTGCACATCCCGCCATCTGGTGTTGGGCTCGGAGTGTTACAAGTTGTTTTTCTTCGAAGAAGTCTTTTCGAGTCACGAGACCGAGGGACTCCTCCCATTTCGACTCCATTGCGCATGGGCGTCGACTCCATCTTAGATTGTTTTCCCCGCAGAGGGTGAGGTAGGAGTTGTGTATGCTAGTAATAGTGCCCATGCAATGGAGTGAATGCGTATGTACATAATGAAGTTTAAAGTAATATATTTACAAATGTACAAATGTTTAAGATCTACTTCTGAACGGCTACAGGCTCCCGGGGAGGCGGGTGGGCGCATGTGAATCTGCAGCGACTAATGCCACGAACAGATGTACACTAGTTAAGTGACATTTTCCGTTCAATGGCATGTGTAGCTGCAGATACACATGCTGTGCATAGACTAATAAGCAGTTATCTCCCCAAAAGCGGTGGTTCAGCCTGTAGGAGTTGAAGTAGTTTGAAATAATGTTCTTAGTACAGCTTGACCTACTGTTGCTTGTTGTGCAGTTAACACATCTACACAGTAGTGCTTGGTAAATGTATGAGGCGTAGACCATGTTGCTGCCTTACATATTTCGTTCATTGGAATATTTCCTAGAAAGGCCATGGTAGCACCTTTCTTTCTGGTTGAGTGTGCCTTTGGTGTAATAGGCAGTTCTCTTTTAGCTTTAAGATAGCATGTTTGAATGCACTTAACTATCCATCTAGTCTAGCAATGCCTTGTTTTGAAATTGGATTTCCTGTATGAGGTTTTTGAAAGGCGATAAATAGTTGTTTTGTCTTTCGAATTAGTTTTGTTCTGTCAATGTAGTACATTAGTGCTCTTTTGATGTCTAATGTATGTAGTGCTCTTTCAGCTACAGAATCTGGCTGTCGGAAGAACACTGGTAATTCTACCGTTTGATTCAAGTGGAACAGTGAGATTACTTTTGGTAGAAATTTAGGATTGGTCCGTAGAACAACTTTATTTTTGTGTATTTGAATAAATGGTTCTTGAATGGTAAATGCTTGAATTTCACTCACTCTTCTTAGAGATGTGATGGCAATTAAAAATGCAACTTTCCACGTTAAGTATCGCATTTCACAAGAGTGCATGGGCTCAAAAGGTGGACCCATGAGTCGTGTTAAGACAATGTTGAGGTTCCATGAAGGAACCGGTGGTGTTCTTGGTGGTATAATTCTCTTTAGGCCTTCCATAAACGCTTTTATGACTGGTATCCTAAATAATGAAGTTGAGTGCGTAATTTGCAGGTAAGCTGAAATTGCCGTAAGATGTATTTTAATGGAAGAGAAAGCTAGTTTAGATTTCTGCAAATGTAGTAAGTATCCTACTATCTCTTTTGCATATGCGTGTAAAGGTTGAATTTGATTATTATGGCAGTAATAAACAAATCTTTTCCACTTATTTGCATAACAGTGTCTAGTGGTAGGTTTTCTAGCCTGTTTTATGACCTCCATACATTCCTGTGTGAGGTCTAAGTGCCCGAATTCTAGGATTTCAGGAGCCAAATTGCTAGATTCAGCGATGCTGGATTTGGATGTCTGATCTGTTGTTTGTGTTGTGTTAACAGATCTGGTCTGTTTGGCAGTTTGATATGAAGTACTACTGAAAGGTCTAGTAGGGTTGTGTACCAAGGTTGCCTTGCGCCCATGTTGGTGCTATTAGTATGAGTTTGAGTTGGTTTTGACTCAACTTGTTTACTAGATATGGAAGAAGTGGGAGAGGGGGAAAAGCGTACGCAAATATCCCTGACCAGTTCATCCATAGTGCATTGCCCTGAGACTGATGTTGTGGGTACCTGGATGCGAAGTTTTGGAATTTTGAGTTTTCTTTTGTTGCAAATAGATCTATTGGTGGCGTTCCCCACATTCTGAAGTAAGTGTTCAGTATTTGGGGGTGAATTTCCCATTCGTGGATCTGTTGGTGATCCAGAGAGAGATTGTCTGCTAACTGATTCTGAATCCCTGGAAAAAATTGTGCTACTAGGCGAATGTGGTTGTGAATCGCCCAATGCCATATTTTTTGTGTTAGGAGACACAACTGTGTCGAGTGTGTTCCTCCCTGTTTGTTTAGGTAATACATTGTTGTCATGTTGTCTGTTTTGACAAGAGTGTATTTGTGGGTTATTATGGGTTGAAATGTTTTCAGAGCTAGAAATACCGCTAACAGTTCTAAGTGGTTTATATGAAACTGTTTTTGCTGAATGTCCCATTGTCCTTGGATGCTGTGCTGATTGAGGTGTGCTCCCCACCCTGTCATGGATGCATCTGTTGTTATTACGTATTGTGGCACTGGGTCTTGAAAAGGCCGCCCTTGGTTTAAATTTATACTGTTCCACCATTGAAGCGAGATGTATGTTTGGCGGTCTATCAACACCAGATCTAGAAGTTGACCCTGTGCATGTGACCACTGTGATGCTAGGCACTGTTGTAAGGGTCGCATGTGCAATCTTGCGTTTGGGACAATGGCTATGCATGAGGACATCATGCCTAGGAGTTTCATTACTAATTTGACCTGTATCTTTTGGTTTGGATACATGGCTTGTATGACATTTTGGAATGTTTGGACTCTTTGTGGACTTGGAGTGGCAATTCCTTTTACTGTGTTGATTGTTGCTCCTAGGTATTGCTGTGTTTGACACGGCAGAAGGTGTGACTTTGAGTAATTGATTGAGAAACCTACAGGGAGTGCAGAATTATTAGGCAAGTTGTATTTTTGAGGATTAATTTTATTATTGAACAACAACCATGTTCTCAATGAACCCAAAAAACTCATTAATATCAAAGCTGAATATTTTTGGAAGTAGTTTTTAGTTTGTTTTTAGTTTTAGCTATGTTAGGGGGATATCTGTGTGTGCAGGGGACTATTACTGTGCATAATTATTAGGCAACTTAACAAAAAAAAATATATACCCATTTCAATTATTTATTATTACCAGTGAAACCAATATAACATCTCAACATTCACAAATATACATTTCTGACATTCAAAAACAAAACAAAAACAAATCAGTGACCAATATAGCCACCTTTCTTTGCAAGGACACTCAAAAGCCTGCCATCCATGGATTCTGTCAGTGTTTTGATCTGTTCACCATCAACATTGCGTGCAGCAGCAACCACAGCCTCCCAGACACTGTTCAGAGAGGTGTACTGTTTTCCCTCCTTGTAAATCTCACATTTGATGATGGACCACAGGTTCTCAATGGGGTTCAGATCAGGTGAACAAGGAGGCCATGTCATTAGATTTCCTTCTTTTATACCCTTTCTTGCCAGCCACGCTGTGGAGTACTTGGACGCGTGTGATGGAGCATTGTCCTGCATGAAAATCATGTTTTTCTTGAAGGATGCAGACTTCTTCCTGTACCACTGCTTGAAGAAGGTGTCTACCAGGAACTGGCAGTAGGACTGGGAGTTGAGCTTGACTCCATCCTCAACCCGAAAAGGCCCCACAAGCTCATCTTTGATGATACCAGCCCAAACCAGTACTCCACCTCCACCTTGCTGGCGTCTGAGTCGGACTGGAGCTCTCTGCCCTTTACCAATCCAGCCACGGGCCCATCCATCTGGCCCATCAAGACTCACTCTCATTTCATCAGTCCATAAAACCTTAGAAAATCAGTCTTGAGATATTTCTTGGCCCAGTCTTGACGTTTCAGCTTGTGTGTCTTGTTCAGTGGTGGTCGTCTTTCAGCCTTTCTTACCTTGGCCATGTCTCTGAGTATTGCACACCTTGTGCTTTTGGGCACTCCAGTGATGTTGCAGCTCTGAAATATGGCCAAACTGGTGGCAAGTGGCATCGTGGCAGCTGCACGCTTGACTTTTCTCAGTTCATGGGCAGTTATTTTGCGCCTTGGTTTTTCCACACGCTTCTTGCGACCCTGTTGACTATTTTGAATGAAACGCTTGATTGTTCGATGATCACGCTTCAGAAGCTTTGCAATTTTAAGAGTGCTGCATCCCTCTGCAAGATATCTCACTATTTTTGACTTTTCTGAGCCTGTCAAGTCCTTCTTTTGACCCATTTTGCCAAAGGAAAGGAAGTTGCCTAATAATTATGCACACCTGATATAGGGTGTTGATGTCATTAGACCACACCCCTTCTCATTACAGAGATGCACATCACCTAATATGCTTAATTGGTAGTAGGCTTTCGAGCCTATACAGCTTGGAGTAAGACAACATGCATAAAGAGGATGATGTGGTCAAAATACTCATTTGCCTAATAATTCTGCACTCCCTGTAGTTTGTGTAGGGTTTCTATGACGTAATTTGTGTGTTGTGAACACTGTTTTTGCGTGTTGGTTTTGATTAACCAATCGTCTAGGTACGGGAACACATGTATTTGCTGCCTTCGGATATGTGCAGCTACTACTGCTAGACATTTTGTAAAAACTCTTGGCGCAGTTGTTATTCCGAATGGCAACACTTTGAATTGGTAATGTATCCCTTGGAATACAAACCTTAGGTACTTCCTGTGTGAAGGATGTATTGGTATATGAAAATATGCATCCTTTAGATCCAGTGTTGTCATGTAGTCTTGTTGTTTGAGCAGTGGGATTACTTCTTGTAACGTAACCATGTGAAAATGGTCTGATTTGATGTATGTATTTAATATTCTGAGATCTAGTATAGGTCTTAGTGTTTTGTCTTTTTTGGGTATCAGAAAGTACAGTGAGTAAACTCCTGTGTTTAGTTCTTGTTTTGGTACTAATTCTATTGCTTCTTTTTGGAGCAATGCTTGAACTTCTAATCCTAGAAGATTTATATGTTGTTTCGACATACTGTGTGTTTTCGGTGGGACTGTTGGAGGGAATTCGCGAAATTCTATGCAATAACCATGCTGGATAATTGCTAGTACCCAAGTATCTGTTGTTATCTCCTCCCAATGTTTGTAAAATTGGCTTAATCTTCCCCCCACAGGTGTTATGTGATGGGGATGTGTGACTTGTGAGTCACTGCTTATTTTGAGGACTTTTGGGGCTTTGGAATTTTCCTCTACTTCTTTGGAATTGTCCCCCTCTATAGTGCCCCCGAAAACTTCCCCGCTGATATTGGCTTTGGTAAGTGGGCCTTGTTTGTGATGTTGTGGTTTCTGTAGGTTGTCCTCGAAACCCTCCCCTAAAAGGTGTTTTGCGAAAGGTGCCTCTGCTCTGCGGGGAGTAGAGTGCGCCCATGGCTTTTGCCGTATCAGTGTCTTTTTTGAGTTTCTCAATAGCAGTGTCGACTTCCGGCCCAAACAACTGCTGTTCATTAAATGGCATATTTAACACGGCTTGTTGAATTTCTGGCTTGAAACCTGACGTGCGGAGCCATGCATGCCTTCTTATTGTTATTGCAGTATTTACTGTCCTTGCAGCCGTATCTGCTGCATCCATTGAAGACCGTATCTGATTATTCGAGATACTTTGTCCTTCTTCCACCACTTGTTGTGCTCTTTTTTGGAACTCCTTGGGTAAGTGTTCTATCAAATGTTGCATCTCATCCCAGTGAGCTCTGTCATATCTTGCCAAAAGCGCTTGTGAATTGGCAATGCGCCATTGGTTTGTTGCTTGTGCTGCAACCCTTTTGCCCACAGCATCAAATTTGCGACTCTCTTTGTCTGGAGGTGGTGCGCCTCCCGAGGTATGAGAGTTTGCTCTCTTACGAGCTGCCCCGACAACTACGGAGTCTGGAGTTAAATGCGTTGCAATATAAACAGGATCTGTTGGCTTGTACTTTGTACTTTTTCTCTACCCTTGGAGTTATGGCTCGGCCTTTAACAGGATCCTGAAAGATTTGTTTTGAATGTTTTAGCATTCCTGGGAGCATAGGTAGTCTTTGGTACTGGCTATGAGTGGAGGTTAGCGTGTTAAACAAGAAGTCATCCTCAATTGGTTCTGAATGTAAGGTGACGTTATGGAAAGCAGCTGCCCTTGCGATCACCTGTGTGTAAGATGTACTGTCCTCAGGAGGGGACGGCCTGGTAGGGTACGAGTCTGGGCTGTTGTCCGATACTGGAGCATCGTAAAGGTCCCATGCATCGGGATCATCTTGACTCATGGCAGTATGTTGTTTTCTTTGCCACCTTTGCCTGTGGCTCCTTGTCCTTTTCGTGAAAGGCAAGTTTTCTTTTTGTTTTAAATTGGAGGAAGAGTGGTTATCTTCCCTGTGTCTTGATGAAAGTGGAGCCTTCTTTGAGTATAGTCTGGCTCTACAGCTTGAAGTTCCTCTCCAAATCTATGTTTTTTCATTTGTGAGGCTAATCCTTGTTCCTCTGTATACAAAGCCTGTTCTCGGCTCCGAGGCTGGATGTTTCGGAACCGAAACTTTTTCGGATGTCTTTTTAGGCTCCGAAGAAACCTTTGTAATTTTCAGCGTGGTGGTGTCTCGGTGCCGAATTTGTTCGGTGCCGCTGTCACGGTGCCGAGATTTCTCAGAGCCGATGTCTCGGGTCCGAGATTGCTGGGTGGCGGTATCTCGACCGGAGTCGGATGACTTCGACACCAGCGTGCCCTTTTTCGGTGCCTTGGCTCGGTCACCGTTTTTTGGGGTTAAGCCATGGCCTGTTGGCGGTGGCGTCCCCTGGGCTTTAGCGCTTTTCTCGTGAGTTTTTGTTTTCGACGTCTTACTCACGGTTTTCGGCGTTTCCTCGGGATCGATCTCCTCAGAGTCCGACTCCTGGGTGGAGAATGTTTCTTCCTCCTCCTCGAAACGCTCGTGTCCTTTCGGCGCCAACGCCATTTGCAGTCTTCTTGCTCTTCGGTCCCTGAGTGTCTTCCTGGACCAAAACGCTCGACAGGCCTCACAAGTATCCTCCTTGTGTTCTGGTGACAAACAAAAGTTACAGACCAGATGTTGATCTGTATATGGATACTTGTTATGGCATTCTGGACAGAAGCGGAATGGGGTCCGTTCCATCAGCCTTGAAGAGACACGTGGCCGGGCCGACCAGGCCCCGACGGGGATGGAAGAAAACCCCAAAGGGCCACCGGAGCTCTTCTTAATTCGGTGTCGATCTGCTGTAATTAACCTGATACCGAACGCAAACAATACCGACGATTTTTCCGAGATTCTAACTAACTTTCCGACCCGAAACACGGAGCGAAAAGGTACACGTCCGAACCAGATGGCAGAAAAAAAAACAATCTAAGATGGAGTCGACGCCCATGCGCAATGGAGTCGAAATGGGAGGAGTCCCTCGGTCTTGTGACTCGAAAAGACTTCTTCGAAGAAAAACAACTTGTAACACTCTGAGCCCAACACCAGATGGGATGTGCACAGCATGTGTATCTGCAGCTACACATGCCATCGAACATATATATATATTACACATGCAGCCTATAGAAATGGAGACAAAATCGCCCAAATTACATTGAGTTTTTCATTTAAAATGCACCACAACCATTCAACATTTCAGGAATACAGAAAATGAAACTTTAAAATGTAAAACATAGCCTTTTTTGAAAGGAAAAAGCAAGGGAATGGAAGGCATTGTTAGTCAATAGGCTGCATTGAAAACCATAACAGAGAAAACTGGCACTGCGCTTAAAGGCCTCCAGGACCTCCTGAATTCCATCATGCCCCCACAGGTGACAGTTAGGCCAGGTCTTTTTTATGGCGACATGAACATTCAGAGGTTAAGACAGGAGCTGTTATATGGTTTAAGTATTCGTCCAGGGAGGGATGCTTATGACTTTGATGAGTATTACCCTGGAACAAAAATAGGATTATAGGTAAGCAATTTATCCTTCTCTTTCAGGGGATACTCATCAATAGTCACAAGCACTTGAACAGAATAGCTAGCCCATCCCACATCCCTGCGGGCAAATATAATCATTGAAAAGCAGCTGAAAACAAATCATCAAAAGAGATTTCTTAAAGAAGCCTACCCTACATGAGAATCTGCCTGAGTGTCGGAGTCAAAAGAATAATGCTTAAAAAATGCTTGTACCGATCTCCATGTTGCAGCCTTGCAAATTCCTGCAATAGGTACATTTCTTAGCAACAGCAGCACTAGCCGCCTTACCCGTCTTAGAGTGGGCCCTGAGTTTAGAAGGAAGGTGCATGTTTGCTAACTGGTATGCAAGCACTATACAGAAGACTATTCACCTAGAAATGGTTTGCTTGGAAGAAGCTATACTAGTTCTCTTTAGACCATAGTTGACAAATAGATGATCAGATTGTCTGATCTATCTTGTTTTGTCTAGTTAGAACATAAGAATTCGCTTAAGCTCTAATGAGTGTAAAGCCCTCTCTACAGGCGTGGGTTAGGGAAGATTGTTGGAAGAGAAATTATCTGATTAATGTGGAAATCAGATATCCCTTTGGGAAGAAAACTCGGATATGTCCACCCAGTTAGCATGAAGTACCAGACAGGGTTGTTTAGCACTTAGAGCCTGGATTTCACGGACACTACAAGCTGAGGTAATCAAAACTGGAAAAGTTGTTTTCCAAGTAACTTGTTGCAAGAAAGATTTGGGTATAGGTTCAACTGTGGAGCTCATTAGCTTTGAGAGCACCACACTGAGTTCCTACTGAGGGGAAGGTGACCTTACCTGGGGCTATACCTTCTTCAAACCCTTTACGAAATCTTTGACCACAGGCACCTGAAAGAAATAAATCTGTGTGGGAAATTGTATGTACACAGTAATGGCTGCAAAGTGTACCTTTATAGATAATTGCAGACCAGACCTCAATAAATACAAAAGATAAGGTAAGATTACACTTTCTTGGACCAAAATCGGACAATGACCATTTTGAGCACACCCCAAGTAGAAACGTTTCCATTTAAATACATAGGATTTTCTGGTCGCGGGCCTCTTGGACACTTTCAAAATGTCCATACAGTCCTGCGAGAGTCCAAAGTGTCCATCCTGGAGGAATTCAGGATCCATGCCTTCACTCTCAGGGAGGGAAGGTTGGGTAGAAAACTCTGTCCCGGAACTTGTGAAGGATATCCTGTCTGCTTAGCAACCTCCTGTGTGGTCTTTCTGATAGATGTAGCAGGTCTGGGAACCACCACTGGCAGGCCTTTCCAGTGCTGAAGAATCATTCCTGTCTTGGACCTGTACAGTTTGTTTATTACTGCAGGCATCTACGGAAGTGGGACAAATGTATAGAGAAATCTCCTGGACCAGATTATCAAAAGGGCATTTGATCCTGGTTGGGAGAACCTAGATGAGTAGTCTTGGTGTTTTTTGTGGCCTTCATCTGCAAACAGGTCGATTTGTGATTTCCCCTATTCACGAAAGATGTCTTGAGTGACGTCTTCATTTAGAATTCAGTCATGAATTTCTGCAAAACTGAGAGAGTCTTCTTGGGTGCTTAGTGCCCCTGGCAGGTAAATGACGGGGATGGTCAGGCCCCTGGCTAATAGTCCCTTCCAGCCAAATAGCATGCGCTTCCAGCGATAGAGGATAGGAGCGAGTACTTCCTTGTTTGTTCAAATAATGCATTGTGGTTGTGCCGTCTATCAGGAGAGAGTCTGTCTTTATGGATGGATAAAAGGACTTCAGAGCAAGATGGACTGCCCTCGGCTCCAGCATGTTGATGTGATACAGCTGCCCATTGTCCAACCCAAGCCTTGAGTTTGTAGACAGGCCAGGTGAGCTCCCCAACCTTGGAGGGAAGCATACGTGAGAGGGGCCTGAGTGGGACGTTCCTGGTGAAAGGGGACTCCTACCATAGGGTGTTGACAATGCAGCTACCACGTGAGCAACTGTCTGACATCTTGTAAAAGGGCCGCTTTGTCCTACCAGAGGTTCAAAAACTGAGACCACTGATCTTCCAGAGTTTGCTGTAGTGGCCTCTGTGTAACCTGGCACTGGGGACAATGAAGATGCAAGAGGCCATCAATGCCAGCAGAGACGACACTTGTCTGGCGGATGGATGAGGAGTGTGGAGGAGAGTGCAACATTTCGTATTGAATGAGGATAATCTCTCCTCCAAAAAATACACTCTTGCGTCTTTTGTATCTAGAGTTGCTCCCAGGTAGCGTATTCTTTGAGTTGGTATTTGTATAAACTTTTTGCAGTTGACTTGCAAGCCCAGATCTTGTAGGGGTTTGAGGAACAGCTGAAAATGTTCCTGCGTTAATGTTGGGGAGGAGCTTTTAATTAGCCAGTTGTCTAAGTATGGGTAGACAAATATTTTCTTTCTTCCCAGATATGCAGCGACTACTGCCATGCATTTTGAGACTGTGCGAGATGCTGATTTAAGCACGAAAGGCAACACTTTGTACTGGTATTGCTTAGATGCCACTCTTCAGCACAGAAACCTCTGATGTTTCCTAGTGATCAGAACGTGGCAGTAGGCATCCTGAAGATCTATGACACACACCCAGTCCCCATGATGTAGCTGGGGGTAGATCTGACAAAGGACAAGCATCCTGAATTTCTCCTTGCTGATGAACTTCTTCAGAATCCTTAAATGTAGAATTGGCCTATACTCTCGATTCAGGCCTTTTTTCATGACCAGAAAGTAGCGTGAGAATATTTCCAGTCTCTTTTAAGAGAATGGAACCTCCTCTATGGCTTCTTTTTTGGAGCAGCAGGTCTACTTTGTTTTGCAATAAGACTTGTTGATGACAGGAAGGAGGGGACTTGAACCTGAGTGAGTAACCATTTTGAACAATATTCAAGACTCACTTGTTGCTTGTTATTTTGCGCCACTTGTCCAGAAGTTTGACATCCTCCCCCTCCCCCATAGCAGGAAATGGAGAGGGGGAAAGCAATCACTCATTGTTTTGATTGTGTCTTGGAAGAGGATGCTGATGGACAGGGAGCTCTTTTTCCACATGCTGGTTTTCGGTGACGGCAGTGTGATCAGGCTTGAGGCGGTTTGCTGCGGTGCTCAGCGATGGGTTGGAACCCTCTGTTGGAAAGACTGCCCATCATAGGGTCGGAACCGGTGGCGGAATTCTTTACACTTCTCGAGGCCCACTGCCTTGAGCGTATCTAGTTCTGATTTAATTCTCGCCATAGCATCATCCGAGTGTATTCCAAACAGAGAATTTCCTGTAAATGGTAGACTTAGTATCCTTTGCAGGGCCTCATGTTTCAGGCCTGTAGGATCATCTTGCACAAAACCATGAGAATATCCGTGAGCTGCAAGGTCAGAAGCAGCAGAACTGATAACCTGGTTTGCAACCAGGCCATCCTCTTAAAGAATCACCTGAAAGTGTTGTCTGTCCTCTTTTGGTAACTTTTCCGTAAATCTGGATAGCGTGTCCCGTAGTGATCTGTTGTACCTCCCCAGTAATGCAGAGATGCTGGCAACCTTCATAAAGGATGCAGAGGTTAAATATCCCCTCTCTGATGGCTGGGAAGTGATGTTGATATCTTTACGTACTCCGGAAACGTACTCTGACCTCATTGCAGAAACTCAATAACTCACAGCAGCCCAGCAGTCAGTCTTCTTACGATGTGCTGCAAGTGTCACCGGTGATTTGCTAATTTATTATACTTTAACACAAAGATTCAGATTGGCTCAGTAGTGGCGCTGCACATTTAGACACAAGTTAATCGCTATAAGAGCGGATATTTCTGCAACCTTTTTGGGGAACTCCTCACACACGGGGGCATTGAATTGCTTGTAATGGGCTCCTAACTCCATTGGATTCCTTTGTTGGTGTATGTTACTGTTTTGCTTAATATTACCCTAGAATCTGCACTTACATACAAATACATAGTCATTTTCACTGTCATTTAGTGGAGCAATAGAGTGGCTGGATAATTAGAAGTTTATGTTCGAACAGATGCGACTTACCGTTTAATACACAAGTCATTAATGCTGAAGCCTCCATAGACCTTACAGGGTGTAACATGTAGTTCACGTGTTCTGGTAGCCAACACGCCAGCTCCCCACACCAATTATTGTCCACTATACCGCCTATTGCGAATCTCATGAGCCCCACAAGATATGTGGTTATTGAATTTCTCTGTTTTAACTGATGTCATTACTGCAATATTATGTTCTGTTGCTATTAATAATAAACAATAAAAAGATTCATGGAAAAATAAAGGATGCAGAGGTGATGCACATCTTTTTGCCTACAGAATCTATTTGTTTGCTGTCCTTATCTGGAGACACTGTTGATGACGCAGCAGAATGGTTTTTCCTGCTGCAGCTATGATCATCGGATCTGGAGGATCAGATTGCAGGAAAAGTAGGTTTTGGTTGGGAGCCTTGTGTTTAAGTACACATGATGGTGCAGCCCGTTGAGATGCCGGAGTCAAAGATTTGCATAGCAGGCTCCAATAGACCTAAAACCAGAGGTATAAGTGGTCTAGAAGCCATTCTGTGATGCAGTCTCGAATATGACTGATGATAAAGTGACAGGTGTGGAAATGTCAATATTCAGGTACGCTGCCCCTCTGATGAATACTTCATTGAAAGTGATGAGATCATCCACTGGGGAGACCTTTGTCAGGGGCGAGTCAGGTAATGTTGGTGAGTAATCTCACTGATGAGCGAGAAGTCATGGACAAGGAAGGAGTCCTGTGCCTGGATCGGTGAGATTGTGACAGTGTACTTCTATGTAGTATCCTAGATCTTGATCTCTGCCTTCATTGGGTCCTCCAGTGGATCTTCATTGCTGCAGACTATTACATCTTCACAGAGGTCTTTGTCTGTACCTGAGGAATTGAAGATGGAGATTCAGGAGAAAACATACAAGGGGGAGTAGTTTTGGCGCGAGTGTAGGTTCAGAGACTTTGGACTTGGATGGAGAGTAGGTCGGAAAATAATTGGACCCTGGGCTCTGATGAGGGTCGCACCATCTACTAAGGCTCTGTAGCCAACTTGGAGAGATTGATGGGTGGGTCAGTAGGAAACTTTTCTGCCACTGGAGACTCAATATCCTCTGAAGACAAAACCCTAACTTCTGAAGTGACCGGCTTCTTGATGTCAGTCTTCTTGCCTTTGACATCAATCTAGACCTATCCTTGCCATGTAGCACGTTTCTTGATGTTGATGATTGTCTCGACGGATGCCAAACTTCCTTTGACAGAGAAATAGAGGTGTCTGGTGCCGGTGGCGACTGCCTGTGTGACAGCAAATGCATTGATGTCAAGCCTGGTGATCTTGAGGCCTGCGTTGACATTGATTTTGTGTCTGACGCCATCTTGCTCAACAGTGAATGTCTTGACGTAGGCCTTGACGTCGATGTATGGTGCCTTAACGTCAACTTTCTCTGAATCGACGAGGCTGTTGAACAAGTTACTTACGTTCAGTATCGCCTTATCTGGTAGAGACACAGATTAGCCGCAGATTCCTTATCTTAGAATTCTCCCCCACGTGTCAGACTGGATCCACAAATGTTTCCTCAGCATTATCACTGCACGTCGATAGAGGGCGTTGAGCGACTCCGCAGCTACATCGTCCCTGGACAGGACGTCAACAGAGTCCATATATTCCCTCCTCCGACGCGCTGACGTCAGTTTCTTCGGTGACTTGAAACCGCAGAACAATGCAGAGCCACAAAGGAACTGGCAGTGAAATAGTAAAACACAGGAATAGTGTATGTGCCAACCAGAAAAAAAAAGACACGTCAGGAGATGAACAATAACTAGAAAACACCCAGAATCACCCTATGCAAGCCGGAAGAGTACATAGTTCGCAAGTGAGGAGGATGGGTGGGTGGATATGGAATCTGGGGCTAGTCTGTGTCTCTACCAGATAAGGCTTTACCAAAGGAAAGTAACTTGTTCATCTCATAGAGACAACTAGCACAGATTCCTTATCTTAGAATTAGAAACCCAAGCAATCCCCCCACCGGAGGGGTGCAAACAGATCACACCAGTCTCACAAACAACCCAGTAACACAGAGGAATAACCAGCCTCGAGACGGAGAAGGCAAGAGAATAACATAAGCTACTCATATGAAAAAATGACCGGCATATCCACAGGGGAAATGCTAAATCAGGACTGGTAAAGGAAAGTGAACACAGTAAACTAAGCAGCGACCACGCCCATAGGGGAGTGAAAACTGCAGAAAAAAAACAGATAGAACCAGAAAACACGTGATAGAAAAAGAGTGAAGGAGAAGCGTAAGCGGGCCATACAAACGATCTCACAGTTAGAATGAGAGAGTACCCCAGCAGAGGTGATATGTGACAAACACAGGCAGATCAGCAATGGATGCCTCAGAAGGAGAGGGGAAAACAGCTTCAGGGCCGCAGTGGAAAATAGGGGAAAAGGCCAGCAAGAGCAAAGTGTACGGACAAACACAAGCCAGGGTATGAGATAAAGTCATAGAAAGAACAATGAAGCAGAACTGTAACAACTAGGTAAAAGAATTTGAAGGGTCCGTGTGAACCCAAAGCAAAAAATTAATGCGAGAAAAGAATTGAAGGGGAACAAAATAGCCCCAACAATGAAAATAGGCTTGAAAACAAGGAAGCTTCCTGACATGGGAACCGGAGGCAGAATAAGCATCCGCACACAAAGGAGCCCATAGAACTGTGCAGTAGAAAAGCACAGAAAACTCTGAAAGGAGCATGACTGAAAAGCAAAAAATCATGGCACCCCAAAGGAGACGAGGGCAGGAAAGGAACATGAAAATCGAGACATGTGAAGAGACAAGAGTCTGAAAAGATCGACTCCACAAAAAAGTGATTGTCTATGACCATGTCCAAGAGGACGTGGAAGCATGGAAAGACAACAGTTGGATGTAGCCAAGGAAGAAAGAGAGGAATAAAGCAAGGTGTCAAAAACGCTAGATATATAGGGAAAACACAGAACCCTCCCTGAGCCAGAAGGACGGAATGTACGGGAAGGAACTGACAGAATCAGTGCTCAGAAATAACAAACAGGGAGACAAGAGACACCTGTGAAGAAAACAAACCCCGCAGGTGTGCACAGAAGGGGAGCAAACAAACTGTTGTCAGCAGATCAACCAAGAATAATGGAAGGAAGACCGACAACAGGAAGCAAAAGGAAGCACGCCTCCCAAGCCATCACAATGAACAAGGAAGGTGAGGAAAAAGACAACAAGCAAGCCGTAACAAGCCTGCACAAGCCAGGGCCGAAATAGCACCATACCCCTCCAGGTGAAGGGGGGGGGGTAGAACGGTGAATGTGGCACCAGAATGAATAATCAAAGAACCAGGGATACCCCTGTATAGGCCAGAAGGAGGAACAGCGCTACCTCTAGAAGAGGGAGTACGACTAAAGAATCCACAACATCCTGTGGGAAAGAAAGAGCCCCTAAACAACAGCATGGGGAGAGCACAAACTAAGGAAGGACCCGAAAGAAGAGGGCAAGTGGTAAAATGGAAGGAGAGGAAAGAACCCTCCAGTGGAGAGTACAATATTAGTACTGTCCGTTCTTTTTATTTATATACATACACATAACATTGCTGCATTGGCTAGCTGGAGACCCATGGTCTGGGGGAGCCGGTGCCACTAAAGGTAAGATACATTAACACTGATCCAGTGCATAACAGATCTGGAAGAAATGGGAATAATGAAGGTTACGTTAGAAGCGATCAAGAACACCCTGAAAGACAAGGAGGGGAATCTGAAACAAGCACCAATAGGAGCCTGTAGCAGAGAAAAAAAAGGACAAAGTAGAATTCATTGAAAAAATGGGAAAAGGAGCCTTCCTAGAAGATATAATAAGAGGAAGCGACACCAGAGGGGGAGACCCTACAAAAAGTAGGCAAGAAAAGGCTCCCTAAGAAGTACAACAACAATTTTCCCACATGGTAAATAAAATGAGGTAAATGAGTAAAGCAGCTTACTACCAAAAGCTCCAAAGAGCGAATGTCCAACCCAGTCTCCATATCAACAGACGACATGCAGGATGCCTAGGGTAAACTAAAAGAGAGTCAATGTTGTCAGAACGCACAACAAAAAGAGAACCACTAACTGTGGAATGAAAAGGCCAAGAGTAGTCCGAGGGATCCGCCAGTAGATACGGCCAAATGAAAATAGGGCGCCCATCCCACGTCAGAAGTAGAGCTACTACTTAACATGGCCAGAATCTGCCGAATGTAAACTAAACTGAAATTTGAAACTCCCACAAAAAGTATACTGAAATATACCGTTACGGGCCCTGGAATCAAATCCCCGTGCAAAGGAGCCTCCGCCGGCAGCAGAAGCGCTAGACTATGCCATGAAACTACAGCACTGGTGAAATGAGGAGCAACAATGAAAGCACGCAGAGTGCCACATAAGGAAGCGCAACAATATCCAACGTGAATAAAAATTAGACCAGAAAGAACAGGAGGCGACTCTGAATGGACTCAGAAGTCACAGAGCCGCACGCAATGCAATAACATGTAACAGACCAAGGCGAGTTGGTAACAGGACTCACATCTGGGAGGAACCTCCCAGTGCAACCATAGTTGCAACGGAGCAGCGTAAGGGCATTAGAAGAGGACGGACATTACTCTCCAACATGGGAATCACAAAAACGGCGCAAAGCTGAATCTGCATGCAGCTCAAAAAGAGACTTGCCATCAAATGGTATATTAAAAAGAGAATCCTGCACCAGAGATAAAAAATTAGAAGCAAATAACCAAGCCCTACGACGAATGGCAACAGAGGCAGCCATGACCCGACCAATGTAATCAGTAGAATTCACACATGAGCGGACCATAAGTCCTGCATCCTGTTGACCATCTCTGATGAAAGGCGTCAGGAAAGTGCAAACATCTTCAGAGAGCGATGGCAACAAACGTTCCACGGAGTCCCAGAGAGTATGGGAAAAAATGGGCCAACACACAGGAAATGTTGGTGTAACAAAGAGCGGCCCTAGAAGAGGTGAAAATACGCCTGCCGGCAGCATCCACCTAACTATAATGCCTGTGCGGCGGAGTCAGAGGAATCTGCTCCAAAGTTGGGATGCCCAAAGCAGTTTAGACAACAAACCCCCTAGGTGAAGGGTGGTGCCGAAGGCACAAGGGATCTTTCTGTGCCAGCCGATGCCTGTGTGAGTTAGAACGGTCCACCGAAGGACCAGAGACAGACTGATTCCAGACACCAAGAAGAATGTCGTACAGAGCCTCGTAAAAAAGCAGAACAGGTTCAGTGTCAGAATGATCAGGAGTAAAAGTTAACAGCAGATAAGTGCATAATTGCACCAAAGGAAGGTGCAAGTTTAAAACTTCGGCCACCCGCCTCAAGACATCTGCGAAGGCAGAGCTAGCTTCTGTCAGCAATCCAGGGGACGAGAGAAGGCTAGATGCCGGCGAGAAGTATAGGCCACTAGCCATGCCTAAATCAAGCACCCAATCAGAGGATGAACCCGGAATAGGCCCCGTAAAGGGTGCAGGAGGCTGAGTAGGAGGCACAGACAGTTGGATCCAGCACACGACGCTGCTCCCGATGTTGGGATCGACGTCAGCCAACATCAAGAGGGGAAATCCTCTTCGGAAGCTGTGTGGTCTGACTCCGGGGAAATCAGAATAGGAGTGTCAAGTGGAGTCGACTGACCCAACGCGTTGTGAGGGGCGTCAGGAGAACATGATCAGGTGGAGGACACGGAGGTCGTACGAGGTCGTGCACCGGCGTGGATCCGACTCCAGAGTCAGAGTTTAGAGTGTGAACAAGCACCGAGGTGGAAACCACTGGCGAAGTCCCCGTCACAGCGCTCACCACTTCCATAGGGCATGAAGGTGCTCCAGAGGGAGTGGAAGGACCAAAGGTGGAATACAGAGACGCATAGTAACGTTGCATTTGGTCCATTGTTGCCCCGGCGTCGGGATACGGCGAAAGGGAAGGGGTCGACTCTGTAGCGGACTCCACAGGAGGAGAATGCGGGGGTGGTGACGCCGAAGGGCGTGATGGCGTTCGGAAAGACATCTGGAGACACTGTCGGACATCGAGGTCGATGGAATCATGCGAGAACAACTCCTGGAGCGTTCCCGGGAGGAAGACAGACTCCGACACTTGTCCGCTCGCCCAGCAAGAAGCTTCATGCGAAGCTCCCTCAAAGACTTTGGCTTCAAATGATGGCAGGCGTCACAGTTGTCGGCTTTGTGATGAGACCCCACCATAAACAGATGGAATGTTGATTTGTGACCGACATCTGCCAGGAACAGGATCCACAGGGTTTAAATCCACAAGGCATATACACTATTAGTTTGTAGGTAGAACAGTTAACAAAAATACCCAATGATTGGGTAGAAAAAAGGTCAAAAGGCTCAAGGTACTGGAAACACTGGACTCCTCGGACATCATGTCCGGGGACGACGTCCCTGCAGAGTCACCTGACGCCCTCTACCGACGTGCAGAGGTACTGCTGAGGAAAAATTTCCGAATCCAGTCTGACGCCTGGGGGAGAATTCTAAGATAAGGAATCTGCGGCTAGTTGTTTCATTCAGATTGAGAGCGTTTTGATGGCGATTCTTCTGAAGTAGGCCTCTTTGACGTTCATGGATACTTCACGGGCACTTTCGACGTTGATTCTGATGCCGACAGCGAGCAGACAGGTATTTTCCCTTGATGTCGTTCCCCTACCTGGCGATGGGGTACGATGTTTTTCATGTGTTTTTTCTGTTCTTCCTCTTTGTGCCAATTTTTCTTGAGAGGCGGGCTCTTTGAAGGAGGCGTGCGATTCCTCCAAGGCCACTTGAAGGTCCAACCTTTCCTCTCTCCTGAAGGGAATGCAGACTGATCTTCTCTCTGTCCTTCAAAGTTCTCTTAGAGAACTTTTGACAGTGAAAACATGTTTCTGGACGATGAGAGGAAGGCAAACACACAATGCAGAGTGTGGGTCGAATTGTGCTATCTCTTTGCCACACGAAGGGCACTAGTTGAAAAAAGATGGCATTTTGTGGCACGTTTGCAGTGCCTATATGGGCGCCACTCCGCATGCTGACATCAGTTTCTTTACACAACTCTTTCTGCACCAGAAGCACGGAGGTACATCACAGGGCTGACTGACCAGTGTGCAGAAACTAAGGACCTAGACGCACCTTTTTAGGTAGTAAGCCCACAGGAAATGGGGAGTTTGGGAGGGTCGGGAAGGAATCTGCAACTAGATTGTCTCCCTACCAGATAATACATTACAGAAGGCAAATATCTGGTTCATCTCATAGAGACTTCTAAGGTAAGAAATCAGTGGCTAGAATAGGTATCAAAGCAATACCTCCCAGGAGGTGGGTCCATAACTTGGTTGTGGCCAAAAAATCCTGAAGGACTGAATGAGCAATGTGCCTGCCATGATGGACTTGACTGTCAAGGCAGTAGCGTTTTATTAACGTGTGCACAGATGCACACATCGCAGCCTGACAGATGTCTAGAATGGGGACTCTGTGAGCTAACGCAGTGGTCGCAGCTTTGGCTCTGGTGGAATGATCCTGTAAACCCTCAGGGGGTTACTTTTTGTCCAATGCTTAACAGATCTTAATGCTCAGTACAATTAATCTGGACAGGATCTGTTTCTGCACTGCTTTCCCCTTTTTCTCTCCAGTGAACCCAACAAAGGGGTTTCACCATCGTGACTTATGCAGACGGCACTCGACTGAAATATGCTTTCAATCACTTGGATGACTCTCACAGGCAACTTCCAGGGTTGTCTTCTGGCAGTTGCTGAGTGCACAAGAGGTTGCCTCTGCCTAAACTCAAAACTGAGATTCTGTTATTTGGTACACCTTCTCCGATTGACATTAGACTTTGGCCTACCGAGCTGGAAAAGCCTCCTGCACCCACATCTGTGGCAAAACATCTGGGGGTAAAAATAGATCCAGCCCTGTCCTACAAACTCCAGGTCAGATCTACTGCCAGAATCTGTTTCTCTTCACTGAAATCTCTGAGAAAGACTCTAAAATTACTGCCAGAGAACACTCGGAAGGACATTGTCCATGCCTTAATTACATCAAGGTTGGACTATGGAAATCCTTCTATTCCTTCTTGGGAATCCACAATAGCTGATCAGCAGACTACGAAGAGTACAAAAAAGGAGTGGCTCGATTGGCATTGAGAACACCAAAATGAAACTTGATTCAACAGGACCTGAGAGCTCTATATTTACTACCAATCGTCCAAAGGATAAAAGTTGAAGTGCTTATGATCACTCACAGAGCTGTACAACAGATGGCCCCTACTTATATTCTGGATAAGACCAAAAAGTATTGCCTCTCCAAAACCTTGCTCTCTGCAAGCCAAAATCTTTTATGCATTCCTAGGGTTAATAAAGCAAGAGCTGGTTGTAGATACTTCACTTTTCTAGCCCCCATTCTGTGGAACTCCCCTCCAGAACATCTTCATTGCACATCTTCAGAGTCCGCCTTCAAGGCTCTCTTGAAGACAGACCTCTTCAAAGAAATATGACTTGGGCTCTCTGTTTATCTCAGAGACCTACTGTCCAGTAGGGGACTAAGACTCTTGCTTTTCCTCATCATCTTAGTGCCTGGACGCTCCGTTTGGAGCAGCTGGTGGGCTTCATAAATATTCCCTTTTCATTCATCCATGGACCTGATGTTCGCTAGTGCGACCAATGTACAATGGCAGCGCTATTTTCGGGTATAAGCAGTAGTCTCTCCCCTCCTCGTTGAGGGGTGATGTAGAGCAAAGAAGGTAGGCAGTGCATTGCTTTGGCCTACATGAAAAGGTGTCAGCCCATTTGGGGGGGGGGGGGGTGAAGAGGCACAGGTATGGCGAACCAGCTTGCCTGGGAAGAAGCTAGTGTACGGCGGGTTAACAGAAAGTGCCTACAGGTTGGTGACCCTCCTGGCCAATGTGATGGCCCCCAAGAAGCTTACCTTGTTTGTTAGAAGCTGTAAGGAGCAACTCGGCATGAGTTCAAAGGGTGAACACATTAAGGTGTTTAAAATCAAATTAAGGTCCCAGTGGGGCATAATAAAAAGTTTGGGGGAAACATATGCAAAAGACTCTTCAGGAGGTGACTTGAACGGGGTGGATTGAACCAGCAATCGCAGCTTGCTCGGAGGACTGATGCTCATATTGAGGAGTTTGGGATTCTAAATCCTGCGTGCTTAATTCAGAGACACAAAAATGAGTTGGGCCCGGTCTGTCTGGATCTTCAGAATCAGGCAGGACTGTTATTTGCATGAAAGTGAGCAGGAGTCCGGAGCCACACTGGAGACAAAATACATCTCTGAGCGAGAATCACATTGGAAACTTCAATGCGCTGAAGTCCTGACACTGCACATTCTCAGCACTTACAAACAGATCTAACCAATCTTCTCCCTAGTTGTGGACAAGATCTTGCACCAGCTCCAGGTGTAGATGCCATTTGTGATTCATGGGGAACAGGGTCAAGACTGATTTGCATATGGCTGGGTCCAAACTGGGAGGGCGTGGTGAGCATAAAAACGATGGATTAAACCCAGATCTTTGTGACTGGGGGAGAATGTCTGCATTGTTCAGCATTCTGTCCGTCATCTGTTCTTTTTGAACTTGTCGCTCCAAGTAGGAAGGGTATGCCCAGAGGTGGGACCTGTACTCACTGCGCCACTGGATTCAAGCTAGCCTGGCTGATGAAGGATAATACCCTGAAACCGGTCCTAGGATGCTTGTTTCCGGTCCAGGGAGGACCTGGCTTGGCAGTTCAGGCTGGCTGTTCCAGCATCTCCATTTTTGCAAAACTCCTCGCAGCCTTAACAGTTACCATAAGTTAAATAGGATATAAGCGATGTGGTTGCTGATTTTAATGTGTGCGATTTGAAGGCTCAGGAAGGACTTTTTTAAAAAGATGGATTCTAGGTAAAAGACTGGATATTGGCGTTAGAGCGTTCTTTGCTGCTATGTTCCTTCCTACCATCTTTCGAAACGATGAAACACGTTTTCAAGAAAACATTTAAATTATTCACAAATATTTTCAAATAGCAAATCAAAATGTAAAGTTTAACATCTGTCTAGTTACAAGAAAAACACAAATTAAGCGGAGAAAAATGTTTCAATACCACAACTGTAAATCAGGGTAGTTACATATTTATTCGTCTTCTTTTCCTAACATATTAAAAAATATGCACCGATAGCGTGAATGGAAAAATACAATTTAAATCGAATACTGTTTACATAATTAAAATGCAAGTGTAACAGTGAGTTTGCCTCCTACGTATGCAAGGCAACATCTGTCGCTTGTAATGACTTCTGATTAATTTGTTACAGAAAAATGTTTTGCATTTAAATCTACAAGTTTATCTCAGAAGCTGTAATGCTCTCTTTGTGGGTCGATTTTAGCTCATTCTCTCTCTTACTCCCTGCATGAACCCTCTCCACACTCATCAAGAGAATGCACAAATTGTGCATACATTTCCAGGAAAGGTGGCTGTACTCTTGGTGAATCCAGCTCAGCTGGAGTGACTCCGTTGAACGATTTCAAGGCCTTGTGTCGCCATGAATAACTAATGCTTCATACTTATTAGACCACATACAAAAAAACACTATTTACAAAACTGATCCGAGTATGATTCAAATAATTACTTTAATGAGTGTGGCTAAGACTGTTAAAGCACAGTGAAAACATTGGTATAGAACCGATCCCAAAGAGAAAGATTATCTTCAGCGATTGGTAGCTACTGAAACCAGCATTGGTAAAGCCAATAGGTCACTATACAGGCGCTATTGGAGAAGGGGTTGGCACAATGTGGAGAAGGGATGGACAGGAGGACAGGATGCAACACGGAGAAGGGGTAGGCAGGGAAGGCGCAACGTAGAGACGGGCTGGATGGGAGGGCGCAAAACGGTGAAGGGGTGGGTGGGAGGGGAGGGCGCAACATGAAGGAGTGGGTGGGAGGGGAGGGCGCCACACGGAGAAGGGGTGGCTCTTCAGGGAAGAAGAAATAGTAATTAACTCACAGAGCGCACAGCGGGCAGTCACTAATCAAGATGAATCAATCTGTGCATGGTCCATGCTTCACAGAAAGAAAATGAAGTGGTGTCCATCATGAGCTGGCCAATTAGGTGGCAGCAAAGATGAGGTTCAACGAAGCATACAAGTAAGCAATGGGTGGGCCCCAAACCCTTTATAATAAACAATACCCGTTGTAGTGACACAGCATGCGGTCAGCGAACAAGACATTACAAAGCCAGATGCTCAATATTGTGTAATAACATAAGGTCTAGATAGATAAATGGTAATACCTGAAATACAAATCAGAGACTGAGAGCTAATGTTCTAATTTGCACTTTTCATACCTTTAGCTTGTAATATGAATACATCTCCTATTGTAGGTTTCTGTTACAAATCACTCTGATCTGCAACTGAACATACAAAAGTGAGCAAAGCCCATGATCAATTTCTGCTGCTGCTATGTTATAATCTAATAAGTAGGGTTTAAACATGAATTTTTGTATTTCTTTTCGCGCAACAACCACAGTTCTATGTACGTGAACTACAAATACCAACGGCTGATAAAAAAAAATTCAGATGAGTCATTCAGGAAGCAATTACCGAAACTGGTGAAGTAATTGTGGGTAAGCGCTACCCCGTTTAAACTTAACACAGCACTGGACGACTGCAGTTCCCGTTAAGCAGTCAAGTTTGCTAGACCGTGCAACTATATACTTGTATCTATCAGAAGCCACCATAAATAATGACATAGTTGTTCAAACTGTCAAAGGGAGAAAAGTTTAGTGCACAGTCCTCTAAGCTTCAATCCGTGGCTATTAAACTCAAAGACGCTCTTCTGAGCATGTATTCTCATTTTAGTCTAGCGATTAAAGAAGTTATCTAAAAGCAAGTTGTTCCAAGAGTTCCATGGAGGTTCTTGTATTGTGCTCGCCATTTATCAACAAGCATTGGCAAACCAAATCTATTTTAATCTGCTACCAAGTTCAGCGTAGCACATTAGAGCAGACACAGATGGAAAGGAGACAGCAAAGGGCAGAGAAGCCTACTGTAAAGTAACTGCTCATGCAGTTCAACGCAAGTACAAGGGGGGTGTGGCAGGATCCACTTACACAGCTATTAACATTAGGGGAGAGAGAGGCTGAGACAAGACATGATTGACAAAGTCTCTATGCAATGGTTGCAAATGGCTGGTTGAAGAAAATCAATGGCCGAAAGGGGCAGATACAAAACACACTCTACATACGCAGCTAGCAATAGGTCTGTTTGACTGACAAAATTCGGAGCTATTGTTTGAGCTTAACACCAATTAAAGGACACATTTGTAGATTCTTTACATGTGTAGCATCATTTCTGAAACTCAACACCATAATTCAAACTATTTTTTTGTTTGTTGCATCAGAATGCGTTAGGCTGGAGTCTCTTCTCAATCCTGTGAGCCAGAACTCCTCTAGCTGAGCCTCATTCTAAACAGCCACGAAAAATCTAGATTACAGTACCAATCAGAAAATCGGGTTAACCAGAGAATGTGTCTCAATCAGGTCTGCCAGGATACAGAAAGCAGCTCAATATAAACTCTTTTCTTAGTCATGTGCACCAGCTTCCCTTTAAAATGCAGTTATGTTGTCACCTAGGGTTTCAGTGCTGCCAGGAAGGATCTTCGTTTCACTTGTATTGTACCCATACATGTCAGAACAGAAGACTCAAGAAAACTGACTTGACCAAGGAATTGGTTTAAGTCTCCTGGAAAACCCCCAAGATCAGCCAGACTGACTACATATCAGGCACATTTATTGATTATTTATATTAATTTGCATTTCTCCATTTCAAAATATCATACAGAATAAATAGCACACCATCATTTCACGTCTTCAATATTGTTACAAACATTAACAGAAATCAAAATTTACATTTGAAATAAAATAAATATAGATTCCATGAGTGTTAGGCCGGACATCCTTGGTGTGGTCTTCCCTAAAACGTTTTGCCTTAATTTCTGCTGTTTTGCTGATTGCGTTTTTGGTGGCTTTAGGACTTTGTGCACTTTACCACTGCCAACCAGTGCTGAAGTGTTTGCACTCTCTCCTTTGAACATGGTAAAATTTGTCTACACATAATTGGTTCACTTAATTTACTTGTAAGTCCCTGGTAAATGGTTCTTTGTCTACCCAGGGCCTGTAAATTAAATGTGACTAGTGGGCCTGCAGCACGCGTTGTTTCATTTAAGTAGCCTTTTAAAAATGTCTCAGGCGTGCCACTGTAGCCTGTGGTGCAGTTTTAAACTGCTATTTCTGCATGGCAAAATGAACCGTTTACCAGGCCCAAACCTTCCTGTTTAATACTTATAAGTCACCACTAAGATAGGTCCTAAAGGTTCACAAGGCAGGGTGCACTGTATTTAAACAAGCATTGGCAAAGCCAATAAATGCCTACACAAGAGCTACTGCTTTGCCACTATATTGTAGCCATGATGTACACCAGCTTGACTGCTGTTCAGCCTGGCTAAAAGTTAGTGGCTTACAGAAAAGCTATGTGGAGTGGAGTGTTGTAAAACAGAATACCGTGGAGTAGAGTGGGGTGTTATGGAGTGGGGAAGAGAACCTTGGGGTGGTCGTGAGTTGAGTAGGGTGGAGTGGTGTGTAATGAAGTGACATAATGCTGTGGAAGGAGCAGAGTGTAGTAGAGTGGAAGGGCACAGAATGGAGTAGAGAGTTGTAGAGTGTCAACGTGGAGTGGCATAGGGAGTGGTGTAGAGCAGAGTGGAGTGCCATAGAAGGTGTTTAGTGGAGTAAAGTGTTGTAGAGCAAAGTGGTGTAAAACAGAGTAGATTGCTGTAGAGTGGAGTTGCCTAGAGTGGAGTAGTGGAGTGGAGTGGAATGGCAGAGTGGGGTGGTGCAGAGGGGAGTACTGGAGTGCGTAGAGTGGATTAGCATGGAGTAGTGTGTCATATAGTGGCATGGAGTGGCGTAAGGGAGATGCATAGAGTGGAGAACGGTGTCACAGAGGGGAACAGAGTTTAATGGAGTAGAGCGTCGGACTGGAGTGTTGTAGAGTCGCCTAGAGTGAAATGGTATAAAGTACAGTGGTGTAGAGTGTATTGGCACAGAGAGGAATGGTGCAGCGTAAAGTGCAATGGCGTACAGTAGAGTGGTGCAGAGTGACCTGGGGCAGGGTGGAGTAGTGTGGGGTAGAGTAGATTGTTTCAGAGTAGAGTGAAGTGGTGCAGGGTTTCGGGGGAGTGGTGCAGGATAGAGTGCAGAGGTGCAGAATAGAGTAGCAGAGGTGAAGAGTGAAGCAGAGTGCAGTGGCGTGGAGTGCAGTGGTGTAGAGTTGCATGGCATACAGTGTAGTGGCACAGAGTACTGGTGTAGAGATGAGTGGTGCAGAGTGGAGTGCAGTGGCACAGAGTATTGTAGATTTCAGTGGTGGAGAGTGCATCTTCCTGAGTAGTATGTGGAGTGCATTGGGGTAGACTGCAGTAGCTTACAGTGTTGCAGAGTAGAGTGCTGTAGGGAGCAGTGGCATACAGTACAGTGGTGCAGAGTGGAATAGCTCATTGGTGTGGAGTGGTGTAGCGTGCAGAGGCGTAGAGTATTGAAGAGTATAAAAGCGTACAGTGCAGTGGTGCAGGGTAGTTGGAGTGGAGTGCAGTAGGCATAGAGTGCATTTTTTGAGTAAAGTGGTATAGTGTACAATGGATAGTGTGGTGTGTTTTAGAGTGGCGTAGAGCGCATTGGCACTACACGGTGTAAAGTGGCTCAGCTGAGTAGAGTGGCAAAATGCAGTGGTGTAGAGTAGATTGTTTCAGAGTGGAGTGGTGGAGAATGGAATGATGCAGGGTAGAGTGCAGTGAGAGAGTGGCAGAGTGGAGTGGCCTAGACTTGAGTGTTGTAGAGTTCAGTGGCAAAGAGTAAAGTAGAGTGCATTGGCGTAGAGTGCTGTGGTACACAGAAGATTAGCGTGTTGTGGAGTGCAGTGGCATACAGTAGAGTGGTGCAGTGGCATAGAGTGCAGTGGCGTACAGGAGAATGGCATAGAGTAGGGGCTTAGAGTAGTGTGTCGTAGAGTGCAGTGGTGAATAGTAGAGTCGCTTCGAGTGCAGTGGAGTGCAGCTGAGTGGAGTGCAGTGGCTTAGAGTGTAGTGATGCAGAGCAGAGTGGCGTAGAGCGCATTGGCAAAGACTGGCATAGAGAAGAGTCGGCTGCAGTGGTGCAGAGTAGACTGCAGTGGCATAGAGTGAAGTTGCACAGAATAGAGTGGCCATCAGTTTAATAGACTATGTCCTTTTTTTTTTTTTTGTTGTTTTTTTAAAAGGACCAAACTTGAACTATGACCAATCAGGTCCTAGCATCCTCTACAACACTCCCAAGGGCGGCTGAGTCCCTCAGATTTTTTAGCACAAGTGGGGATACATCCCCATTCATAAGGTGAGCTTCTCAGTGGAGGAGTGGGGGGCTCGCATGTGAATCTATGAAAGATACCAATACTGGATAACTGCAGTTACAGGTAAGTAACTTATTTTCTTGACCAACATTGGATGTTTCATAGATTCACAACCTTGAATCAGAATAGTAAGCAGTACTGTAGGTAACTGAAGTATCCTTAGAAGACCGTGGGTGCAATACACTTTCATAGTAAACCACACACAAAAATATATATATCTATATATAGTACTAAAATATGTATATTGAAATCATTAGCATTTATATAGAAACATTTAGATAAACAAAACGTCATTAGGACAATTAAGCAGGAATATACAGCAGTATGAAAATCTTTTTAATTTAATATGAATAAACACCTCTATTGAAAGAGGCCCACCTTATTGTAATAAATGGCGTAATACCGGCTGTCAAAAGGCTGCGTCACTGCACTGTGTTAACTTTAGGCAGTAGCGCTGTGTGAACAAATAGGTACTCTTCCTTGTCGCAGCATGGCACATCTTCTCCAGAGGAATGCTTGCAAACAGAGCAGCTGATCTTGTAGAATGTGCTTTAGCTTTTCTTGCAAGGGCTTTGCCCGCTTTAGAATGGCAAAACTGAATTGTTGCGGAAATCCATTGTGCTATTGTTGCTTTAGTCACAGCAGTTCCTTGAAGTCCTTGTCCATAAGAGATTAGCAGTTGATCCATTTTAGAAACATGTTTAGTACAGTGGAGGTAGAACTTGAGACCTGTTTAATGTCCAGAGTATGGAGAGCCCTTTCAGCCAGTGTGGCTGGATTGGGAAAAAATTTCGAAGTAGGATAGGTTAATTGAGATGAAACTGAGAAGGAACCTTTGGAACGCATTTTGGATTTGTTCTAAAAGTACAAACTTATCTGTGACATGTAGACAAGGCTCTTGAGTCATGAAGGCGTGCATCTCACTAACCTAGATATGTAGATGTAGTCTCTTCTTGTAGGGGTGAGATCAAGTACATAGATCAGCCTTATGAATGGGTCTGCCTTACAGATGGGTTCAAAAGGAGGCTACAATAATTGTACGAGGACTAGGATGAGATGCCATTCCAGGGGAGGAGCTTGCACCAGTGGGAAAGCTCTGAACAGCCCTTTCATGAATTGCTTAAGGAGTCTGCTTGAGCTGGGAGATGAAGTATGTGCAGAGCTCTGGTACCTTGAAACTGCAGCAAGGTGAACCTTAATTGAAGCACGACCAAGGTCTGCCTTGGCCACCGAAAGGAGATAAGGCAAAATCTGTTTGGGAGATGCTTCAAACAAGTGTAAGCCATTTCGTTGACATCAGGAACAGAATCTTTTCTGTTTCAGCATGCAAGCTTTGTTCGTACCCTTCACTCTATCTTTGGATATAATATATCTGCATTCCTGAGTAATGTTTAAGTTTCCAAACTCATAGAACTCAGGAGCCATGAATGCTAGTGCAGAGAGGTTGGTTTTGGGTGCAATACTTTGCCCAGGTTCATTGTCAGGAGCGTTTGTGGTTTTGGAAGGCGTATAGGACTGGTCACTGACAGGAGAATGTGCTCTGTAAACTAGTGCTGCATGGGCCACTTAGGAGCGAGGCAGCAGTGCTCTGCTTTCATCTTGTTGAGACCTTTGGGAATTAGTGGGAAGAGGGGAAAAACATACGCATAAATGCCAGACCATCGCACCGAAAGGGCATTCCCCCACGACCCCGGGTATCGACTGTCATTTGGCATTGTTGCATATCACGAAAAGATCCAATGCTGTTTTTCCCCAGCGTGAGAATATTTTGCCCAATTCCAGTTGATTCAATTCCCACTAGTGGCAACTGACTCTGGTTCTCCTAAGAGTGTCAACTAAGGTGTTGCTGACTCCCAACACGTGCTCAGCTTTTAGAGACATCGTGTGAATTGTGAGCCAGTTCAAAATGTCTTGAGCCTCCTGTGAGAGAGAAAAAAGAGAGAGAGAGAGAGAAAAAAAGAGAGTGAAAAGAGAGAGAGAGAGAAATAGAGAGAGAGATAGAGACCTGTTTTCCCCCTGCTTGTTGATGTAATACATGCTGGTCATATTGTCTGTACGGACCAGCACAGAGGATCACTTTAAGGTAATTGATGTACATTTGCTTGTGATGTGTGGGCCATTTCCACTGGATCTGTAGATCCTGCAGATTGTAGCCCCAGCCCTCAAAGGAAGCATCGATCATGATGACAAAGTCTGGAACTAGGGTCAGGAATGTAAGCCCTTGAGAGAGATGATCTATGTAAGACCACCATGCTAGTGCCTCCACCATCCTTGGGGTAATGTTATCTCATTCCATTGGCGGAGGTAGTTGGAGATATTCGCACCCACATGAGTGGAAGGAGTGGATGTAGATGATACATGGTCCAGAACACACTCACAGATGACATGAATGGAGGAATCAATGTGTCAGGAATAAGGCCATGTGCGGTCCAGGTCCCGCCCGAAACTCCGCTGCGCGGCTCTGCGGCGCTTTATGCGCACCACTTGTCATCCCCTCTTGTTCCAAAGGTGGCCATCAACATCGTTTGCCCTGTGGCAAAGCTCCTAGAGCTGCAGGTTCAGGACATTGGTGGACAAGATGCACTTATCAGTGCTATTCCATGATGGGACTACAATTCCCATGTTTTTAGAGGCAGCAGCCATCTTGGGGTGTGGCAGGCCTATAAAGCCCAGCCGCACCCAAGCACGTTGCTCACTATTTTGAAGACTTCGATGCAGTCAGACCTCGTGGGGGTTTCTCTGAAGAAGAGCAGAGTTCCTGGACGGCAGTGTGTCATCCAATCGAAGTATCCTTGTTTCCATGGTGAATTAAAAAACGAGTAGGTCGTACTCGTAGCGGTAAGGCCTTGATGAATCCAATTTTGAAGGAAGTTGTTACTTCCACAGGTAAAGCACTCTTTGCACGGCAATTCAAGTGTTTCGGTCCACAGTTGTAAAGCGCTCTTGGCACGGCAATTCAGGCGCTTCAGTCCACAGTTGTTAAGTGCTCTTGGCACGACAATTCAGGCGCTTCAGTCCACAGTTGTAAAGCGCTCTTGGCACGGCAATTCAGGCGCTTCAGTCCACAGTTGTAAAGTGCCCTTGGCGCGGATAGCAAAGCGTTTCAGTTCACATGAGTAAGGCGCCCTTGGCACAGCATTCAAAGCGCTTCAGTTCACAGGAAGTAAAGCGCCCTTGGCACGGAAAGCAAAGCGCTTCAGTTCACATAAGTAGGACGCCTTTGGCACAGCACTCAAAGTGCTTCAGTTCGCAGGAAGTAAAGCGCCCTTGGAACAGCATTCAAAGCGCTTCAGTTCACAGGCAGTAAAGTGCCCTTGGCACAGTAATCAACGTGCTTCAGTTCACACGAGTAAAGCGCCCTTGGACAAATAACCAAAGCGTTTCAGTGTACATGAGTAAAACTTTCAGGCCTAGGTGGCAAATGTGAAAATGTTTCAAAGATAAGCAAATCATAGTTTCATTGTTTTTGGACGCATAATATGTGAGATACGTATTTAAGTCTTTGAGGATATGTGAGATACATATTTAAATCTTTGATGATATGTGAGATACATATTTAAGAATTTCTAGACTGAGATCAAACGTTTTATGTTTATGAATGTATAGTAGTTGCATGATTGATACGCAGAGTATGTCCATAGTCCAAGGCTCTTGCCTTCTCATGGTTCAGAAGTCTCAGTTCATTCTTGTTCCATGATTCAGAGAAGGGTCACACCCAGTTTTTTGCCTAAAGCTCATGCTATCCTGAGGTATCATGATTTTACCAATTGTTCTGGTTCCATGATTCAGAGAAGGGCCACACCCAGTTTTTTGCCTAAAGCTCATGCTATCCTGAGGTATCATGATTTTACCAATTGTTCTTGTTCCATGATTCAGAGAAGGGCCACGCCCAGTTTTTTTTTGCCTAAAGCTCATGCCATCCTGAGGTATCATGATTTTACTAACTGTTCTTGTTCCAGGATTCAGAGAAGGACCACACCCAGTTTTGTGCAAGGTTCATGATATTCTGAAGTGTCATGATTCTACCAATTGTTCTTGATTTACGGAAGAGTCACGCCCTATCCATAAGGGTCAACTTGCTATTGCAGAGACACCTTTGTCCATAGGTGTATTGTGAGTCAATATGTCTTGTTTCATGATTCAGAGAAGGGCCACGCCGTATCTATAAGGGTCTCAACTTTTGCATCCACGGAGATGCCTTTGTCTATTTCATAAGGGTCTCAACTCATGCATCCACGGAGACGCCTTTGTCTATTCCATAAGGGTGTCAACTCTTGCATCCACGGAGACGTCTGTCTATTCCATAAGGGTCTCAACTCTTGCATCCACGGAGACGCCTTTGTCTATTCCATAAGGGTCTCAACACTTGCATCCACGGGGACGCCTTTGTCTACCATAAGGGTCTCAGCTCTTGCATCCACGGAGACGCCTTTGTCTATTCCATAAGGGTCCAACTCTTGCATCCACGGAGACGCCTTTGTCTATTCCATAAGGGTCTCAACTCTTGCATCCACGGAGACGCCTTTGTCCATTCCATAGGGGTCTCAACACTTGCATCCACGGGGACGCCTCTGTCTATTCCATAAGGGTGTCAACTCCTGCATTCACGGAGACGCCTTTGTCTATTCCATAAGGGTCTCAACTCTTGCATCCACGGAGACGCCTTTGTCCATTCCATAAGGGTCTCAACACTTGCATTCACGGAGACGCCTTTGTCTAAGTGTATAATTGCATGTTAATGCTGTTATGAACAAGTATATACATATATGCTTAACCATTTTTCCTTTTCAGATCTCTCTCGGCGCAGTTCCCTATCCTAATTTCCCTTCCCACCGCTTGGCTTCATCAATACTAAATCATTAACATTTATAAAGCGCGCTACTCACCTGTGCGGGTCTCAAGGCGCTAGGGGAAAAAGGGGGGTTATCGCTGCTCGAACAGCCAGGTCTTTAGGAGTCTCCGGAAAGCGGAGTGGTCCTGGGTGGTCCTGAGGCTGGTGGGGAGGGAGTTCCAGGTCTCGGCCGCCAGGAAGGAGAAAGATCTCCCACCCGCCGTGGAGCGGTGGATGCGAGGGACAGCAGCGAGTGCGAGGCCAGAGGAGCGGAGGAGGCGGGTGGGGACGTAGAAGCTGAGGCGTCTGTTGAGGTATTCCGGTCCCTTGTCGTGGAGGGCTTTGTGTGCGTGGGTGAGAAGTCGGAAGGTGATCCTTTTGCTGACTGGGAGCCAATGCAGGTGTCTCAGGTGTGCGGAGATGTGGCTGCTGCGGGGTATGTCGAGGATGAGGCGGGCCGAGGCGTTTTGAATGCGTTGCAGGCGATTTTGGAGTTTGGCTGTGGTCCCGGCGTAGAGGGTGTTGCCGTAGTCCAGGCGGCTCGTGACGAGGGCGTGGGTCACGGTTTTTCTGGTGTCGGCGGGGATCCAGCGGAAGATCTTGCGGAGCATGCGGAGGGTGAGGAAGCAGGCGGAGGACACGGCGTTGACTTGCTTGGTCATGGTGAGAAGAGGGTCCAAGATGAAGCCGAGGTTGCGGGCGTGGTCTGTGGGGGTCGGTGCGGTGCCGAGGGCCGTGGGCCACCAGGAGTCGTCCCAGGCGGACGGGGTGTTGCCGAGGATGAGGACTTCCGTTTTTTCAGAGTTCAGCTTTAGGCGGCTGAGCCTCATCCAATCTGTGACGTCCTTCATACCCTCTTGTAGGTTGGTCTTGGCGCTGGCGGGGTCCTTGGTGAGGGAGAGTATAAGTTGGGTGTCGTCAGCGTAGGAGGTGATGATGATGTCGTGCTTGCGTACGATGTTGGCGAGGGGGCTCATGTAGACATTGAAGAGTGTCGGGCTGAGTGATGAGCCTTGGGGTACGCCGCAGATGATCTCGGTGGGTTCTGAGCGAAACGGAGGGAGGTAAACTCTTTGGGAACGGTTTGAGAGGAAGGAGGCGATCCAGTCCAGGGCCTGGCCTTGGATTCCGGTGGAGCGGAGGCGGGTGATTAGGGTGCGGTGAGAGACCGTGTCAAAGGCAGCCAAGAGGTCGAGCAGAATGAGGCGACTGTTTCACCGTTGTCCATCAGGGTTCTGATGTCGTCAGTGACTGAGATGAGGGCGGTTTCAGTGCTGTGGTTGGTTCGGAATCCGGTTTGTGAGGGGTCGAGCAGGTTGTTGTCTTCCAGGAAGGTGGTCAGCTGTTTGTTGACGGTCTTCTCTATTACTTTGGCTGGGAAAGGCAGAAGAGAGATGGGGCGGAAGTTTTTCAGGTCGCTCGGGTCAGCCGTAGGTTTCTTTAGTAGGGGTTGACTTTGGCGTGTTTCCAGCATTCGGGGAAGGTAGCAGAAGAAAAAGAAGAGTTGATGGCGGTCTGGAGGTGCGGGGCGATGATGTCGTCGGCTTTGTTAAAGATGAAGTGCAGGCAAGGGTCTGAAGGGGCGCCGGAGTGGATAGAGTTCATGATGGATTTGGTTTCTTCCGTGTTGATGTGGGACCAGTTGTTGAGGGTGATGGCCGTGGATGCCGGTTCGGTGGTGTTTGGTTGGGTCTGGTGTCCGAAGCTGTGGTGGAGGTCGCTAATCTTGCGATGGAAGAAAGTGGCGAGGGATTCGCACAGATCCTGTGAGGGCGTGACGGCGTTGGCGCTGGGGTTGGAGAACTCCTTGACGATGCTGAAGAGTTCTCTGCTGTTGTGTCTTGTTTTTGTCCAGTCTGTCGGTGAAGAAGTTCCTTTTGGCAGCGCGGATCAGGTGGTGGTGTTCGCGGGTAGCGTTCTTGAGGGCGGTCATGTTGTCAGCGGTGCGGTCCTTGCGCCAGGCTTTCTCAAGGGCGCGACAAGTTTTCTTAGATTCTTTGAGGGTGTCAGAGAACCAGAGAGGTTTTTTGGTGTTGGTCTGTCGATGCGTGCGTTTGAGGGGAGCAAGGATGTCTGCGCAGTTGGAGATCCAGTTTGTGAGGCTGAGGGCTGCATCGTTGGGGTCGGTGGTGAGGGTGGGTTGGTTGGCGGCGAGTGCGGAGAAGAGTTGCTCTTCGGGGATCTTGTTCCACTGTCGACGAGGGATGGGTTGGGTGCGGAGGTGGCGCGTCTCGCGTCGGAATGTGAAGTGGACGCAGCTGTGGTCGGTCCAGTGTAGGGCGGAGGCGTGGCTGAAGAAGACGTGTTTGCTGGCGGAGAAGATGGGGTCAAGCGTGTGTCCGGCGATGTGGGTGGCGGTGTTCACCAGTTGTTTGAGGCCGAGGTTGGCGAGGTTGTCGAGCAGGGTGGTGGTGTTGGGGTCGTTGTTTTGTTCCAGATGGAAGTTGAGGTCACCTAGGAGGATGTAGTCCGGCGAGGCGAGGGCGTGCGGGGAGATGAAGTCGGCGATGGCGTCGCTGAAAGGGGCGCGTGGCCCGGGAGGACGGTAGATGAGGGATCCTCTGAGGGTGGTCCTCGGATCGGTGCGAATCTGAAGTGTTATATAACTTTCTGAGTTGGTGACGCCGGGAGGTGGGCCTTTTATTCTACAGCGTGCAGATCCAGAGGAAAGGGCACTGTGACAATGGCAAAAATTCCCTCATTGACGGTGCTGTAGTTGATGGTGCTGCGGTCGACAACGGTATTGTCGACGGAGCTGATGTCGATAGTGTTCTTTTCGACTGTGTCTTCGTCAATATTATCTTCGATGTTGTGGTCGAGGTAAAATCCATTGTCAACAGTAACTTAGTGGAGGAGATCAACTTGGTCCACGAAATGGGGGCATTAATAGCTGCCGTACTCAAGGTTCTCAAAGACGAGGGCTTTGGGGATGAGACTGCGGTGACAGGTGCTGCTGTTGTTGATACCAATGTCGACAGTGAAGTTGTCGACGGTGCTCTGAGAGAATGTTTTGTCCTTGACATCGCCAGGTCAATTCTGTGGAGAGAAGTTTAAGTTTCTCCTTTTCCAGAGGGACCCTATGATGTACGTTCAAGGCCTTTCTACTCTCCTCAGAAGCCCCATGGTCTCGCACATGAATCACTGTCTTCCTCAGAAGAGTTGAATTTAGACTTTTGTAGTCACAAAAGTAGCCTTCCCTCCCTGTCTCTCAATGTTTTTGAAGAGAGAGTGCGACAAATCTTGCACTCCTTTACCTGATGTTAAGGGTAGAGGCAACAGAGATGGTCTCTGTGTGGATCATCCACATGTAGCCTTTTCTTCCTACAGGACTTGCAGGATCTGAAGAGGACCTTCTTAGACGACTCAGACACTGTAGATGTAGGAGAGCTGGGAAATATAGAAAAAACTGTGCAGAGCTCAAGGAGACACCCTTCACACAACGTACTGTAGAAAAGCTGAGGGACTCGGCTTCTCTTGGGAGTGTCTAGAGGGTGTTAGCACCTGATTGGTCATAGTTAAAGTTTTTTTTTTTTTTTAAAGGACATAGAGGCTATAATGGCACTAGGCCATCAGTTTAATAGCCTTTCTGATAGTTTTATATACTGCTTTACCATGGTACTACAGGACTCCCACTTCGACGACGGGGATAATTCAAGCATGTGAATCTATGAAATATCCAAGGGATAAGGGAGCACTTGGAAGGATATTGTAAACCGGGTCTGAGCAAGGGAAGGGACAAACTCAAACTTGTCAGCCTAAATCAAATAAAGTCAGCAAATAGAAAGCGAAAAACTGAGTTATAAACCAGAAAGCCAATGGCAAACATTGGAAAGAATGCAATCACAGGTAAGGTTTCTGAGTGTCCTCAAGATGAGGTAAGCAAACAGACTGCTGCACTGTCTGGTAGGCTTCAACTTAAAAAGCACAACGTGTGTTTAAAGTTTTACATGTCTTAGCAGGGATAAGCCTCCTAAGGTCATTATTACTGTTGCAAAGCCCATCTGTCTCCACTGACTAACCCTGGGCTACCTTATTACACTTAAGTGATAATTTTGATTTGGATTTGCTATTTACCCTCAATTTAATTGGAAATTTCACATTTAGAAAGTTGGTGTTTTCTTGTCCCAACCATTTCCGCCTTCTGTCACTGTACTGGGTCACATCAGCTGTTGGGGTTTGTGTATTGCTTCCAGACAGTAACACAAAAGGGTCCTAGGTGTGGGTAGGATAGGCCATTATGGCAGGAAGATTTTGAGGAGGTGCACCCAACCCCACTTGTACTTCAAAGGGCACACACACAGACCCCCTCCCTCTTTACCGGAATCTGACACCAGGCTTGCCCTGTCTTTTGTTACCGCCAGACAGGTTGGAGGCTTGACAGGGGAAAAACATTCCAGAATCAGATGTGGGGGAAAGACAGGTTGTTCTCCCCACAAAAGGGAGGGAACCAGGTATAAATACTGGACCTTCAGAGCCACTGTTAAACACTCCTGGAACTGGAGGTGTGGAACTTACAGAAGAAAGCCTGCCTTGCTGCCAGAGGACTGCCCCGCTGCTTGAGGACTGCCTTGCTGACTTGGAAGGAAGACTAGACCTGCTTACCTTCATCACAGGCTAACCCCGGGGGACTCGAAAGCTCAGTTGGCTGATTTCCTGTGTGAGCTACACGGGAAACAGGCTTCAGAGGCCTCCCTGCATCTGCCCAGCTGACTTGCTCTAACTGGACCTGCTTGAGCCCTGCTAGCCTTTGCTGGAGTAAGTCTGTCATCCCCAATAAGTGCCTACCTAGGTGCTAGACCCTTGGCTGGCATCAATGTGTATTTATCTGCAAGAAAAGGTGAACATCCTGAAGTTTGGCCCCCTCATGACTGCAAACTGCCCCGCTTGCGCCAGACCTGTCTCCTACAGTGACCACTAACACGAAAGCTGCACTTCGCACTACAGTAACAACAGCCTGCTGTTTCCACCAACATGAAGCTACAGCAACGGCTGTCCAAGACAGCAGACCAGCTCTTTCCACTACAGCGATGACGGACCGGGATACCTGGTCTGCTCTTAATGCTGCAGCCACAACCATACTCAATGCTCTACCTACTCCTTGCAGCCTCCTCCACCCTGAAAGGAACTCTTTGCACCAGACTAGGAAGGTAAATCTTCTACCGGATTCAGCTGGACCCCGTATCCGACCTGCACTCCACTGCGGTAAGTCTGTAGTTTTGATTTCCCCAGGTCTAGTGTGATCAGATGACCACAAGTGTTCTGGCATCATCTTTTTTTTTTTTTTATTTATCTATTTTTCTAAATTGGATTTTGGATTCTTCTTGTGTTGCTTTTTGACTTTATTACTGTTTGAGTGCTGCAGAAACATTTTACACGTTGCCTCCAAGTTAAACCTGACAGCGTTGGTGCCAAGCAACCAGAGGTTAAAGCACAGGTTAATTTAGTGACATTTGTGGTTCCCCCTGACAAGGATGGTGCCTGTTGCTTGAGTGGGGCTTCCACCTCCTCCACCAATAACTCAATTTCTTATAATGAGAATAAAATGCAATAAAGTTATTTGCTTGTTACCTAGTTTTCCATCATATGCATCTGCACAATTCATGCAACCTGATTAGTGTCAACTATGTACACGATCCCCAAAAAGTGTACAACAATTATATTTTATTATATATGTTTATCCGTAAGTATCTGCAAGGCATTCCTAACCTTTCAGGACAGGCACACTAAATCAGAGTGATAAATACAATAAATACATCCAAGTACATTAAAGGCTTCTTTTTAAATGGAGAATTAAATCTGGGGGAGATAGGCAGGAGGGCTAGCAGATCGAGGCCTGCTGCCACCCGCAGGCAGCCGTCTGAGACTCATCCCTGGTGGCCATCTGCTTCAGTCTGTTTTCTGTCTTTAGCTGCTTCTCTGTTTTTCACTCTCTCTTGTTTTACTTTTGCCGCTTTTCTGCACCTTCCCCATTGCCGCTTCCCTCCCTGCCGCCACTACCTGCGAAGCCCCTCCCTCCCACCACCCAGCTGTCCAGACCCTGCTACCCACCTCCCTCCCCTTCTTAAGGATGGCCACAGGCAGCTGCACCACTGGCGCACCAAAGGCCAGCCCGTCTGGTCTGGACTGCGCCCAGTGTCATGGACCCTAGCCCTCGCTCCATCTGCCGGTTCAACTCCAACACACTACGCACCCTCAATCCGGGAAGATCCTAAGCCTGCCAGCTAGCCCAAACACTCATGGACCCTTCTCATGCCGCTCATACTCCTGCACCCTTCACCGACCACCACATGATGCCGCATCAAGCCCAGACGGCCACCTCAATTGCATACTCCTTAACACACACCCCCTCGTTAACCACACAGTAGAAGTCTGTGACCTCCTTTACTCGACTGCCCCGGACGTCACCTTCTTCACGGAGCTAGAACACCCCCACCTTGGCCATGGACATCGCCACTCCAGACAACTACAAAATCATCCACAATGACAAAAACAACTGTCCAGGAGGCGGTATCGCCATAGTCTATAAGAACTCCCTCCACCTGACAACCACTGAGTCACAGAATCAGCCAACCCATGAACATCTACACTTCCAGATTCAGACCAACTCCTCTGTCCGCAGCATGCTCATCTACAGACCACCCCGACCTTGGACCCAATTCAACAAAACCTTGTCACCCCCCCCTTCGCCCCCTCCCCCAAACCTCCACCAACTACATCCTACTCGGCGACCTCACCTTCCACCTTGATATCCACAATGACCCCAACATTACAAGCCTCTTTGACAACCTCACAACACTCGGCCTCAAACAACTTGTTAACGTCTCCACCCAAACTGCTTGGCACACCGTCGACCCTGCCTTCTCAGCAGGGAACACATCCCCATGTCTCACACCTCCAAACACCATTGGACCAACCACAGGTTTGTCCACTTCACCTTCATGAAGAACACTGCACACCACTCGGATCCGTGCCCACATCACATCTTCAATCTGGCCAGTGCCACAATAGCACCAGAGCTCTGCCGGACTATAAACCGATCCTTCAAGATAGCCACCTTCCCATCCGATTGGAAGCACGGTGAGATCAACCCACTACTCAGGAAACCTACCTCCGACCCAAGGGAGCTGAAGAACTACAAACCCATCTCTCTGCTCCCTTTCCCAGCCAAAGTAACGGAAAAGGCCGTCAACCAGCAACTCACCCTATTCCTCAAGACATCCCAAAAACGGATCCAGGAACAACCACAGTACCGAAACAGCACTGCTAGCAGCCACTGACAACATCCTCACAATCCTATACCACTGAGACACCGCTGCACTCATCCTCCTCGACCTCTCCGCTGCATTTGGCACTGCCTTCCACTCCATCCTCTGCACCAGACTCCTAGACACCGGCATCCACGATGAAGCACTGGAATGGATCAGATCCTTCCTCACTGGAAGTACACAGAGTGTCAGACTACCACCGTTCACATCTGAACCCAAACAAACATGCTGCGGAGTATCCCAAGGATCCTCAATCAACCAGACATTCTTTAACATTTACATAGCCCCACTAGCCAAAATCATCAGACAACACAGCCTGAACATCTTCTCCTACGCAGACAATACCCAACTATTTCTCTCCCTGACCGACGACCCAGCAAAGGCAGAGAGAAATTTCCTCAACTGAATGAGAGCAGCCGCCGCCTGGATAGAAACCTGCTGCCTGAAACAACTCAGACAAGACGGAGAGCCTCATAATCGGCTTCACCCCCTTCACCTGGAACGACTTTTGGTGGACTACAGCACTGGGAAGCGCCCCTGCTCCCACCGACCACGAGTGCAATCTGGGTTTCATCCTGACTCCTCTCTGTCCATGACCCACCAAGTCAATGCCGTCATGCTTCCACACCCCTCGACTTCGTCGAAAGATCTTCAAGTGGATAAGTGGATCCGAACCGACATGAGGAGGACCGACACCCATGTACTAGTCAGTAGCAAACTGGACTACGGCAACACACTATGCTGGCATCACCAAGAAACTGCAATCAAGACTACAAAGAATCCAGAATGCAGCAGCCAGGCTCTTCCTACTGCCCCTTCCCCCCCACCTCCCAGAACAAGCCACATTGCCTCCCACCTCAAAGACCTACACTGGCTCCCAGTCAACAAGCGCATCACCTAAAACTTCTGGTATCTGATACACACCTACAAGGCACTGCACAACATAGAACTGGCATACCTCAACCACTGCGTCACCTTCTACGCACCCAACAGACAACTCTGTTCTTCCCAGCTTGCCCTCGCAGCCATTCCCAAGACCCAAAAAAACACAGCAGAAGGAAGATCCTTCTCCTGCCTCGCAGCTCGGACATGGAACACGCTACTGCACAAACTCCGACAGACCGCATCACTGAAGCAGTTCAGGAAGGACCTCAAGACCTGGCTATTCGATTGTACTGCACACCCCCAAACAGTGTCTTGAAACCCCATGGGTGATAAGCCGCGCTTTAGAAGTACTGATAGATTTGATTAAGTCTTTGAGAGAGTCAAACTGGATTGTGCCTTTAAATTCACATTTTGACCCTGCAATCACACATGGTATTGCTTTGATAGCTAACTGACAGTTCATTGTGAAGTTCAAATAAAGCAGTAGGATCCTGCTTTAAAGCTGTCAAACATTGACTACTCTTCCAGTTTCCCTAAAGGGAGGTGGGTTGTTCACAAATTAGGTGAAGAATTCCAGTAAGTACGTCTTCCTCTGCATCATGGATCTAAACTGATGTTCATGAATACTGCTTAGAATGTCAAGCTCATTCCCATCTCCTCTAGTGTGAAAGGTAAAATCGAGAATGAAGAAGAGGTGGTCAGCCAAAAGATAAACAGCAGCTATCCAAAGATTCCTAAAACAACTATCCCCAATCTTCACGGAGGCAACCCAGAGGACAATTCGTCATCTTTCTTATCCTTCTTAATTGAGAGTGATCTAACTCACTGCTGTTAAGTTACACATATTAAATGGACTACTCTGGGCCTTATACATGCCAATAAGGATTGCATGTCAGTTGATGAACCAATGCAAGTTGACTAGTTGGACCATTACCAAATGCCATTTTTCAACCCTTTTCCAAGAACTGATTAACCCTACATGTGCACAACTGAATCTGATAGGCAGTGAGAATATAGTCGCTTCTTCAAGAGCAAAATCAAAACGATCAAAGTGCCTCTAACCTAGTCACTCAATCTCTTCTGGTCTAGTCATGACCAAAAAATCTGATTTTTTCTCCCTTTACACAGGTGCCTCAAATAGAAATTGCTTATTTAATTTCCAAGCTTAAACCCTATACTCGCATATCTGATCCCTTACCGTCCCACTAGCTGAAGAAATGTTCTGCAAATTTGTGCGTTATAGAGCTAACTTGATTAACTTTTCTCTCGCTCAAGGAGTGTTCCCCAACCACCTAAAAATGTGCCTTTAATCTCGGTTAATAAAAACATTTGTTGAGTGGAATGATGTGAACAGCTTCTGCCTAGTCTCTGGTCTCCTTTTTCTTTCGGAAATGTTCGAAAGTTGTATAAATAATCATTTGAAACAGTCTGGTAACAGCAACAATCTCCTGGATGTTTTTGAGTTGGGATTAAGAGCCCGTGCAGTACAACAACATCGTAACTTACCATAAGTGACAAATAACTGGTTTGACTTACAAAAGTGTTGTGTTCTATGTAAATAGAATCTTATACAACTTTTAACATCTAAGCTGTGAAGTGTTTGTTCGGCAGGCGACTCAGGGTTTGGAAAAAATATTCTTAGAATGATGGGTTAGTTTAGATGAAAATCCGATTGAATTTTTGGTATGAATTTAGGGTTTGTTCTAAGGAGAATACTGTCTTTTTTGGACTGCATGAAGGGCTAGTTTATAGTAAAGGCTTGTTTTTCACTCAGTCTTTTACCAGATGCAAGAGCTAGTAGCAGCGCAGTTTTTCCTGTAAGATTTTTTAGTTCTGCCTTATGTAAAGGTTCAAAAGGGGCTTTCATCAACTGGGTTAAGACAATGTTAAGATGCCACCTAGGCGGTGGTCTTTTTACTGGGGGGAAAAACTCTGAAAAGCTCTTTAATAAATTGTTTGATAATTCTTGACGACCATAGAGAAGGCGTTCAGTCCTCTCTCCTAAATCGGGATATTGCTGCCAAATGAATTCTTATGGATGAGTGTGTGAGTCCAGATTTTGCTAGTTGTAAAAGTATGGTAAAATCTGTTCAGGATTCGAAGAAAACGAGTGTAAGTTGTACTGCTGGCACCAATTACAAAAAAGATTCCATTTTAATTTATATGATCTATTTGTAGAATCTGCTCTCGCCTTAGCTAGAATTTCTCACAATCAGACGGGATGTCTAGGTTTAGAAATTCATGGTGTTCAAGAGCCAAGCCTTCATGTGTAGATGCTTCGGATTGGGATGTAAGATCTGACCGTTGCTCATTGTTAGCAATGTATGACTGGGCATTAACTGTATGTGTGGACTTTCAGATAGCAGGAGATGTGCTGCCACTGGGGCTAGCGTTTTTGTAAATATTCGAGGGGCTGAATTTAAACCAAAGGGAAGCACCTTGAACTGAAAATGAGCACCGGCTACCTGGAAATGGCAAGTATTTTCGATGATTTGCATGAATGGGTATGTGGAAATATGCATCTTTGAGGTTGAGAGGTCATATAATCACCATGGTTTAGAAGGTGCAAAATGTCATGTAAGGTAACCATCCGAAAGGACTGTTTTTTGAGATATTTGTTCAGTTTGCGAAGGTCCAATATCGGACGCCACTCTCCTGATTTTTTCCTGATCATAAAGAAACAGGAATAAAACCCCATTTCCTTTTGAATATACGGTACTCTTTCTATTGCCCCTTTTGTTATCATGATGGAGATTTCTTTCAGTAGCTGTTTTAGACGTGGAGGGGATGGACCCCTAAGGCAGGCGATTTGGTGGTGTGCCCTCGAGTTATGACATCTAGGACCCATTTGTCCGTTGTTATAGTAGCCCATTGGTGTAAAAAAATGGGTGACTCAGCCTCCTAATTTGTGTGGCAATTGGGAATGAGGGGTAGTCTGTGCTGGTGTTAGGTCATTGTTTCCTTGAAGAGTCTCGACCTCTGGTGGGTTGTTTCCTCCTGTTTGGTTGCTTGTAGGCTGCAGTAGGTGGTTGTCTAAACTGCTGGGTGTATATAGAACAGTATTGTCCTTGGTAGGGCTGATATGCTGCCTATAAGGCTGAAAACCTCGCCAAAAGGAAAAAGTGCTCCTGCCTCTGGCTCCTCAAAAGGGTTGCTTTTTCGGTTGTAACGTACCCAATGATCTGGCTGTGTCAGTATAGGTTTTATTAGCTTGCAAGGCATCGTCTATGTGCTTTGTGAACAATGATTCGCCATCATAAGGCAAGTAAAAAATGTTGCTTTGCACCTCTGGCCTAAAGAATGTGGTTTTTAGCCAGGCTTGTCTTCTGAGCACAGCTGCTCCTGCCAGCTGCTGAAAACCTACTACGGAGATGTCAATCCCACATTCTATTATCTCTACAGATGGAGAGTCTTTCTGACTTCCTCTTTAGAATCTTCCGGAAGGAGGTCTATGTATTGCGACGTATCTGACCACATCTGTCGAACCTTGCCAGAATCGCAAGAGAATTAGATGCATGAACTGTAAGACCTGTCATACTTGAGAATCGTTTATCAATAGAATCGAGGCAGCGCCCATCCCTATCAGGTGGTGTTGTGATGGGTGCTGATGGATTTTTGTAACGCCTCTGGGCAGCTTGACTTACAACAGAGTCTGGCCTTGGATGTCCTATTAAACAAGCTGGCGCATTGTCTGGTACTTTGCATTTTTTATCCAGTCTTGGCATGACTGCTGAAATGGTGGCAGGGTTCTTCATAGTATGAATACTCTCTTGCCAGATGGAATCTATTATGAGTATCGCTTTCGCTGACACCTCTCTGGGTTCCTGTCATTCATATAAGAAACAGTCTGTTTAGCGGTAACTGAAATCTTTTCGCCGTGTGCTCCGTTATGCTATGAAAACCACCAATATCGTCTGGTTGACAGTCAACAGGAGGCGGCTGTGGTGGTGATGGTGGCTGTATGACATAGTTGTCCCACTCTGAAGCCATGGAGGCTTGGTCTCTTATTTCTCATTCATCCTGCGATGTATTTTGGTGGTCTGACGGCGGATCTGCAAATGACATTGTAGATAGTGGAATCCCTGAAAAGGATAGCGTAGTAGAGCGGGTAGGCGGCATTTGCATAGGTGATCTTGCCGGTGTTTGAAACTGCGATGGAGGTCCAGATTGTGCAAGTTCGGGATAGCTTTTATAGTAGTCCTGCAGAATTGGTTGCAGGTTAAATATCATTTCCTGTGGCATCTGGATTGTTTGGTCCTGTATATTATGTGGTGAGCTGGGCTGGTGGCTCTGTTGCACGTTCTCAGCCATGTAAACATTGGTATGATAGTACTGGTCATCATCTTGTTCATCACCTTGGTACTTAACTTGCAACTCGGAGGGGCTGTGCGCTACTCCAAAAGGTCCTTCATCCTCCGATTAGTGGTCTAACAGATAATGCAGTGGAAATGGGGTGACTACTTGGTGAGGTGTGCTTCGGATGTAATAGTTGGTCTGCGGGGGACAGGCCAGTAACAGGCGTCAAGGGAGTCAAAGACAATGTGGTTGTTGTTGGAACCTTCATCGGCGGTGATAATACTATCGTCGACGATGGCTTCATCAACGGTGACCTCATCCCCGAAGGTAGTGTCGATGGAGATGTCTTCTTGGTGACAGTAGTATTGTCAATGGAAAAGATGTCACTGTAGCTGTACCGCACGTCGCCAAGCTTCATTTTCTTAGTCGACGAAGGCTTCGCCATAATCTTGCAGGGTACAATGCTCGTCAACGGCAATAGAGATAAGGACATTATCATAGGCGATGCCACCGTTGTGACCGTCGGCCTTATGGTGGTAGATGTCGTCGACAGTGATGACATGTTTGATTTTTTAATCAGAAATCATTTTTGATGTAGAAGGAAGGTATTTAGCAATTTTCTTGACAGAACTTTCTGTAGTAGCCGCTGTTGAAGGCTCAGAAGAGAACTTTGAGGAAGATTTCTTATGTGGCACCATCTCTTTTCCATGAGATTTTTTAAGTGCTTTTTTGTGGGGCTCTGAAGGCTTCACTTCCAAAGATGTGGGATTTCACTCCCTCTTGTGGGATTTCTCAGTTTGCGAAGAATCACTCTCTTTCTCAGAGAATGAACGTTCCTTTGATTTACATTTTTGTAACCACAAGAGGGGTCTGCCTTCTCTGTCTTTTAGGGTTTTCTGTGAGAAAGGTTTACAGATTTGCAATCTACAACATTATGCTCTGGATAGAGACAATAAATACACCCTCCGTGAGGTTCTTCTGAGTAAAGTCTATTTTTGCCACAAGTGTTACATGGCTTAAACAGGCCCTTTCTTGGAGATCCTGACATAGTCAGATTGTCCCAGGCTGTCATAAAATGAAATTCAAAGCTGATCTGAGAAGTATTCAATTGAAGTTAGCTGTTCTGAAGAGAAAAATGAGCAGAGCTCAGGGAGACTCCCATCATCTGACGTGCGGTAGAAAATATGAGGAACTGGAGCCTCTGTGATGAGGGTTCTTGAGGGTGCTGTTGCATGATAGTTCCAAATCACAAGGACTCTTGACACCCAACAAAACTCCTCAAACATATCAATACCCTGGCATGTACTGCCAAATTACCAGCTCAGACTTATTTGAAGAATCAAAGTTTTCCTTCCCGAACTTCACCTCAAGACTAGACTATGGCAATGCCACCCTCACCAGTATTCCTAGAATACAACTTGCTCTTCTCAAAGCCACCATGCAGAAGACATCTCTTATGGTCTCCGGGAGATACTGATATAACCATATCGCTCTGTCCTTCAATTCCTCAACTGGCTCCCTAGTTACAGAGGATCTACCTTCAAACCTTTTTCTGTAGTACACAAACCTAAATGCTCCAATCAATTAGACTACCTGGCCAATAAATAGATCTCAGGGGATTCTTTCCAACTTTGAAGCAGACCCCCTACTCCTATAATATCCATCTTCAAAAAACAATCACCAGAGCCAGTCTTTCTCAGTCTATGCTTCAAAAGTCTGGAACTCTACACTGTCCATCATCTGCACCATCGTCTCCCTTTCAGAAAGAATCTACACATTTTCTTTTTACCCCCCACTCGCCCCATAAGCGCCTTGCCTATTTTTGAATCCTATCAGAGTACTAGGGAAATCATACTGCAGTTTTCCAGGTAGCAGTCATGGTACTGCATCTGGCAATGGGCAACGCATGACACAGACAGCATGTCATCCTCAGTGATCACTATCATTACCAATTTCTGTGTCAGGCTACCATTTTTGCAGATCTGGACACGTCAAGATAATGACTGACTACCACTGGGTCTCAGGCACTGCTACGGTTAATTGTATATCGTACTCCGAGCTGGGGCTCTCTTGGTGTTGAAAGGATTTCTCCACCTCTGTACACACTATAACTCTAGACTTTTCTCGATTTAATCTCCCATATGCAGAACTGACATGTCCTCTTCATATGACCTAGCGCTCCTACAAAATTCTCTGTCCTGATGATGGTCTACGGCCGTGTAGGACAAATGGTATTCACATATTGAGTGGTGTTAGGCCATATAGCCATTGATCAACAAAATCAAAATTATCTTTGCCTCTGTTAAAGTGTAACTGTGCATAACAGAGCTCACCACTGTATTGTACAATAAATGTGTTTTAAGCTATTTTCTGGCATTCTGTATGCTTGCATTGGACCAGACTAAAACCTTTCATGTGTACTGGCATCACTTTATCATTCATGAATAGAAACGCTACAGGGAATGTGTATAAATTCATTCAAAATATGCCAAAACAATGAGTTTGTACTGTCGTCTACAACTAGCTTCCAAACTTGAATACAGAGTTTCCTTCTTTTTTGTATCAAATTTTAGAAGTCAACCTACTTGAGACATCACATAGTGTAGCCTATTAGCAGTATTGTGGCCTTTGCTTGTACCCCACCAGTGTTTTGTTTTTATTATGAGTTTTGCATGATAAAAACAAATACAAATCCCCTCAATCTAATGTCAGGTCTCTCTTTATAGTATAGTTTACAACTCTGCAGGGCTGGACAATAGGTACGCGGTAAGCAGGCTTCATATTGCTTTTGGTCTATCTCAAGGTTGGGAGGAGTTCCTCATCATAAATGTCCAATTGTTTCTTATAGTACACCATGTCTTGAATCCACTGTGCAGCCCTCGGAGCGGTCACATTTCCCCCAGAATATAGCCACCCTTCTTTAAGTAAGCCAGCAACAATGTCACTGCTATAAATTTGAGGAGGGGGGTGGGAGGTACTGGGTCGGTGTTCCACAGTCATTAGTGTAAGATGAAATAATATTTGTGACCAGTATTGCCGCATGGGGTGACACAGCCATGCAATCTCTAGCAAATCAGCTTACCACATGTGGTATAATTACCATTTTCCTGGAAGCCATATTTCAGCAGTCAGACAGGGGTGTAATATGTTTGCTGTAAATATTTAAAGTGGATTAGACGTAGGTTGTAGCTGAGTGTCAGTGTCGACGTGAGTGTGCAGCAATATTTACAGCCATCGACAGTTAATGGCACATCAATGACTGCATTCCATCTATTAATTGCTTTCAGCAGATTATGGGTATCGTCTTTTTGGGCCAAATCATAAAGCTGTGTCATGAAGTAGTATAGTAACGTGTGGGGCTTGTTCATTTGGTTTCAAGTGCCCATAGTGTCGGTGGTTCAACTGGGAAAGAGGGGGATAGGGCTTTCAGAGGCGGTCGTATAAGGCAGTAATTGTGACAGCGGTATAACCTGGGGAAGGTCTGTCATAGTAACAAACTGGCCCTGTGGTTGTAGATCCCCTAGTGTTCAGAGTCCAGCCCCTTCCAGTAGAGCCATCGTACTAGACTCCTGGGTGACAGAAATAGCGGGGTGATCACAGAAGTGTGGGTCATATAGAGTAAGTTTATTAGCACGTGTGCCAAGCTGCCTCCATGCTGCAATAGTGCAATTTACAGTGTTAAATTCCCCTTTCACTGTCTATGGATTATTATGGTGTATAATAGTTTTCAAAGGGATGGGGTGTGCTTCGGCTCCTTCCACTGCAACATGGGGCAAATACGCATGTGGAGCGTACCAATAATGAGCAAAATGCGCTTGGGCACAAAGATGGTCTGACGCATTAAATCCTCCCTGTTCGTAGGAGTGTGCCAGGATCTCCTACTTGGGTCAAGGTCGTGTCCCAGCCCAGGCTAAAATAATCATGTGGGAGCGGAGTGTTGTGAAAATGTGTTCTGAGAGTACTATAGGAATGTTGTAGAAGAGAGAGGAATTTGGGCAGCATTATTTTCATTAGTGCTATTCTGTCCGCCGGAGAGAATGGCATCCTCGACCAGCAGGCTACCCAGTCACTCAACTTGGACACAGCCCTTCCATAGTTTTCGCAGATTACTATCTCAGGGTCTCTGTGAACCCAGATACCCAGGTATTTGACAGGGTCAATGCTTTATTCCACCAGAAACTCTGTTGTGTGGGAGACTGTGTTTGACGTCAAAGGAAAGATATTATGCGGTTCAGCTTTATAAAGCACTTGTATACCCAAAGGTGTCTTGATGCTGCCTTATTGGAGGTAGTCATTTAGGACCATGCTAATTGTTTTCTGGCTTGGTTAGAGAGAAGTAGGCTGATGATCAAAGAGTCATGTTTTGAGGGCTTTCCTAAAATGTAGAAAGTTAGTCAATTCTTTCAGCTTGATAGGAAGAGAGTTCCACAGATTAGATGTTACAACAAAAAAACTTCCGCCTCCTCAGTAAGATAGCCTATACTTAGGAACTACAATATATTATGCGTCCGAGGGGTGTAAAGGTCTAATGGGAATGTACCAAGATAATTTATTAATTAAATAATTTGGTCCAATATTGTGTAGTGCCTTAAAGGCAATGCACAGCACCTTGAATGCAATTCTTTTTTCCATAGGTAACCAGTGAAGTGTTTTCAGCGCAGAGGTTGCTGAATGATATTTAGGAAGTCCAAAAACAAGACGTGCTACTGCGTTTTGCAATGTTTGTAGTTTGGACAGCAGCTTTTGTTGCATATTGATATAGAGCACATTGCAATAGTCTAATTTAGACATGAATAATGTGGTAACAACTGTTTTTTTGAAGATTAGAAGGTAAAAAGGAAGGCACAAGAAGCAATTTGATTGACCTGGCTGTTAAAGGTTCATTTATTGTCAAAAATGACACCCAGGTTTCTTACTTTGTTGGCTGGTTTTGGCAAAGTGCCCATGTCAAGTGGCCACCAACTCAGAGATTAGAAGATAGTATAATTTCCAAACAGGAGAATGTCAGTCTTTCTTGTGTTAAGTTTCAAACATTTGCCATTCATCCAGTCTCCAATGATTTTCATACAGTTATGGAAGTTGGAAGCCGTAGGGTCCAGGTTTCCTGAAACCGAGACTACAATTTGGGTATCTTCGGTATAGGATATAACTGAGAACCCAAATGATTTTATGAGTTTGGTCAATGGTGTGATATACATGTAAAAAAGAGTGGGTTTTAAAGAAGCACTCTTTGGAACCCCACATGGAAGGGTAAAAAAAAAAAAAAGCGATACAAACTATCTAATGCTATGCATTACTCTTGTTCCGACAAAAATGATGCTAAGAGGGCAAGATCTGAACCTCTAAATCCCAATGAGTGAAGCTGGCCAATCCCGATGTTTTGACTGACCATATCCGATGTTTTGACTGACCATTTCAAATGCTGCTGAGAGGTCTAACAAAACTGGGGCACCATTTTCTCCTCTGTCAGTGTGGGCTGTTATATTTTCCGATGCAACAATCAATGCAGTCTCTGTACGGTGTTGGCTTCTAAAGCCAAATTGGGTAGCATCTAGAAGACCATTTGCCTCAATAAAAGCTGTTAACTGTTGGTTCATAGCCTTGTTTATGATTTTTGCTGGAAATGGCAGCCGGGATATGGGCTGGTAATTACTCAAATAAGATGCTGGAAGATCATTTATATATATATATATATTTTTTTTAATCATAGGTACAATAGAGGCTCTCTTCCAAACTTTCAGGATGGACCCTGTGTGAAACTTATCATTAAAGATGTTGGCTAAATATTCTCAGGGACTTGTTGAAGAATTTTTGGAGGACATAGATCCTTAGGAGAACCAGCATTCATAGATTTCGCCAATTTCATTACATGCTCTTTTGTAAGCAGGGAAAAGGATACTTCCATTCTGAGTTAGCATGGGAGGATAGATCTACCAAGGAACTCGACACTGCTGTTGTTTCTCAGTGAAGGCTGAGAAAATGTCCACTACTTTGATTTGAAAAAGAGGAAGTGAAAGTGAGTTACAAAATGTCTGGCTGGCATCAGTTTCTACACTCCGAAGTGCTGGAGAGCAATTTCATCGTTTTGATAAGCTATTTTGTGGAGTCTTTGACCGTTTAGATTTTTTGGGTATAAAAGGAAGATTTTTTTTCGAAAATCATGATTTTATAATCTTTTTGGAATTTTTTATACTGATGTTTATGTTCACTGTTGTAGTGTTGTCTATATCGTTGTTCTAATCCATGGCACAATTTTTTTAAATTTTTTTTTGGAGCCTGTCCGAATGCCAAGGTTCTGAGGGTAATAATCTGTGCCTTGTTAGTTTAATCTTGGGTACTAGTTCATCAACTGCATTGCCAAGCCAAGAATGGCAGCTAGCGACTCTTAAGTCTAAATTATCGTCATGGATCGGTTTAGTCTTGGTAAGGACAGAGCTTAGACTTGTGAAGTCTAATTTATGCCATGGCCGGAAACTTCCGGTTGTGTGCGGTAGCGTTGACAGAGAAATTTTTTCAGTAAGTGTTATCTTGACAGTGGTAGGATCTTTTGAAATTTTAAGAGGGGGTTGTTGGTAAAATTCCCATCAAGGGTATGTCCATCCGCATGAGTGGGGTCACCAACTATCTGATTTAAACTTAGACTGGCCATGGTGTTTAGTAATAATTCAAAGATAGAAATTAAAATCACCAAGTACGATGTAGGTTGTGGTATGGAATCTCAATTCCAGAACAAGACTGAGTTTTTGGGCAAATGATGATCTAGAACTTAGTAATCAATAAATAATCAGGCCACTGAAGGTATTTTTTGTATTGAGTCCAATTTAAATGAAAAAGCTTCGCACTTTGCATTTTTGGGAAAGGGAGAGAAGGTGGTATTAAAAGGTTATTTTAAACAATAGCAAGACCTCCTCCTCTTTTGTTAGGGTGATATAGATAAAATAGCCCGTTGGTAGGACAGCTGCAAGATCTGGACCCGACCAGAGGTCTGCCGATGTTTCAATGATAAAAACTAAATCTATTTTTTGGCATCAATAAAATAATTAAATTCTACTTTTTTTTTTTTACCAAGGATCTAGCGTTTATCAAAATGCACTGTAAAGGCTTCACATTTACTACTTTTGTGCTTGGTAAATCCAAAAGGTGAGATCTCTTTGATTGTAAGATCACTAAACAAGAAATTACACGAGGAACATATAGTGTTGCCTGAATCGGCCTGAGGGTGGAAAATGGTACAAGAGGGGTTCTCAATGAATGGTTGAAAGGTAATACGTTTTTCCCTCGAGTATGTCAGTTTAGTAATAGTTTCTGGGGTAAAACAGGCAGAGGAGCTGGCACTGTCAGGGGGCCGGCCGCAGACAGGTTTGACTTTGGCAAGCCAGCTGTACGGACATGCTGAGCTGCTGAATCTGTACAGGGAGTGCAGAATTATTAGGCAAATGAGTATTTTGACCACATCATCCTCTTTATGCATGTTGTCTTACTCCAAGCTGTATAGGCTCGAAAGCCTACTACCAATTAAGCATATTAGGTGATGTGCATCTCTGTAATGAGAAGGGGTGTGGTCTAATGACATCAACACCTTATATCAGGTGTGCATAATTATTAGGCAACTTCCTTTCCTTTGGCAAAATGGGTCAAAAGAAGGACTTGACAGGCTCAGAAAAGTCAAAAATAGTGAGATATCTTGCAGAGGGATGCAGCACTCTTAAAATTGCAAAGCTACTGAAGCGTGATCATCGAACAATCAAGCGTTTCATTCAAAATAGTCAACAGGGTCGCAAGAAGCGTGTGGAAAAACCAAGGCGCAAAATAACTGCCCATGAACTGAGAAAAGTCAAGCGTGCAGCTGCCACGATGCCACTTGCCACCAGTTTGGCCATATTTCAGAGCTGCAACATCACTGGAGTGCCCAAAAGCACAAGGTGTGCAATACTCAGAGACATGGCCAAGGTAAGAAAGGCTGAAAGACGACCACCACTGAACAAGACACACAAGCTGAAACGTCAAGACTGGGCCAAGAAATATCTCAAGACTGATTTTTATAAGGTTTTATGGACTGATGAAATGAGAGTGAGTCTTGATGGGCCAGGCCCGTGGCTGGATTGGTAAAGGGCAGAGAGCTCCAGTCCGACTCAGACGCCAGCAAGGTGGAGGTGGAGTACTGGTTTGGGCTGGTATCATCAAAGATGAGCTTGTGGGGCCTTTTCGGGTTGAGGATGGAGTCAAGCTCAACTCCCAGTCCTACTGCCAGTTCCTGGACGACACCTTCTTCAAGCAGTGGTACAGGAAGAAGTCTGCATCCTTCAAGAAAAACATGATTTTCATGCAGGACAATGCTCCATCACACGCGTCCAAGTACTCCACAGCGTGGCTGGCAAGAAAGGGTATAAAAGAAGGAAATCTAATGACATGGCCTCCTTGTTCACCTGATCTGAACCCCACTGAGAACCTGTGGTCCATCATCAAATGTGAGATTTACAAGGAGGGAAAACAGTACACCTCTCTGAACAGTGTCTGGGAGGCTGTGGTTGCTGCTGCACGCAATGTTGATGGTGAACAGATCAAAACACTGACAGAATCCATGGATGGCAGGCTTTTGAGTGTCCTTGCAAAGAAAGGTGGCTATATTGGTCACTGATTTGTTTTTGTTTTGTTTTTGAATGTCAGAAATGTATATTTGTGAATGTTGAGATGTTATATTGGTTTCACTGGTAATAATAAATAATTGAAATGGGTATATATTTTTTTTTGTTAAGTTGCCTAATAATTATGCACAGTAATAGTCACCTGCACACACAGATATACCCCTAACATAGCTAAAACTAAAAACAAACTAAAAACTACTTCCAAAAATATTCAGCTTTGATATTAATGAGTTTTTTGGGTTCATTGAGAACATGGTTGTTGTTCAATAATAAAATTAATCCTCAAAAATACAACTTGCCTAATAATTCTGCACTCCCTGTAGTTTGGCATCAGAGGAGGGGGACTGTCTGGGGTGTGTGTTGACTTAGCGTTATGAGCACTACCTAAAACAATGCAAGGTAAACTTTAAATTTAAACAGGGGTCCAGCAACCCCTTGTGTACTATTGCAGGCTCCCCTGCAGGTAGCCACTACCGGTAAATACATTCAAACTAAAGTAAAAGGTTTTAAAATTAAATATCATAAAATAAGCAAAACGAGGTGAGCATAAACTGGTCTACAATTGATTTAGATCAGTTTATACTAGGGCCAGAATACCACTCAAAGTGGGTATGCTAAGACCAGAATACCACTCAAAGCTGGTATAAACCCAGAGGACATTATCTAAGTGCAGGTGAGGATCTCGCAGATATAGCACCATGTTGTAGGAGGAATTGCAGTGCTCCTTGAGCGTGGTGCTGGCAGATAATGCACGGTAGAGGTTCCAAGGCCAGTGCAAATAGAAGAGGCGACAGGGGTAGCCCTGGCGCATGCCACGACGCACCTGCAGTGTGTCAGAGATATGCCTGTTAACTCATACTCGTGCCACCAGATTAGTATATAGCAGTTGAATCCACTGGAGGAACGTGTGCTGCATACCAATGTAATTTAGTATAGTAAACATGTATGACCATTCTATAGAGTCGAAGGCCTTGGCGGCGTCCAAGAGTACTTACTGCCACTGCTGACATCGAGGGGTTGAGGTAGCATAACACTGCAAAAAAGATTTGCAAATTATGAGTGGTAGACCAGTTTTGTATAAAGCCAGCCTGGTCCGGGAGGGCCAGGTTTGGCATCAGTGGGTATTGGCTAGTATTTTCGCAAGTATTTTAGTGTCAGTATTGACCAATGACATAGGCATGTATTACTCAGGTGATATAGGTCATTTCTCTGGTTTTAACAGTGTTATAATTAATGCATCATGAACCGTAGGGGGAGTACTTGTTTCCGATAGGCCTCGTCATACATCACCAGGAGATGCGACGCCAAGAGATCTGCATGTGTCTTGTAGAATTCACCCATATGGACGTCCAGTCCGGCGCCTTGCCATTTGGGAGTGCGCGAATACTGTCTTTCACTTTCTCCAGTGTGATCGGCTGAGCCAAAAACTCATGCTGGCCCTGAGACAGCCAAGCTAGCACAATATCGTTTAGGTATGCTGCCACCTCTGCTTCAGACACTGAGGCTCGGCCTGCATAAAGAGTAGTATAGAACTCCACAAATGCAGAGAGGATGCCTTGCGTGGTATATCTGTCTTCTCCAGACGGTGTTGCTATCTTCACAATATGAGCCAACGTCTGGGTGTCTTTCAACCGTTGGGCCAGGTGCCAGCCCGGTCGGACGCTCTCACCATAAGCTTGTGCCACATGACACCGCAATAAATGTTGTCTCCCTATGGGCCATACAGGTGAATAATGTCACCTGGTCTCTGATTTGGGCCAATGTCTCCAGGTGGGGTGCACACTCGCAGTCACACTCCAGTGACTGTTTTGTGGCCTCAATCTTGTGGAGTTAATTTCCGATGTCACACAATATACCCTTCTCGGTGCTTATGCAGACTCCTCTTATTGTGACCTTAAAGGCCTCCCATAAAGTATCCTGCCCCTCAACTGATCTGGAGTTCCACTCCAAGTATTCCACTATGGCTGAACACAGACCATCACGAAACACTGGGTCTAAGAGTGCCGTAGCGTGAAATATCCTTTTGAATTGGGCCGGGATATGATTCCCCACTAAGAGCCTTTATGGATAGCAACTAATACAGGTTTTAGCATCTTGTAAATGCCATTTGATATGATAAGCAATATATAGGGTGGTCTATGGGGTAAGTCACCGCTCTTTTAGCTCAATCTCTAAGGCAGTCCAAAAGGGATTAAAAAAAAAAAAAAAAACAGTTGAAGAGATCAGCTACCTGCCTGACATCTCCCTGCAGTGAATAATCTTAATTCACCTTTAAATTAAGTGCTGGCAAAGTCTGTGCAGATGAAATCAAGGGTATCGGAAACAGAACATGGAATAAAAGACAATAAAAATCATTAATCTATAGGAACATGTGTAATGCCTGATGTAGTGAAGTACTGAATCAATAGGTAATGAGAACACTGGTCAGACTAGGTTTCTCATTGAACATAGAAAAGTCCTCTCCAAAGCCAGAACAGGGTATGATTTTCCTTGGGGCAAAGTTGAACTCAATACAAAGAAAAGCCTTCCCCCAAAAAGAAAAGAACACAATCCCTTCTGGATAAGATTCACCATTACCGCAAGGGGAAAGTTCTGACAGTGAAAACAGTGGGGGAAACTATTAGGAAAGATGGCATCATGCGTTCCATTAATACCATATGCGAGACTTCACATGAGACTGATCCAAGTGTGGCTTAAAAATCAATGGTCACAGGCAACTGAAGTTGGGAAGATCTAGTGGTAGTCACGCAGAAAATACAGGAGGAAATTGTGTGGTGGAGCACAGAAAGCATTACACAGGGAAGACCGTTTACACAACCAAGTCCATCAGTGACCATAACCATGGACTCCTCTCAGATGGGATGGAAAGCACACATGGGGCCCCTGAAAGTAAGGGGAATCTGAAATGGAACAGGATGTGGTACAGCACATCAACCTTCTAGAACTGAAGATGTTTTTTCTAGCCCTCAAAGCATTCGCACACCATCTTCGGCGGAAGACAATATTGAGTCAAACAGACAATACAACAACAGTGTTTTACATCAACAAGCAGGGAGGGACTCAATCCCCACCCCTCTCAAAACTAGCTCAACACCTCTGGAAATGGGCAATAGAAAGGAACATGGAGCTTCAGGTGATACATCTACTGGGAAGAGAATGCTGAGACAGACAGGCTGAGCAGACAAGCCTCATGCTCCCACGAATGGGAGCTCAACCAATCAGTAGTAGAAAGGAGCTTTCAAAGGTGGGGCACACCGTTAGATAGGATTGCAACCCCACAAAACGCAAAAGGCCAGTACCTTGCCTCCAGATAATCGCACCATCGGTCACTGGGGAATGCCCTTTCAATAAACTGGTCAGGGACATTTACATACGCATTTCCCCCAATCCTGTTGTTGCACAGAGTAATCAACAAATATAAGAGGAGTCACATGAACTTAGTTTTAATTGCACCACAATGGGCAAGACAAACCTGGTATCAGACATAATGCAATTAACTCAAGAAAGAGTCCAGAGGCTACTAAGACAACAGGATCTGTTGTCAATGAAAGGAGGGAAGGCATCGCACCCAGAGCCAGAATCCTTAAACCTAACTGCATGGCTCCTGAAGACTTAGAATTCTGACATCTAAAGTTTTACCGAAAAAGACAATGGCAGTATTGATAGAAGCAAGAAAACCAATAACAATAAAGTGTTAGATGGCAAAATTGAAAAGATATTCACTTTGGAGTGTAAGAAAAAGTTGAGGGAAAAAAGCACAAGAGAAAAGACAGTTCTAAAATACCTAGCATCTCTTACAAAAAGTCTTACATAGGCATCATTGAAGGTTCATCTAGCGGCAATAGAGGCATACACAAGGGGATATAAAGGAAGAAGTTTCTTCACAGCACCAGTAGTAAAAAGATTCCTACAAGGAGCAAAAAGAATAGTTCCACTGAGGAGAAATGCCAGCATCCACATGACACCTAAATGTGGTACTAACTCAACTCATGAAAAGACCTTTTAAACCATTACACACGGCTACTTTGCAGACGCTAACTTTTTTTCAGTAGCCATTACCTCACTACTCTGAGTGAGTTACAAGCACTCACAATACAGGAACCGTATTTTCAAATTCACATGGACAGAATTATGAGAATGGATCCACAAAGGTGGTTTCGCAGTTTCATATCAAAGTTTTCAGATACCACGTTTCTTTCAAAAGCCAAATACCCATGCTGAAAGAACTTTGAATACATCGGATGCAAGACGTTCAGTCATGTACTACACTGAAAAGGCAAAGCCTTCGAGGAAAACTCAACAACTATTTGTGTCATTTGCCAATAGTCATTTGGGAATACCAGTAACTAAGAACACTATAGCAAGATGCATTGCATAACAATTCAATTGTACCATGCAAATGCAGGAGAAATGTTGCCGAGGGCACCAAGAACACATTCTACACAGAAGAAAGGAGCTTTTTTAGTAAATACTTCACTACAGGAAATCTGCATGGCAGCAACATGGTCATCAGAACACACGTTCACAAGACATTATTGTATTGATGTCCAAATGAACAAAGAAGCCCAAGTAGGTCAGAGGGTGCTACAACATCTGTTTACAAATCAATGCCCATCTTCAACCCAGCTACCACAGGACAAAAAATGCTTTAAAAATCGATGTACAGCATTTGAATTCAGAAAAGATTCACACTGCAAAACAATGTTTCTTACCTTTAGATGTAGTTTTGCAGTTTGAAGAATTTTCTGGATTCACAAGCGACCCATGGCACCTCCACCAAGAAGGTGGAAGGAGGGCAAAGAAAAAAAAAGGATAAAAAAAAAAAAAGAATCTAAAGATGATGAACAAAGGTGGGAACATCTGGAGGAGGTAGGATAACCTCACAGGGGTACACATATTAGTAGTCCCGTTGACACCTGCCAACAAACAAAAAAATCAAAAGAGAAGAAGGACTACAAAACAGTGGAGAATTCCAGACCCAACCACAAGGTGGCAGCATGTGAATCCAGACAAGATTCACGCTGCAAAACTGAACAGTGCTTACTCAGAACTTTCTAAAACCAGTGCCAGGATGCACAGTAAATTAGCAAAGGCAGTATACATGGAATGAGGACTGAATAAAAGGATAATCTAGGACAGGGGTTCCATTGACTGATGATTTGTTATCTGATAATGACATACAAGATGAGCAGGATGGGAAGGATGAAGCACGATGAGTGAGGAGCTTGTACTAAGCACTCCTCTTGATCATTTGTTGGACCTTTACTGCTTTGTGGTGGTTTCAGGCGTGAAATTGGTATGGTTGATAAGCAGACACCTTTTTTATAGGGGCGGCTGCATATAGTTTGCCACTCAGAGAGCCAAGTGAATGAAGGAAAGAACGGACAAAGCAACATAGCCAGGGTGAAAGATACCGGTTCCTCAATTTTGACAATGTCACACAACTTTGTATTTGTTAACAGATATTGGTTTAAGCACCACACTGTGTCATGTTGATGTTTGTTGCCACTTATGCTAGGGGTGAAGAAAGGCACGAAGAAGACCTGTTCAGAGAGAACAGGTTGGTAGTTTTGCTAGAGTAGAATAGGGCTGTTAGATTTGGTCACTTAGAACAAGATAACATGTAATGACAGAATAATGAAGGAAGGTGACAAGGATCTTGCCAGTAAAGTGCATCTTAACTGAAAGACAACTGTGTCTACTGCCAGCTTTGGAATGTTGATGACACGGAGCAATATAATTTAAAGTACGAATGACCCTTCTGTGAAAAAACTGGATTTGTCATACCTTAAGCAAAATTCTGTGCGGATTTCTTTACTGCAAGAAATGTGCCTTAAAGAGAAACATGCTGCACCAATTAGAAGATGAGGTGTCAAACACGCCAAAGGTTCCACTGCAAGAGCAAAGAGCAGTGTGGATAGTGGGCATTCCTGCCGGGTGGCCCGTTCCAGCTTGCGCTGATCAGATATCATGCAGCCCATGAAAATCCTTGCCACGGAGTTTGCATAGAGCAGAAAGGTCAAGTCATTAAAGTGATGGCCCAAACCCATCTGAAGCATAACAGCATGCACAAAGCCCCAATCCAGACTATTGAGAGCCTTTTCGATATCCACAAGCATGAAGCCAACCCATTCCAGCAACATCTGGTCATCTCATAAAATAGCCAACAGGCGCCAGACATTAAGAGGCGTCCAGCAGCCAGGGATTAATCCCATCTGGTCAGCGTGGATCAGCCCTGTCATGTGGGACAGTAGTCACTGCATCAGGATTCCACTAAGAATTTTATACTCAACATTCAGCAGTGGTAATGGCCTGTACACTGCCACATCTGTAGCAAGCTTCCCTGGCTTGAGCTGCGGGGGGGGGATGGGGCAGGGGGGGAGTGAGAGGGGAGGAGGGGCAATAAGTGCCTCTCTCAAGGTGGGGAGCATCACCTGTGCCACAAGCACCTGCTGGTACAATGCAGCTAGGTGAGGGGCTTGACCAGGGGGGAATTAAGTGCCTCTCTCAAGGTGGGGGCCAGCACCTGTGCCGCAAGAACCTGCTGGTACACTGCAGGTAGGCGAGGGGCCAGGATGTAAAGGGAGGCTGCATAAAACTCGACCGGAAGCCTATCTGTCTCCGGCACCTTCCCATGGGACTTCAGCCTAGATTTCATCCTCCGATATGTCCTCTCCCAGTCCTTCCACTATCACAGGCGTTAGTCGGAATGGCAAGAGGCCAGTGAGCCATCTCCGGATGCTTTGCTCCTTGTGGCGTAAGGTCTGGAAGACAAAACCGCAAAGGCCTGATTTATTACGCCCTGTATACAGGCTTGCCCCTGCTGGTGTCACCACCTCCAGGGTTGGCGAGCTACATCTAGTGGGGTTGCCAAACATGCCAGCAAGGGACTCGATCTGTCTTCCTCAGTATGTGTCTGAGTCATATAGGCTTTATAATCAAAACAGCAAAGGCGCTCCACATGCTTCATCACCCTCTCCTTTGCCTCTAGCAGCTCCGACTGCAACTCGGGGCTCTCCGGGTGTAAATGCTCAAGATTTCGAAGGACCTGTTCGTGGGTAACTATTTTGCTTAAAATTGTTCACTGTACCACCATGGATTCAGATGAGTTTTGTCCCCGGGTGACCATTTTAAATGCCTTCCATTCCGTATGCAGAGTAGAAGCCGAGCCTGTATTCTCAGCAAAATAGTTCCATATCCCCTCCCAGATTGTTTTAGGAATTCAAAGTCCTCTAGATTGGTGGCCTTAAGCTGCCAACCTGGTATACAGATGTGTGATCTACCCCCATTGCGATGACAACAGTAAGGGACTGTGGTGAGGAATAATCCTGGCCACATATTTGACATCCACTATGGCCCTCAGCATATCAGGCGAGCATAAAAATGTTTCAAGGCGTACATGCATGGCAGAGTGAAAGGAGTAATTCTGCACCTATCTCTGGGCTCCGTGAGCTTAGAAGTCGCTTCCACTGCACTTAGGCTGTCTTGCTGCACCGGCTCCTCCGAGGGCACGCCGTTACATTCTCATATGTTCCATGGCAAAGCGCAAGACCGTCTACTGCCCTCTCCTGTCTCTGGGCCCAAGTCTAGCCAGTCCCATACCTCAGTGAAGAGAAGAATTTTGCCCCTTGATAGGTAACTTGCAGACGTTTTGGGGGTATATCACGGCATACTTCATGTTCAAGTCTCTGAGTATCTGCTTGACCTCCAAAAACAAGGCTCTTTGTTTCTGAACTGCCAGGGTAAAGTCAGACAATATCTTCACCCAGCTGTTGCCAGCTTTCAGCTCCCCCAAGTCTCTGGCACATTTGAGGATGTGCTCTCTATCCCTAAAATGTAACAGGCATGGCACAATGGGTCAGGGTGCACCCCCAGGTCGGCATGTGGGCTAGTACCCTGTATGCCCTCTCTAAGGCAAAGGATGACAAGCCCTCCGTTGCTACCTCTGTCTGCAGCCAGTTCTCCAGAAAAGGCACCATATTTGCTCCTTCTGCTTTCTCCGGCATTTGCATTGTCGCAGGACTCTCACCATAGAGATGAGACTGCTGGTTTTGGGCAGAAGCACCACTGCATGTGGGGGACTGAGTCAATCCCACACAGTTTGTCAGCTGTCAGTCAAACCCTTATGCTAGCTAGCAGTACCTCACCCAAACCTAGAAAGTAAAGGCGATTTGTGGCGCCTGACCCCTCAGGGAAGTCGTGGTAAAACAGATCTTACCTCTTTCTCACATTTGTGCACGGTCTCATACATGCATGACAGAGAAATGCAGGATAGGTTGCAATATATTTTATTGAAGCAACTGCATTCTATGTAAAAAAGCATGGGCTGCAATTATTAGGAAAATGAAACACAATACGTTTCTTACTGTGACCAAGAGTGTGAAACAAAAGCCTCAGCATCCTGTCACACTAGTGAATCTAAATCCCGACCCACACATCTAGCTTCTACGTGAGAGCATAGCAGTGATAGCCCTTTCTCTGCCCGTACACAGTCTCTGAAAGGAAGTCCCAGCTCCATACCTGAATAATAAGCAGGAGTTGTTTTGCCTGTGATTTGCTGGCAGTCCTCCGAAGTAGCTGGAGTGACGAGGCCAAGTTCAGCAGCGCTGCGACAACATGGTACATCATAAGATGGATGGCTGGCTGGAATGTCCCCTCCAGCCTAACTGCAAGTGTTTTTTTTTTTGTGTTAATAATAAAACATGTTGTTTTCTAAGAACTTGCCTGACGTGACAATTAGTCTTCTCTGTATAAGGTGGACTGTGTACTCTTTGACAAGCAATACTTGATAGATTATAATATACAGCCTTGGGCAGAGCACAATATAAGAATGTAGTGCAGAAGGAACTAATAACAATCCGGCATAGAAAGACAACTGGGAAAATTAAACCATGCTAAAATAATTTTAAAAAACTATGAAAATGAACTAGGTAAAAATGGCACAGGCCGCAGGCCCAAAGCTAAAATAAGTGTGACCAAGCCACATGCTGAAATGGACCAACAATACCACCCACTCTGATGATGTCCCTTGGAATCTTCTGCCTGGGCCTCGTGGACGCAGACCCTTTCCAGGACATCGACCATCTGGGTCTTTAAGCCTTTGTTCTCTGGGAGCAACTCCTAAAGGCTAAGATCAATAAAAGCAAGACACTCACTCAATTTGCAGTAGTCTGCTTTCAGGAGGCCAAGGTCTACCACCACTGTGTCGATTTTATACTCCATCATATCTTTTGAGTCTTTGATAGCCAGTAGAACAGAGTCTATTACAAAAACATAAGTGGATCCGCCAAAAATTAAGAATCTGAGGATGATTCCTTGATTCTTTCAAATTAGTCTTATTAAACATCGAACAATTTTTAAATTATTCCTCAGTACAAGTATTTCCATAAAAGTACAGCCAACACGCGTTTCGTCCCTTACACGGCTGGATGCCTGAGACTTTCTCAAGGCTGCAAAAATAAATGACACATAATTCTTTGGGTAATATAACTTTGATGGAAAATGAGTGAGTCCATCACCATATGTAAAAAGATGAAGAAAAAGAAGAAAGTGGTGTGAAGAAACACCCTATCGTTAAAATGGAATCATGATATAGTTCATATCAGGAAGTGCCACTAGACAGTGTTCCTAACTTCTAGGGTTGATTTCTGAGATTTGTACAGTATACGTGCAAAAGATAATTAGAACAGGAAAGATAGGGAGCAGTCCCGGCATTCTATTTATTCCTTATTCCAATTCATAATATAATTACATGTAAATTGCATTATGCTAATGTGGAGCAAATATGAAAATTGCGATAATGGCAAGATAAGAAATGCATGGTGATACATGATCATACACATTTGAGTAACATTAAGGACAAAATGGAGTGATGTATTGGTATTTGTAATTACTTCTCAAACAATGAGTTTTAACATTCCTTATTCCATTTCATACTATATTTAAAAAAGAATTACATTATGTTAAGGTGGGGCAAATATGTAAATTCTGTTCATGGCAAGATAAGTGGCAAGAGCAATTTGTTGTACTTTTTCCAAAGCTAGAGCAAGAAATGCACATGCCGTTCGGTACAAATGTTAGGCAAAGTAGTTGGCGGCCATGGAGGACAGCCCATGGACCAGGCCTCATGATCAAGCTGACAGAGTAAATGTAGAGTGCAAGTTGATTTCGGTCATGGAAGGATAAGGGAAACATGAGATGGAGAACAGAGTCTAGTTTATCATATGGTAGTTGCCCCGGCTCCCCCGGTGGGTCGGCCTCACCACTGGATGTGGGGGGAATTATCCGTCCTCAGTGTGTCCCTCCTTCGGGTTTGGTGCTGCATACCTATCCCCCTATGACAAACTGTGGATATAGAAGATTTGCACAAAATTCCTTGTTAGTCCCTCTTAGGAAAGACAGTATTTTTATTTTCCAACTATAATTTTCTATACTTTTACAATTTAATGACTGTACCTGATGGTTGTCTTGAGTATCTTGCACTGCATAAATGCTAGCAGGAATCTATTTGGAAGGCGTGACAGACTTGGTGGTCTCTAAGGATCTTGCAAAAAATAATTAAATTGGCTGTCTAGCACTCTGAATGACAGTATTTTCTAATCACAAGTGTACATGCACTTGAAAATAAGTGTGCTTCAGTGAACCACCGGTTGGCGAGTCCTTTAGTTTTCAATTTCCTTGCTTAATAGTTCCCCTTTCATTTCTTTGGACTTCCAATTTTTATTATCATCATCGTCATCCCCTGTGGCCATTTCCTCTAAAGCAGGCGACCATTATGAAATTATGTTGTCCAGACTGTATTCCTGTTTAACCATTCTAAGTTTGCCAACATACTGATTCTAAACATAGCAGCCATGCAGATATTTTAAAACAACAATAGACTTCACAATAGCATTGTAAGACTGTCTCGCTGCTATGTTTAGTTTTGTTATTGCTAGCATATTCTCACTGTGTTTAGAAAGCAGGATGTTTTCTATATATTTACTCGTACTCCATTTATCTTGCACAAGTTGAGTTTGTGTGTGTGTTGTGGTGATGGTGTCAGAGAATAATTGAGAGTGAGTCAGTGGATGGATGAATGAATGGATGGAGGAGCGCAAATATGACAGAGTGCGCATATGACGTAATGAGTGCTAAAACCTGTTAATTACAAGAAAGGCATTTTCATTCATATGCCAGACCTATTGGCATTGCCAATGCTTGTTACCACTAGGTAGCAACATAACCACGCTGTTATGAGAGCCCAGAGACCCATTTTCTGTTTTCCAGAGTTAAGAAGTGTATCTGATTATTGCAATATTTGGAGTAACTTATTATTCGCTATTATATAGCTTTCTTCCCTTTTGTTATTGAGTTCTATATGCAATTTTTATTCCCTTTGTATTAGTTTTCTTTGATCTGTTGTGAGAAGCACTTAAGCAGCCGAAAATGTTATGTGATTTTTATTTAGCCAACTTTATTTTACTACACAGTGGGAGTGGTCTTTTTTTTTAGTTAGTGTATGGTTTCACTTATAACACAAACGTCAGTCTGATTGCTGTTCTTAGCTCTTCCTTTCGTTGGTTAGTTCAGAATTCTTAATTTGAAATTTTAATTCACTAATCTGCCTTAGTCTGCTAGGTGCTGTTTTAGGTTTGATATACTAAAGCGCGGTGTTCACCTTTACAGCATGCTGGCACTAGAAAGAACAGTTAATTTTTAACTCTATAAAACTTTGGCAACGCGAAGCTGTATCGAGCAGACGCATCAACATATCTGAGGCGAATGCAGCAATGGTTCCACAGTTTTGGACATAAGAAAGGGAGTGATTGCCAACTTGCTTCACACTGTTTAAAACGTGGAGTATGTAAAAGCAAAAGGGAGATTGAGCACTAAGGTCTCGAAGTATGAGCAAACAAAACATTCAAGTAGACAGTAGCAGTCCAGGCCGTAGTTTGCTTCATGCATTTAATACATGATCTTCTACTTTACTGGCAATCAGTGCAGTGCTTTCTATGATTTAGAAGTATGATCATCTTTTTCAGCTATGACATTCCAGGCTGTGAAATTCTGCAAGTTTCATTAGTCCTTTCTCAGGGAGACAAAAGTAGCGGATGTAACAATCAATACGAAAGAGCACACTGCTGAAACCACTTAGGCATGGTGTTTTAAGTGTTGATAAGGGTGGCGAGGGGCGCAGCTCATTATGTTGGCGGGAGGAGTTTGGGTGGAGTAAACTTCAGATTTCCCAACAACTGCGCTGACACATGATGTTGACATTGTGGAACGGCGCACGAGAGAGGCTTAAGAGGCAGAGGAAGGGAGAGGAATACGGGTTGATAGGCAGGGGCGTAGATTCAGGGTGTGTGTGTGTGGGGGGGGGGGGTGTTACACATGCATCCAATTATTTATCACAAAATATATTTAATAGTGGCGTAACGCCCCCCCTCGAGGCTACACCCCTGAGGGTGGACTATTTCCTTAAAGATACAGTACATAAAACAAAGAGGAGGTAACTGGGTTTATCTATGCAGTAAAAGACAAGTCTTCATTTAAGAGGGTGCCATGTGACTTCCTCCAGAGTACTGGAAAGGGGCGACCAGAAGGTATCTGGTGTCAAAGGTTCTTCCCCTTTCTAGCTGCCAAGGGCTTATCTACTCGTGGATTCCAAAATTACTGTACGCAAATTACCTCCTGAAGTATTCACTAAGGTGTCTAGTCAAACTACCAACTGAGTCAATCTGCAAGGAAGAAAGAGTAAAGCAGCCATTGATCAAATAAACTGTGCCATGATTATCACGTAAATACTAAACAACACAGGAGAGAGTGAGGAATCCTTGGGCATGCCACATCCACTTGGGTATATAGACTAAAAGGATGAAGTGTGACTGAACGACTTTCAGGAAGGAGGCAATCCAGGATTTTCTGGTAATTTATTATGCATTTTTTTGTAAAATTTTATTATTACTGTGTACATCTTTTTAATTTAATCCAGGCATCATTTATAGTGACCTATAATGCAGCAAACATTTTGCCAGCTTCAGCCTGATGTTTTGCAGTATTAGGATGCAACCTTGCAGAGGCATAATGCTTCTTCGAAAAAATACAGAATTTGCAAGATGTTAATGGGTGACCACTCAGAAAATGCGATAAAGGACATCTGACACAAAATTGTTTTTTTACCTCCACACAATCAAAGTTCTCATCAACTTTTTCTGTGTACTGGACACGGAACAACGTCGACAAACTCCCAGCGCTGTAGTACAGTATGATTTGCAAACCCTTGTATCCAAAAGCAATCTCACTAACAGAGGAAAACAAAAACAAAAGCTAATCATTAGATTACTATTCTGACAGCAACTGTTCCAGAGTTTCTTTGCTAGGGGTTAACAAATGTTAATCATATTAAAACACCATCAACACTGCATCTTGAAATGCTTTACTAAAAGTACGTTTTCCTAGATTTGCTTTGTAAGTACTAAAGTATTTTGAATCATTGTGACCTAAATCTGGCCACAATGAAAAGTTACTCACCTGTAACTGTAGTTTCTATTATTGGAATACTCAAGCATAACCTTATAATGTTTCTCCTGGGTAGGGGGGAATTCCCGAACATACCTAAAAATAAGTACATATCAAAACTTTTTGGGAATTCTCCCTTTTTCCAACACAGACCCTTCTTACAAAACAGTGCCTGTGCACACACTTACAAATCAAAATCGACTTCTCTGACTACCATTTTTAGGACGAGTTTGATAGTGCAAGTGCCGCCAGACCCCTTGTGATCAGTTTGCATCCGCCCTCAGTCTGTGAGCGTGCAAAAGAGCACTCCACACAAAGCTCGTAACCCACGTCTTTATCAGCGTACAATGTTCAAACTAAACCCCATTATCTCATAACTAGTACTAAGCACACCTTAACATCATCCAAATGATTATGTAACTCGTTCACCGAGTCCACCCAGGACGCGTGGTCCTGGTACTTACAGTCCTAAGACACATCTCCTCCTTTGAAAATGAAAAGATATAAACAATAGCAGCATTACATTTCTTTGATGAGACGCTGAGGTGCTCGCACAGTTTGGCCAGACTGCGTGATATAACGTAGTTGTACTGTACCCGGAGTAGACATTTAGGGTACAGGGTATAATGTCTGATCTGTGCTTTCAGGTGGAGCAACCTCATCTGAGATTACAGGGACCTAAGATCATCAACACATGTCTGAAATGTAGAGTACCTTGAGATGGATTTGCAGGGATTTTGCGCCGTTATCATGTGTCCCTTCGTATCACAACTTTCAGACACTTAACATCAAAAGGAGGATCAGTCTTTCACTTCCGTTTTTGTTTGACGAGAACCCAGTCACCTTTGTCAAAGACTATCTCCGGAGCTCTCTGATGTTGATCAGCATATGTCTTCATGTGACGTGTTCGAGCAGCGTCAGTAGTACAAATCTCTTCATAATAACTAGTTCGTTCAGTGGTCCACTGTGGTAGTTTTGTTCTTATAGTTCTCCCGAACATTAAAGTGGCAAGACTCTCACAGGTGGTAGAGTGAGGAGTCGAAAGATAAGCACGGAGGGCTTGACATAATGCCTGACTCAGCACAATTCCTTATATCGATGCATGTTGGATACCTTGTTTCAGGGTTCCCATAAAACATTCCACAACACGGTTAGCTTGAGGCCACAAGGATGTACTTTTCTGATGTTTGCCCCCGAATCTGGTCAGAAACTCCTTAAACCTCTGGCTATTGAATGGTGGACCACTGGGAGACTAAAGAGAGTCCAGTATGTCCCATATTACAAACATGTCACCCAGCTGCTCAATTACTTTGTTGTGGGCTGTTGATGGCATAATCCTCTACCAGAGGAAAATGTGAATGCTCATCAATTTCCAACAACAGATGCTGTCCGTTTGCGAGGGGCCCAAAGAAATCTGTGGCCACACTCTTTACCACACACATGTAGGTAAATCAGACATGTTTAGGATATACTGGGTCATTTTTGGGGAGAGGCAATTGCATAAATGACACTGCTTTAACTCACTCTCAACTCCCGCATCCAATCAAGGGAACCACACTTGATCTCTTAAAGCTCTTTTGGTGGCAACAATACCACGTTGTCCTTCATGAGCAAGTTCGATAAATTGCTGTCTCAAAGACTCTTCGGCATGATAATCCTGGAGCCTCTCAGCACAATGCCTTCCTTCGTGACAGACAGTTTATCTTGTACATTTTGATACTTTTAAAATTCAACAGTCACTCAGAGGTTGACCACTCTGTCTCCATAACTGAGCTGAGATAATGTTTGAGGGCAAGCAGGTCTTTAACCACATCTGTAGCTGCAACAATCTGTTTGATGGAGAAGGCCACTGGTGTGTTGGACATTACAATGAAGTTGATGTGTATCTCAGCAGTTTTCGATGTTGAGCTGTGCCATTGTAGTGGTACTTGTGAGAAATAGTCTACAGGGCTTTGGTTCTTGCCTGTCTTGCGCACTACTGAATAGTTATACTCTTGTAAACGCAACCCCCAACTCTCAATGCGAGGGGGCATCTTGGCTTTTGGATTTCTGAATATGGTGAGCAGCACTTAGTAGTCTGTGACAATCGTGAAATGATTTCCATACAGAAACACATGAGAATGTTCACAGGCCCACACCACTGCCAGACTTTTTCCGGCTGGAAATAGGCACGTTCTGTGTTAAACAAACTTTAGATGTGTGTCTGAGCATTTGAGTGGCCATTAGGACGGGAAAGAATTGCTCCCAGCCCCACCAGGCTTGCATCAACAGTAACCTCAGTGTGCAGTTTAGGATCAAAGTAAGCCATCTCGGTCGCATTTTCAATAGCATGCTTTATACTTATGAAGCTTTATCACATTGAGAGGACAATCTAAACTGAACATTTCATTTGGTCAGGTCTCCAATGGTGCACTCACTGACGCAAAATCATGAATGCACTTTGAACAATAGCTGGCCATGCCTAAGCAGGACCGTGTAGCATGGTTACATCTGGTGGATGACAGTGCTCATGTTTTATCTGGATCAATAATCATTCCCCCCATCAGAAAATACGTGCCCAAAGAACGTGAGTTAACTGACACACTTGTTTGAGAGCTTCATCATGCTCTTTCCCTGTTGTTCCAAACGCAAGTATATTATCGCTGTACTTGAAAGCATGCATAAGGTTAAATCGTTCTAAGCATAACATCTTGGAATATGTCTGCAGCAGATAACACTCCAAAGCTCAATCTTTTGTATCTGAATAATCCAATGTGAGTTGAAAAAGTGGTAACGTACCTACAGTTTTCTTCCAATTCATGTTGATGGTATCCCTTGTCCAGATCGAAGACAGGAGAAGACTTTGGCTCTGTTCAGCTACATGATCATATTTGTAATGTGCAGACCAGGAGGTCTTTCCATTTCAATTGCTGTTTTGGCTTGGTGCATAGCCACACAAATGCGCACTGCACCTTCACGGTCCTTTTCTGGAAACTACTACTAAGGGCAACACCCATGGTGTGGGACCAGAAGAGCGCTCGATAATGTCATGTGTTCACGTCGCTTATAGTTCCTTCTCGACTGCTTCTTGTAGGTGAAATGCTGGTCTGTGGTGTTGCTGTGCAGCTGGCCGGATGTATTTATTAATGTGAAGTGGCAGCTTCAGTGTCGTGAGCCTTCCTAAGCCATGAAATAGCGAAGGAAACGGACTCACAATTTCAGATCGCATATTTAGGTTGTAATTGATAGATATCAGTCCAATATCAGCAGCAGTTACACATCTAAGCAGGCATGCACCAGGTGAAGTACCTTGAAGAGCGTGGACTGGGGCCTGCACTAACATCTTCTCATGATGCAAGGTCGCTGTGAACGAGCCTCGGCTCAGCAACGGTTTGGTAGCAGCCCATGTGTATACCTTCGTATTTGACGCTTTGAGTTGTGGTGCAGGTGACAAACTGTTAAATCGACTGGCACGATGTTGATTGATGCACTGCGGTCAATTACAAAGATTAAGGGGCAGCCGTTGACTTATAGTCTGATCTTGGGACAATGTCAATATGAATTATTTTGTTTTATTGACTCACTTGTTTTAGTCGTTCATTAGTCTTCTTTGCAAGCGGCAAAGCCTACGTGTGTATGCCACTTTTTTAGGTCGAGCCTAAGCAGCAATATGCTGTAATCGACTTCTAAGGGTTTTTCACCATGCTTTTTACACGCCCATCACTTTAATTTGTTTCTTGGTCTGCCTTTCAAAATTCCTTTGGTTTGTTAGGTAAATGCTTTAGGTTTGTCCCAGCTTGAGGCTGTTTTGTTCCTGCCCTGGAGATTGACCCTGTTACATGGATTATTGTGTGATCAACCATATATCTTAGAGTCGGTGCACTACTTTTTTCTTTTGCCTCTCCGCTTCACACTTGTGGCAGTATGTTGTTTCTTCCTCTGGCATCGTGCTGTTTCTTTGCTATGACTGCACCTGACAAAGGCTGCAAATTGGAGGGGGGATTCTTTTTTCTTGATTTATACACAGTATAGCGGGAACTCGACCGGAAGATTGAACCGCTTTACATGAGTGCCAGTTAAATATGCAGCCTGATTCCTAAATTCTTCCAAGGTTTAGCAGTTGAAAAATATACAAACTGGCGCCTTTAAAATAGAAAAAAACACAAGGAAAACTCTCAATGGCTCTCTGGCTCTCCCCAGCACAGCGGGTGAACCGATACTACAATATTCACTGCACTCTGAAAACTCAGCCAATAATGCTTTGTGTGGCATTCCTTCTACAACACACTTTTGCCCATAGCTCAGCCTGTGGCGGTCCTAGGACAATGGGACTGCCAACAAAATGTTCAACACGATGTGTTCTTTCTCTCCACACTAGCTTGGGGGGAGAGGGGGCAGAAATCATAACTTCTCCCACCATTCAATGTCTTTTTAAGCTCTTTCATGGGTGGAGCTTTTGCTTTACAGCTGGGAATAGTTTGTGTTCTATGGGCCTTGTTTGTAATAATATTCTATCAGGCCTGCTAGACCTGTTAATGTGTAATGCACGATGCCCTCTAGGGATTGAATATATGGTTTACACTGCAATGCTCTCTGCCCTTCTCTTTTCATATGCTTATGCCCTCTAGGGGCTGTCTATATGGTTACATGACCATGTTTCTTCCAAATTATATTTTTATTGCGGTGCATTCTAGGGGGGTGTTCTGACCATTGTAGTCTAATGCCAAGTGTATGAAGGAATGCAAAAACAGTTTATTTCTGATAAAGGTTTAATGTAATTGCATGGTTAAATACTTATAAGGTCCCAAAGGAGAGACCTATTGGCTATGACAATGCTTGTTTTTCATTGCATATTCACCCTCTTTGGCGACGGCGGGGAACTCTTGCAGGATGAACTTGATGATGATTGACTAAGTTTAGTTTCCACCAGTCGCAGTTGATGTTGCTTTTTGTGGGAGTGGCAAGACTGCTTCTAGAACCTTCTGGTGCCCATTTTCTCGTCTCGACGTGAATCACTTGGTTTCTCTTTTGCTTTGCACACTGTTATGAAGTGGTTCTCCTTTACACAACCTTTGCACATCTGTCCAATTTCAGGATATTTGCTTTCATATGGAAATGAAAATCCACATCGTAAACACACTTTCTTTCTTCGAGGATGTCGACTTAAAGGCATCTATTTGGTGCTTGTGTTTGCTCTTCATGATTAACGCGGATTCACTTTTTGTTGTTCCCGCTTCTAGGTCGGCAGCCTGCTGATTCGCTCGTGTTCCTGCTCTGGCAGCCCTAAACTGAGTGTCTCTCTTAACATGTGTCTTCTGAACGAGTCCGACAAACAGCCATCAATGACTGTGGCGCATGGCTTCCTCATAATTAAATTCACTAAACTTACAGTGTTTCATACGCACATAAAGTCTCTCAACAAACTCATCCACTTTTTCACCAACTACTGGTTACATTAAATACAGCATTTGACTGGGGAGAAGTTGTGTGCTTTCCTGAAAAAAAGAGCGCCTGTTGCACTTTGAATGGCTATCTAGCACTGTTCTTTTGCTTAACATGGCCACCGTGTTCAAAAGTAATGATGAAATGGTGTGCAAGAGGAAAACTTTCCTTCAAGTTGCAATGCTATTAGCTGAGCATGTTTTTCCTTCAAATAAAGTGGATGGGGTGCTGACACAATGATGCAGCACAGCACCTTAGGCAGGTGCACGAACCCGAACCAAGATGGCGGGGCTCAGTGGTGGTTCTTGTTCTGTGCACATCTGTGAAAGTGCACTTGTTTATTGCGAGAACTGCAGCAGCAATCTTATGGTGCTGGTTGGGGTATGCACAGGAAAAGCTGGCTACTACAGCATATGGATCCGAGTCTGCTGCTTCCTTGTGCTGGGATATGGAATTCCTTTCGCCTGATTCCCAGGACATATTGTTTGGGGTTAGGGACAACATATTTTCATGTTTAATTTGTCCTTGGAACAAAAACTGCTGACGCAGAAATCCTTTGGCTGCGAGTTTAGAGTACTACATTATAGAGCAGGTAAGGGAATTGTCTGCATTTGAGGTAATATTTGTCTCCATATGTTAATGCTGGTAGAGCTTGTAATTATGGTTCATTAATGAATAGCCTTTATTATTATGGTGAGCGCTCTAAATACCTGTTGTAAGCGCGGACTGCAGTACTACATTGGTTCGCGTAAAAAAAGAAAAAAACGCGTACACATGTTTGCAAAGTTTAACAATATGGGGCGATATGTAATGCTCCCAGAACACACTCCGTTTAGATGCAAATATTTGCAGAAGCCGGAAAGCTTTCTAAATAAAATGTTTACAAGAAATGCAACTAAGAAAAAACTTTTTGCTAATTTTACATACCATTTCTTTGAAGCATCATTCATTGAAATGTTTTGATGCATGCTAATCTTTTAAAAAAATATTCTTAACGGAACATCAGTGAAACCAGTTTCAACATGATTATGAAAAACACGAAAATAAACAAGCACTGGCAAAGCCAACTGGTCTGACATTAGTGGTCAGTCTTTTGGTTTTGTCAATGTGTGCCTTAATTTGACAATGCTTTTGTAAAACTTTATTGTTGTGGGAGCTGCCGGACCATGGCCATTATAACCAACACTGGCAAAAAGCAAGAATATTTTTGGGTCTCAAAAAGCACACATTGCCTCAGTAGTTTGCGGCACCGAACAAAATTACTTTGTGTGCCAATATATTCTTTGTGAAAGAGCAGATTGCGATCGCTCAGAGTGAAGCCAGTTGATAGATGGACAGAGAGAAAGATAGAATTTTTTATAAAAATAAAAGGGTTTAGTTAACGCCAGACCTAATTAGGGGAACAATTGTTTAAAAAAAAAAAAAAAAAAATATCACAAAAGTGCACACATGGCATATGTCTTTGATGAATTCACAAGCATTTACAGAAGTAGGCCAGGAAATCGTACTCCTAGAAAATATTTGTGAACTACATTTTAGCAGGAGCAAATATGCATGTGTAGATTTGCTCATGCGAAAATATGCTCAGTGTTTACAAGTTCACTTTCTCTTCAACCATTTTTTTCCCCAACTCTGGAAGAAGTTTTACTTCTGCCCTTGTCAGGAGTAAATTTCCAACCTTTCCCAGTATGGGAAAAGATTAGGGAAGAGCTTGTGAAAACCCATGAAACATGCAAGTGAGTAGGTTTGCACAGACTGAAAAGGACATTCCAACCCTGGAAGCTTTGCTTACTGCTGCCTCCAGCCCCAGTATGTAAATCTGCAGAAAGGCAGCACAATAAGGAAATTGTCAGTATTCAAGCCCAACTATAGTATCATTCCTGGCATAATCAGACAGATTGCACCTATAATGTGTTGCCACTCTACATGGCACCAAGGGACAAGTAGATTTTTTACAGGACAAGTAGATTCATAAAGGAACATGTTCTATGGACAAGTAGATATTTTATTAAATTCCACAACCCTGTTGTGGTTCCCCGCACTCCTACTTAACATGCAGAGTCTTGCATCAACAGAAAGGGATGAAAAATGCTATACAGAATAAGAATGCAAGGTGTGTGTATACTCAGCACAAAGTCGTAAAATACTCCAAGTAGTTTTATCAGGCATTATATGAAGACTATACTCCTCAAAATATGATCAAGGCCTTCCTAGATGAAATGAGTGTGAAGTCGCTCTCTGATGAAGACAGGGATGAGTTAAATCATCCTGTGCCACTATCTAAAATCTAGAGGACTATAGATGCCTCCATTTTAGGCAAAGGGGTAGGGACTCATTGGATCCCTATAGAATTGTATAGTCAGTCCTTAACTCTATTATCCACTGACATTTTAGCACTCTTCAGCAGTTCAATTAAGCAAGGTTCTGCCTCACTCTCAGAGAGCCACTGATTTTGTTATTTTTTTAAAATAGTTTTTATTAAAAAGCCCAATTCGCTAATAAACAGTGACACTAACATCAATTCCAAAATTATGGCTACAAGCGGGATGATTGCAAAATTGGTTCCAAAGTGGCAACAAGGTTTCGTGCCAGAAAGAGGCCCAGCAGATCATATTAGATGAGTAAGTGCTTTATTATATATTGCAGAGATACAGGGTACACAAATGGCAATGATCCTGTTGGGCACTGAAAAAAAGCATTTGATTATGTCACATGGGTTTATTTATGGGGTATTATGGATAGAATGGACTTTGGAGTCATACCTAAGAAGGCTATACAGATTCTATATTAAACCACAATAGCCAAATCGCAGATATTGGGGCAAGAGTCCGACGGCATTAATATAACTTTGGATACATAACAGGGGCGCCTCTACTATATGCCTTGCCTATTGAACCTTATATACAAGGAATATGAGGAACAAAATAATCAGAACACCCATGCTTAATGGATATACAACCAAGATACTGGCATATACAGATGATGTTGTGATAATGACCACAGACGTAGCAACTTCGCTGAGGAAAGCTGAGGTAGAAGCCAATGATTTTGGGAAAGAGTAAGGACACCTTTTAAATAGTGGGACTACCAGGAGACTTTAATAATAATATTCAGTTTCAAGACCAGAGGAAGACCAATAATACCATACAGTCATAATACTTGCTGCAGTAGTCCAAATAGCCTCATTAAACTATGATCCAATATTAAATAAGATACATAAAGATAATAAAATAGGAATAATTTACACTTAATCATGAGCCACTGCTATATATTCAAAGTACAAGTTACTTACCTTCGGTAAGGATATATCTGGGAGAGACCTATTCTAGTTGCAGATTCCTTACCTTAGAATTTTCCCCCAGGCATCAGACTGGATCCGGGGATGTTTTCTTTAAGCAATACCCTTGCGAGTCGGTAGGTGGTGTCGGTCAACTTTGCAGGCGTTGTAGTCGCCGTGATGACGTCTGGAGTACTACATAGACGCCGCCTCAGCGCAGTGATGTCAGTTTCTTTCCACAACTTTCCAAGTCAAAGAACACAGCTGCGAAGTACGCTGAAATTGGTGCACCAGAGCTAAGGTCCTGAATGGGGATGCCTTGTTCCTAGAAATCAGCTTGCGGAGGGGGGGAGGGGGGGAGGGGGGAGGGGGGCAGGGGGGGGAGGAGATGGGTGGGTAAGGAATCTGCAACTAGAATGTCTCTACCAGATATATCATTACCGAAGGTAAGTAACTTGTACATCTGAGAGACTTCTAATTGCAGATTCCTTACCTTGGGAATAGATACCCCTGCAATGCCATCCTCGGAGGTGGGCTGCAAACCAAGATCATACTAGAGAGTCCTGCAGGACCGAACTACCAAAGTAGCTGTCCACACGGACCTGACTGTCCAGGCAGTAATGTTTATTAAACGTGTGCAAGGATGCCCACGTAGGTGCCTAGCAAATATCCAGGACAGGCACTCCGCATGCTAACGCAGTGGAAGCAGCAGTTGCTCTGGTGGAATGAGTGCGCAAGCCCTCAGGGGGTTGTTTTTTCGCCAAAGCGTAGCCCATCTTGATGCAAAGAAGTACCCATCAAGATATGGTACGTTTTGCACCGCCTTCCCTTTCTTCGCACCCACATATTCAGAAATCTTTAGTACGATTGAGATTGAACGCCAGCGCTCTTTTTGGATCCAGGCGGTGGAGTCTCTCCTCCTCATGAGGATGTGGAGGTGCGTAAAAAGTAGGCAAGGTGATGGACTGGCCTACATGGAAAGGTGCAACGACTGTGGAAAAGAAGGACGCCTTAGTGTGTAACACCACTTTGTCAGGGTGCACAGACAAAAATGGGGGCTTAGAAGATAGAGCCTGAAGCTCACTCGCTCTGCGAGCAGATGCGATGGCAACAAGAAAAACTGTTTTTAAAGTAAGAAGCTGTAAGGGACAATTGTGCATTGGCTCAAAGGGAGAACACATTAAGGAAGTAAGTACAAGATTGAGGTCCCACGCGGGCATGATAAACGGAGTGGGAGGAAACAAATGGGTGAGACCCTTAAGGAATCAACTAACAATAGGAGACTTAAAGAGTGAAGGCTGATCAGGCAACCTAAGAAAGGCTGAAATAGCCAATAAATAACCTTTAAGGGTGCCCAAAGCAGAGCACTGCTGGGCTAAAGAAAGAATGAACAAAGGAATCTCAGAAAGAGGAGCAGAGAGGGGGTCAACAGATTTGTTGGTACACCATGCCACAAATTTATGCCTACGACAGGTGTATACCATTTTAGTGGAGGGACGCCTGGCTGCCAAGATAACATCACAGACTTCGGGTGGAAGGTCAAAAGCCATCAACTGCCACCGCTCAATCTCCATGCATGAAGGAGGAGATTGGACAGGTTTGGGTGGTGAACCACCCACTGCTGCGACACAAGATCCTCCCGAAGGGGCAGTCTGAGTGGAGGATCGGTTGCCATGCTCAGTAGGTCTGGATACTATACTCTCCATGGCAAGTTTCCCCACTGCTGAAAGAGACCATGCACCACTTCCGGATGGAGACGCCATTCGTGATCGGCTATGCATTGACGGCTGAGTTGGTCTGCTCTGGTGTTCAGAGAGCCAACCAGATGTTTAACCACCAGGGTGATGCCCTGATGTGTCAGCCATGTCCAGAGGCGTAGCGCCTCCCGACAAAGGGTCCAGGACCCTACCCTGCCCTGTTTGCTGCAGGCGGTATTGTTGTCCATGAACACTTGCACTACTTTCCCTTTGAGAGAGCAAAGAAAGGCTTTCAACACAAGTCTGATCGCCCGGAGCTCTAGAAGAATGATATGGAGCCCAGACTGCGCCAGGGACCACAGGCTTCTGATCCCCACCTCTCTCATGTGGTCACCCCACCCCAGAAGTGACGCTTCTGTCACTATGGATAGATCTGGTTGAGGAAGGGAGAGGGATCTGCCGTTGACTCAATGTGGATTCAAAAGCCACCACTGCAGGTCTTTCACAGTCCTCTCCAAGTTCTGGACCATGTTGGAGAGATTTCCCTGATGCTGCGTCCACTGGAACTTCAAGTCCCACTACAGAGCCCGCATATGCCATCTGGCATGTGTCACTAGACTGATGCAGGAGGCCCTGAGGCCCAGCAGCATCAGAGTCAGTCTCACCGAAACCCAAGATAGAGGCTGAAAGATTGGAATCAGAGCCTGAATATCCTAGATTTGCTTTTCGGGAGGATAGGCAAAAAACTGCAGTGTGTCCAGAATAGCTCCTATGAAAGGATCGTCTGAGAGGGAGTCAGGTGTGACTTTGGCACGTTTATAGTGAACCCCAGCGTGTGCAGGAGGTTCGCCGTAGTCTGAAGGTGCAAGACAACTTTCTGGGATGAGTCCGCCTTTTAACAGCCAGTCTATGAGGTAGGGGAAGACTGAAATCCCCAACGTCCGCAGATGAGCTGCAACCACTGCCATCACTTTCGTGAACACCTGAGGGGCACTGGTAAGGCTGAAGGGGAGCATAGTAAATTGAAAGTGCTCGTGACCTACCACGAATCGTAGGTAATGGATGTGGGCAGGCAGCATGGGAATATGGAAATAAGCGTCCTGCAAGTCCTACGCTACCATCCAGTCTTCTGTGTCCAAGGCAGATAGGACCTGAGCCAGGGGGAGCATTTTGGATTTCTCCTTCTTGAGGAAAAGCTTGAGGTCCCAAAGGTCAAGGATAGGATGTAAGCCCTTGTCTTTTTTGGGCAACATAAAGAAGCTGGAATAACAACCACAACCTATTTCTGGCGCAGGGACCCTCTCTATGGCTCCATTGGCCAAGAAAGCCGCAACTTCCTGGCGGAGAAGTGCCAAGTGATGCTCCGGTATACGGCTGACTGATGGAGGCATGGCTGGTGGGGCAGATTTAAAGGGGAGGGGCCCCTTCAAATCTTCAAAGCCCCTTTGAACGATTTGCAAAAACCCAACTGTCCGTAGGGATGGATTCACAGTGGGGTAGGTGATGGCAAATCTTGCCGCCAACTGGAACAGAGTGAGGGGATGGACTAGGAGGGTTTGGAGGCTGCAGCAGGGGTGGACTGGGCAGGCCTCTGGTTCCCTGTCCCAAGACCATGTAGGATTCTGCGTCCCTGTCCACGCCGCGGCTGAACAGCATGGGTGGCACAGTGGCTGGGAAAGGGACGCGACAGGGAGCCCCTTCCGTGGGGCAGAGGAAAGGCAGAGGGACCAAGCCGTAGCTGGGGAGTCCTTGAACCTCTCCAAAGCCGTGTCCGCCTTGTCTCCAAAGAGACGGGAGCCATAAAAGGGCATGTCCATAAGAGTCTGTTGGACATCTCCTAAGAAACCAGATGTCGCAACCCATCTACCCGTCGTGTCCAGCCCACATCTGATAGTGAACTTTGCAGCGTCTCTCCCATTGGTGACAACTTGGGAGATAATAGCACAGGCCTCCTCCGGTATCTGCGGCAGAACTTGCGCGACCGTATCCCACAGAAAGTGGGTATAGCGGCCCAAAAGGCATGCAGTGTTCACTGACCGCAGCACAAGACTGGAGAAGAAAACATCTTCTTCCCAAATAGTTCCAGCCTTTTTGATTTCCTATCTGGAGGTGCGGAAAAGAATGCGCCCGGGGATGAGGATGCCTGGATGACCAGACTCTCAGGCGTGGTGTGTTGGGACAGGAATTTAGGGTTGTTCGGGGTGGGCTGATGGGGGTGTGCGATAGTCCTGTTCACAGGAGTCCCTGTGTTGGGTCTGCACCAAGTACCCAAAAGGACATAGGTGAGAGCTTCATTGAATGGAAGAAGAGGCTCAGATGTGGACGCCCTGGTTGAAGCACCTCCATTAGGAGATTACACCTGAGCTGAACAGTAGGCAGCTGAAGGCCGAGGACCTCAGCCGTACTAATGACCACCATGGAATAAGTTGCTCCCTCAACCATAGCCATGGCAGGAGGAGACAGCATGCCAGCATCTCGAGAGGTAAACCACTGGCCTCGCCCAACTCCTGCGCCCAGTCCAAGTTGGGGTCATCCTGGTATTAATAAGGGTCCAGGGACACAACCACAGGGAAAGGGTGGGCTGATTGACAGTTTCCTGATGCTTAGGATGCTGAAGATTTTCCAATTTGTGCCAAGAGAAAAACGTGCCTCTGTTATCCTGGCTATTTACTTGTCTGGATGTTAATAATGCTATGTGTCTTGGAAACTTAGAGACAAAAGGCTGCTGAACATGGCAGTCTACCTTGTGTGTGGACTTTGCAAGTAAACTTGTGTCTGCAACACTCTGTGCTCTTCGCTGCCTACTGGTGAAACAACACATCCATCTTTAATTGCTGTACTTTGTCCAGTGGACCTACTACACATCTAATCTAAGTCAGATCGAACCTTAGTTTGTTTTTCAATGTAGTAACCCTTAACACATGTGGCCAATTGTTGACATCGGACTCCTTTCATTTCCACAGGGTTCCAAACCTCAAAAAGGGCCCATTCACGGTGATTTGAATATAAATATAGATAACTCTACAAATTTCAATGTGAGGACTTTTTTAGAGGCTTTATCTGTATTGAATCTGTAACAGTTAGCTACAACCTCGACGGTCACTGCAGGACAAATGTTGGACTTCATTTTTACCAATTTAAGTGATCACTCTCTACAGTTACCTCTACCTTTGGATTGGTCTGATCACTGTGCTATTCCTTCTAGAGCATGGTGCAAGGTAAAGGATAACAATTTTGTAGCCTCTCTTGCTACCAGTACCCATGTTTTCAGAACACATAGAAACAAATGCTCAACATTTTAGCTCTTAGATCACCCCTGCTCTAGGTATCATTGCTCCCATTAGTAGTTGGAATTCTTAACAGAGCTCCCTCTTGGCTACCTGATTTTATGAGGCTCTATGCGAGAAACAAAATTAAGTGCAAGGGTCTAGAATGCAAGTGGAGGTCCACAGACAGCCTTCTATGCAACAAAATAAAATAGATCAGCTCTTAAGAAACCAACAGGTGGTATATGTATGTAATTAGCCGAATGACTTGACACTTTCACGGTTTTAAAGATAAGGTCAAACGCCATCTGGGTCAATGACAGACATGACAGTGATTCTGCATATACTGAGGAAAATGGCGACTCCAGTTATCTAAAATTGAGAAGATGGCGACCTCCATTACCTAAGATGGCGTCTGACCATAAGACTGCGTCACTCTCTATGACTCAAGCTCAACACCATCTTCCAAGCCGTTTTGCTACAGCACTCACCTTCAATGGGAATCTGTGGAATTGCACTTGGATGGTGGCACTCTTCTAATATAACTTGTACCAAACTCTGACGTCGGGCCCAGTCAAATTGCCTTTCTTTAGATCGAACAAGGAGAGTGCCACAGGTAATATATCTTAGTACCACGCTTTTTAATTCAAATCTTGCTCCTCTGACAAAAACAGTGCAGTCTTTTTGCTTTTTTGAAATATCTTATGATCATTAAAAACGACCAGGTGTTCATTTTTTAGCAGATTTGAGATACTTAGAAAAAAATTCGATATTGGCCTTGACGGTTCAAATTTCATTCGGATGCCTTCTCCTTCTCATAGATCTCTTCTATATCAGCTTTGTGCGTTCTCATTCAGAAATTGGTTTGAGAGATCCTTGACTCTCTAACTTCCACTACCTGTAAAACGGTGATCACAACAATTTAAGATTATATGAATTTATTTTACGTAGGCCTGCCCAAATATTCTATAAGCTGTCTACAGATAGTCCAGAATATGGCTACCTGCCTTATCCTGGATGTACCAAAGTGCCATTCAAATGAATGGACTTAACTCACAGAGCTCAAAGAAAATAAGACCCAGGTTATCTGCTGAAGCTATTACAGATGTTGTATTCTTGGGAGACAGCCTTTTGACTTCCCCCGACGTTCGTCCATCAGAATTGCAGGGCGATCATTTGCTTTTCAGGCTGCCAAACATTGCATTTCACTCCCTATTGACTTGTGCTCAGCTTTCTCATAAGGTTGATTAAAAAATTGGAAACCTGGCTGTTTTAAATTGAGGCTAGCTTTTGAAACATCCAGGCTTTGCTCTATATCAGCATCAGGGTGCCCTAGTGAGGGTCACAATCTGTAAACCATAATTTGTTCATAATTTTCGGAGTCCTTTGTCCTCAACAGTGGAACTCCCTTCTGCTCAAGCTTTGCTTGATCTCAAATGAATCCACTTTTGGAACAGTCAGAAGACATCTATTCAGCCAATCTCCTTATTTTTTTCTCTCCAGCTCCCCATCCTATTTCATATATGTTGTTCCTAGTGCCTCCTGACATGCAAACATGATGGGGGGGTTATACTTTCCCTTTGGGGAATGGTTACTTAATTTATATTACAGTAAGGGGTTTTCCCTTCAACAAAGGAACATTTTGCACCGGTACCATCACCTTTAACCCCTGTGTCTTAGACCCATTGGTTTCTCCTACACCCAAAATCTGCAGGGGAAACATGGTGTTATTTTCTGCTTTCTCTGGTGGTGGCATAGATGTGATGCAGCTTCGACCTTAGAGACGGATTGATGATGTTGCTGAAATCATGCCGCTGTCTGCTGCTTATAGCACTGCAGCCCCCCTCCCCCCCCCCCACACAGTTTTAGCATCATTTGCAGGTGCAAGCTGATGATCAGGAAAGCAAGATGCTAACCATTCCAGACATCCTAACATGTTGAAGGCCTCCAACAGGGGGAAGTGTATCAAGGATAGTGAGATGGTCATTGGATGAGTCAGGTCAATGAAAGCTGGCATCTAATTACACTAAGCTCTATTAGCATATTGCCCTCTGCAAAGGCTACTGTCTGTGGTCTAACACAAAGCAAAGGAAGACTAAAATGGAACACACAATGCCCTCAAAATCTTTCAACACACATTAGTCTTCTCCACATTTTAAGCATGTTACAATCCATTTGAGGAGCAGAGTAGTAAGTTCAAGACCTTCATCAATATGTCTTACACACCACTTTATGTAAAGCAGCATCTCGATTTAGCTGTGCCTATTCATCCTTCCATCCCGCTTACAGCAGTGGACAATGTGGGTGCATCGTGTTGTGGATGCAGTGGTATACGTGGATACAGTTACTTTCGGACAAGGAGCTTCTCTAAAACATGTTAACACAATGGTCCAGCGGAGCACCACTATGCCAAAACATGACGTGTGGCTCCTTGAAGTGAAGGGAACTTTCCTAATCCTCACCCAAGACCCTCATCACACAAACAATAATTATGTCAACCAGTGCAGAAAGGTTTCCAAAAAAGGAAGCTGTATGGCAGACAGCACAGAGGTATCTTCCTTCACAGGTCAAATAAGCAATTCCAGAGACTGCCATAGTTCATAACCTATAATCTACTTCGCTGCATAAAGTTTCATCATTTTACTGCAGTCACAGTTCTCCGTCCAATTAAATTCAACGGTCTATTTCATAAAAGGTACAAATTAAAAAGATGTCAATGATCCCACCACACAAGCTACTGTAATTCAGATTCAGGCCACATTGAAAAATATAAAGCCAATGTTCAGTGATTTTTGCAAAAAAGTGAACCAACCTAACCGAGCACCATTCACCCACATTCTGAAGCAGAATTTTGAATTGCAGAAGCAAAAAGTGCATGTTCTTCGATTAAAACATGCAGGCCCATAATTGTGTGTGCTGTCTGAAAGATTCAATTTGATGTTTATTTACTTCCAGAGGAAAAATAATCTTTTTTAATGAAAGTTTACAAGTGTGGCCTAATTGTAAAACAAGGAATTTGAGGACTACAAAAACATGTTAACTTTTTAAAACTAAAGCAACATTAGAGTTCATGTTTTAAAAGATGCAACATTAAGTGTAGTCACATACATATTACCAAGGAAAAATATTTTTCGGTAATAAAACCTGACATCTGTGCAAGAGAACTAGAGGTACAACGGCCAGGGTGCACTAACCCTGTGCTTTTAAGCCAATGCACATTTTGGTCTCTCTCTGCCACCGCAAATGACCACATTCAAGGGATAAGCAGGGGCAGTGGAAGAAAAAGGCATGGGATAAGTGAGAAGTAAGATTGAGAACGGAACTGAACTCCTCCACTGACTGGTCAAGTCTGATGGTCAATGTCTTTTGAGGGATGCAACCAAGTCTCTATATTTTGATGTGGAACGGAACAAATATTTCCAGAAAACTCAAGCTTTGTCACTATGCTCCTTCTGGAAGAAGAGTTATAGCTTCTACTTTACTCCTGTAGCACATATGCTTTGACATCTGTACAACCAAGGTGCCTGGTCCTAACTTAAAAATCCTTCCTATTCCATCACATTGTAACCTTTACATGAAAGACACCCACAGTCTTAGAAGGGCCCCTATTAAATGATTAAATAGTTAAATGCTTGTTTCCACGAAACACAACTTTCAGAAATACGTCTCTGTATTTCCAACTTCTTTCAAGGAAAATCCAAAGGAAACAAGATGCCTTAAGAAAAGGAAATCCAAAATCTGCATAGCAAGATCCTGGCTGTGGCAACATTATACCACAGTTGCATAGCAAAGACATCAGGGGCTTTTAGGAAAGTTATAGGTAGAAATGCAAGATGGACACCACGCCACCAAAACTATGTGAGAGTTCACAGCCTATTATGATATATAATTCGGGTGTTGTTATGTAGTGTATTCATGCCGCATGTGAAGCATCTGTCCAGACAGCACTGACACTCAGCAAAAACTGTAAGCCTTTTCTTCCCCGAGAACAATTCGGGCATACAAGTTGGAAGTTCCTAGGGTGAAGCAATACATCCAAACCCACTTCTTGGCAAGAGCAGTGCCACTCGATGTAGAAGTTTTCCAAGTCCACGAAAAAGAACTGTCCAATTTGACCGATGTAAGCTACATTGGTGTATTTTTATTTGCAGGACTCAAATGTTTTTATCTGTATGATGCAAGCAACAAAATTAATTTTATGTAGGCACCAACAACCTCTTAACAACCTTATCCGCAAATTGAAGAGTTTTGTTACCGACCAATCCACAGTAACAGGAGCTTAAGAACTAAACAGAAATGTTTTGACTGCTTTTATAAAGGTTCAGGTAAGTTTATTCTTAATATTATTTAGCAAAAAGTCCTGAACAGCAAAACTGCTGTCCTCTTTCCACTCTAATCTTGTTCTCGGAATTGTTAGAACCATCTTCTCACCAGACCTCAGTGCGGGAGCCAGTCAATACTATGACATTTTCTCCTATAGATAGACTGGATCATTCCCTTCTAGGCATTTAAACACCAGACATGGAAGTTCAAATGCAATACACTTAGTTACTAGTAGCCAATGAAAAAAGTGAAAGTGCATCCTTGAACTGTCTAATTTACACACTTCTGAAATTCGTGTAGCTGCCATGCACTGAAAGTATTGCAATAGATCAACCGTTTGATTGAGTAGGATTCTCGCATTGGTGTAGTCCAATTAGGAGTTTGTAAGCAATCCTATGATTGATTTGTGTTGCTTAACAATTAGACAGAAAAGTGTTTGTTTGAGCTGTTGCAGGGAAAATAAGGCCAAGCGCACCACCAACCCAATGTACAGCCTAAAATTTAGGTTTGGAGTCCACACCATCCCTACATTTCTATCCAGTGAGAAACATCCTCCAAAAATCTTTGTAACGTAAAAAAATGGTCACCGGTGCCACTACTGCACAGATACATCTCTATGTCATATCTGCATTTGAATGGCAGTGGAGCCTGTTAGCCCTTATGATGGAAAACAGATGTTTGATAAATATGTTGAAGTTTGGGGATAGTGGAAAAGTACATCGTACTTCGAAGGGAGGGAGGGAGAGAAAGAAAGAGCAGGGAAAATAGACATGAAATGAGTGTTGTGACCAGGTGATGGTTAACTGAAGAACTCATTGCTCTCTCACACTTGGCTTCACACCCAGCTCCCTCTACCTCGGACATCTAAAACACCTACTGCAGAGTCCTACAATGTCCAATACTATCCGTTAGCTACTATCGCAGTTAGCCACCTCCCCATATCTCAGCTTCCTTCACTGAATGCCCAAAAGATTAACATGCACTGTAGGCACCAGCTGCTCTAACTCGTCGTGAACTATGCTTTTACTGTGAGAGGACCGAAGAAGTATCAGGACAATGGTCAATTACATACCACGAAGTGGGCTGCGGAATTTCACTTGGTGAATAGAGCGGTTAATGAATTTATAGGAGTGGAATTTTGAAGTTGAATACACTGATGGAAAACAGTGCGATAGTGGAATATCTCATGTGTTGAAGGCTCAGGTGGTGATAAAGAGGATAAATGTAGGGAAATTATTGTTTAAATGCTGCACAAGACGTTAACAGGAAAATAATAACAGATAACAGTGTCTGACAATGAGGAATTCAGAAAGTGATGACTAACTCCCTGGGGGATTAGAGGTGACGGTTAAAGGGTATGTTGTGAACACTGAGCTGTGTGCAGGTCCATTAGGTTAAATGAGACGATGTCACTGGTGCTACCTTTAAGCTAGAAGTCTGAGATGAATGATGTAGCCCATGAAGGTCTTCAGGAAAAAAGCATAATGAAAATATGGGCAAAGGAGTTGAAAGTCTGCATGGCTGAACTAAGATGTGGAAGAATTAGTCATGCACTTTATTCCATGTGTGAATAATGACAAATCTTTTAAGGCCACTATGTCTCCATTGAGCAATATGGAAGAATAACACCTGGGATTATATAGATCCATTGGAGATAAGTGGGGTTAGAAGACTTTTGGCTTTGATGATAGAGGAATGTTGTTTAAGATGAATTTGAAGAGAAATTTATGGACTGGATTACCGCTGAGCTCATGGGAAATTTTTGGGAATTTGCTTTGGAGAGTGGGATTTCGACAGTGCCTAGTCATCAAGAATGGCACTTAATGTGCCAAGTCAGAGGTCTGAGGGAAATGCCCACTACAACAGAGTCATCAGAAGGCTGTTTTGCATGACTATAATGAAGTAGGAGGAGTTTCATAGACAGTACTCATTTGACATGGAGGAGTGGTTTGCGTTTTTTTTTTTTTAGCTTACAAGGTAAAGAAAAAGCTATAAGTTTCATTAACTGTGAAGTGAGGAAGGAGTTTTGGAAATACGTTTATACTGGCATGGATAAGGGCAGGTGAGGTTACTGACGATGTACATCAGAGCAGGGTCGTAAGATTGAAGGTAAGTGCTCTGTTGTGTTATGATATAAGGACCATGATGGATAGGAGCAAAGTGAAGGCTGGTGTTTGTGAGAAGAATTAATTAGCTTATTAGCAAACATTTTGCCAGTCTTTCTGTGGCCATGAAGTTAGTCATGTGGCAATGGAAAATGGTGCAATGTTGTCCTAAAAGTAGATGACAAAGTGTGTATTTGAAGGCAGACTGCATGTTTGTTTGTAGGCCACGTGTTGTCGCACACTGCTTTTTTTCTTTGTGTGATCAAACACCAAGCTGTTCTTCTGCCTTAAACTGATGTCCCAAGTGAAAGCACCTGTATTCTCTCAATCGTTCTTTAAATCACTCCACTGTAATATACACATTCATTTTCTTACTGGAGAAAGTACACTCCAGACAGATATATCTTCAAAAGCAATGCAATCTTCTGATCCTTGCTACATTCAAGAAACTTGAATCTGAGCTATTGCAGCCTGTCTCTCCAGGTGCTGAGGTCACGACAGGGCGTGCTAGAAAAGCTAGTTATGTGAACTACCGTAAAATGGCCCCAAAGGCTTCATTCTGGATTTACTTAATTATGACCCTGAAAAAAACAAATAAAATATATTAACCGAGGCTGTACGCCAGGCAAGAATTCCAAACACAATACACCCGAGATCACTACACCGTGAGCCCTGGCACTGAAGCAGAGTTTGATGCACTAATTATTTAGTTAGAAAAGACGATTTCAAGAACTGCAGAGTCTTTCTCAGTTCAGAAGTGCCTATGTGGGAGGCAGGCATTACAACACAGGCAACACAATAAGCATTCTGCACACAAGCAATCTGAAAGCTGAAAACCACATACAAATCATCTGGTACATGGTCCTTGCTGACCTCGGGTCCGTTATCTACCTCCTCTTAGAGATATGACTGGCATAACCATGTCAAATGTAACCCGCATCAGGGGTATCCCAGTTCAGAGAAGAAGACGTAACTATTAAGATCAGGATCTCTACGGATCGGTCTTATCTTTGGATTAATTATTCAACTTCTGCATTATGTTTTGATAGTACGCGGCCCGAGTGAACAACTTCTTACCATCTGAATCGATAGGTAGAGAATCAGTCATTTTTAAAATGTTTGATGGCACATCCTGGTTTGGTTTCCTGCGTAAGGATTTAGATTAGCAATGTACTGCATCACAGAAAACCAACTTGCAACAACAAAAACACTAGTGGAAGCAACACAAATCATGAAATAGCAGATGCATTCCTGCAAACACTAATACATGCGAGTTTTCAAATCTCTGTTTCACTCTCTGTAACTTGTCGATTATTGTGATGCAAAATGTATTTTTAAACAAAGGATATACTGGATCTAGCAGTAAAGGAATATAACCTGATGTGTCTCGAAATTCTCCAACAGCTGGCAACACACAGCTTCTTGTACAGCATAAAAATGGATAATCCCACAACGGATTTTACAGAGTACAGCAAAAGTGATTCCTTAATTAACTTAAACATTAAAATGTAAGCCTTTTCAAAATAAAACCCTGGACCTCTTGAGCAATATTAGAAGACTTCATGGTCTTAATCTGTCGCACCATGAGACAGTCTACTATAGACAGTACTAATTCTATTGTTTAATAAAGTACTTACTCGTCAAACACCTGATGAGTGAACTCAGGATTAAAAGTAGTGTTCTCATCTTCCAGATCCTCAGGGAATCTCACTTTAAAAATACAAAAAAGCAAATGTATTAGGTAGAACACTAAAATTAACAGAAAGAATACAAGTCAAATCCTTGACCGTAACAAATCTACACCAGATATTCTGGAACACACATGATCCTTCCTGCCAAGCAAAGGAATTGAATTAGCAAACTAATGCAGATTAAAAGCTTCATTGTTTTGCTGTCTTTTGTCTAGTGTGCAGTCTCTCATTGGCATGAAGCCTCACAAATAATATTTTGCGGTCCAGACACTATGTACATTTTGATGGTTTCTGTGCTCGACAAACAGAAGATGAGTGATTTTTATTTTATTCAATGTTGAGTATTGTGGCTATCATGATTGCCACAGTGATCTGCCCTAGTGCTTCTAAGGTGTGTTGGATGAATGTAGAGGTTCCTACTATTGTCTTTTGTTACAAAATAATGTGACACATGTCCTGGAGGTATTTTCTGGTGCACGTACACTAACAAACCACTTCATGGCATAGCTGACTATGAAAGGTGTACGCGCAAACTGTTTCACAGAATGTTAGCTGTTTTAAGTGTGCTTGGTAGTTAGTGCTCTTGTGAACCACCTGATGTCTGGAGAACGGCATATGTGAGATATGTGGGGGATGTGAAAATTCTTCTGTCTAATGCGTTGCTTCTTTCTGGAAAGTAGCGATGAGAGCTACAAGATGGCAAGCTAAATGCATATAAGGGCTTGTATGTCAGATGTCTATTGTAAAATGTGCTGTTGAATGCTTAGGTGCAAAAGAAGAATGAAGCAGACAGAATTGAGAGACTGGGTAGTTTAGATGGAATGACGACCATTAAGATATGGTTAACACTGAATGAAACCTATTAAGTGCATTAGCAGAACTTTAAAAAGGGAGAGCTTTCTGTTCAGTTCTAAAATGCAGCACATCACAAATATTTGTGTGAAGGTATAATACAACTGGATATTTTCATAGAAATGCACAACAAATTGTCTTAAATATTTCGGCTAATCGTCTACAAAGTAGAAAATCACTGTACCACTGTTCTTTGAGATGGAGTATGATTATGTTTGCTGTGCCACTGGAGAATACTAGAGTACATTGGTTTCTGGGAACGCGGGTGCTTCTGAAAGAGCATAAGGGATAGTGAACGGGAACTGTGGAGCATCAAAATTAGGTTTACCCAGGATATTCCAATCAGAGAAGGTTTGGGGAAGGTCTTGTTTTCCACTAGAGTTAATATACAGGAGTAGTGAATTTGTAGCTTTCTGTATAAATCTAGAATCAGAGGTGAGGGATGCATGGTTTGAGAGAAGTCGTCCCATAACAGAAATACAAACAAACTGAAGCTGCTCCGTTCCTAACACAATAGTAGCGAGGACCCAACAGATGCAGTTTACCATTAAGTAAGAGGGTAATTTATGTTCTAGGTATTAACATTACAAATATCGAACCTCACAAATACAATGTCCACTCAAGTGTTCTCGTGAAGAGCGCAGATTTAATCATTTCCTAAGCAAGAACCATCAGAGGTCCACCCAAAGATGAATTACAAAGAAAGTATGAGTTGCTCAGTTTCTATGACAGAATATTAGCTAGGGTCACTGAGATTGATAAGGAACAGAAAGAGCTTCTCAAGTACCTATTTTTGAACCCTTGTTATGTATTCAGATGGCTAGAGCAGTCTCAGCAACTTAGGTGCTTGAACGCATATGTTTCAAATGTGTTATTGCTTTTGACCAGAGTTCCCATGAGCTCCCAAGAGCAGAAAACTTCCTCTCCTGTTTAAAGCAGTATTCCAGGGCATAGTGGCGGCTGATGACATTTGAAAGTGGTGGGACATATACACCTGTCACTAATTGCACAGAGCCATCCTGAGCTCCTCTAAGGTGGATGAGGCGGAGGTTCCCAGAGCCCAGAGGTTCTGAAGGAACACTAATTAAATATTCCAGTATGTTTGTAGTGTGCTAGGGTAACGTACCTTCTCCCGGTGTGCTGAGACGCATGACCCCAAAGAGTTTATTTAACATAAAATCCTTTAAAGGAGATGTGCATATTACAGCCAGTTCAAAATTGGTTACATAAGGTCATATAGATTATCGTTTTACACATGTTCTAGCATCGTTCTTCACTCTATTTTTCTATCCAACCTCTTCCAAACCTTTGTTTATCACCGAAAATCTACATGAAAGGAGCAGGATGTAATTTCAAAATCCTTTCCAGCCTAAACAGTGTTACGGAGTGCAATACAAATACTGCAATACAGTACAATATTGCATGCTATACACAAAGGGGCTAGAAATATCCCACTGGTTAACACAGCATGGGTCTGCTCAGTAACAGAGGCAAGTATGCAGATAGAATATACTTATTTGCATGCTGAGAGCTGAGCCACAATGATTAATAAACCATTATGAATGTACATGATGAAATGCAAATTACACAGTAGCCCTTAGAGGGATCAATACTTCACTCTTGCTTAAACTAAAGTGTGATTTTCTAAGTGTACCTCATTGTCAGAGACACCTCAACTCTGCTGAGCTTAGGACCCGCTCACCAGCATTGTTCCTCACCTTTAAGTTCCGTTTTGGCACAGAATGTTTCAGTCAGGCATTTGTGTTCACCTATGCAGCTGCCAGTGCCAGTGTATGTCACCATAGTCTGGGATATTGATGTAATCTTCTACAATGATGGATGCAGGGGGGAAAGGTCTCAAAGTCCAACAACCCATTGATGCTGAAAAGATCAGCACACATCTCCATACTGGTGCCATTGATGCCAATCTGGGAGTGGTGACAATACTATTTATTCCTCAAGAGAATCTTGAAAATATAACAAAAGGCACAGACACGTCCTACAAAAGAGTGGAGTCCTTTCTAGACTTTAATTGAGATGGGAACCAAGGTTCCAAATGAGTTCTTGGAGGTTTAGCAGTAAGTTTCACCTTGGCTTTAAAGCTGTATACCCATTCCTCCGTCAATGTTTTTGCATGAAGCACAGTTTGCTGCCATAGGAGCATTCATAAGGCAGAAACTCAGGCTTTACTTGATATTCCACCCCATCACTAACGGCATCACTTTTGGCACTTGGTAACATAGTGAAGTGAGAAAGAGAAAAAAAAAAAAGATTAAAAGAAAAAATGCCTTGGCTCAAGAAAAATATACAATTTCAAAGGAAGGGCCCTCCATAAAGTTAGTGAGTGAAGTGTGAAACTGCTTCCAAAGAGTAAACACAAGCTTTTGTCAGATCCTAGGGTTTAGAGAACCTTACTCAACCAAGCAGAAAACATTAACTACTGTGTTATGCCTACTAGAAACAATCTGGGAACAAAGTCTGACTTATTGCCCTAAAGTTCAGTTCTTTGCTTACTACTAGCTGCCTACAGACTTCCTTCATTTTTAATTCTTTTGAAGTGGGGTTTGAGAAAAGGTTTGAACAACAGGGTTTTTAAATTACTCCTAACAAAAGAGAAGAAGGAAAATAAGGTCCTTTGATTATTAAAAAGAGAGTCCCATATTAAAAAGCAATCGGAGATTCCATAAAACAGACATTCAGGGTTCCACATTATTAAAAAAGATCAACATATAGCACATATTAAAAGTCCAAACAAGAAGTATGTGTACAGAAGACATTTCAGTCCAACAAGCACGCACCTACCCCTTTGGGGACTAGATCAGGGAATTATAGAACGTAAGGCTGTTGGAGGCTTTCCAGTTAACTTAAAAAGTACGAGTTCATTAGCCTCATGCTTCAGAGGGAAGTTAGGAGAGAATGAGGAAGGTGCTCTCCCTTGTCAAAGTTAATTAAACATCCACCTTTTACATCTTATGTGAACTGACGTACAAGTTACTTACCTTCAGTAACGATATATCTGGTAGAGACATATTGTAGTTGCAAATTCCTTCCCTTAGAATTTCCCCCAAGCATCGCACAGGATCCGGATATTTCTTCTTCAAGCAATACCTTTGCGCATCAGTGGGTGGCGTCGGTCGACTTCGCGGGCGTTGTAGTCGCTGTGATTGCATCGGGAGTAGTACATAGATGGCGCCTCAGCACAGTGATGTCAGTTTCTTTTCACGACTTTCCACGCCAACGCGCAGAGCTGCAAAGAACACTGAAATTGGTGCGCCAGAGCTAAAGCAAAAATGAGGAAGCCCTGTCCCTGGAAATCAGTTAGCAAGCGGGGAGGATGGGTGGGCCGGTAAGAAATCTGCAACTATAATATGTCTCTACCAGGTATATGAAGGTAAGTAACTTGTACATCTGATAGAGACTTCTAGTTGCAGATTCCGTACCTTAGAATAGATACCCAAGCAATGCCATCCTCGGAGGTGGGCTGTGAACCAAGATCATACTAGAAAGTCCTGCAGGACTGAAAGACCAGAATAGCCATCCCTACGGACGTGACTGTCCAGGCAGTAACGTGTACAGAGATGCCCACGTTGCTGCCTGGCAGATATCCAGGACAGAAACTCCGCGTGCTAACACTGTGGAAGCAGGTGGATTGAAAGCACAAGCCCTGAGGGGGTTGCTTCTTTGCCAAAGCGTAGCACATCTTGATGCAAAGAACCACCCATCGCGAGATGGTACGTTTTTGCACCGCCTTACCTATCTTCGCACCTACATATCCAACAAAGAGTTGATTGTCCACCTGGAAATCTTTGGTACGACTGAGATCGAACGGCAAAGCTCTTTTTGGATCCAGGCGGTGGAGTCTCTACTCCTCATGAGAAGGATGTGGAGGTGCATAAAAAGTAGGCAAAGTGATGCACTGGCCTACATGAAAAGGTGTAACGACTGTGTGAAGGAAGGAAGCCTTAGTGCGTAACACCACTTTGTCAGGGTGTACAGACAAAAATGGGGGCTTAAAACATAGAGCCTGAAGCTCACTCACTCTGCGAGCAGTGATGGCAACAAGAAAAACAGCTTTGAAAGTAAGGAGCCGTAAGGGACATTGGCTCCAAGGGAGTACACATTAAATAAGTAAGGACAAGACTGAGGTCCCACTGAGGAATGATAAACGAAGTGGGAGGAAACAAATGGGCGAGGCCCTTAAGGAATCTACTAACAATAGAAGACTTAAATAGTGAAGGCTGATCAGGCAACCTAAGAAAGGCGGAGATAACAGTTAAATAGCCCTTAAGAGTGCACTAAGTAGAGCCCCGCTGGCCCAAAGAAAGAATGAACAAAAGAACTTCGGGTGGAAGGTCAAAAGCCGTCAACTGCTGCCGCTTAATCTCCACACATGAAGGTGGAGATTGGGCAGGTTCAGGTGGAGAACCGATCCCTGCTGCTGCGAAAGAAGATCCTCGCAAAGCAGCAGTCTGAGAGGAGGACCAGTGGCCATGCTCAATAGCTCCAGATACCATACTCTCCGTGCCCAGTTCAGAGCCAAGATTACTTGGACCAGGTCATTCTTGATCTTCTAGAGAACTCTGGGCAGAAGTGGTATAGGTGGAAAGGGGTAAAGGGGTCCGGAGTTCCACTCAAGACGAAAAGCATTTCCGAGCAAGCGCTGCCTTGGAAAAACCAACACGCAAAACTGCGGACACTGCATGTTTTCTGCGGAGGCGAACAGATCTAACCAAGGCTCTCCCCACTGCTGAAAGAGACCTTGTGCCACCTCTGGATTGAGACGCCATTCGTGATTGGCTATGCATTGATGGCTGAGTTTGTGTGCTCTTGTGTTCAGACAGCCCGCCAGATGTTGAATCATCACGGTGGTGTCCTCATGTGCCAGTCATGTCCAGAGGCGTAGCACCTGCTGACAAAGGGTCCAAGACCCTACTCCGCCCTGTTTGCTGCAGGCGGTATTGTTGTCCGTGAACACTTGCACTACTTTCCCATTGAGAGAGGGAAGAAATGCTTTCAACCCAAGCCTGATCACCTGGAGCTCCAGAAGATTGATATGGAGTTCAGACTACGTCGGAGACCAGAGGCCTCTGATCTCCGCCTCCCCCATGTGGCCGCCTCATCCCAGAAGTGATGAGTCTGTCACTATGGATAGATCTGGTTGGGGAAGGGAGAGGGATCTGCCGCTGACCCAATGCCGATTCGAAAGCCACCACAGCAGGTCTTTCGCAGTCCCCTCCAAGACCTGGACCATGTTGGAGAGATTTCCCTGATGCTGCACCCACTGGAACTTCAAGTCCCATTGCAGAGCCCGCATATGCCATCTGGCATGTGTCACTAGCAGGATGCAGGAGGCCATGAGGCCCAGCAGCCTCAGTCAGTCTCACCAAAACCCAAGATAGAGGCTAAAAGATCGGAATCGGAGCCTGAATATCCTGGACTCGCTTTTCGGGAGGATAAGCCCAAAACTGCACTGAGTCCAGAACAGCTCCGATGAAAGAAAGCATCTGAGAGGGAGTCAATTGTGACTTCAGCACGTTTATAGTGAACCCCATCGTGTGCAGGAGGTTCACCGTAGTCTGAAGGTGGGAGACAACTTTCTGGGGCGAGTCCGCCTTCAACAGCCAGTCGTCGAGGTAGGGGGGTTTGAAAACCCACAACCTGCACAGATGAGCTGCAGCCACTGCCATCACTTTCGTGAACACCCGAGGGGCGCTGGTAAGGCCGAAGAGGAGCACAGTAAATTGACAGTGCTCGTGACCTACCACGAATCGTAGGTAACGTCTGTGGGCAGGCAGGTTGGGAATATGGAAATAAGCGTCCTGCAAGTCCAACGGTAACATCCAGTCTTCTGGGCCCAAAGCAGATAGGACCTGAGTCAGGGTGAGCATTTTGAATGTCTCCTTCTTGAGGAAGAGATTGAGGGTCTGCAGGTCTAAGATAGAACATATGCCCTTTTCCGTTTTGGGCACCACAAAGTAGCGGGAGTAACAACCACAACCCTCTCTATGGCTCCCTTGGCCAAGAGAGCCGTGACTTCGAGAAGTGCCAAATGATCCTCTGTTATACGGCTGAATGATGGAGGCATGGCTGGTGGGGACATTCAAAGGGGAGGGAGTATCCCCTTCGAACGATCTGCAAAACCCACCTGTCCGTAGAGATGGATTCCCAGTAGGGCAGGTGATGGCGAATCCTGCCCCTAACTGGACCAGAGTGAGGGTCGGACAAGGAGGGTTTGGAGGCTGCAGCAGGGGTGGACTGGGCAGACCTCTGGTTCCCTGTCCCACAACCACATGGGATTTTGCGTCCCCAGCCACGCAGAGGCTGAACAGCATGAGCAGCATTGTGGCTAGGAAAGGGACGCTACAGGGAGCCCCTTCTGTGGCCACAAAAGGGGAGAAAGGCAGACTGTTGGGGACGAGGGGCAGAGAAAAGGCTGAGGGACCGAGCCGTAGCCCAGGAGTCCTTGAACCTCTCCAGCGCTAAGTCCGCGTTGTCTCCAAAGAGATGGGAGCCATCAAAGGGCATGTCTATAAGAGTCTGTTGGACATCCCCTCAGAAACCAGATATGCGTAACCAGGTGTGGAGCCTCAAGGCCACTGTCGTCGCAACCGATCTACCCAGAGAGTCGGTCGTGTTCAGCCCACATTGGACATTGGTGAGAACTTGGAAGACGATAGCACGGGTCTCCTTCGGTATCTGCGGCAGAGCTTGCATGACCATATCCCAATGAGAGTGAGTATAACGGGCCAAAAGGCATGTGGTGTTCACTGGCTACGGCGCAAGACTGGAGGAAGAAAACAACTTCTTCCCAAATTGTTCCAGCCTTTTTTATTCCCGAACCGGAGTTGCGAAAGGGAATGCGCCCAAGAATAAAGGATACCTGAATAACAAGACTTTCAGGGGAGGGGTGCTGGGACAGGAATTTAGGGTTGTTCGGGGGCGGGCCAATGACGGTGTTCGATTGTTCTGTTCACAGCAGCCCCTATTTTGGGTCTGGACCAGGTACCTAAAAGGACACTGGTGAGGGCTTTATTGAATGGAAGAAAATGCTCCGATGTGGAAGCCCCTGGTTGAAGCACCTCCTTCAGGAGATTAGACCTGACCTGAACAGTAGGCAGCTGAAGGCGAAGTACCTCAGCCACCCTACTAACAACCATGGAATAGGTAGCTCCCTCCGCCATAGCTACGGTAGGAGGAGATAGTATGACCGCGCCTGGAGAGGAATCCAGACCACTGGCCTCGCCAAACTCCTGTGCCCAGTCCAAGTTAGGGTCATCCTGGTATTCATAAGGGCCTAGGGACTCCTCCAATCCTTCCTCGAATTCGAACCCATAGGAATAAGGGTCAGAATCCAACCTGGGATTGAATAGGCCCCATCGAAAGAGGCAGCGGCTGGAGCCGGTCCGAGTCATCGGGGATTGGGTGGACGTCGATGGTGGGCACCACCGACGTCAGGAGCACTGACAATCGAAGCAGAGCCAGGGATGGTCTCGATGGTACGACTGGCGTTGGTGCGGATCTGAGAGTGGATCCGGAGGGAACTTCGGTGGCCGGAGCGCCTTTGCATGGAACCCAAAGGCTCCCCAACCGAACCCGTTGGTCCTGAAGGTGCTGTAGCTGGGTCAGACTGCCCAAAAATGAGGCGCATGGCCTCATAAAAATCCTTCATTTGGGCAGGGGTCACCCCGGCTCCCGAAAACTCAGGAAGGCGTGGAGCGGACCCAAAAGCACGCTCCTAAAACAGAGGCCTTGAGTGTCGCCCCTCCTCCTATGTCGCATCATCCGAGCAACGGGGTGAAGTCGAAGGATGTTGGGATTTCTTCGGCTTCTTCTTCTTACACTGACCCAAAGACTTCGAAGAAGACGAGTGGTGGTGGCTCTGTGACCAGTCTCGAGACCTTCCCCTCGAGCAAGACTGGGACCTATGCGGAGTCGACAGCCGGCCCGCCATAAGCTTGAAGAACCGTTCCCTCAAGGCCTTCGGGTGCATGGCCTGGCACTCTGAGCACCACTACGGTTCATGTTCGCACTCCAGGCACCACAAACAGACCTGATGCGGTTCAAGTTTTCACACGGTTTGAAGCCTGTCTATGGGGACACCCCTCAAAGCACCAAAAACTTCACAAAAACTCATCAAAAGTCGGTCAAAAAGTGACCAAGGGTAGCTCTCTCCGGATCACCGCGTGGCAAGAGAAGAACTGACGTCACTGCACTGAGGCAATGCCTATGTACTACCCCCGATGTCATCACGGCGACTACGACACCAACGGAGTCAACCAACGCGACCTACTGACACGCAAAGGTATTGCTCAAAGAAAAAATCTCCAGATCCAGTCTGACGCCTGGGGGAAAACATTCTAAGGTAAGGAATCTGCAACTAGAAGTCTCCATCAGATGGGAGATTTGCAGAATGGTCTCTTGCTGAAGTTGGAAGGGCAAAAGCTGGCAAGATTGATGTCCTACCTAGATTACTAAACCCTTCTGAAACTCTACTTTCAATGAAGGAAGAACTTTCATATGGAGAGTACCCCAAAATCCAGAGAATTTGCAGAGGAGTGCAGAGAATTGTAATACTACTGAAGAGAAATAGAAGGATTTTGTCTGCTGGATATGATCATTTACTACCATGTAACTCATGGCAGAATTGTAAGTGATGTTAATAAGGGAATATCGGGAGAAGCAGTGATGTTGAAGCTCAGATATTGGTAACAAATCAATATTAGAATGATTCTGGATATCAAATGATTTTAGGCTGATATCCAATAATAGGAATTGCATAGGAAAATGTCAATCATACGGGGAAAAGCTGAAATATCAAGAAATCTAGCACCTTTCACATGTCGATTTTACCCTTCGCAAAGAAATCACTAATTCTACTGCTCTTACGACATTATTAGTACGTGGAGGCAGAGTGAATGCTTGAAAAATAGGAAACTTGGCTGGCACTGTAAAATGGACAAAGTAACCACATTTATAAGATTTATATGCTAGGAGATGAGACACTGACATATGGAAAGACCAAATCAAAGTAAGCACAACTATTAAAAGTCTAGGCAGTACCAAACATAGTTTTAACTGGTATCCATAATGCTTAAGATCTTTTTAACAACAGTGGACATACCATTGTTGAACTACTAATGAAAAAAATTACAATGACTCCAAGATCTTATTAGCAAGAATGGGATCCTATTTGGAGAAGAACAGCAGCCTCCCCAGTTTCCAACGAAATGATATGATCTGCAAGATTATATCAAGATGTTATCAGAAACCTGCCTGGAGTAAGACAAAATTATTTAGAGGGTGTGGAGGAGAGTATATTGCATTATATGGGAAACATGTTCGGTTTTGCCTCTTACAGGTGATCCAGGAAAGCAATAGATATTTTGAGAAGTAGGGTGGCCTCGAAAAATCATAAAAATGTTACTAGACCTGCAGATCTAGAAACTGAATCTACTCAACCTAAATATAATGCGCTTGACCCAGAAACTGATTTCAAATTATGTGATCCTGGACAAATATGTGAATCCACTTTTGCTGCCATTTTCCTCTTTATCACATATGAGAGCACCTTCAAACCAGCAAGTTGAGCATGTTTTCTGTACAAAAAACACGTGTCTGATTTAACAGACTAAACGTTTGCTTCATACATAATACAAATAGTGCCACATGGATACACTTGACCGCTGACTTGCACCTTAGTTCCTTAACAGCACTGCCATCAAGGCGGGGGCAGGAATATTTTGCTAATCATGTTTAAAAACACACTTTTAATAAATACATACCTAAAGCATGAAGTGGCCACAAACTCTTTTCCTATCAGCAGATTTTCCATTGAAAGGGCCACAACATTTCCCACTGACATGGGGTTTTACTGATAAAACTATGTAGTGTATAAACAATGTTTACAAATCGAGTTTATCCTAATATTTGTCATTTGCACGTCGCCAAGTAAAATGTTCTGGTTTGTTTTGCTCCTATTTAAATCTTTGCTTGCATCACACTTCTGAATTACAAAAAATTGTGCTTTCAGAATTTCCAATATATTTTTAAATATTTGTACTTTTCATTTACAAGCTGTTTAAATGTGTTAGAAAACAATACTTGCCATCTTACAGCCTTTTTTTTCTCCATAATGTCAGATAGATACTCGACAAAAAACCTCCTACTGTAAAAAGTAAAGACCATTTTCCAGTATAAGATAAGTAGCAGTTAGTAAAAATGACATTTGACCTGGGTCCTTGAACGGACCGCAAATGGGTCAAGATAAAAACAAGATTAAAGGCGTCTTTATTGCTCGTTCATTTTCCAGTTTAAGTTCACTCGCCAGAATGGACGAGTAGGTCCTATATATAGCTCAACCTGATAAAATCTGACTCGCCATAGCGAGTGGGCAAGTAGATTTTTCTAGGCCTGCTAGACACCCTTCTGAATTCCGCCAGGGGTTATATGTGTCGATCTTCAAAGATTCTTCCAAAGACATACTGAAATTGAGTACGAAAAAATGCCCCTTTGGGACGTTTTCATTGTAACTTTTAGTTGTGATGGTAGATTTTCAAAATCAATGTACCATTACATTTGCTAGTCCCTTCTGGTTGCGTGGATACAGAGGGTTTGTAGGTTTTCCAACAAGCTGAGATACCCAGCTACAACAGAGCTGCACTGTATAATTGCTTTTCACTGTGTACAGAGTATAAAGCAATTGATATTTTGAAATATGTAGAGTGAAAAATGGGTATCAAGTAAACCTATGTACTTCTGAAATGGGCATAAAATATGAAGTTAAGAAGTAGTGGTTATTTGCATATCTTAGATGGTATTTTCAAACTGTCTTCTTTCTAACACACTGGCTTACATTTGCAAGGCACAAATGCAGTGAAATCCAATTGGTAATAATATAATGTTCTATGTTCCCACGTCTTCCAATATAAATGGTACCACACTTGTGTGGGTAGGCCTAGTGTCTGCAACAGGAAACAGGTCAAAATACAAATTGGTAGGTGTGGAGTTTGGGCCCAAGTTCAGGCAGCACCTAGGGGAACCTAGCAAACCTGTAAATTTTTACAAACTAGACACCTATGGGAATCCAGGGCTGGGTGACATGTGTGGCTCTCACCAGCTTTTCTTATCCAAAATCCCTTGTAAACCTCCTAATTTGACTTAAAACACATTTTCATCAACTTTCTGTGATGAAAACTTATGGGATCTGTGGGAAGCCATAGATTTTCTATCACCCAGCATTGCCCAAGTCTCCAGAAAATAGTTGTACCTCACTTGCGTGATTTGGCCCAGTGCCCACAACAGGAATGGGCCCAAAACGCAACAGAGATCAATGGCAATGTTGGTGGCTGTGGATTTGTCCATAGCTCAGCTGGCACCTAGGGAAACGTATTAAACCTCTACATTGTTTAAAACTAGATACCTCAGGGAGTTCAGAGAGGGGTGACTTGCATAGCTAGCACCAGTCTTTCTTACGAAGAAGCCTTTGCTAATCTCAAACTTTTAACAATACATTTCCCTCACATTTCTGAGCAGGAAAGATTCGGAATTTGTGTGTGGAGGAGGATCTACAAATTTTGTACCCCTCAGAGTTCCCACATCTTTCGATAATATTGTACCCCAACTTGTGTGGATGAGCCAAGAGATCACCACACAAAAGGCTGCAAAGCACCACATGGAGAGATCAGTGATCGGAGTAGCAGTTGTATTTGGGACGTGCTGATCTGCCAACTATGGAAACCTACCCACCATAGACATTTATAGGACAAGCATTTGCAAGGCCAAAAGGTCTCGTCTTTGGGATTTATTCATTTTGCCAACTAATTTAGCCATTCTGTGCAACATTACTAATGGTGTGCAGCATGGCTAAAGGTAATAAACTTAAAAAAGAATAAGGCATTGACACAGTCATGTCATTTTGTAGGCACTGTGATGTCACACACCATGTCACTTGCATACCTCCAAGCTTGATTGGTCCTCCGCTTTTTTTTTAAAGGACTCATGCCCTGGCTACCACAAAGACTCTAAAGCAAATGGCAGAGGTTGCACTGAGCAAAAGTTGTTTCACTGAAGTAACAACACAGCTGCACTAGAGATGTATTATAAAAAGCAATTGTGTCGATGTGCACCACCAGAAGTGGTAGGCCATGCCTCCTTTGCTTCTTGTTGCAAAATGTCTAGTTATCCACACGTGCCTCCGTGCAAACAAGTATGAATATTAGTTTTCAAGAAAAGGGTTAAGAGAAGTGAAGTGAATGAAACCCCATAAGCTTTTGGAACTGTTGGTAAAAAGCTTTCTGGGCCTGTGTCCCTCACCAAGTTCTATCTTTAACAGACTATGTGCTTTTTGTGCTTTTTATTATAAGGTTTAATTCAGAAAATTGCAAAAACCGGTTTAAGGAAAAAGGATATTTCAAAGCTTAAAAGAATAAGTAAAATAAAATACATGTCAATACATCAGACACCACAAGATCACACTGAATGGTTCTACTGGATGTATTACTTGTGCCTGACATGGGACAACTTCAGCTCTGTGCACTGACAAAGGACTGCCATGAACTGCTGAGTGCCTGTCCCTCCACACCACATATTTGGTTTGATATTATATGGATTTTTGTATTACCTCTGAAGGAAGTGCACGGTGCAAACTGCATAGCGTTTCTGTGCAGACACAATCTGCTCGATGAGAGGTCCAGGGCAGTGCAGATAAAATGTGAAACGCTGGCTCCTGGCACCACAGAAATGTTTGTCCACTGCCCGGAAATAGGAGTCTGAGAGGCGTTCTACCAGTATTTGTTTCTGCACAACCATAAAAAAAGAATACAAAAAAATAAAATAAAACCCACACCTAAAAAGTCACACCACATTGCACTTCAAAGCGCTATGTGCACTCCAGCCTCGTGGATGTTGTTTGCATTACCGGTGGCACATTCTGTTGCCTGAGCATCCAGGCAGTTAGTTCTATGCCAACTTAATCTGTGTAGAAGTGCACACAAAGGCATTTCTGGCAGCAGCAGGGTAGCTATGACACACAGGATGCCACAAAAAAAAAAAACCAGTAACTTTTAGTTGCGCTGGGCTCCCGAGCTCTGTGGCTGTTGTAAAGCAGACTCAGCCTCGTATCCAAGAGGCTGCAGTGACTAAGATAATGATTCAAGGGACTTGATGGCTGGGGAGGGGAGGAGATTGGAGAAGAGGGGGGGAGGGGAGGAGATTGGAGAAGAGGGAGGGAGGAGGGCGAGGCAGGGGGATGGAGGTGCCGGGAGTGTGACTAGGTGGGAGGATTTGTGGTCTGCAAGCTACGTGTTCCGATAATGTAGCAGAGACTCGCTTGTAGTTGGTGATTTCAAGCTGTACACACACACACACACACACACACACACCAGATATTTTATTTTCTTCTCGTCTCCTTTGCAAACTGTGACAGAGATTGTGAAGCAAAGAGACAGAAGAGAGGTAAATGGGAACGAAGGAACACTAATACTGGGTGGCCTGAGGAAAAAAAGACCTGTCTGTATATGCATTCCGGAGAAAGCCTGGAGCACGTAATTAGCTTGTAGTGCCCACAAAAACAGCGTCTGACATTTGATCGCTCAGTCGTTGAAAAGCACCCAGATAGGTTCGAACCCGCTTGTGACACTGCTGGTGGCCCGTATCACAAGTGGAGTATGCTTAAAAAAAAAATATAGTGCAACATAAAACCACATTAAATATGTGTGACAATATATGCAAATAATGGGCATGCGGGTGATGCTGCAGGGCTTAAATATAGCAATCACATAAATTAAGTGGATAGATGAGCTTGTTTTCTACCTAACTATGGGGAAAGTAGAAAGAAATGTAGTTAACTTAGATGGTACTGCATACAAAATTGCATTTAAGACCCCTTTGTGCGCTGCTGTCTGTGTTTTCGCCCTTATGCCTTTACAGGATGCTGGAATCCCAAAACATGGCTCGCTGTTTGAAGAACGATGACGTAACCATGAAAATGAAATATAGAAGCATTCTCTGCAACTCCTTTCTCTTAGTTCCTAAGGGTCCTCTAAGCTGCACCTCCTAATTTTAGTGATCAGGGCAACTAGTTGCCAAGGGTAAAGACGAGCAAGAAACAAAGAACGGGCTGGCTCTAGGAATTTATAAAATGAAGAGTAATCACATGCCGACTTTACGACAGAAAGGATGAGGAACACACAAAAAATGCCAACTGCAAAGATGAGCAGGAAAGAAAGAAAAAAATAGTCCACCAAAACAAATACAAACACAGAAGCGTAAAGATACCATTAATTGGGCACTGCTCTGTGGAAGGAAAAAAAACAACAAAAAAGATAAAAAGCAAATATTTTTGAACAACAATCAATGTGACGAGAGTGGATGCAACAGGTCTCGAAGAGACAGCACATGCACTGCCTAGGCTCAACTTAAAAAGTAGTCATCCAGGGGATTCCACAGTGGTGTGCCTTGCATAATTCCCACAAGTTTTTCTTACCCAAAATGCCCTGCAGACCTCAAACTTTGGCAAAAATCATGCTTTTTAATTACATTTCTGTGTGGAAAACTTCTGGAATCAGGAGGACTCCACAAAATTCCTAGCAGCCAGCGTTCTCCCACTTGCCCTCATAAAAACGCTGACCCACTTGTGTACTTGGGACTTCATGACCTCTGGAAGACTAGGCCCAACTCGTGAAGCCAATCTGCCCAAGGTCTGTTGCCACTGAGCCAAAGAAACAGGATTCTCATGCTTGGAGCTTCTCCGCAGCAGCAAATCTGAGTCAACACCACCTTGGCTAGAAGGTTTCCCGCCTCCTGGAGCCCTTGACCGACAGAGGTTGCGGCTTTGTCCCGCTGGAGAATTCCAAGCCCGAAAAAGAGGCTAAGTTTCAATGTAAATTCCTTGACCATGCAAAGCTGTGAAATTAATCCGACTGGCGAGAGGACTTCTCTGGGTGTGGAATTCAGAGCTTTTGCCATCTGAACTAACAGATTCACTGGGACCTCACCCAACTGCTATCAGACATTGTGGAGCCTTCTGCAACACAGACTGCTGCCTTGCAAAGATTGCTACTTTGATTTTCAAGATTAATTCCCAGGGTAAAACCTCTGACCAGATTGAACCTGATTTATCCGACCCACGTTTCATTATGGCAGGCATGAAATTGAGCCTAGGTCCCGGTCTTGGGCAACAAGATGGGCCGCATTGGCACCTGGACCTTTTGGTGCCATTTTTAGTTTAAAAATAATTCCTAATAAACACTCCCATTCTGATCACTGAAAGGCCAGCAGATCACCCTTGCACTTTGCACAGCACAGCAAGAGGTCCTCACCCTCTTGGGAACTATCTGAACCTCGTAGTCTAAAAACTGACTCTACAAAATCTGCAACTTATTGGGCATAATAAGTTGACAATGACTTTGGAGCAGAAGGACAAGGAATTCTGAAAATGGTGGCCTTTAATATTGCTTTTTTTCCACAGCATTCCACAAACTAACCTGCCCTAATTACCTGAAGCTGCTTTATAAAACAGGCTTAAATAATTCAGATAGGTGAAATTAACATCAAGGGCCATGACATCAAGAAAGGTCTTCATCATCTAGTCACCATAGAAAGACAACCTCATCATTGCTCCACCAAGTTGTTCAGATCGACAGACCTCAATCTGGCAGTGATTCAATGCTTTAAGCTGGCAAGTCAGGGAGGAACGTCTTTCTTTGTTTTTCATGCCTACCTTATGGAATAAACTTCTGATCCACTTACAGAACATGTCATATCATTTTAGTTTCAGGAAGCAGCGCAAGACCTGGCAGTTTTAGTTTCAGCTGTAAATTCTGCTCTCTTCTGCTTATTAAGCAGATGTGCATGAAAGTCCTCCCTGGGGCAGCCATGTGTGATATAAAATAAATTGGAGTAACGTAACATACTGAGTCACACCCTATACTTCTTCATAATCGTTCTTAGCTGAAGAAATTGTAAGCCATAGGCATGCAACATATCCCAGATTCAGACTATTCTTGGGGCTTATTCATCCACTACAGGAGTCACACCTCTGGTAGTACTGATTTCAATTACACCTTTGCCATAATCATTTTAGGGTTTGCAATGTGTGCCATCTTCTGCTACACTCTCACCACTGTGAACTACTTCAGTCCCTTAGCCTCCACCACCAACTGTTGTAGCTGCTTTACAATTAGATACCTGTCATACCTCTACCATGGCTTACACATACCCCAAGGTGCCCGTTACAACAAATAAATCTGGTACACTAAGGAGAGGACACTCCTCTAGGGAATCTCATTACTGCATCTCTCATTGTTGCTGATCAAGGTACTCAAGAAGACTGAGTATTCTGCCTGCTCATACACCCAGAACTACTACTACCCCAACTTTCACCACATACAGAAATGCCAACTGATTGCATCAACACCTTCCATGAGGTACTTGCAAGGGGTGCAGCAAACCTCAATTCCTATACAAAATCCACCATCAATGAATTTGTTAAAACTGAAATGCCTAACCAACAAAGTTGAGGACCCATGCTAACTTTGGCCATAGGGCACACTTCATCCAGCTATACAACTTTTATTTTATCTACTATGTTTGAAGCCATTCCTTCTCTTCAGAAAGTAGTATAAACCACATAAGCAGGACCACCTCTTTCTTAGGGCAGACCTGCAAGCGGAATTGATCACTGTGTCACAGTCAAGTGATCTCAAGCTACTTTGCTCATCTCCACAAACCCATCTGATAAGGAAATTAAGAAACTAGACTCAGCAGGGAGAAAAATCTGCAGAAAATCAGCAGTGTCTATGAAGGCTGCAATTGTCGTTGCCCTTCTGGGGAGATGTGACCACACTGTTTGGGATTCCCTGCAACGATTTGCAGAACACCAGCCCAGAGACAGATAGGCCTACTTCCAAAAGATTCTGAATTAAAATATGGTCTCAAATCAGATCATTAGTGTGGCAGAACACTCTGCAAGTTCCACCACTTGTGGTTATTGTTATGGTCTTACTATAAGGAGGTCTTCCTGCCTTTGGATGAAGGGATTAAGACAAGAATCCCAATAACATATCTTCAATCTCAAAGAAGTGAGACCCATTCCGGAATTGAAGACAGGAATCCAGAGGATAAGGAGAGAAAATTTCAGGATGCATGCCCCTCACCAGATTTTCCCTCAACATATCAAGGAGACTGAATTTGCGCCATATATTTTCAAGACACAAATTTTCACATTCTAATAATTCAAAAACAACAGAATTTACTGAGGTTCTTTTTAGGAAACAATTACTAGTACAACATTCTGTAATTTTGCTTCAAAACAGACGCCTGAATATTCTTAATATACATGACTGATGGCCACACATCCAAGAAGAAAAGAGCACATCTGTTCATCTGTATCTCAATGACTTGCTCATAAAAACCACAATTCACAAAATAAGCCTAACATCATAATCAGCTGAAAGTCAACATTTTTCAATGATTGGGCCTCACGTCAGTCAAGCCAAGTTCACAACCATCACAATTCAATTCTACTACTACCTAGTGGCAGTATTAGACACTCAAAAAGCAAAGCTTAATCTTTTAAAGACTTTCGGCTATACATCCAAAGTATCACACTACTCTAAGAACTGTTCACTCATCAGTAGGCCTAATCTCATAATCTTTACAAGGATCTGACTCATCCTGCTTTTTCCCAGTTCCTCACACTTGTCTTCACATGAGATCTCAACAGCAAAGCCAGAAAGGCCAAAGGTTCAATTTTCTACGCAAATTGGTAAGACAAACTCTTTTCCAATGGATACTCAAGTCGTTCTCCTGGTGGTGTCAAACAGGAATTGCTGAAGGCTCTCGCTTTTTTACTTGTTTTTTTCTACATAGCGAATTGTTAAGGATGCCTCCCTGATTTGATGGGGAGTGAAAGCAAACACCTTTAGGATCAAGTAAGATAGTCTTCAGAAGGAGTGTCCATTTCACATAAATCAACCACAACTCAGCAGTCAATCAGGCTTTCAAGTTCTTTTTTTTCAAGAGTTCATACCCAACTCCCTTCTAATTCAGGTGAGCTACGCAACAACAATGTATTTCCTATGGAACAAGGAGGGATGAGCAGCAGAGTCCAGTTCTCTGAAGTGTAAAGAACCAGGAAATGGCTCATATTAGCAAATGTGTCCTAAAATTCAAAGCGTTAGTCAGAAACTTCTGCTCGTGGGATATACACAAACAACAAAAATGACTAAACTTCACCTCTAGATATCTATTATCCGCCACATTTATAGGGTAATCCCTTTCTGATGGATTCACTATAGAAGTTATGTATGGTTTTCCAACAACTCTCCTGATGCTGTCACTCATGAAATGCACATATGCCAATGGCAGAATGAAACTCATAGCTGGAGTGGCCTTAGCAGTAGGGGTGGCACCAACCAGTTATACGTATTGGAACATCCACACAAATGGCTGCTGAGCAGCCAGCTCTCCTGCTTAAATTCAGGTGCCAGATCCTGTACCCCCAATCCTCTATCAATGAATTTAAGGCTTGCCTCCTGAACTCACCTAATATGGCCATTTAAATCTCCAAGAACTGTGTGATAATGCAGAGGAAGCCAAGCATTCATTTACCATGGGTCTTCTTCTTGAGCCGATTCACAAAGCCTCTTTACAGCATTTGACTTGGAAGACAGTCTTCCTTGTAATGATCACCTGAGCATGGAAGGCTATGGAGACCCTATTCATGTACTGTCATGAACTATGTAGTATCCTACTAGGACAAATGAGCTCCGAGAACACATCCTATTTTAATACTGAAGGTAATGTCACATTTTCATATCAATCAGCCCTATTTAACTGACCTTTTTTCAGAACCCTCCCTTTTCAGTAGAAAGGTCTCTTCACACGCTGGACATTAGGAGAGGCTCAACATTTTACATAGACTAAACTAAAGACTCTACACATGTTTTTGTCTGTCCGGAATTAAAGCCATGCACAATGTTACAGCATGAGAGGAAAAAAAAAAAAAAGTCTTCGCCTTTGTGACCTGCTAGCTTTGCCAATACGTTTTGCTGATGCTGTTTAGTACTGGCTAAAAAAGATTTTGCTTCATTCTGTAGGCACACACGTCACTACACATGCATGTGCCTACAGAAAAGCGTATAAACAGCACGGTGGTGGAACAACAGAGGGCGTGGGGGGGAGGCTGTAAGTGGGGGGAAATACGTAAGTTGGGGGAAAGCAACAGCGAGTGGGCTGGAGGCACCAGGGACCGCCAAACACAGGCATGGGATGAGGGGCAAGTACACAGGATAAAGAGAGCAACCACAATGGGGAGACCAACCACTAAGGGAGAGGGAGAGAGCTGCAAAACACATGTGCTCTAAGGGTGTGTTTAACCAAAAAAAAAAAAAAAAAAAAGTTTCTTAAAAGTGAGCAGTGAAAGGACATTAGTCAGCGATTCAAAAATATGATAAAGAGGCTGTGCTTGAGGGGAGGGAGAACCACAAAATGAACAATGAAAGCCAGCGAATAAGCAAACAAATGAGTGACAAAGCCAACCAACGACATGCAATGGGTTGGTTGTAAGCCCCTGTATTTTGTTTTTGGGTGAGTCCACAATAGGTCTTTTGCAACCAGACCATTGTGCGATCTTGTAGGATTACCCTAAAAAATACAATGTTCACCTACAGGATATACATGTGTCAATAGCTGGCTTATCAATACAACCTCCAGGGAACACCAGGCCTCCTCTGAGGTCTCCAAAGCCAACAGTCATGTTCATGCAAAGTGTGAGGCCCCTTCTCTTGACATTGAGGGTCTACTACCATTGCTGTGGTGGGAAAATCCTCGACATTGAGAGACCCTTCCCAATTGTGAGATCCCTTGAGAGGCCTGAGGTATTTAAGAGTACTTTTGAGGGAGGATCAGATACACTCATGTAGGGACATAGCACCAACATGCTCATTCACTGCATTAACTCTTACACTCACACAGAAATCATACCCCTCTTAAAGGCCACAGATCCCAGTCCAGCAAATGCAGTTACATTTCCCCTCTTCTTATATCTGCAGAGAAAATGAAACATTTTCTCCTCTGCAATCCACAGAATCAGAAATCAGTGGGAAATATTTTAGAATTCACCACTGAGACCAACAAGGAACACGTTCCTGATGGGGAGTAGGGGCTTCCACTGACCGAAAAAGAACCAGGAAAACAGACTAGCAGTGAGACTGCTTGCTTCCTTAAATGTCTACAGTCACAAGTAGCCATTCAAGGATTTCTGTTTGGCTGTAGCAACTGACAAGCCACACGACACTGTATGTTCTACATGTTCACAAAACAGTAAAATGATGGAAGTCTAAGTCTCTCTTATCAACAACTTGGCCTTCTAATATAAGATCAAAGAAACCCAGCGCTTGGTTCTGATGGTGAACAGCATGCCTTTCACACTTCAGCACTTAATTAAACTATCCTCTCCAGTGGTGTTTATCCGCTACTGGGTTAGACACGTCAACATGATGTACATGTATATTATAAGAATTTACCTTTAACATACACACACTACAATGAGGAGAAACACACACCCCTCTGCTCAACAGGGCAGCTAAAGTGTTTGTTTATTCTATTGGTTAATTTGGGGGGTGATGTCTCATGTAGGACATCTAGGGTCAAGCAGTTTGATTGAGTTTCATCAAGCAAGATCTATCCAATGTCACAGACCACCTTGTTAAAACAGAACCAAGTTAAAACTCCATTAAATATCCTTACTGTTCGGCCTCAGCAAAGCTGCAAGAAGGTGAATTTATGAAGATTCCTGTATTGCTTTTCTAGTGTTTTCTAATTTGCTGGGTTTTTTCTATGCATTTCACAGCATGCATGTATTTGGTGTGCTTGGTACCTCACCTGCTGAAACATCTACTCCTTCTGCAGTGCCCATAACAGTTTTGCTTTTTTTCCCCGGATTTTTTCCTTCTGTGCAAAGCTAAGTTATTTATTAAAAGGCATGTAAATATTATATAAATGTGGTCACACAAGCCAAGATGGTGGATGTGAACTGATTTCGCTCTGTCGCATAATCTTCATTATTCCTCACAGATGGCCCTCATTCTGCTCCATCCCGCTACTTAAGGCTACAGCAGAGGCAGCGGGGAATGTCGTGGGTCAAGAAGGCAGCACTCACCTGCATAATCCACACACCCTGACAGGAGCAACGAGGCTGCCAAGCCCCATTGAACTTAGGTGTGTGGAATTTAATAAAATATCTACTTGTCCATGGGACAGGTTGCTTCTTAAGTGTACTTGTCCTGTAAAAAAATTTATCTACTGGTCCCTTTGGTGCCACGTTGTGCGGCAACAAATTATGGGCAATAATTGCATTATGTAAGAGCTCTGATAATAGCCTCTCTGATTATGCCAGGGCTAATGCTATAGTAGGGCTTGAATACTTGAAATTTCAAACCCTACTATAGAAATTTCCTTATTTTTCCACCTTTCCGCACATCTACATACTGGGGCTGGAGGAAACAGTAAGCAATAGTTCCAGGGCTGGAATGCCTTTGACTCTGCAAACCTACTAACCTGCATGTTTTAAGGATTTTCATCAGCGTTTCTCAATTTTTTTTCCATATTGAGAAAGGTTGGAAATATACTCCTGACAAGGGCAGAAGTAGAAGTTCTCCAAGGGATAGGAAAAAAAAATTTGGAGGGAAAGTGAACTTGTAAACGCTCAATAGATTTTCATATGAGCAAATCTCCACATGCATATTTGCTCGTGCTAAAATACAGTTCACAAACATTTTCTAAGATTACTATTTCCTGGTCTACTTCTGTAAGTTTTTGTGAGTTCATGAGAGCTATTAATTCAAAGACATACACCATGGGTGTACTTTTGTGACTTGAAGTGGGTCCCTAACTAGGTCTGGCATTAAAGACATTTTGTTTTTATTAAACTTCTATTTCTCTTTCTATCTATCAATCTATCTATCGATCTATCTATCTATCTATCTATCAGCTGGCTTTAATGTGAGTGATCACTTTCTGATCCTCCACAAGGAGCATACTGGTACACAAAGTAGTTTTGTTCCATGCCAGGAACTACTGTGGCAATGAGTGGTGTAACGAAACTTGAGTGGCCACCCCTGCAAAGAACATGGAGGCGGGCCTCTCCAGACTCACTCAGGGCAGGTGCTGTGCTGAGGGGGCCCCGTGCAGGGCAGGGGCTGAGGAGGGCCTTAGTTACACCACAGGTGGCAATGTGTGCTTTCTGAGACCAAAAACAGTTTTTGCTAGTGTTAGTTAAAAAGGTGAGGGCCTGGCAGCTCCCACAACAATAAAGTGCTACAAAAGCCATGTCAAGACACGCATTGACGAAACCAAAAGGCTCTCAACAAATGTTGGATTGGTTGGCTTTGCCAGTGCTTGTTTGTTTTCATGCTTCCCATAATCTTGTTGAATATGGTTACACTAATTTTCCATTAGGAATATTTTTTGGAACTACTAGCATGCATCAACACATTTTAATAAATGATGCCTCAAAGAAATAGCACCTAAAATTTCATAGTAGCAAAACGTTTTTTTCCTACTAGCAGTTTTTGTTTTTCTGAAACTTTTATTTTGAAAATAAAGTATCATCTACCTTGCTTACAAGCTTCTGCAAACATTTGCATCTAATCAGGGAGCATTAAACTTAGCCTCATATTGTTAAACTTTCCAAAAGTGTGTACAGTTTTTTTTCTTCTGGAACCACTTTCAGTAGTGCAGTGTGACCTTAAAACGTTTATTTACAGCACCTCACCCTAATAATAAAGGTTTTTTATTAATGAACCATAAATACAAGTTCAAACAGCATTACATATGGACACACAATACCTCAACTGCAGACATTCTCTTTTCAAACTGGCAGCCAAAGGTTTTGTGTTGTAGGGGGGTTGGGCCTACTTGTCCCAAGAGCAATATAAACATGAAAACTTGTTGTCCTTGACCCCAAACAATATGTCCTGAGCGTTGGCCTAGGAATTCCATATCACTGTGACTGCATGACCTCTTCCACTGCTGTGCTTGCCGCTGCACTGCAACCAAGGCCCAGGCGGATCAGAGGCGTTATCCCAGTGCATCGAAGCAGTCGGATAGTCGAGCACCGGGGGCCACCAGCAGGAGCTGTAGGACACGTGAAGGCCTTACAGCTGGGGGAGTCGGCACAGAGCCCCGACACGCCACGAGTACCTAACACGATGAGTGAAGGCCCCGGACAGGACCTGCGAACTGGAGGGCATTGCACTGAGCACTGGCACAAGTGATACTGCCCTGGGGACATTTAGAGGACTGAGGTGTTTGTATGTAGTAGATGAATAGAAGTTAACGCTGAGTGAAGGAGGAGCCATTGTCTGGGACCCAAACCTTCTCCCCCAGCAGCAGCACTGCCTCCCTTTATGCAGTGCTACCTTTGAGGCCAAACTAGCACAACAGTACTGCACCTTGTTAAACAGCTCATCGACTCCTGGGGGTTGGGGCCCCTACCTGGCCATCTTCTGAGCATAGCAGATACACTCTGGTGGATACAACCCAGCTGAGCCCATTCACTTGCACTCTAAACAACAAAGTGGGCCCTCGACTGGATCACCGAGAGTGGGGGAGAGGGGAGGGCAGGAGTTTGCCCCCTCCTCCTGAACCACTGACGGCCGGGCTGACACAACCACCCTCCTTCCTTCGGGCCTACAATTCCCTCGGTAACCACCACCATACAACTGCATGTGCTGAAGTGGCAACGGACGCCGTAGACCAGGCTATTCAGTTGAAACTCTGATCACCCCTAGAGCAGGGTGACTAAAGTGTGTCACAACCAGGACCTAACTGATCGACCCCAACACCCGGTCCATCTCGCTGGCAATGCACAGTGGTAAAAGTGCTGTGGAGGGATCCACTAGCATCCTGCCCTATTCCAGGAGAAGCACAACTTTACAGGGTGTTGTAGACCAGACCACCTACAGCCAAACTAGGGATGATGACCTTCACTACCCCCCCCAATATCTTAATAGACACAACCAGTGAAAATGAACTCTTGAGGGAGACCCCATTAGACAACATCTTTGTGAACCGTCATCCTCCGCAATGGGCCGATTGAGGTCAGGAGTACCGTACCCCCTAACGGCGATAGGTCCAACCCCATCAGCCATCCCAGAACACTCTAGGATCTTTGGAAAAACACCTGGGGTCACTTGCAACTGAGCTCAGACTCTTATGAGGCGATCATCACAAACCGGGAGATAACGTTTCTAAAAGGGAAAAGACACTCACTGAGATGCAACACCAAGTAAAGGCACATCATGCGGCAATCCAATACTTATGCACTAGAGTGCAGCAGCTCAAGGCGAGGGCAGATGACGCTGATGGTTGCTCCCAGAGAAGCAACATTCAAATACTAGGCCTCCCTGAAGGGGTGGAGGGTCAAGACATCCTGTCCTTCCTAGAAAACTGATTTAAAACATTTACACTCGCAGGGTATCTCACCCCTCTCTATACCTTGGCAAAGGCTCACAGGGTCCTAACGTGACATCCATCCCCCCCAACACACACGTCCCCTCCACGGCCTATGCTGCCAAAGTCACTTCACTTCTGGGACAGGGCCAGCACCCTATGAGCAGTGAGACAGGCAGCTCCATTGTGAATGGAGGACAAGACTGTAATGCTACTGCCGGATTATACATGGTTTGTGCAGCAACAACACACGTTGTTCATGGCTGTGAAGCGCAGCCTTAGACAAATGCACCTGCAGTATTCCCTGCTAATCCCAGCCTGCCTGTAGATAACTGCAAATGAGAAAAGTTTCTTCCTCACTGAACCCACAGTGGTTTGGGGGTGCTGCGCCGACTATGCGGAAAGACATCTTCGCATAGCCCAAGGATCCACCAGGACCAAAACGACAACAGCATCAATGAGTGAGTAGGACGGGGGTGCAACAAAGTCTCGAGACCCTACTGGTACATTCTTGGACCTTGAGCAAATTATAACAAGAGCTCAGGAAGGTGCTGGAGGTGGCAGCTACATTGCAAGATAGTACCCGCTCCTACTGACGGATACACAGGACCACACATCTTTACATCAGATGAAGTCTCAGTGGGCTTGGACTATACCCCTTGAGACTCACAATCCCTTCCCACTGTCACACCACAAAAGGCAGACTATCTTGTATGATCTCATTATCCTTTGTATGGAGACAACACGAAATGCCGGGATAATGTATGATGTGTTCATGATGAGGGGGAGTGGTGGATGCCTTCATGTTTTTTCAGGTCTATTGCTCATCAGTACACTGTTCACAGGGTGCATGCGTGGAGCACATTGTCCCCCTCCAATGGGCAGCTAAGACACTGACCATGAAGAACCATCATCCGCACCACACCATTTTTCAAGTAGGGCCCCATGTATACAGAGCCTGCCCTACACATACAGCCACACCGCCCATCATCTGCTAGAGGATGTTCAACCCTGTCAGTTTGGGCACTCAGCCTTTTGCGGCGCGCTCTGTCAGTTGTTCCTTGTGTGATTACGGCTCTTTCTCCGTAGATTGTTCTTCCCCTGGTTCCCTTGGTAGCCACTGGGAACATATTACTCGTACACATACAAAGCAGCAGCAGCAGCATCAAAAGAATCGAGCAGATGTCTCAGTCCCTCCCCCTGGACTGGCATCCCTCCAAGCCTATACTACTCGCAATGCCTCATGCAAACGTCCGATTCCTCAAGCTTAGCGTTTGAGAAATGCATGCAGCCAGAAAGAGTTACATTATGTACCCATATGTCCAGCGTCAAAAGGCAAGCATGCTTCTCCTCCCAAAAAACGCACACTACAGCCGGGGAACTAGGGCAGTTGCACCACCGATGGTGGGGAACACTACCCGCCACTACATATTTCGCCTGTGCCGGGGGCCTAGTTTGGGTGAGGCCTGGCCTCCCTTTCCAGGAGACGGCTGTTACTGTGAACAGGGAAGGTCATATTGGAGGGCCAGTACAACTGGGGAGCATATACACACCTGACGTTGAACAGGGCCCCTACTGGGAGGAGCTTTCGGCCCTATTGGCACACAAAACCCACATCCCTTGGTTACTGGGTGGAGACTACAATTGTGTGCTGGATACAAAACTAGATAGGTCACAGCCCCCACTTCCCCGTTCCCACCTGCCCAACAGGAGACTAATCTCTGCGCATGGATTGGTCACTGGTCCCTTGCTGACATTTGCAGCACACTACACCCCACTACGAGACTCTACTCCTTCTAATCAGCCTAACACCAACTTTATGTCTGCCTGGACCACTTATTTTGCTCGGAGTGCCTCCTCCCAAGCCTACAGCACTCTGACTTCCTTAGTAGACTGATTGCAGATCATGATGCCCACATAGTAGATCTGGCATGACGCCCTCACAACCTGTTTTACCGCTCTGGTGTCTCCAGTGAGATACTCTAGAGGATCTGGTCTTCTGAGACACTCTGGGAACAACACAAACAAAACTTTGCTACCAAGCATAACACAGCCACAACCCGTACTATCAAATGGGGCGCATTCAAAATTGTGACCTGAGGCATATGTATAGAGGACATAGCAGGGTTGCCCCAGACCTTAGAACGCAAATAGGAGAGGGTGAGACCCGAACGGCTGACCTGGATAAAATACCAGGCGCTGATACTATTACTCTTTCCCGGCGCATGAAAGCGAGGGAGTCCTACGCATTATTACTCGAGCACCTCCAACCCTTTAATTTCACTACACATGCTGCAAAAATATACAAAGAAGTGACAGGGCTGGACAGTTGTTGGCTTGGACGGTCCGACAAAACAAGACCACTCCCCGCCCCCATTACAGGGATCCAGTCTCTCTCGGGGGTAAATGCTTCGCTCACAGGAGGCAATCCTCTGGGAAATCTCTGCATACAATGCCAATGTGTTTAGTGCACACAGAGCGCCTCCACAGACAATAATACAGTCTACCCTTCTGATTCTGGGCTTTCTCGCGGCAACCAGGGAACCATATATCATCGGAAGTCCTGCAGGTCAAAAAAGAATTTGCCTGCAACAAAACCCTGCGTCTCAATGGCATTCCCTTAGAATAATACTATACGTTTGCAGCCACACTGGCCCCACGTCTAACTGAATTGTTCAAAGAGCCCCTGTGACTGGGAAGCCTCCCTTCCAGAGTCCTTATTGGTGTAATTCAGTGCTCCTTGATCTAGGGTGCATGGCAACACCAGATAGCTCTCGTCACGCTGCAACTCCCAGTGGAAAGGGCAGGGCTTCAAGCCTACTTTGACTGAGCAGCTTCAATGGTCGTCACGGTGGACAGTCAGACGCTACATGGAAGAAGCCAGTGACCCCTAAGGTGACATCACACCGGCCATACTGCGCCAACTGTTTTCCCCCAAGGTACTCCTTGCCTTCCCCTGGCCCTTGCAGGTGGCAGTGGCATTCTCCGAATACACCGACTCTCATCAGGAAAACCATGCTATGTCCCTAACATCCCCCTTGGTGGGCCTTCCTCGTTTCCCAGGTTGCTACATGGCAACAAGACTCGAGTAATGGACATCAGGCTCCTTCCACAGGATGGGTGACCTGTTTGCCAAGGGCCCCCTCCTTCCCTTTGCCGAGTTGCCTGCAGAAGGTGCCCTCTCCGCAGGACAATACCTCACATAGCAGGGCTCAAATTCGTGAAGAGTCTTAGCTAATTTTAACACTTACTCGAGTTGACACTGAACAGGTGTTCTGTTCAGTTAAGAAGTGGAGAGGCAAATAAAAGATGCCTTTAAATCTTGTTCTGATGTCACATTTGCTCTGTGTTTACAGACAGAGGTCAAAAGTCAGTTTTTCTTACAATTAATTTTCCTTCTGACTGCAGAGTTCCAGGACTTTGTAAGGTGAACTGTGTGACCGGCTGCTTAAAATGTAAAATAAAAGGATTTAGGGTGTCTGGTTTTTACTAACACACAACATTTAAATGACTAAGTCAAAAGTGCAAACATTTCAAAATATATTTCATTAGTTGTGAAAGCCCTTTTTTATATTTCTGTATGATGAAAAAATATTTTAACAGGCTGAAAACAAATCAGAATACTTTAAATGTTTATGTGCAAAGGATATGTTTTCTGAAATCCAATTTTCACAGATTGTTAATACACTATATAGTTTTATCAGTAAAGCTGCAAGTTAGTGGAGAGGTTTTTGGACATTTCTTTGAAAGTTACTGCGTGTAGATGACAGTATGTTACCACATCATGGTTTAGTAATATATTTATTTAAACTGAAAAGACGTCCTAGGTTATGTGGGCTAGCCCTCATGGGTATGTGGGCTAGATTGTGATGCATGCAGCAAACTTTAGTCTACTTAATTAAACAAGTTTTTTTGTACTGCGGAAATGCTGAGCTCACATATTTGAAGGTGCAATCAGATGTGAGAATTAAGAAAAAGGCATCTCTGTAAACTATTTGCCTAGGATCACGCAATGTGAGACCCATTTACGGGTCAAGTACATTACCGTTAGGTCGAGTAGATTTAAGTTACTCGGCCTGCAGGTCTAGTAAAATTTTTACGATTTTTTTAGTCCTGCATACCAACAACTGTGCAACACAGCCAGAGTGCGGTGGGGTTCTGAAGGCACAGAAACCACCCCAAAAACCCAGTCATCCATACAGTAATCACAATGGGCATAGGCCAACATCTTATTAATTGGCTCTACAGAGCCATATATAAACTCACAGACACCCTCTCGATACTCTATGACAAAAGTGGAAGAAAAATGGAGAGCACATCGGGATAAGGAAGACAGAGCTGTCCCGCCCAAAATGGTTCTTTCTGAACTCCTGTTTCAGGAACATAAAGTCCTGTATTTTACACAGAGCGTACCTCAATCCAGCTCAAATAAACCAATACTAACCCTCGGCAAATATTACCTGCCCACGCTGCACCCTCCTAGGGGCAGATCTGTCATGTACAGTGGTCCTGCCCATCACTGCAACATTATTTGTCCACGATACACTGCGGGAAGCGATGGACCTGTCAAATATGATGAACATGGGAGGCCAGCGTCCTGGGCATCTTTAGAAGCCCAAAGAACCACAAGGTCCCCACCCGCTTTGCAGCCCTTGCACTCCTGCTGGCCATGCACACACACACTTCAGTGGCACTCGGCCTGGAGAGGTGCCCTGTGTAAATGTGGCATGACCGAGGAAGAGGCGCTCTGCAGTGAGGAACTGCAAAGCCTACGCAAACGCCCAGTCTCAAATCATTGGGCTACAATCCTTACTCATGTTCAGCAGCACACACAGGATGACATTATGCTGCCTTGAATGTTTGAACACAGTACAGCAAACACTTTGCCTATTCACACGCCAGCAATGCCCAACTGTGCCGGGAGTGGAAACTCCAAACCCCTATCTCAGGGGAGTGGCCACCAGATCCCCCTGAAGCCTGGAGATGCCCACAAGATCTTTCCCTTACACCACCCTTCCGCATCTGTCCCCCCTTCCGTCCTGTAACGATGCTGCACACTCTGCCTTGCTATCCACGTTTCCTTTATCACACATACTCTAACGCCATATCACACATTGCTGGCCACTTCATGTTCGATCCTAGAAATCCATGACCACGCTTCCCTTACTGTTCCATGTAGTTTTAGTCTTTTCATTGTAAACTGAACATTCACATCACTGCAACATTTATTCTGAAGTCCTTTTGCAAGTACCTGTAGTTTACAAAATGCACAAAGGGCACAGACGGGTACAATTGTCTCCAGTGCATACTGAATACAATGTTTAAATCAATGTATACAATGGCAACATGACTATTGAATGTAATGTACATGCTCCTGTTCACTTTTGGGTCAATAAAATAAAAAAAGACTGCGCAAAAAAACAAAAAGAACATGTACATTTTTTCTGGGTCCCAAACAGGATACAGTTAACTAGAAATTACAACATTGAGATCCCCGAGGTCGGCTGTTCGTGTAGCACGATCGTTTGCTCTAAATACAGGCTGAAATCATGCAGCTTCTCATCCAGACTAGAACCCACTCCTCTCAAGTTCTATTTTTAACAACTCTCCAATATACCTTTGTTATAACAAGTAATATGCAAACAATCCGCAATGGAGAGGCAGATGATATAGTCCAGATCCTTCTGCCACAACCCTAGAACAATCTACCTAGTTTCTCAGCAGCTTCGTTTTGAAAAGCTATATTTTGCCATCGTGATCCAAGTATGTGATATTCTTTAGTCAATTCTGTAGGAAGAACATTGTCTTCACCTGTCGAATTTATGCATCAAGTTTGTACAGGCAATATTATTCTAATCGTATTTAAGGGGATCACTTCAAGGGCATAGCTATCAATGGTGGCACAGGTGCAGTGGCACCAGGTCACAGCACCCTGGTGGGCCCACTCAAGTCTATTAAAGTATTTTATAGACAGCAGCAGTCAGAAGGCCCATTTTCCTTGCTTGCTCTAGGGCCTATTCTATCTTTACGCCTCTGGATCATTTGCTTCTCAACACCCTCAGTGACAAACTGACATTTTGATACACACAGTGTTTATTGCATGACATTTTAGGACACAAGTGCTGATATTCTGGGACAAATTTGTGTATTTGTGCCATATGACAAGAGTAATTTGAGAAACATGAGTGAATTGGATGAATCTTAGAAGTAAATGTTATGGGGCAACACGTGCCGTATTTGCTACTTTAAAGAACTGTCTGCCGTTGAATGGTGTTATTCATTGCTTTCTTTTGTGGCAGGTGATCTTAGTTAAAACTTAAAGCTGCCTATTCCTCTTGCTGACCAGAATCTTCCCCCTTACATCTCAAATTTACATATCAAGTTCAGGGCAATCGGCTCAAAGTCTAGTATAGATCAAATGATGAAAGAAAAATACCTAATTTGCAAAGTTTTGTGCCTGCATTAGTGGGTGCCCACGTCATAAAATTAGCTGTGCAACCGTAACGACCTCTTGTCCAGTGGGAGGATATGGAGACTGAGATGTACTTAAGGGCTTTGAGATGGAGCACTGAAATGGAGGTCAGTTAGCTGTCCAGGTTAAAACCCTCCCTCAGTAAGTGTGTTCTTCAATGACAACTCAAACAAAGACAGTGCTCAACAAGACAGGATAACAAACATATGGGTAGGCAAGGATTGCACTACTTCGCACTGCAGGTTTGGAAATGGCTGAGATTGATATCATGCCTTGCAGTTCATTCAATCAGAATCCAAAGCAAACAATTTAAAAAACTCAGTCACTACTGCTTGCCAGCACCGCCGAAGAACTAAAGCAGAACTTTATTATAATCCATAAAACTCTGAAAGACAGACAGAAAGACAAATTGCACCTTATGTAACAGGACTGCAATGCTGAAAACATAGATTAAAAAATGTCCAATTATGTGAAGATTCTCGATGTCTTCCATAAAACGGTGTAGATACATTTTCGGGAATAACCCAATAGTAGACAACGTACTTTGAGGTGGCATCAAACTACAGACGATTTCAGCCAATATTATCAGTTTATTGTTACATCACCATGTGATATTTCTGAAGTATGCTGCTAAAATATCTGAATTTAGCAGTATCAAATTCACCCTGGAGTTTGTGGTAAGAGGACGTCTCCTTCTCGTAGAATTGTTCTCGGCCCACTTACGTTGTCCTTTCAGACAACATTACACTTCAGAAAATATGGCAGCTGCTCTAATATTCCAAATTCCGACTAACTAATAATGTTGGATTTTCCAAGGTAACTACTAATAAAACTGATCCAAACTGTGGCACTGTCAATGTAGAAGGAGCATGATTGTTTTCATGAATTATAAGGGACGATTACGAACCGAGATTTTTTTTCTGCTTCGTTCAGAATGTTTTGTTTCCATTTAGAGTTGACTGCGACCTTGTTTTGCATATTCTTTGTCGTCATGGCAATGCTTTTCCACCAGTGGCATTCAAATCAGTTACAACACAATTTCTGCAGAATTCACAGGCAGCTGCTCCTCTTCTAAGCTGCCGCATATTCCAATATTTTGAGGGTATATCACTACAATACACTCTGCATAAAAAAACACCACATTTTAAAGAAAATGAAACTCCAGGCACTGGTGTTGAAAGGCAGGTTTGAAATCTCAGATGTTTAGAAGAGGACAATTCGCCTTGTGCTGCATTGTAACGCATTAGTGCTAGCTACTGTGAAAGCCACAGTACCACGCTAAAGGCATTAGTATGACGAGGGCATCCTAATAGATGCCTGTTGGCTGCCCAGATTTCACTGACCGGCCTCTATGGTGGGCTACCTGGTCACCAGCCACAGGTATGACTACAATGGAGGTTCGGAGTTCCTCGGCCTATATGCACCCTCAGTCTTGTGCCTGAAGGAAAGAGCTGAGGACAAATGACTGAAGGTCTCTGAATAGAGGTGTATACCCCTTATTCGACTCTCAGCAGTTACTGGTCTACTTTTTTATCACCCAAGATACTAGGAGAGCAGGAATATTTTGAATGAGCAAGTCACAAATGGACTATCTATTTTTCGTTACACATGCTTTAAGATCAAAGACATGACAAACAGTAGACACCATCTCCTCTATGTGCCCACTGAGAAGTCCTTAGTCTGCAAGAGGCAGCAATTAATTGAGGGAAAAGCAAGAGCAATTTTGGGACTATATGTGGGGAGACCAATTTTGGGAGCTACCAGATGGTACTTCTAAGGAGAAATGAACAAATGTGAGAGGATTTAGGTGAGCAACTATCAGACATTCTGCAACTAGACCGCAAGTACGTTTCAGTTTAGAATTGAAATAGGCCAAAAAGTAAAATAGCTGCTGGGCGTTCCTAGACGGAGAAATACTGCAACAAAATACAGCTTATAAAATTCTATATGACCATACAACTAGCAAAACAGAGTATGGCTGTCGATTGAAGTACATAAATGCTGCTTTGCTGGTTGCAGGTTGCAGGTGTACCCAGTCCTTGGATAAAGCCTCTCCATCTTTCTAAAAACAGACTCAGATTGAGCCAATAGCAATTGTTGCCTAAGAAACGGCTTGATAGGAGTCACGCCAAGTGTTAAAAAAAAAATCCTCTCATTCTTCCCCCAATTTGGAAGTTTTGGAATATGAGCTTGCAGCACCTAAGGGAGGAATGGATATCAGGGAGATTAGAAGTAGAGAATGGAATACTAAGTGGCGAAAAACAAAGACAAAAAAGGGAGCTACATATGAACAAAGAATAAGCTAGTTTTGCTAATTTATGGAGACAAATTATTTAAGAATCATCCATTCACAGACGTTCCTGGGCAAGTAAAAGGCTAAACCCATCCCTGTTAAAATGGGGAAAAGTAATATTTTACTATGCTGATTTAGTATAAAAGCATTGAAAAGTGTTATAAAAAAAGAATTGATATATTAAAAGTTAAAGTGTGAGTTTTTATGCTAGTGCATTGAGGAAATCTACAGCAAAGCTTCACTTTTTCACAAATGGATTGTGTATGAAATGCCATAAGACTTCATCTTCACCCTCTACTCCTCTTTGATGGATACAATATTAACTGAACAGAGGGATAGTGTACCAGATATAGACATTGTACTATGGAAAACATTACATTAAATGTGTACTGAAGCCAGTATTTATCCTCCCACACTGCCTTAAAGGAAAATACTACCAGTATGTAACTGCATGTTATTCACTAGCCCACCCACCTTTCTACAATACAAGACCATGTTCTCTCGATAATTTTGCCTTCCAAGTTGACCATATGAAAACTACAAATTGCACTACCTCTTAGAATACAGTTTCTACTAAGGTAACAGGACTGCATATTAGAACGACAGAACTGGATTGCATATTAGAATGACAGACCTTTCGAATGTGGGGGACTGAGTCCGTCCACACCACGAGGACCCGTCTGCCCACTCCCTGGCTAGCTCACAGTCCCTCACCCGAACCTTAGGGGGGGGGTGGAAGGTGATTATGGCGACCCAAACATGACACTGACTCCCAATAGTCATGGAAACAGATTTTGCCCTTATGTTGTATTACTCATGAATACCCTGGCAAAACACAAGAGATACAGGATAAGTTCCCAATACATTTATTGAAACAATTGTGTCTTGCATAGAAAGAATGAGATGCGATATTTAGGCAGGTGAAACAAAGCAGAGTAACCAACATTAGGAACATGATAAAAAAGAATGAATAATCCAATCATGGTAAATGTTTTCTAGAGATTCCTGCCCAACACTAGGCCTGGACTGAGAGAATAGTGTGTGTACCTTTTGCCCTCCCCGGATCTAAGAGGACAGCCTTCGCCCACATACCTTAAGAACTGAATCAGGAATCGGCCTATAGTAAAGAAGGCAATCCTTTCTGGAAACTGGGAGACTGCTGCCAGCAGAGCTTTCTGTCAAACACAGCATTCGTCCCAGGACAGTCGCCGCTGGAGTGCCCCTCTGCACCTTCCGGTTCAGTGATCATTTATATAATAAAAGCCACACAAAGCAGAGTTCTGATGCAATGCTATGCCTAGATGTTAGAAGCGATTTCCGAATGGCAAAGCATTCACTAGTATATTGTGTACTGAGTTCATAGCCTTGAATAGAATGTACTGGTTATATGTTGAGAAAAGGCTAAAACAAGCAACTCTTTCCTGGAATAATATCATGCAAGCCAAGTGTATAAAATATCACTGCTAAAAGGGATGCAGCTAAAACATGTAAAATATTTTATTAAATGTATTATAAATGTCAACAAAAACAATGCTTTGGCAGTCCCTATCCTTGCTTCGAGTGATATAATTCCCTCAGCAAGAACTCGCCATAAAGCCCAAGTGGAAAGCTCCTGACAAGCCAGTCTATCACATCACTATAGCAACAGAAGCAATCAATTTAGAGGGAGAACACACTAATTTGTGAATCTGCACTTAAACCACGCCATTCCCAACAAACAACACCTACTTGGGAGTGTGTTTAAAGCAGGTCTCTATCAACCATTCTTAAAGGAAGTATATTTGGGCGGTTAAATAAAAAAAAAAAAAAAAACCTACTCCGTAAACGGTTCTACATAATCTGGCATCTTTCCTCAGAAAGGTTACAATCTTTGCAGGAACATACTTGGCAACAAAAGTGCTTGAAATGTATGCACTACAATCGTCTAAATAGCAGTCTAGAAGGGTGCCGATGAGACGCACCCTTTATGTATGTTCCACAGAAGAAGAGTGAATCAATCGGATCATCTAGTCGAGTTGGGAGCTGCTAAGGTGTGACTCAATGAAGGTTCTCTCCACCGCAATAGTCCCTCTGACTTAACCGTGATGGGATTACAAGAAGCTAGAATTACATCTCATGGAGAAGTAACTGGGTTGAATTAGGGTTTGTACCCCACTCCTACAACTTTCCCTTGAAGCTTAATGAAGGGAAAGGTGAAATTAAGCATAAATGGAGACAGCAGGAAGCCCAAGTAAATATCAAAATAGAAGCTGTCAAAAAATAATTTCTTCCTATCCTGTGGAGGCACTTGCTCAGGTTCGGAAGAAAAAGCCCTCCTGGCCTCCCGAGGTTCTTTCCATGACTGATAAAATATAGACCAGGTTGATCACCATAAAGACTTAGCGGAGCACTGAAATCCAAAACAACGGTACAAGAGTCCAAGCTGTCTTTTCTAGGAAGGGACATTAAGAGTGGAATCAAATGCATTCCACAATTGATATTCATTGCGGTGTGCGTTCCCCTTCACTGTCCAAGTGAGCAGAGATGGAAACTATGCAAGTAAACCCAGATGAAGGAGGAACCCTATACCTATAAAGAGAACAATCAGACAGGCCTCTAACACCAATGACAATGCATCTAGTGATCAGGGTTCACACTGAGGAGTTATTCTCTGACAAAATCATCCAACTGCCTCAAGACTGAAGAGAGAGCAGATAGAAGAACTTCAAACGGCTATTTTTCCAAACACAAGTGTTGAAGCATAACCGCTTATAAGGAAGGAGCTCAAGAAGCATGGAAAAGTCTACAATTAAAGATATCATTTAAGTTTCCCTGAAATCAAGACTCAAACAACTGAGAAAGCACATCCAGAGTTGGACAGAAAAATTATTTATTGCTGACAAGTAAGTGAGTAGAGATGTAGGGTGATGTGGGTTTTGATGATACTAGGTGGATCTGATGGCTAATGAGAAGATGTGTGCTGACAGAGAATTTATATACCTGTGGGTTGGAGAAGCCGTATTAGCAAGAATGACAACAATTAAATAGTCAATTAGAGCTTTAAAAGAAGGTTTTGCAAGTTCTAAGCATACTTTATTGTGATGAAATACTGGGTACATACGGCTCATGGACAGATAAACTTGAAACCAGGTCACTTTTGTGCCTGATATTGTCGCCATTATGAAAGTCACCTTGCATGACACATTACAGGTCTAACTTATGCATTTGTTTAGGTCGAGGCAATGGGAGCATCACACGTAAGGGCTGTTTCCCTGAGAGGGTTGAATGACTTCCAAAGGAAAGGACCGCCAAAACGTTTTTAATCAAGTTAACAGAGAAACAATAATTGCTGAAGAACAACAATGGCATTATTAGAAGCCAAAGTACTTTTTATAGCTGTAAACCAGAGAGTAAATATACAACTTGCACTTCATGACACGTCCTTGCATCCAACTCCTTCTCAAAACACCAAATGCAGACCATCTGCCACTTGAAGGTATTCCATCTGCTCATGGAAGTGCGCTCTGCCTCCTTTGAGACATTCATGCAGTCAGTCAGGTAGAACATTCAAATATCCATATTGGAGAAACTCAGTAGCCAAGTGATCAAGGTGAGCTCTGGAAAGCTGTTGTGTAGGATCTTGCCCCCTAACAAAATCATATGCTCCCCTAGTGGAAGATGGGTTGAGCATCCATAATTATGACCTCTATTATATCACACAGCTCCAGTGGCTAAGGTGCTGGCTGTCTGGCATACCTAGCCCAGAGCAGGATGACATAAGAAGATAAGGATACATTAATACCTTAGATAGGTTGCTGGATGCAGGAGTTGGTAATCCATCAGTAAACATGACTATAAAGGTGGCAAAATAGTGCAGGAAGAAGGCTAAACTGATCCAATATGCACAGGAGCTGCCGCTGTAGGACTTACCTGGCTATGTATGTTTGAAAGCCGACCACAATGTCTGCCCATGGCTTGAGCCCGTAAAATCCTTGCTGGGTGAACTCATGACCATGGGATATTAAAATACTCTGATGATCTGATTGGGAGCACAAGGTTTGATACCTGGTTATTTCTGGTTATATAATGCTTACGTGGCAGGCATCCAAGACATGGATCAAGGTGCATGAGGCACCTGCCTCATCACAAGTGCTGCAACTGCTATAAACTCATGGGTACAATGGTAGGGTTATTAGAAATATCTATACAGCAATGATGCAACTGTGAAATACGCTGATGAAATGCTAAAAGAACAGAGGGTGAATCATATGAATCGAGAACTGCTAGGTGATAAACGGATGAGATGCAAGGGTAGTGTAAAATCGATCTTGATAAATGTTAGGTTGAAATATACCTCACATTGAACACCGCAGTGCATAGGGCGCATGTAGTATGGGGCTTCGAGTGTATGTTCCCGATTCTCCAAGAATAAAGCTGATGAGGCCCTGAAATTTATGACTGAGTTTACTGGCAGATCGACTCAGAAAGAGCCAACGCATTGCCTTTTGGGTTTATCAAACTAGACCATAAAAAGAAGCATGCAGGCAGTTCTGTAGACCTGGAATTGGTGCTCATTAAGCAGCGCATTGCTATAGCATGGAAAGCTCTGTCTGCATTATTGGTAGGACACGGATTTGGAAAAGAAATGGACATATACAGAAATGGATGTATTGTTCAAATTTCAGGAACCAAACACAGGGATATATGTTATGATTTTTGGAATACATATTTAGAAAAATTAGAGGCTTAATCGGATGTAACGCCCTCCCCCCTTGAGGATAATAATGAGTGAAATATTGTTTTAATATAATTATGATGAGTGATGCTCCTTTTTTTTAGGCATGTTTTTTTTTTTTTTTTTTTTTTAAATCTGTTTATTAAACACATCACACGAATAACCGTACATGTCACTCGAATTAGTAAGAGAATAAACATTTTTCCCTTGTCATGTGCCTCTGCACGTACTTGTAATTCCCATACAGTACGGTTACATTTTTAATGTACTGACATACAACTTAACTTGAAACAATTTAGAACAATAGCAGTAGGCATATCTATAGTTTTACTTAAGTATATTTAATAGTATTCTAAGTGACTACGGTAACATTCAGCTATATAGGCATGAGGTATGTTAGTGCTTGTTTGCATGTTATATGGTTTGTATTGGGGCGAGGGCAGGGGTAACAGGGCATCGGCCTCTTCTGTCAATTTGTGTGTTCATGTCTGGGTGAAGTTGCGCTTATTATCCAACTGTACATTTTCGGGCTGATATGGCGAGGTTAGTTAAGGTACTACGTCAGGTGTGATATGTTTTTTTTTTTTTTTTTTTTTTTTTTTCGTGATTGCTTAGTATTTACTTACAGGCTGTTTTGTTCATGTCACGTATTTCAAGGGGGGTATTTATCATCTCTAGACTCTATTTCTACTACAAAGTGGTCCCAGTGTTCGGCACCCTCTTGTATCTGGCCTCTGAGTTGCAGCTGTTTTAGAGTGTGGGCCTCCGCTAGTGTGGAGCAGTGTAAGGCTGCAAGCCAAGCGTGATAGGGTGGGGCATTAGGGGCCTTCCAGTGTGTAGCGATCAATCGTTTGTATATTACAAACGCAAGATCTATAAACTTGTGAGTATGTTTTTCATTCTTGCCCCGGCGACGTATGCCCAGCAAGCAGGATTCTGGTGTGGGAGGAAGCGTGTTTTCTATTATATCTGCAACCGTCTCGGTGATGCGGCACCAGCCAGTATGTATTGCGCGGCATTCCCAAACCATATGGTAGAAATTTGCTGCAGGGGTTGCACATCTAGGGCATTCTGGTTTAGAGTTTGGGTATATTTTGTTGATACGGGACGGAGATAGATATGCTTGATGAATATAATTGAATTGGGTATATCTTAGTCTAACGTTACGGGATACAGTTTTAATCGTGGTAAGGGCAGCTTTCCAGGACTTCTGGTCGACTGGTGTGGGGAGGACCCCATCCCAGCGGCTTTTAACTTGGGTCAGAGCAGTGCAGGTATCTGTAAGGAGTATTTTATATAATTTAGTAATGCTGCCCTTTATATTTCCTTTAGTGAGTAATGAGGTGAGTAGAGGGGATTCGTCGGGTTCATTTAGGTTGCGCCCCCAAAAGTTTTGTAGAAGTTTGTTAATGGCATTAAATGTTAAGAAGGCCCCAGGTTGCATGATACCGGCAGAAACGAGTTCTGCAAAAGTGCTTGCTTTAGAGCACGAGTACAGGTCCCCCGTGTTCAATGTCTTGGTTACCCGTATATCATGGTGCTGGGAGAGAGCTTGGACGCCTGGTACCTGAGCCAAAGGTATTGCAGGCGAGTAAGGGGGAGTTGGGGTTTTGCCCTGAACATATCTCCGCCAGCAGTATCTGGCTGTTTCTACCAGGGGATTTCTGTTAGATGGGTAAGGAGGTTTGGACATAAGTGATGTCAATATCGTTTGTGGTGCCACACAAGACATTATCGCTGTAAATTCTGGGGTGGGTGGTTCGTTAAGCCATGTGGTTATCCATTGGAGTTGGGCTGCTGCATAGTATAACTCAAAGTTCGGCATGCCGAGTCCACCTTCCTCCTGTGGATATTGTGTAATGGCTAGGGCTACTCTCCGTCTGTCCCTGCCCCACAGCAAATCTGTTAGCAGGGAATGTAGTTTATGAAAGAATGAACGTGGTAGGGACAATGGGAGCGCCATGAAATAATATAAAAATCTAGGTAATATTAACATTTTAGCTATGGCCGTTCGGCCCATGGGTGATAGTGGGAGGGAGCTCCAAAATGCCATAGATCCCCGAGTTGAGCGTAGCAGCCTATCGAAATTGCCCTCGCGTAGGTCTGTCATGGAGTGGTAGACCTGAATCCCCAGATATTTAAAGGTCTGGTATGCCCATGTCAGTTGGTGTAGTGGTAATAACGTTTGCTTCTCAGTGGGTATACGGGTAAGCGGGAAAATACATGATTTCGCCCAATTAACGCATAGGCCAGAGGATAAAGCAAAGTTATCCAGGATTTGTATAACTTCTGTGAGGGAGGAGGTATAGTTCCGCAAATATATTAAAGCATCATCCGCGTATAAGGAAATAATATGGTATATGTTGGATTCTCGGATGCCCCATCTGCTTGCCCAGCTGCGGAGTTTAATTGCCAATGGCTCCATAGCTATTGCAAATAATAAAGGGGATAGAGGGCATCCTTGTCTAGTGCCTCTTCCGATGGGGAACGCCTCTGATATCATTTGGCCCGTTTTAACGCGGGCTGTTGGTTTTGCGTATAGCGTGGCAATCCAGTTGATGAAACCGGTTTGAAAGCCGAACGCCTTCAGTGTGCGGAAGAGATATTCCCATCCGAGCGTGTCGAACGCCTTCTCTATGTCCAATGCCACAGCCACTGCCTCAGTTTCTGTGGCATTGTGTAATATACGTATTAGGCGTCTTATGTTTAGAAAAGTGTTCCTCCCTGGTACAAATCCAGATTGATCATGATGGATTAAGTCTGATAAATAAGGGAGTAGCCTATTTGCTAGGATTTTCCCCAGGAGTTTACAGTCAGTATTTAACAGGGAGAGTGGTCTATAGGATTTGACATCAAGTGGGTCGCGTCCTGGTTTTGGTAGCACCACTATCAATGCTTCGCGCATGGAATCTGGCAACTGCTTTCTATTTCGTGCCTCATTAAATACCTCGATCAAAGGCTGTAGGAGATGAGCGGATAATGAGCTATAATATTCCATTGGTAGTCCGTCTGAGCCAGGGGTTTTACCACGTGCCATTTGAGAGAGAGCTGTGCGTAGTTCTTCGCTAGTGATGGGACCATCCAATGTGGCAGCGCTATCAATGATATTCCTATTTTGGGGAATCAATGAGAGGAGTTCAGAAAGTTGTTGTTCATTTGGAGGGTTAGTGGGCTGATATAGGGAGCAATAATATGTATGAAAGGACTTATTGATTCCGGCTTGAGTGTTAATCACTTCCCCTGTGTGTGTTCTTATCGCGCCTATAGGTGAGGACTGTAATGGTTGTCGGACCAACCATGCTAGTAGTTTGCCCGATCTGTCACCTTCAGCATGCTGCCGGGCTTTAAAATGTCTATAGTCATGTCTGCTGAGTCTGGCATCAGCTTCTTTGTAGTCAGATTTTAGCGAGTTTAGTGTTTCAAGCGAGGTCACGCTAGTGGTGGCTTCTGTCTCTACCTTGCGCATTTTAGATTCTATCTCTAGTAGTTCCCTGTTAAGCATTCTTTTGACCCCTAATGAGGCTGCAAGGCAGTGGCCGCGTATAACCACTTTATGAGCGTCCCATTCCGTGGCGCGCGCTGTTGCTGTGTTTTTATTTAATGCAAAATAATCCGATAGGCATTTAGCTAGTTCAGCATGATAAGGAGGATCTATGAGGGCATCTGGTTGTAAACGCCATGTGGGAATGCACGTATGTGTGCGACCCATTCTCAGGGTAGCTTGAAGCGGATTATGATCAGATATTGTGCGAGCCAGGTAGCCTGATGTGATTATCTTTGGAATGATGTCTTTTGATGCGAATATCATATCTATTCTAGTGCATAATTTATGCACTGGGGAGTAGAAAGAGTATTTGCGGTGTGTGGGGTGGCCAGTTCTCCAAATTTCACTTAGCCTATTATTGGAGGCCCACTCAGCAAGTTCGAGTGAAGCACGTTTAGCTAGGGTATTATCCAACGGACGGGTAGAGCGGTCTCTGTGAATGTCTAATACGCAATTAAAGTCACCGCCCCAAATGGTATCCATTTTTTAGGCATGGTTAAGGAGTTAAGCAGACATGATTATCCAAATGACCTAGATAGTTCGAACAAATGAAAGAAATGACAAAAAATTTCATAATGTTGCAATGTATGTTCAAACAGATAGCCGTATATACACGTGACAGTGCTTGGATTACTGGTGTGGTAAACTTTTAAGTGCAGGTATCAGCCCATGGCCGTCACCTGCATTACCTCCGCAGTGCATGTGCCGGCTAATGACGGACACTGAGGACGTAAATAAAGACCCCTCTGGTGCGCTGCATCGGAGGGAGTCATTTATTTTGAATCAGACCGCCCAGGAAGAGCTTCCCAAGCAGCCTGAACAGCACAGGGTACAAAGCAGCGATCCACCCACTAGACACCAGGGATAGGGGGAGCGGCCCTTTGGACGAGGGCTTGTGCTCCCCGTTAATTTATATATTTAAGTCTTAAGTCTTTCTACCTAATGGAGTGAGTTTTGCTCATCCTAATATCAGGCCCCGCCATCAGCCCTAAAACCTCAACAGTCTTTCTGCTCCCCTGTGGATTAAAGCATGCCATCCCAATGGAAAGTGAGATGGTTTGAAATTATTTCAATGTTCCTCTCTTCCTGACCAAGTAAGAGGATTGCATAACTGTGCCCCTTTGGTAAAGCAAAACTGTGACGTCTGTTCTGTACTAAAAGTTGTACTGTCTTCACCAGGTGGGCCAGGAACAACATTGTGATCCTAGAAGGAATGATGACAGGGGATGCCAAAATCTGAGTTTGTAGGCATTCTGGACAATATCACACACTCATAGATCTTTTGGTTATAAAATCTTTACAATGCAGGCATTACCACACATCAAATTTACTATGCAGCTATTAACATGCAGTTAAGTACCACAATTGCCATTTTCAGATACTTTACAGTGGGAGACTTTACCACATATGTAAGAGTTTTTTTAAATTCTATTTCAGGACAGGAGGTGAGGATCAGGCTGTTCTTTCTTCACTCTTTATCCACCAGCAGCCATTGCAAAAGTATAGAAACACATAATAAACAATTTCCCCTGAAACCCTGATAAAGAACATCAAGAAACAGCTCCACCAATCCACGGCTAGAGCGCCCTTCAAGACCTTCTGTGCTCTCTATCTTTCATTGCTGCTCCAGCAGCCATGAGCTACGTGCCTTTGTGTTGCTCTCTTGATGTCACTCTTCTGTTAAAACATACGAATTGGGTGATTTTACTCTTTGCCGCTAAAGTTGTAATGTTATTGTCACTGCTTAAATGCTGATGCTAACCTTATTTTTCCTTGCAGCGTGACCGCGGGAACGTTTACTGTTCCTTCATGGCCACTCTCAGTCACATTAAGGCATGGTATGGTCATCCAACTGCTAGAGGACCCTGTGCAATCTCAAAACTTCACGCTCTGTACACTCGACCTCCCAGCGGGCGGTACGTCAGTTTCAACCGATTTCAACAACTGTTGAAGCACGTCCAGCCGTGTCCTTTGTGCAGGAGCTGTCATTACTTTTTGCCTCAGATATTCTTGTCAGAGCCCCACCTGGAGTCCGAAAACCCATAAGGGTGAGGTGAGGTGATAAAGCCCCAAAGGGCTTCCAGTGGGACACAACCCAGATGCTGATTATGTGCAACACATAGTGTACAGGGAGTTCCCGGGCATATTTCTATCAATGCCCTCATTCACTACCTGCTGGTGGTGCACACTATTCCCTGGGCTACACCACAGTTTACTGACTTCCCTTAGTCATTAAGGCCATTACAGCCGATACATAATAAGCAAACACATGAATATGTTGAACATCCTGATGAATAAGTAGAAGAGGAGGAAATAACTTAGCTACCTATTGATGAAATTTTTTGTCATATCATGGATGCCTTCATATTTGAAGTTGTGTCGAAACTGGTGGCACCCTTGAAGAACAAAGTCCATCAAATGGCATCATAGTGTCAACAACGCCTCAGGGAAGAATATTCCAAGTCTCTAGCCCTCTTTCCCCAGGGTAGCCTTCTCCCGGCCCAGATATCAAACACAAATTTGCAGATAATGCTGGTATTGATCTTGATGCCTTTGCCCGCCTTCAGAAAGCTTTCATTGACTCACAACCCCAAACCCCCCCCCCCCCCCATCCCCGCCTCCTCTGTGCCTGGCACCTCAAGGGATATCTCCCTCTTCTCCTTGTACCCTGATCCTTTGGACAGGAATGATTCTCTGAATGTTCAGAGAAAACTGTGAATGAGCTATCAACGTCAAATAATCCTGACATCAGTTACTGGGCAAGCTCCTCAACATGACTGGCTGCAATGAAGCCTCTTGAAGGCTTAAAGGGCCCATCTAATAATCTTATAAGATGTACCTCATTAACTGCAGTTGGACCGGAGTTGAGCTCTCGCAGTGGGAGCTGCAAGGCCATGCAGCCTGTTGAGAGAGCGGGGCTAAGCACTTCTGAGCCAATTATCTCCTGAATTTACGCAAACTCAAGCAAAGAGTGTTTGGATATACCTTGTGCTCATCGGTTTTCTTGCTTTCTGGGGTTCCTTCTCTTAAGGACTCTCAACCTTAAACGTGGCTGGACTTGCGTAATAAATGTGGAGACTGGCTTAGTAAATATAAATAGTTTAATGTAAGTAGATTAAATGCCATCATAATGGTGCGTAGAGTGGAGTTGGTGGGCCGCCCAAAAAAAGAGACTGACAAGGATTGCGTTATAGTAAACTTTCTAAGACCCTCTTTTGTGAAAACCCTGATAAGTTCGCAGGTTTGGGGTGGTAAAGAAATTAACTCATAGGGTATTTTATAAACCAAGAATGTTGACAGACCACAGAGGTTGTAATATTAACCATCCCGTACTTCCTCAGTTTGTTTCTCATAATAGGTTTTCTGGCCTTAATCAATCTTAACTATCAGGATTGACTGGCGCCTCGCGCTGCTAATAACAATACTTCCACCTGATTCAGTAGTTCGACTGCCTCATCCAGATCCTTCTACAGTTTCTTGGAAACAGTTAGCTTCGAACGATTCCCCACTTAGGATATTGAGTTGGAACGTGGCTGGTCTTCTCTCCAAAATTACAATAGTGGAGTGGGTTACTTTTTAAAAATAATATGATATACTCATGTTTCAAGAAATTTGGCCAACACAGGATTTGTTTGTGGATGGGTTTGAATGCTATTGCGCCTTTGCCACCACCTTGCAATCAGGGCAAGCTTCGGGCGGGCTAGCAACATGGGTGAATATTTCCTCTGGAGATCGTTTTAGAGTTATTGAAACGAATAGTGAGAATATTCAGGTGATGAGTTATAAGAGAAGGTGTCACCCTTATTTAACTTCTATCACAATTACTTCAGTAATACACTGAATACCAAATGTTTAAGCCTATTTGATTTTATCACCTGCTTGCTAAGTAGAGCTGGCATTAAAGGGAATCTAGCTGGGGATTTCAATGCCAAGCTCTGCACTAATCATAAGCATGCGAGCAGCTCTAAGGCCCCAGGTCTTGATCTTCCAGACAGCTTGTATGAAACAGATACCAGGGGGGGTAGAATTGAAGGGCTATTTAGCCTCCCACGATTTTAACAATGTTATCCATGTAGCCCTGCATGCCGCGCCTAAGTTACCAACCTTCAGGAGTCACGAAAGCTCTATTATAGATTTTTTTTTTATATCATCCAATCTCGAGGTCTCATTATATGGGAGGGTACTCTCTTCTGATTTCTGGGATCATAACCAGATAGAGGAAGCTTTTACATGGTTGCCCAGGCCTAAATTCAGATTGGAGTGTGGTTCTTGAAATATCTAACCATCTACTGACAGACGGATTAGCCTGGAGAGCAGTGGAATCTGATCGACTCTTTCACAATATAATTGCAGTAAATCTCAGTTTGGTAGAAGCCTGCCTGCCAGAGAAGGATTCTGGCTGTGAGACTGAAATGGCGCCCCCCTGCACAATAGTTACCAACACAGGGTGGTTTGATCACAAGTGCATGGTGGCCAACCGCTTGTTATGAAGGGCACTGACAGCCAAACCGAGAGACCCCGTAGAGGTGGCTTTTCACCGTGAGGTTTATAAACAGACAATTAAAAAAAGGAAGTTGATAGTGCTCCAGTCCCAGTGGGATTCCTTGACCTCATCGTCAGCTAAAAAGAATAGCAAGCTGTTTTGGGAGGATGTGCGAGACATGAAACGCTCGAGTCAAGCAGTGCCCCCTACTAGCTCTTACGTTTCCAACGGGGCATGGCAAATCCACTTGGCTAAAATGTATGCCACCGCCTCCCCAAAGTGATTTTATCCTTAGACCTAACCTGAGGGGCTTGAGGTATGCTTGGGAGAGGTGGAAGAGGCCATAGTCCAGAGTGTCCGGGCTAGACAGTTTCCCAATGGACTTGATAAAGCCCATCCCCAAGTTCTGGGCACCATTGCTGGTAAAAGTCTTTAATGGTCTGGTCCTTAGCCCACTCCCAATTTCATGGATTACCTCCATCATAGTACCAATCTTCAAAAAGGGAGGCAGTTCACAGCGGAGTTGTTACAGGCTCATTTCCTTAACTGATACAACGGTCAAGATTGTGGGTAGATTCCTGTTCAACAGAAAAAGGGAATGGCAGATGAGAAGTCTTTTGTCCTCCCCTGCCAGTATGGCTTCAGGAGCCACGTGGGGACTACAGAGCAATGTTTAAACCTGTCCCTGGTAATCGGGAAATAGACAATTGCCAAACAATCTCCCCTGCATTTGGCTTTTCTGGATCGGATCTCAGCATTTGATTTCGTTAATCCGTCAAAGCTGTGGTCAAATCTTCTCATATAAGGAATGGACAATGCACTGGTGCACTTTTTAGCCTATCTGCACCCGGGCATGAAGGCCAGGGTTAGATTAAACACAAACGGTGAGGTTTCAAAAGACAAAGGGGTCTTTTGAGGTGTGAGGCAAGGCTGTGTTTTAGCCCCACTTATTTATTTTATACATTAATAACATACTTTTTTTTTTTTTTTTTTAAACTTAACCTCTGATGTTCTAAATATTAATGGTTCCCTGTTGCCCTACTCCTATACACAGATACATAGATGACGCTGTTTTAATTGCAGAGACCCATAGAGTGTTGCTCCTTTTTATCTTTAGCTTTGTAAGATTCATGGCTGAATTAGGCCTACAGACACATTTTAGTCAGTCTTATATTATCGCCCACAGAAATACCGACTTTCTACTGCGACCGTGGGCAATAGCAGCATGAAACGCAACAGCACGTTTCCCTACCTAGGAGTAACCTTTGTAGACACTGGCTCTTGGGCACCACAAATTGCCCATTGTAGGGCACAACTAATGAAGTCAACCAGTATTATGTTTAGTTTACCACAGCCCAGGGGTGGGAGCACTTATCCCACTATTAGAAATGTACAAGTCGCGGTGCATACCTTCCGTAAACTATGGAGCCGGAGAGTCCAGAAATGTGGTGCGATCCAGATTGAAGAGAACAGGTTTTGCAGGAGGGTTTTGGCGGTTCCCATTTCTTCCTCCCATCTGATTTGTCAAAATTGGAAATTCCATATATCGAAAATTATATTAGAATTAGGCCACCTCTGTTATGGTTGGCAGTATGGAAAAACAAGGTTGCAGGCCTTACAAGAGAAATTATTAGGGACAGCCTCAGTTGTGAAAAAGGTATTCAGATTCCCTGATTAGCCAGTGTGAAATCATGCTTGTGTAAGGTTGGTTTTCATCATGTTTTTTCAGACCCGGAGGGTAACCATAATATTATTATTTTTTTTAAAAACAGCTGCAGTTGGCCCTCTTTAATCTGCTGGAGTCTGAAAGATTGGCTAGAGATGTAGGAGTCTAGCATGGATGTCTGTCAATTTCACAATGGTCACCAGGCCTGCATGGTACACGAGTAAACCCATGGGCCGATGGAGCAGAGTTTGTTGTTTTGCAACAGGGTAGGTATGATAGGACATTTGTTATGTTTCCCACTGGGTTTCAATGTAGGCCGCGATTTCATACCCTGCCCTTGTGACAGGAGATATCGGCAAACAACAACCCACTTTATATTTTTCTGTAAATATTATTTCATGTACACCAGGATCTTTCTGATTCCCATCGTAAATAGGCATGATATGAAAAACCTTAGGGTCGCAATCGATACCTTTTTACAGCTCGATGATGATGACGTAATCGCTCAGGTTGGGGTATTTGTATGTGCAGCAGTGTGCAAGCACCACTCAATAAATACCTATTAATTTTGATGAATTTATTTCACTGTTTGGCTAAGCGTCTGGATTGTGTATGATTTTTTAAGATCTTGTTTTTGTTTTTATCTATTGTCATTTCTGATGTCTTATAAAATGTTTTTAATGTTTGGTAACACATGCATGTTTGTACTTTTATGGATATTTTTGGTATTTGAATAAATTATTTGATTCTCCGAATGCTTCAGAGGGCGATGGTGAAACCGCCAAACCCTGGCGCCCACCAGGCTCTGCTTCCTCCCACACATTAGTCCAAACAAGATAGTACTTCCCAGAACTGAGATTCTGATATGCGGACTTCCAACTCCATATGTTGTATCCTATGTTGCGGGATGCCAGCATAAAGCATTTGACAAAGATGTGTGCAACCACCTCAAAACAAAGTGTCCATGCCGCTCCTTAGAAGGTAAGGTGGCTTTTCACCCCTGACATCTCCGTCAGGATGGCCACCTTTTTGGCCATATTTGTGTGAGACCCAAAAAAGGGAATAAATAGGTCCTGGCGCTCGTGTCAAGACCAATTGCTTGTCATTGTGGGTTCCCTAGTTAAGATCATGGACATGGTGGAAGACGCCAAACCCTTTAGCTCCCTGTTTTCTCTAGAGGTTATGTCTGGATGGGCCCAAGGGCCATAATTTTCTTAGGAAATTCTAACTGTGTGATTTCTACCAAAAGGCACAAATCCCTCCTAATAACAGTAGACCCGAAATTGGGGGAGCTGGCAACATTCTAGGCCGGTCCCATTGCCCAAGTGGGCCTCTTTAGGGACCCATTTATCCGTGAACTGGGAAGGTTCCTGAATACTTTGAACTCATTAGACAAAGCCCAAACCTTGGATAAAAGAATCTTTATGTCCCATGTTTTTGCTGGTGCTGGCCACGGAAGGGGGTGCTCGACCGCCGATTTTTCCTGCACGCCTCCAGAGGGTCTGAAGCATGACAGGGAAACATCTATCCTACAAGATCCAACCCCCCCCCCCCCCAACCCCCCCACCAGCGTGGCTTGAGAGGCACATCCAGAGGCAGTAATTCAACTCCTCTTAAGGTGAGTGTACAACCACCCTTGGGGTGCAAGCTTGGGGGCAGATTGGTGCAATATTTTCACAAATGGGAAGCACTTACTTCAGAAGCTTGGGATCGTCAAACGGTCAAAGGGCTCCAAATAGATTTCTACAGACCTCCTTTCCAACCTCAAAACCAAACCCTCTGTTCTTCTCCCAAGCTCACAGATCAAGGGTAGGGAAGAACTGCAATGGTGGATCTCCCACATGGAAGCATGGAAAGGTCAAGCCATTATTAGCTTCCAACCAGATGTGGTGAACAAATCAGACACGAGTGGCTCAGGTTGGGGAGTGTGGTGTGGGGATTTCTCCATAGGAGGAAAATGGTCTTCTGCAGAGCAATCCCGTCACCTCAGTTGCCTCGAGTTGATGGCCGGCTTCTTGCAGTACGATGTTGGAACTAGGACAGATCGCAATGCTGCTTCCTCCTGAAAATGTAGCAGCAGTTCGTTACATAAACCATCTCTGGGAAGGGGGGGGGGGGGGGGGGATGGTGAGTGGCCAAGATGGCGGCAGCGACGGAAGCCTAGTATGTAGGCTCCATCTCGGGCCTCACCAGAAATCCTGTTCGGTGCCTCCAGAGATGCCGGTAGAGAGCAAGTGCGGCCTCCTGGTGTGCAGGGGATCCGGCGGCACACCATTGAAGTCGCGACAAGAGGCGCGCAGCTCCCGGTGGACAGGGAGATGCGCGCGGCCCCAGCGCGGCGGGTTCTTCACCTCTCGCATAGCGAGAGACAAAGGAAGGCAGGGTTACCCGACCGGGTGTGCCCGGGCCATTCGGCCCCAGCGAGCGTCACCAGTGCGCGGTGAGTGGCGGTGGGGGGGAACGCGAGGGGGCCGACACTGCCTAACTGGCCCCCGCATCTGGACTTGTGCTTTCCCCTCCCTCCCCCCCTCCCTGCTGCCCAGACGCCGTGCTAAGCTCCGGGAGGAGCTGCGCAGCAAAATAAAGGACTGGTGTGAAAGGGCCTTGGAGCCCATTTTATGGACACTGCAGCGATGGGGCTGGCCGAGTGCACCAAGGAGGCCCCGCATACGCCCATACAACCACATAAGTCACTGAAATAAGAGGTTGGCCCTGGCCTGGTTTGAAGGTCAGCGCGTGAAGGAAGATTATTGGGGCCCAGGACAAATATAGAAAGCTCACACTGTGCTTAAAAAATCACCCCCCCACCCCCCTTATGGAAGTGCAGAATATGGTGGAAGCACAGCGGAGAACATAAGGGGATGGAGGCTCCTTATTCAACTCACCTTTAAGTAACAAGTACTGAACTGGGGGCAGAGGGTCAAAGAGGAGCGAGGGAGCACGCAAGACTGTCTGTGGGGCCTTGTTAAGTACTGTTGCAATCACACAAGTAAATAACCTGACGAAGATATTGGCCTCCTCCCCAGCGGCTTTTTCTGGGTGGGGCGAACAACGTGAGGACAGTAAGGTCTAGCTGGAGTAATGCTGTAGCAGAAACTATCCAAATTGCTGCAATTTTTCTCATAGGGCCCTCCGGAACTCCACGCAGGGAGCGTCCCTAAGGCGACTTGAAGGAACAGATCCCCTTTGGAAGTTAAGGCGCATCACTCATAGTAAATCACTTAATTAACACAGTGGAGCATCACCAAACAACAATTATGGCGGGGAAATCTAAAGCGTCCAGAACCCAAGAGAGGTCTACGCCCAGGATAATATCAGGTGAACAGCAAACAACACCCAGCTTGGTGACCCTGCAGACCACACTGAAAAATCATTCAACTCAATTTGAGAAAATCCTACAGGCGATAATGGATACCAAAGCCTCATTAGAGAATAGAATTGATACAGTGTCCCAGGATAGAAATCTGTTAAAAGAGTGGATCATCGTAATCTGACGGATAGAGTGGGTACAGTGGTAGATACACTGAGCGGACTCAACCCATTAGCACTAGAAAATCAAAAACAGATTCGCCGCCTGGAATCCGAGGTGAAGATCCTCTGGCATAGGATGGAGGAGGCGGAGGGCAGGTCCCGACGAAATAATGTTCGCTTCTTGGGGTTTCCCGAAAGATCAGAAGGTCAGAACTCTGAACTATTTTTGGAACAATGGCCAATTAAGGAAGTAATGCAGGGCAACCCGTCAAAGGTTTTTTCAGTGGAAAGAGCACACAGAGTACCGGGGAGACAACCGGCACCGGGGGTGCAGCCTAGGCCACTAATAGCCAGATTCCTGAATTACAGGGACAGACGCAATACTACAACACTTTCGTAATAAAGGTCCTATTCAGCACGAGGGCTCATTTGTCACTGCTTACCCGGATTTCACTCAAGAAGTACAGAGACAACGTAACTCCTTCCTGAAAATGAAACAACGACTTCGGGAACACAACATAAAGTACGCCTTAATGTTCCCTGCTAAACTACGAGTGATAGCAGAGGATAAAACACATTTTTTCCCCACACCGGAAGACGCGTGGACATGGTTACACGCCAAAGGACTGGCACAGCCCCGGGAGAGCACGGGTGATGGTGAGGAATGGATTACGCCACCAAATCGAAAGAAAATCAGGAAACGCTCTAAATCGCAACCCTCTGTAAAGCAAGCGGCGGCAGAGAGGGCAAAGGTAGTGCAGGAGACGTCCCTGCACACACAGAACTCCTTCGGCGCACTACGTGTTGATGGAAGGGATCACACAGACTCGGACTCAGTGAGCTCCGACTCGACGATACTGGAGGTGCTAAGAGGTCAGAAAGTAACGCCCAGATCAGCTGATACACTGTGATCGCAGCAAAGGACAGGGGAAAAAGAGTCCTTGGCCCCCAATGGTCATAAAGGGGCTGACTTGGAGCAGTGATTCGGAAGCTCAAGACAGCGCAAGTGGGACATGACCTCTGCACACACGGAACGATGGGCTACCTCGCTCAATGGATAATTGAGGATGATACATCACTGCATGCGAGGAGTCGCTGGGGCCGGCAAGCACCGGAGGCGCCGTCATCAGTAATCCTTTTGTTTATTTTTTTTTTGTCAGAGGTGTGGACCCCTTAAAAGGGTCACCTCCAATTGCTAATATGCCTCCCCAGAAGGTATCCATATGGATACAACTTTTTTCTATTAGAAGTGTGATGTGTATTTTGTTTAATCAAGTTCAGCATTGCTGTAGGGGACTATTTGGAGTGGGTGGGGAAGGAGATTGCAATTACTTATGTTTTCTAGGTCTTATCAAACAGCAAAACAGAGTGGCACAACTGGCAGTTAATGTTACCAATACGGAACGAGGGGGAAAAATGGAGGGTGCATGGGTGGCTCAGGTCGGGGCACATGTGTAGGTGGAGCAAAAGCACACGAACAGATCTCAAATCAGGTCATGCATGAATACAACATAATCACGTGGAACGTGCGAGGTATGGCGACAGTGTAAAAGACATCGGGTGCATGCCCGCCTTAAGCGCCAGGGGATACACATTGCCATCTTACAGGAAACACACCTGCTAGATGCCGATTTGAAAGCATTAAGGGGGCGTTGGGGAGGACAGATTATAGGCACGTCATACTTGGCCTATGCCAGGGGGGTACTTGTGTGGATAGCCCAAGGGGTTCCGTATGTTCAACACACACACAGAATAGATCAAGGGGGCAGATACGTGATATTGGAGGGGCAGCTGGATGGCAGACAAATTACGATAATAGGGATTTATGCCCCTAACAATGCATTGCCTGAATTCCTGAGCACCCTTTCACCAGCCTTACTAGTCAACACCGAAGCCCCAGCGATATGGGGAGGTTATTTCAATAGCACACCGGACAAGACACTTGATCGTTCTACCACCCCACCGAGAGGATTACCACACAGAAATGTTACTGGTCCACTGTTGTCATATGCGGGGGACCTGAGACTACACGATATCTGGCGTACGTGCCACTCAACACAACGAGAATACTCATTCTATTCTATACCTCACAAAGTACATACACACTAGGATAGACATTATGTGGGGCACCCACAAAATATGCTCACTAATCAAAGATGTAGAATACCTAGCTAAGACGTTATCTGATCATTCTCCGCTGCAGTGGGGTAGGAGAAGATCTGCGATTCCTACCTGGCCCTTGCAAGGGGAAGCTCTCCTAGATCAGGCTTTCAGGGAAGAACTAAACACAACAATAAGAAATTACTGGGCAATCAACAAGGGCTCCACAGATACAAGAGCAAGGGAGTGGGATGCGCATAAAGTCATTGTTCGAGGGCACTGTCTGTCTGCCAGCTGGGGGGTACGGCGCGCACTTCACGTCAAAGTCAACACATTAGAAAAGGAGTTGAGAAAGCTGGAAATCGCAGTAGCAGAAAATGGGGCATAGAAGGTAGAATTAGGGAACATACGCTTAAAATATAAGGAAGCAGATTTGAGACTCTGCTGCCATGACTACAATTATTACTTAATGCGATTACAGTCAGAAGGAGATAGATCTGGGAGACTGCTGGCATGGCTACTTCGAGAGGATCGCCAGCAAGCCCCTATAGGGGCTATACGACAGGCAGATGGAATTATGGCCACTAGTCAGGAAGCAATAAACAAATCGTTTGAGAAGTATTATACAGATTTATATAAAGGGCGGGCGACATGCACTGTCCAACAACTCGAGACCTTTTTAAGGGGTGAGAATTTAACATAGTTATCACAAGTGGATAAATAGATATTGGATGCTCCCCTGTCAATGGTAGAGCTTGAAGCGGCCATAGCACAATTGTCTAGAAATAAAGCGCCCGGAATAGATGGCTTGCCAATAGAATATTATGCTATTTACTCCAAATACTTGAAGCCACAGTTGCTGGAGGTGTTCGAAGAAGCACGGTCTCACAAACTACTCCTGTGCTAGCAGTGCAAAGCATGAATAGTAGTCTTACCTAAACAGGGCTGGGAGCCTACAGATGTTAAATCATACATGCCACTCTCGCTGCTAAACATAGATTGCAAAATACTAGGCAAAATCCTGGCAAACAGATTAGCTCCCATAATACACACATTAGTCCATGAAGATCAGAACGGTTTTATCCCAAAACGCAACACATTCTTGAATATTCGCAGACTGTTGAGTATTAATAGGGGACACTCCACCTGAAGAGTACGATAACGTGGCAATGTCATTGGACATTGAGAAAGCATTCGACACCTTGGGGTGGGAATACTTATTTCGCAATAATGTAAAATATGGGGTTTGGACCTAACTATATAGGTCGGGTGCAGACATACGAAGAACCCAGAGCTAGAGTGAAGACAGGAGGTATCATATCAGACAGTTTCCCTATTGAAAGGGGCACCAGGCAGGGATGCCCACTATCTCCTCTATTGTTTGCCATAGCGATGGAACCACTGGCAACTAGATTACGCGCGGAAGGAGACCGTTGGGGAGTGCTCAGTGCAGGAATTTGTCACATAATCTCGAATTATGCGGATGATGCCCTGATATATGTGAGAAGGGGATATGAAATCATACCGTTGGTGATATCCCTAGTAGAGGAATTTGGGAGGATATCGGGACTGAAGGTGAATTGGGATAAGCCGTGTGTGTTCCCACTGACAAAATGCCCTACTGAGAACAGGGAGTTAGTACAAGAAGGGCGCTTGAAATGGTGCTACGACACCTTCAAATACCTGGGAGTTCACATATACCATAAACCGGACGACTTGAGAGATGGTAACCTGGGGCGTGCGTTGAATTCCATGAAGGGTTCCCTACGATTCTGGTGTGCACTACCACTCTCGTCACTAGGTAAAGTGGTGATAGCAAATATGTTACTACTCCCCCGACTGTTATACTTCTTTGCGGCACTGCCGATAATGGTGCCTAAAAGTTTTTTCCGAGAGTTAAACGCAGTTCTATTGAGACTTATATGGGGGAGGCAGAACTCGAGTGGCACTTGCCACATTGCAGCGCCCACTGAGTGAGGGCGGACTGGGAGCCCCAAACTTTGAACTATACTTTGCCTCTGCACAGCTGCAGTGGATCCTAAATTGGATACACAGACCCAAATCGGCTGAAACTATATTGATTATGAAGCATCTACACGGCCAACCACTGCTTACATGGTTGGCAAATATTGTGTCAAAAGGGTCAGCTGGGAATTTGTTAATGATAGCAGCACACGAATGCTGGACAAGGTACATCCAAAGGGGTCGAAAAGAGATTCCATATTCTCCCCTCATCCCGCTGGGTCAAATCCCAGGAAAGGGGAATGCAGCCGGCATGTTCTCGGTTGCAACCTGGGCAGAGGCGGGCATACTAACGGTGGGAGACTGCTTCGAGGAAGGGAAGATAATGTCGTTTGAATCTATGAGAGACCTTACCGCAGTGGGAGCGGGCCAATTTTTAGCATATTATTCTATTTGCCACTTAGTCAAGAAAGCGTGGAAATCCGGGGACCAGGAACCCAGTACTTCCCCAGCGCTGCACCATATGCGGTCATATGACAACCAAAACAAAGTTATAACAAACACGTACAAAGTCCTAAACACGTTCCCTGTGAACGGATTAGAAAACGTCAGAACATGTTGGAACACTGTGCTACCGCACCAATTAACAACTGAAGAATGGTCCCAGGCTTTAAGCCATACCCGCAGCGTGTCAAGAAACCCCAGGTTCAGATATACCCAATTCAATTATGTGCATCAAACATACCTTGCACCCGTGCGATTGAAGCGTATGTTTCCAGGTGCGGACTTCCGGTGTCCTCGATGTAACTCCCCATCAGTTAATTTTCATCATATGGTGTGGGAGTGCGGACCTCTGGAATTGGAATGGCGTGGGGTGGTGGCAGATATATCAGATATTACAGACCTTACATTTATATTGAATCCCGGCTCCTGTTTATTGGGAGTTAGGAAAAGGGATAAAAAGCAAAAATATATACATAGGTTTGCGGACCTAGCCTTTATAATGTACAAAAGGTTGATTGCTATGAACTGGAAAGCCCCCAAAGCACCGGATCTGAAAATGTGGCGTGCATTAACACTACGTTGGGCACGCACAGAATATCATATCAGGGGCTACGTAAGCTACTAGACAAAGGTCAAAAACACACTGATTGTGATGCTTGGGAAACTTTTGTTGCTAAACTGGAGGGAAAAAATGATGAGCGTCCACCATGAAACCTGGTAGCAAATCAGACAGATAGCCAATGAAAAGTCCGCACATACCCCACACGTAAGGAGGATGCCCCACATGGAAATATCATACATAACTGGAGCATACACACACAAATTGTCGGCACCCAGAACAAGACCCCGATTCACCTGCTAATAGTGTGCAAAATAAAGGATGGTTTACGCCAATTACCAAGCTGGATATTAGATATGACATGCGTGCTAGCTACGAGTTGTAAACATGTACATTGGAATGTGATTAGACCTGAATTTTTGTTGTTATTATTATTATATACGTTCTATGTAACATTGGATTAACGAAAGTCTACTAGGACAAATTGCAAATGCTGTTGTTTTATGTGCAGAAAACAATAAAAAGATGTTTAAAAAAAATTTAAAAAAACATCTCCGGGAAACACAGTCAAAGTCCCTCTCTGAACTAGCGAGGAGCTTTTGGACCTACTGCCTTGCCAACTAGATTTCAGTGTTGGCAGAGCACCTCCCAGGGAAATCCAACGAAGTAGTAGACTGGCATTCACAGAATTGGCACAATGTGAGCCTTTCGAAGTTGCATCACCAAGTGTTTCAAGGTATTCAATCCAGATGGGGTCTATTCACCACGAATCTGTTTGCATCCCAACCATCAACTGGATCGGTATCGCAGCTGGAGGCCAGATCCCCACGTAGTCGCAACAGATGCATTCCTCCAGGATTGGTCCAAGGAGCAACAGTATGCATTTCCACTGTTTGCCATGATCATGAGGGTGTCCACCCAACTTCAAAGATAGCAAGTGGACCTGGTAGTTGTCCCTCTGATTTGGAGATCTCAAGTCTGGTTTCCAATTCTCCTGGAACTTTCTTGGGATTTTCCAATCCGTCTACCCATGCTTCCAGATATCCTTCCAGATCCCCTAGGTCTCAGAAGGCTCTCTCTGCCTCATGGCATTGATACAGGGAACACTGAACGGTCCTGGGCATTTTACGAGAAGCTGCTGCATTGCTTGCCAAAGCCTGGTCGGACTGTACTAATAAACGATATCGCTCCGCTTGGGCTCAATGGATGGGTTGGTATCATCAACGGCAGTTGGATCCCGTGGGTGCAGACACTATCCACACTCTTCTTCTTGCATCATTAGCCTCAGAGTGTTTGGCGTGCAGATCTGTTAATATGTTTTGTTCTGCCATATCGGCAGGCTATTCCCCAGTGGATGCTCATCCAGTTGGAGAGCATCCTTTGGTGTGTAAACTTCTGAGGGGCATTAAGCTTGATCAACTTTCTAGCCTAGAGATACCAGTCTTCGGGACGTTAAGGTTCTGCGCTTGTTTTAATCTTTGCCATCAAATAAATACCTGTCAAGGAAATAGATGTCAGTGAAATTGGCTACCTTGTTATGCCTGATTTCTTGTCACAGAGTCTCAGACGTCAGAGCCTTAGACAGAACAGGTACAGTATTTACTCCGGAAGAGTGATTTCACATATTTTTGGGAGAAGGAAATGCAATTAAAAAATGTTTTACTATCTTATGTTTCCAGATATTCCAAAACGGTGTGCGTTACAGCAATAAAAGCATATGAGAGTATGACTGAAGATCTACGTCCTCATGGGGAAAGACTACTTATTGCCCTTACTAAGCCTCACAGAGCAGTTTCCTCTGATTGCCAGGTGGGTCAAATGGGTTATGCAGGAGGCTGGTGTTGACACTTCCACTTTCGATGCACATTCTGTGTGAGGGGCCATGGCTTCCAAAGCCTTCTCCTCAGGAGTCTGATTGGAGGACATCCTTAATGCAGCAGACCTGTCCCCAGATTCTACATTTAAGAGGTTCTATTTTAAACCAATCCAAAATATGGCTTCACAGGTGGTGGTGAAGCTTTAAAATAGCCTAATCCTCGTCTCCGGTCCTGACATAGAATGAAAAATTTCTTAGCTATCGTAACAAAAAGTTTCAATTCTATTAAGGACACAGAGAAGAGGATTGACTCACCCTGGAGAGTGAATTTTTTCAACCCGCCCTAAGTATTATGAGGGGTATGGATATGTACTCTGAATTGTTTCTGTTCATTATATATGATTATTACTAGTTAGTTAACTGATGATTCTTTTATCATGAAAAGCCATGCCTGTCGTAGATTGGTTTTATATTATATGGATGAGAACATACCCCTTAAGGGTTGGACATTTACACACTTGTTTTATTTCGCTCAGGAGCGGACTCAGCTGAACAGGAATAACTTTGACCTACATCGGCTATGGTCGCAGGAAGAAAGAGGGCGAGAGAGCGTATGCATAAGGTCTTGACGGGTGTGCTGGCTACAGATGGGGTGAGCCGTTTCTTGATGTTCTTTCCCAGGGCTTCATGGGAAATGAAGTTTATTGTTATATGTATATATACTTTGGCTATGGCTGCTGGTGAATAAAGAGTGAAGAAAAAAACAGTCTAGTCCTCGCTTCGAGTCCTTAATAAAAATTGAAACTTTTAGTTACAAGACCTAGGAAAATGTTCATTACATTTTAATAAAGGAAGTAAGGGGTTAAACAGTCTTTAGGATTTAGGGATGGGTAAGAGTATGTGCAAGTGTGAGGTTTATAGTTTTAAAGGATGAGTGCAGGTTTATAGAGGTTTTTACCATTCAGGGGTGGCAAAGCGTTTTTAAAGGGACAAGTAAGAGTATGGTTTGGGAGAATTTTCAGACATTGGGGGCAGGGTCTCCCTACCATGTCTCCCTGTATGTTTTTTTTGTTTGTTTTTTACTCCTTTTCCAGGACTTGGGATTGAGTCCCATGCCACCACATCTTTGTTGATGTAGTAGTAGGCAATCTGATCTCATCTTTAAATCTGTAGGATCAGCTGATCCTTTGCAACATGAAATATCCAAATATTATGAACCTTAATTTCCCTAAAACTACTAAACACATTTATACCAATTAAGCTGTTTGGCTGTAGCGGTCTTTAATTTCCCTATAGAAAATTATGTGGGGAAACATGTTTTGGGACTAATCCATTTTTCCTCGACCACCATTTGATGGATCACCTCAAAGCTGTCCGATAGGAAGCTGAGGTGGAAGAGACACTTTTTTTGCAAATATCGTTTTTTGTTGGTTTTCTAATAACTTTGGCTCTGTGACAAACCTTGACAAAACTTTAAAAAGAAAAAAAAGAAAAGGTTATCCACCTCACCTTCTTCTGGGAAAGTTTCAGGGTGATCCATCAAGCAGGTGCTGAGAAAAAATGGGGTGCCAAAACGGAACCCCTGCCCTTCATGCATTTTCGATAGACTTCTTTAAGATGAGCTACATCAAAATGTACTGAACAGAATTGTACCAAATTAGGCCAGAAGCTAGCTCTTGGTCCGCAAATTGTGCTTTTTGTGATTTGGTACAAAACCATTCAGTATTTTTTGAGAAATTAAGGGTCAACAATAATTGTATATTTTGGTGGTTGGTCTTGTGAGAGTCTGCGAGACACTGACCGGTGCGCCAATTTAAAAATAGAGCATTCTGATTGGCCCAGGGAGTTTTATTTCCCTTGAGCGATCTGGCTCCTGCAGGAGTCAGACTCCCGTAAGTGCTCTTATTGGCTGCCAGCAACTTAAGAAAAATTTAGCTGGCAGCCATTACAGGACTCGGGGACTTAGTCGTCTGTAGTGAAGTCCATCTAAAAAAGATATATGGGGGCAGAGTAGGGATACCCTGACTCCCCCAAGGCCCAACGGGGGTGGAATTCTAAAGGGGCTTCACACGGGGGCCAAAAAAGAAAAGGCAAAAAATGCTGCGATCCTGTGAGCCACTTGCAGGATCATGTGGAAAAAAATGGCACCTGGGCCACATTTATTTATTATAAGGCCCGGGAAGCCTACCCCCCAGGGCTGTGTTTATAAAGGGGAACAGGGCTCCATGGTCTCCAGAGGCCCCAGTAAGCCCACTCCTGGCACCAAAAAACATTTTTAATAGGCGAAGGCATGCTACCCACCCCCGCCCCACCCAAGCCATTAGGTGCCCCGTGGAGCCTTCCCCCGGGGCTGATGTGTATGGGGAGAAGGCCTACTCAGCCTCTCTCACCGTGCCTCAAGAAGCAACAGGTAGCCCACCTGTGTGGCAGACATTGATATTTATAGGGAAGAGGGCTGCACAGCCCCTAACCATGTCTCTGAATGCCCCCAGGAAACCAGCCACAGGCCTGAAAATTCACAGAATGGGGAAAGGCCCCCTTCCTGAGCCATTATTGGCCCCGGAGAGCCCACACCCAGGACCGACTCAGCAGTTATGTTCCAGGGTGCCTACCTTGATGATATAAACAAAGATTCTTTATCACGTATAATGCTGTTTGAATTACTATGGCACTAGAGGTCTGACAATAAATACAAAATAGCTCAGTAAAGATTATGTATCATTACTACCAACACAGAAACAACTTGCTAAAATGTTGAAAATAAGCAATATGTGCAACACTGACCCTAAAACATACACTTTACATGTAGCATAATTCATTAGCAATTAACTACAGCTCTATGGGAAACACTCACCGAGTAGTGTTTACCTGTATTCAACAGGGGTCTCCAACGAGTAGCTCGTGAGCTACTGGTAGGTCCCCAGTACCCTTGAAGTAGCTCTCAGAAGCAAATCGGAGCCTAGTTTCTCATTTAAAGGGTCTGTGTATATTAAAGAAGGCAGACATGCTCAGGCCAAGAGCTGAGGAAAGTAAGGTATATGGAACCAGAGCTGAGACATTTAAGAGGGTTAAGTGTGCCTCTGTGTGTGCATGTATGCATTTGTGCACATTTATGTGTATGTGCCTGTACAAAACTGTGTCCCTCCCTATTAAACAGTGCTATTTCTTTAAAGTTAAGTCTGATGTCAAAGTGAAGTGTCAGCTGCCTCCAATCATAAGAGATTCATATCTAGCACAACTTTATCCATTCATAACGTAACATTAGTAATGCTATAATAATGGTCATCCCAAACATATTTGGGCACTCTTGATATAACTGTGGCATACTGACAGCATTGATTGACATATTAAGAGCATGACTGGCCTACTTTAGCCATCCCCTACATTATGTTGGCCGCTCTTATGTAATATTAATGGCCATAACTGATATATTGGTCATCCTGTCATTATGGGCCCAACTTTGGCACAATGGTTGTCCTGTTATAATAGTGGACATTATTGGCACATTGCATCCATACTTGGTGTTATTGGTGAGCATCCATGGCCTAGGATTGTAATACTAGGGCTGTTGAAACAGAATCTGGCCATTCAATTCAATTCAATAGGATTTAATGAGCGCATGGCTACCCTGAAGGGCTTCCCGGCACGGAGGTCTATCAAGCTCAGTTACAATGATTTTATGCAAACAGATAGCTTTAGCAAACAACTCAAAACCTAAGTATGTTATTAGGGCTAGAGTTAAAGCAAGGTAGGCAAAAGAGCACCTTCCACATCTGGCATGAGATATCTATACATCAATATTTCCGATGTGTTGATATTTTGGAGTAAAAAATTACAATTTTCAGTTTAGCTTTTCTTCTGTAAAATTGAGTTTGCTCGTCCAAAATAAGAAGTGGTATTTCAATAGGTGTCATTTCAGAAAACTACGCAGATAAAGACAAAATGTTGCAATTCCAAAACCCATTTAAGGTTGAGAGCTGAATGATAATTCAAGCTGAGTTGCAGGAATTATTGTTGTTGTTACGTCCTTAGTACTAGAGGGCATGTGATGCTTTGGCTGTTATTTCTATATTCCTTGCATTTCTGCTGGTAACGTCACTTGAAATGCTTGGGTGGTTACTAATGATAATCGTGCTTAGGGTGGTCATAGTGTAATGTTAACATAACAATGTGTTCACTATTTTACGGTGATAACATTTTCTAGTGGCTCGAGAGGACATTTCTAGAGCAGAAGTAGTTCCCAATACAGAAAAGGTTAGAGACCCATGGTATACAACTGTTTAGAGAAAGCCAAATTAGTGAATGCCAGTTCTAAAACCAATGCTCCACTACAGACAGCTTTTATCTGTATCAAACCCCTAAACCCCTAACACACATTAAGAAATGAAGTTGATATAAGTAGGGAACTGAGTACTGTTAACAGTGTTTGCTCTATGGAGAGAGTTCATTCTATACCACACTGTTTACAAACAGTGAAACTCTCATGAGAAATACACCACAGTATTCAAAAAGAATCTACTAAGAACAGTGCTTAATTTGAGAAGTTGGTTTCCGGTTATTTAATTGTCAGTACTGGCACTTATGACAGATGCCACATGGTGGCAATGTTTGTGTAATTTAACCCCTTCAGTGCGTGTGTCGGCTAATGGCAGACACATGCACACCCTGCCCAGTGTGTCTATCGGCCACTAACCTACGCAATGGAGGGCTTAAAAGAATCCTTAAAAAAAACAATCATTGGCAAAGCCAATAGGTTTCGCCTATGCCAGATCTATTGGCCTTGTCAATGTTTTTCACACATACAGAACAGCACCGCAAGCTTAAAGTTGCTATGACGCATTCAATGCTGGCCGCATCAAAGCACTTTTTTTCTTGACTTTAAGCCACGGTGCCACATGAAGTGGGTGCATGTGTTTGTGTAAACGTGGTAGTGTCTACTTGGGTGTCACATTAAGTAACTGTGTGTGCGGCAGAGCCCACCTGGGTACCACAAAGTGCGTGTGGAAAAGTGGCAGCATGCCCCATGGAAAAAAAAAAAAAAGAGTGAGAGAGAGTGTGCATGCGAGTAAGTGTTCAGAGCAGATATGGGGCAGAACTGGACTCAACAGTTGTGAATTCAAATCTTATACAAAATGCAGTAACACAGCCAGGGCCTAAATCAATGGCATAATGCAAGAAGGTAAATGTTATATTACAGCACACCAAAGCCTTGCAGACATCTTCTTATAAAGTGGGAATTTTTCAATTTGAAGCAATATTAAAAATAAAAAGGTCCCTGTACCGCTCATGTGCCTCACATAATGTACCGTATGTCTTTCAAAAGCTGTGGGGGAACTGCAGGGGTGATGTTTTACAAAGAATGGAAGGCGGGTTAAAAAAAATACGACGGTGGGAAGAGGACTGACATCACAGAGAGGGGATGTGGGGGTGAAGGAGAGGGACGCAGGCACATGCACTCTCTAAGAGTGCATGTTGAAAGGTAATGTAAAAAAAAAAAAAAAAGTACCTGCAGGAAGAAGCCAGAGGCGAGGCAGCAACGCTGATCAATAAGAAGTCAGGAAATAAGAGTGACATGGGAGCCAAACAATGGTGAGTAAAGGTAAGTAAGCCCCTTTTAGCATTTTCCCCCCCACACAGGAGCTTTCCAAAGTACAACGCAAGTGTTGTGCAAGCAAAACCTAACAAACATTGACAAAACCAATAGCTCTCACCTATGTAAGATCTATTGACTTCAGCAATATATTTTAGCAATGTTGCACACCAGTTTGGCTGCTGTTCAGCATGGTTAAAAGTCAGTGGCGTGGAGTGTGGTAGAGTGGCGTAGGGGGGAGAAGATTGTCAGAGTCCGTGTGTTGGGGAGTAACATGTCCTAGATGGGAGTAGAGTTTGGTGGCAGAGAATGTTGTAGAGTGCAGTGGTGTAGGGTGGAGTGGGCTGGAATATTGTGGAGTGGGTTGGAGTAGATTGAGGTAGTGGGGTGGATTGGACTGAAGTAGAGTGGGGGCTTAGATTGGGGTAGAGTGAGGGTCGATTGAGTGGAGTGGGCACAATTAAGAGTATGGTGGGGTAGAGTGGGGTGGACTGGATTGGAGAGGCATGGATTGGACTGGGTTGACTGCAGGGGGCGGATCGGAGTAGGGAGGATTGGGGTGGAGTAGATTAGATTGGATTGGGGTGGGGTGGATTGATTGGAGTGGGTGGATTGGACTGGGGTGGGGTAAATTTGACTCAGATGGAGTGAGGATGACTAGAGTGGGGTGGGTTGTATTGGATTGGGTTGATGGGACTGTACTGAAGTGGGGTGGATTGGACTGGAGCAGGGCTGAGTGGGGTGCATTAGGTGCGGTGGATTGAATGGATTGGAGAGGGGTGGACTGTGGTGGATTAGATTGGACTGGAATGAAGTGGACTGTGGTTTGACTGGAGTGTGGTGGATTGGAGTGTACTAGAGTGGGTAGATTGATCTGAAGTGGGGCAGATTTGATTGAAGTGAGGTGGATTGATTTGGAGTGGAATTGGGGTGGGGTGGATAGGACTGGAGTGGTGTTGATGTAGTGTAGTGGAGTGCATTGGATTGAAGTGGGATTGGACTGAATGGGGTGTATTGGAGAGGCGTAAACTAGGGATGGATTGGATGACTTGGGTTGGAGTGGGGTGTGTTGAACTGGGTCGGTTGGATTGAGTTGGGTGGATTGGATTGGAGTGGGTGGATTGGGGTAGAGTGGATTGGAATGGGATAGTTTCGAATGGGGTGAACTGGAGTAGGGCTGGGGTGCCTTGCATTGAAGTGAATTGGGAAGGGGTGGGGGAGGGATCGGAGCGGGGTGCACTGTGATGGATTGGACTGGAGAGGGATGGACTGCATGGGTGTGAGTTGGTGTACGATAGATTGGAGCGGAGCGGGTGGATTGAGTGGAGTGGGGAAAAATGGACTGGGGTGGGGTGGATTAGACTGGAGAGGTGGAGATTGGATAGAGTGGGGTGGACTGGAGTCAAGTGGATTATACTTGAACTGGGTGCGGTGGATTGGTTTGGTATGAGGTGGATTAGAGTGGCATGGTGCAATTTGATTGGGGTGAACTGTAATGATGTGGATTGAATCGGAATGGGGTGAGTTTTTGGATTCTTCTATTCACATGATTTCAATACTGACGAATTATATTTTTGCACTTCTGCTCAGGTAATGCTGCATGCTACACATTAACTATTGAAGTGAATCCTAGTTTGTTTTAATGGGAAACAGGAGTTAGCTTAGCCTTTGGCTTGCAGACTCGTTCCCCCATCACCTAGTGACTTTTACCCTACTTAGCTTGCTCTGTTTTAGCGCATTTAATTATATCTTTTAAGATAGATGCCTTGTTTTAGTTAGACCTATGTTTTAGTTTCACGTTATCAGTGCCACCGCACTAAGGTGTCAATATCAAGTGACAAAGATAAACAAACTATAGGTGTTCACATTAGGTACTTTCCCCTCTTCACGCCTTAGAGGAAATTGTTTATATAAATTACTGTTCCAAGCATGTCTTGTTATCTTCTGTTTGGAAACAGACCTACGTCAGGGGTCCGAGCAGATCTGTATAAATGTACCTCACTTAGACAGATAGTCAGAGGGATTTCAACCAGATGCCATTGCTGCTATCGATGCTGCACGTCGCCTTGACGCTGACCCAGTTTTCGTGCGCCTACGGAGTCTGAGCTAGAGATCTCATTCCAGGGTAAGAGGGGTTGGGGGGGGATCTTCTCATGGACATGGCATTGGCAGATTAGGTTTAACACACCTAGCTCTCTTTTAGGAGAGATTAGGTACATCATATTAGGTATTAGGACATTTCATACTTAATGTAATTTCATGTCATTGCAAGACGGTGGGGGTCTTTGTATTAATGACTCGTCTTTACCATTCTGTTTCTTGCATTATTCATTGTCCTAATCATTGCAGCCCATGCGACTTATCGTAGATTGCAGTTTTGTTTAATAAAACCTATTGAAACCATACTACATCTTCTTCATTGCCTGTGTTTGAGACATGTGGTTCATGTGAGAAAGGGGTAATCTCCGTATAAATTGGTACTATTTAAGTATTCAAGGAATAGCTGTGCTGCAAGATAAAAAGAGCAGTGAAAATATTTAACATCACTTCCTCTTTGCACTGCGTGAACCTCAAAAGGAGTGCTTGAATGTGCAGCCTCCAAGAAATGTGTTTCAAAATGAGTGCAACCACTATAAGTGTTACAGAAGAAAATTAGTTACTTACCTGTAACTGCAGTTCTCCAGTATTGGTATCTTTCATAGATTCACATGCTTGAATCATCCCCGTCGTCGAGGTGGGAGCCTCACAGTAAACTTAAATATATAAAAAGCAGTAAGTCAGTAAAAGTAAAACCAGTAGGCCCTAGTAGGCCTCATAGGGTATTTTACAGTCTATCCACTTTGTTTTGTGAAAAGACCCAAACTTGAGTATCAACCAATCAGGATTCAGCCCCTCCCAAACACTCCCAACAGAGGCTGAATTCCCTCAGATTTTCTAGTAGGAGTGTGAAGTTTAATATCTGTATAATAGGGGAGCCTCTGAGGGGAGGAGGGTGGGTCGCATGTGAATCTATGAAAGATACCAATACTGGAGAACTGCAGTTACAGGTAAGTAACTAATTTTCTTCTCCAGTATTGGATCTTTCATAGATTCACATGCTTGAATCAGAGTAACGAGCAGTAATGTTTTCTTACTTACTGAATTACATTGACTGTAATTCCATCGTAATTCTATACGTGATGTGATTCACATTAGTTCAGTTTAAATATGCACTTACATATAATTATATTTATATTCATAGACATCCGAATATAAGAGCAATAAAAGGTGTGTGGCAAGAAATCCTGACACAATTTATGCTATTATTATGGAGAATACGACACGTTAAACAGTATAAGAAAATGAACCATTAATGACCATACCTCGAGTGTGGTGGTGGGATGTGTAAGAGGCTCACCTTAACGAAATAGATGCCTCAGCACTGCTTGTCCCACTGCTGTATCGACCTGGTTAGTCTCCTCTAGACAGTAATGTCTTGTAAATGTGTGTTGGCTGGACCATGTCGCTGCTCTACAGATGCTATGTAGTGGTACACCTGCAAAGAGTGCAGCTGAAGTGGCTACCGATCTTGTAGAGTGGGCTCTCACCCTGGTGTGGAGCGGCTTTCCTGCTTTTGAATGGCAGAATTGAATCGCCAGGCCAATCCATCTTGCTAAAGTCTGTTTGGACACCGCGTGTCCCTTCTTGGTTCTGCCGAATGCTACAAATAATTGATCCGACTGGCGGATGGCCTGAGTTTTCTGTAGATAAAACTTTAAACATCTTTTAATATCGAGAGAATGTAATGTTTTTTCCGCCACTGTTTGCGGATTTGGAAAAAAGGTTTTTAAGATGACTGGTTCATTTAAATGAAATGTTGAGGGAACTTTCGGAATGAATTTAGGATTTGTCCGCAGGATGACACCTGAGTTTGTAAACTGTAGGAACGGCTGTTTGATAGTGAACGCCTGAATGTCACTGACTCTTTTTGCCGAAGTAAGAGCTAACAGTAACGCTGTTTTCCATGCGAGGAATTTTAGGTCAGCTTTGGGGATCGGCTCAAAAGGAGCTTTCATGAGCTGCATCAACACAACATTCAATGACCATAGAGGCGGAGGTTTCCTAATTGGCGGGAAGACCCGAAAAAGGCCCTTCATAAATTGTTTGACAATTCTTGTGGAACACAAAGAGAGTCTGTCTGGTGATCTGCGGTATCTGGAAATTGCTGCCAGATGTACCCGTATGGAAGAATATGCAAGTCCTGATTTTGCCAGGAGCAGGAGATATGGAAGTATTTGTTCCGGAGTAGAAGATAAAGGATGTATATTTTCCGCTGCACACCAAATACAAAACCGTTTCCATTTAAGTCTATAGGTTTTGTTGGTAGTGTCAGCTCTAGCTTTTGCTAAGATGTCTCTACACTCTGGGGACATTTTGAGATTTAAGTATTCATTGTGTTCAGGAGCCAAGCCGACAAATGAAGAGACGACGGATGTGGGTGTGTGACTTGTCCCTGGTGCATCGTTAAAAGAGTCGGACTCTGTCTGAGTGGTAGATGTGGTCGTTCGGAGAGCATGAGGAGCTCCGTATACCATATTTGTCTGGGCCATCTGGGAGCTATGAGTAGAAGTCGACACCCCTCCGTCTTCATTTTTCTGATGACTCTCGGAATGAGCGGGATCGGAGGAAAAGCGTAGGCATAAACTCCTGACCATCTCATCGAAAACGCATTCCCCCACGAATCTTTTTGGGGAAGCCAACTTGCGTAGAACTGGCATTTCTTGTTCTCGAGAGTGGCAAATAGGTCTAAGTTTGGTTTGCCCCATAATAGAAACAGGCCATTGAGAATTTTCTGGTCTAGCTCCCACTCGTGATAAGGAATCACTGTCCTGCTCAGGGTGTCTGCTAGAACATTGATCTGTCCTGGCACATGCTCCGCTTTTAGTGAAATATTGTGTTTGATGGCCCATGTCCAAATTTGTTGGGCTAGCTGCGAGAGTTGTAGGGATCTTGTGCCTCCTTGCTTGTTTAGATAAAACATGCTGGTCATGTTGTCCGTCCGGATTAAGACGCTTGAACATTGTATCTTTGGCAAGAAAGCTTTTAGAGCTAAGTGTATTGCTTTGAGTTCTAGATAATTGATGTGGAGCTGGCTCTCTTGCTGATTCCAGAGTCCGCTGATTTGCAGGTCCTGGCAGTGTGCACCCCATCCTTCTAGAGAGGCATCCGTTGTTACTATGTAACTTGGTGTTTGAAGAAGAAAAGACAGCCCTTTTGAGAAATTGGTTGGAGTCGCCCACCACCTCATAGTGTTCTTCATTAGAGGCGTTATGCGAATCTTGTCTTCGAAGGAGCCGTGGACCTGTGTCCATTGTATGTCCAATTGCTCTTGCAGGGGTCGCATATGGAGCCTGCAATCTGGGACTAGCGGAATGCACGATGATATCATTCCGAGCAATGATTTGTAGATGCGGACTGAAACGAACTTTTTTCTGGATAGGTTGTCTGCCAAAGAGGTTAACTTTTGTTTCCTCTCGTGTGATGGGTACGCTTTGCTGCGTACTGTGTCCAAAATTGCTCCCAAGAAACTCAATTCTTGTTTGGGGTATATCTGAGATTTCTGGTAGTTGACTACAAACCCCAGGCTGTGTAACAATTGAAGGCAATAGGAAATATGATTTGTTACTTGGAATTTTGAGGGTGCCTTTATAAGCCAGTCGTCCAGGTAAGGGAAGACCTGGATACCTGACTGGCGAAGATGTGCTGCTACTGGAGCTAACATTTTTGTGAAGATTCTGGGGGCTGATTTGAGACCGAATGGTAGAACCCGGAATTGGAGGTGCATACGTCCTACCCTGAACCTTAAAAATTTGCGATGTTTGCGATATATGGGGATATGAAAATAAGCATCCTGGAGGTCTAGGGATGCCATCCAATCTCCCGTGTTTAAGAGACGCAGGACATCCTGCAACGTTACCATCCTGAACGATTGTTTCTTTAGAAACTTGTTTAGTGCTCTCAAGTCCAGGATGGGGCGCCAGTCTCCTGATGGTTTCTTTAGAAGGAAAAACCGGGAGTAGAATCCTTTGTTCTTTTGAGATAAAGGGACTGGTTCTATTGCTCCTTTTGTTAGCATTATTCTTACTTCCCTGAGAAGTTGGCCCAACCTCGGAGGCGGTGTACCCGATGGAGGGACACTCGGTGGTGTTTGCATGAATTCCAGAGTATGACCTCTGGTCACTACATCTAGTACCCATCTGTCCGATGTTATAGCCTTCCACTTGGGGAAATAAGAATTGATGCGACCTCCGACCTTCAATATTGATTGGGGAGGTGTTGAGATTATCCGCTGGTCATTGCTTTCTGCCTGTATCTCTTCCTCGGGCAGCTCCTCTTCCTCTAGCCGGATGTTTGTAAGCTGCGGCTGGTGGTAATCGATAATGCTGCTGTTGTTGATGGTGCTGATGTCCTGGTCCTGTGGAGGAAGATGGATATTGTGGTTTGTATTGTTGGTATCCACCTCGAAAGGAGTAATTACCTCTACCCCTTGCTCCACGAAAAGGTAGTTTTTTATACTGCAGGGTACCTAGGGATTTTGCTGTATCGGTATCCGTCTTGATAGCCTGCAGCATGTCGTCGACATGTTTGCCAAACAAACTCTCTCCATCGAAGGGCATGTCGAGAACACGAGTTTGGACTTCTGGTCTGAATGAAGTAGCTTTAAGCCACCCTTGTCTGCGCAGGACTGCTGCTCCAGCTAATTGTCGAAAGCCAATGAGGGAAATATCTATTGCAGTGTCTATTATCTCTGCGGAGACCCTTTCTCCCTCCTGGAAGACCTTTTTGGCTTCCACCTTGAGATCTTCTGGCAGTGAATCTACAAAAGCGGACATGTCTGCCCACATCTGGCGATCGTACCTTCCCAGGATGGCGAGGGAATTGGCCGCCTTGACCGTTACTGCAGCAACCGAGGAGAATTTCTTACCGATATTGTCTAGTCTCCTTCCCTCTTTGTCTGGGGGAGACGCAATAGGCGTAGAGGGGTTTTTGGATCGTCGTTGAGCCGCCTGTGATATAACCGAGTCAGGTTTCGGCTGTGAGACTAAACAGGCCGGAGAATCATCTGGGGCCTTGTATTTTTTCTCTAGCCTTGGCATTTGTGAAGGCACTGTTGCCGGGTTTTTCATTGCCTTCAAACCCTCTTGCCATAAGAAATCCACAATCGGTATGGCTCTTACAGATCTCTTTGATGGCTCTTTAAAGTCATACAAAAAACACTCATGGGAAACAATTGCCAGGCCAAAACGTTTCGCCGCTCTCTCTATGATATTATGGAAACCTCCTATGTCTTCTGGAGGAGAATCCACTGGAGCTGCTGGAGGTGGAGATGGTGTGGGAACGAGATAATCGTCCCATTCACTAGCCGCTGAATCTGCTAGCTCGCCCTCTTCCCTTTCGTCGTCCGACGAGAGGTAAGCTTCCGGAGCTTGGCTAGTTACAGGTCTACTAGCCTGTGGCTTTTCGGAAACATTAGTAGTTTGAGCTTTCTGGTAACTCTGAGGTCTAGGTGGCGTGGACTGAGTTGACGGTGGGAACCTTTTATAGTAGTCCTTCAACATAGGTTGTAAATCTGTCCCTAATGTGCTAGGCATAGCCAGTGGCGATGGTTGGTTTGCCTGTGGATAAGATGTTGAAGCATAACTATGCTGGTAATGTTGATCCTCTTCTTCATCAAACTCTTGACATTTGACATTTAGTTGGGACGGGCTACTAGCTGCCCCAAACATTCCTTGATCCTCATCATCATCATCGTCCAAAAGATGTTGCGGTGGGTATGGCAGCACTTTACTTGGTGATGTATGTATCGGCAAAATGCCAGATGGCTTGTCCCCTATATTAATAAGGGAAAGGGGTAAGAATCTGGTGGAGTCCTCATGATGGTATGAGGAATGATCTGGTGAAATGTCCCAAGGTTTGTAAACTGTTAATGCTGTGGTGATCGTCGGTTCCATCGTCGTCGGTTCCATCGTCGACGGTTCCCTCGTCGACGGTTCCCTCGTCGACGGTACTGTCGTCGACGGTACTGTCGTCGACGGGTCTCTCGTCGACGGGTCTCTCGTCGACACTTCCGTCCATGACTGCGTCTTTGTCAATGGGTCCTTAGTCGACGGTCCCTTCGTCGACGGGTATTTTACCGACGACGGTCGCTTCGCCGACGTATCTTGCGTAGATGGGTTTTTTAGTGCCCTGGATGATTTGTGAACCCAGGAGGCCTCCGCTGTCGACGCTGTGGTTGCCGACGAAGCTCTTTTGAAGATTTTTGCAGTAATAATCGTCGTCGATGACAACGGCGACGACGTCATAATCATCGGTGATGATGGTGTTGTGAACGTCGACGATACCGTGGTCGCTGTTACCGTCGACACTGTCGTCGACGGGGCGGTCGTCGACGGTTGTTTTTTCACCGACAAGAGTTTTTCTGGCTCTTTTTGTGGTGACAGAGACAGGGATGGTTTCTTTGAGGTGCTTTTCCGGTGTAACGGCGTAGTAGGTTCTGAATGAAACTTTTTTGGTCCATGTTTAACTGCCTCTTCAGTTAAGACTTGTTTTGTCTTTTTGTGCATTTTTCTTGGTGGTTCATCCGCACCTCTATCTCTCTCACCTGTTCTTTTCTGAGGGCGAGAAGTTTGTGGTGACTCTTCGCTGTCTGATGAAGGATGCTCTAAGGCTTTCTGTTTTTGTAGCCATAAGAGAAGTCTACCCTCTCGGTCTTTGAGGGTTTTTTGACTAAAGGTGCGACAGATTTTGCAGTCTCTCACCTTATGGTCTGGATGAAGGCAGTAAATACACTTCTTGTGGGGGTCATCAATATGTAGTCTCTTCTTCCCACAGTTGTCTTTGCCTTTTCAGACATAGTAAAGTTGTAACTAGTTTCCTGAGAGAAAAAACTATCTTCAGTCAGAAAATAGGAAAAAAACTGAGCAGAGCTCAGGGAGACTCCCTTCACACGACGTGCAGTAGAAAATCTGAGGGAATTCAGCCTCTGTTGGGAGTGTTTGGGAGGGGCTGAATCCTGATTGGTTGATACTCAAGTTTGGGTCTTTTCACAAAACAAAGTGGATAGACTGTAAAATACCCTATAAGGCCTACTTGGGCCTACTGGTTTTACTTTTACTGACTTACTGCTTTTTATATATTTAAGTTTACCGTGAGGCTCCCACCTCGATGACGGGGATGATTCAAGCATGTGAATCTATGAAAGATCCAATACTGGAGAAATATAAGGACACCTTAAAAAATCCCTGATTTTCTAGTTCTGAATGGACCCCGGATCTGGGCTTTCATGGGCGATTGAAAAAGTGTGTGTGGACGGTCTCTAAAAGGGGAGTGACCTGTGTAGTTATAGGCATACCTTAAACATATGAACTGAATTTCTGCATTTCCCAAAGTGTGCCACCCGACCAGTATTTTTGTAGCTCTCTGAGCTTCCTGTAATTGCATCCAGATATAGAACACAACTAATGTGCACCTAAACTTGCACTGCCTTCGGCCTCTACTCCAGGCCCCTCCATTAAGGCTGGTTATAAACACCTTGAGGTGACTCGGTTCGAAGTATGCACTACACAAGAGTAATATACACACACAAAATCTTTTTTTTTTTTTTACAAAAACGCAGCATCCTGGGAACACCTAAAACTCCAGTGTAGCACAAGATTCAGTAAAACATGTGAAATATAAACATGAAGAAAATCAACAACATAGATCACCTGAACATTTATTCAATTAACTGTTCAGAAATTGTGAGTGTTTTCCCCAACAAAGTTGAGGACATGGAAATAGGGTCCAACATGTACCCGTTTCAATGTCCGTTCTAAAACACTAATGGGTCTCAAAGTAAGGTGCAGCGCCTGGAAGATAGATACATACATACATATAGATATATATATATATATATATATATATCTCACTTACCCAGTGTACATCTGTTCATGGCATGTTGTGCTGCAGATTCACATGCTACGCATATCCATTCCGACATCTAGTATTGGGCTTGGGGTGTTACAAGTCGTTTTTCTTCAAAGAAGTCATTTCGGAGTCACGGGATCAAGTGACTCCTCCTCTCAGTTCCATTGCGCATGGGCATCAACTCCACTGTTAGATTGTTTTCTTTCCACCGTCGGGTTCGGACGGGTTTCCTCTCGCTCCGAGATTTCGATAGTTCCAATGTACTTCATGGCCAGTGTACCAATCCATGCATTTGTTTCACTTACTCAGCAATTTAACAATTTGTGTCCTAATGGGGCGTGAGCACTTTCGTTCACGTCTCCATTCGTTTGGTGCATTCAGCAATTTTCCTTATGTCACGTTTCTCTATTCTCCAGTAACAATTCTTAGGGTATTTTATTCACGTTTCGAATACCAAGGCTGCCATTTTGTAAGTCAGAAAGGCATCAAACTTTCCTCTGTGCGTATGCTGAATAACGCAACCAGTTGATTCTGTATGTGCTATGTTTTTAAAGTAATATTTTGTTTATGTTGCACTTTTAAAACATTGACCTTTGCTGGTGCTATAAAGAACAACTTGACGTATTACCCAATTTACTGTCACTGAGTTTATCGACCTCTGGAGTTGGATACGCTAGGTAGGCCCTGCTGGGATTCAAACCAGTGGTCCGCAGGTCTGTTGTGAGCGCTTGAATCAAGCAGACAATTTGCATTTTGCTATTTTTTTTTTTTATAAATGCTCAAGAGCATTGCTGTAACTGGTGTTGCGGCACAGGGGCTTGGGGCTGTTTGAGACCCACTGCGCACCAATAAATATTCAAAAAAACATAATTGTGCCTTTTCTGCAGCTTGATGTTACAGGAGAATGGTTTGCGGGCTGCTGTAGAAAATGACAGAGTAAAGAAAAGCAAAGCGCTATGACACGGCCAGCACTGACCGCGTCTTAGCACTTTTTTTAGGTCGAGCGCTAAGCGTCGACCTAGTGTATACTTTTAGTATACTTCTGATGGCTTAAAACAATTTCATTTGTTGATTGCAGTGTCCTTAAAAAACTATTGCTCACTAGCGGTCAGTTCTGCCTTTTTCAGTTTTAGAGCAGTAACCAACTACTGTATTATCCACTTTGGTTTCATAATCTGTTGCTGTGACGGACTACTTTTGTTATTTCTTTGTTGCTGCCTTTTCACTGAGTGTTTTAGGCTGGTACTGCCTGCATTTTATTGCAGCATTCCATTTCTCCCACCTCCTCCCATGTCACTGACATTCGTTTTGGGTTTTTTCCAGTGCTCTCCATGTTTACCTCTGGGTTCTGGAACATGGGCTCCACCATTAAATCTTTTAATAAAAGGTAAGTCTTTAATAAAAAGGTAGCTCATGGGCTTCATTTTTTTAAATGTTATTTTACCACTGCCCATCGTCTGTTGATTAATGTTCATCAAAAACAATCAAAAAAAAAAAAAAGGACTCACTCAGCATTTTTGGTTCTGAAGAATGCAAATTAATCACTCTGGATCAGTTGTCTCTTTACTACCAGTGTCCCATATTTTTTAATTTGGAAGGTTACTGGCTTTGCTTAACCTGTGTGGCATGGAAGGTTAATACCAATCGAGAAACCTGGCCTTGTTTGCCCACCTCTTATTTTAACCTTTTTTTTTGTTTTATGGTTTGGCCTAGTGACTGCTTTAGCTGTTTCGCCTGCCTCATGTTTTCTAAAAGGTTCCTAACAATACATACATATATAGATGCACATACGGAGAAACTTTTGGATCTGCTCTTTTCAGTCACTCGTGTAAGTGTCATTTACATGTTACTTCTGGCCACCGCAGTATACAGCATGTGGCAATGTTCAGGCCACTTCATCCATTGGCTCATTACACTGAGTGACTGCGTCCTCTCTTTTCATGAATGCACAGCCACTTAAAAAATAGACCACCTCAGTGCCTAGGCTGCTAGCCATTGTCTGCTATTACAATTATGACCCTGATTCATAGCAACTTAATATCCTTATTACACTATGACAGTTTAAACAATCTTGACATGTTTGGGTGACCGTTCTAGTTTATTTCTCTTCTGTAGCTGTCCTGTCTCTTTTTGGGGGTAAATTGTGTTAGCTAGCCAGCCAGCAACTCTGATGGTTGGGTGGTGCTGAAAGGGGTAACCTATTGGAATTAGCACGGCAGATTTAAATTAGGATGCTAAATGCAACATTTTCATTTTTTGATGCAGATAAAGGAAGAATGTAATTGGAAGTTCTTTTGTTATATGCAGGGCCACTGGAATTATGTGCAGGAAAAGACCAAATTATGAGGCAGGGTTGACCAATTTATGTGGCAAGAAAAGTCCAGATATAAATTAACAATGCCAATAGCTCTAACTCAAGAAAATGCGAGACCTGTTGCAGTTCAAGTGCTTGTTTTCTTTATTTTGTGTTGCACATTAGCCCGCGCTGCTGGGCAATAAATCTTTAAACACATTAACAAAGACACTTACCTCTGCGGGAGCTATTTGGCTTTGTAAATGTTTTTGCTCCGAATCTGGGGAGTTGGGAGGGGATGCAACACGAGGGAAGGAGTTCAAGGCAAAAAGATATGGCATAACAGCTGCTGACAGCTGGTGCTACTGTTAAAGCGCTCCAATACCTTCAAGAGTTGGCGCTATGCAAGTAGAGGCACTATTTACACATGGACTTAATGGGACAAAATCTGTAAACAATAGGATCTTTGGATTTGTGTATTATTAAGCATTTCTGAAATATAAGAACACTACAGCATCCAGCTTGGAAGTGAGAACAAATAAAACTGCTGACATATTAAGAGAAGCTCATACAGATTTCACTTTTGCAACTGCCCATAGTATCAGTCCCTGTTGGAATTCCTGAATTGTTGGATTTAATAATTTGTGGACTGTATCGGTAACTTATTCCAGTGATTGATTACTCTCACTGATGCTAGATACTTTCCTTGGACAACTGTCACTACCTTCTTATGTGACTGCTTGCCACTGGATGGCTATGTTTCATGTACTACGGTGCCCTAAAGGAATCGTTGGTTGATTTGTTTTGTTTATGTGCAAGACTTGTATATAACTAGATTTTTTTGTGTCTTTGGTCTGTTATACATTTTGTGTATTAGTTTTTTTTAGGTGAACAGGTAATTTGTTAACACTATGATTGAATTGATTTAATTGTAATAAAGAAATTACGTTTCAGTGAAAAATTGAGGTTTTCGCTTAGATATTTGGTTATATATTTATCCCTGTTGGATATTTTGATTTCTGTATAGTATCAGTCCCAGCAAAAACCACTCAGAACACGGAATTTAATCTTTAGGTTTATAATTTTGCACTTTAAAATATAGTGAGCAATCCATAATGTGTGCTCCACCATGTTGTACAGTGCGGTTCCTGGGGGCTCACTGTGACGTGCATGTCATTGTCGTGGAGGATGAGAGAAGATGCCTGTTGAGGCCTCCCCACCTCAGGGGTTAAATGTAAAAAAAAATATATATTTTTTTTTAAACACAAGGGAATTGTTAAGGGTGTTAAGGGGTCGGTCTTCTTAGTCACGGACCAATCCCTTGTGGGGCCTAAATTGTTTTTATGAATGTGTGGTTTCCCTGAGGGCCGCAACTGGCCCCCAGGGAAACCACTCCTATATTAAAGGAACATGATAGATATATGGAAAATGTCACTTACCCAGTGTACATCTGTTCGTGGCATGAGACGCTGCAGATTCACATGCTGTGCATTATCCTGCCATCTAGTGTTGGGCTCGGAGTGTTACAAGTTGTTTTTCTTCGAAGAAGTCTGAGTCACGAGACCAAGGGACTCCTCCCTTTCGGCTCCATTGCGCATGGGCGTCGACTCCATCTTAGATTGTTTTCTTTCCGCCATCGGGTTCGGACGTGTTCCTCTTCGCTCCGTATTTCGAATCGGGAAAGTTAGCTAAATATCGAAAATTCAACGGTATTGTTCGCGCTCAGTACCGGTTTAGTGTTAGCGTATCGACACCGGCAGTAGAAGCGCTCCGGCGGCCCTTCGGGGCTTCCGCTCTTCAGCAGGGCCTGGTCGGCCCGAACGCGTCCATCGACGAAACTAATGGACCGGACCCCCTTCCGCTTCTGTCCGAAGTGCCACTCAAAGTATCCTTATACAAACCAACACTTGGTCTGTAATCTGTGTCTATCACCAGAACACAGGGAGGATACTTGTGAGGCCTATCGGGCATTTCGATCGAAAAAGACCCTACGCGATCGAAGAGCCAGAAGACTACAGATGGCGTTGACACTGAGGGAACAACTCGACGTCGAAGAGGAGGAAAGAATTTCCATCCTGGGAACAAACTCAGATGATTCCGAAAGTGAGCGACCCGCGATGACGCAGAAAACAGTGAGTAAAACTGCCCCGTCCAAGACTCACACAAAGATCGTAAAGGCCAAGGGGATGCCACCGCCAGCAGGCCATGGCTTAACCCATCAAAAAGACGGTGACCAAACATCAGCACCGAAAAAGGCCAAAGAACTGCCAAAGACATCCGACTCTGGTCGAGATTCAGGCTCCGAACGATCTCGGCACCAAGAGTTCAACTCACCCAAGGTGAGAAAAGTTACGTCGGAACCGAAAGACTTTCACAGAAGCTTCGGTAGCGGAAAAAGCGGCTTCGGAGCTGAAAAGAAGCTCTTACACGGAAGAGCAAGGACTTTCCGGCCAAATGCAAAAACACAGATTTGAGCAGGAGATAGGTATGGGGGAACCAGACCATACCCAAAGGAGGTTGCATATCCAGAAAGAGACTGGGAAAATACAAACACTTCCTCCAATTAAAACCAAAAGAAAGCTGGCATTTCATGAGTCAGAAATGCAGCCAAAGGCAAAGGTGGCAAGAGATAAAATACCACCACCAAGGTTTTCGCCACAACATTCTCCACTGCATTCACCACTGCTGTCCCCGGTAACAACACCCCCAATGCAGTCACCGACCCATACAGGGAAGACACAGGATGATCCGGATGCATGGGACTTATAGGATGCTCCGGTATCAGACAACAGCCCAGATTGCTACCCAACAAGGCCGTCACCTCCAGAGGACAGTACTGCATATACGCAGGTACTATCAAGGGCAGCTACATTCCATAATGTAGCAATGCATTCAGAGCCAATAGAGGATGATTTCCTATTCAACACTTCGGCATCCACCCACACTTCCTACCAGAGTCTGCCAATGCTCCCAGGCATGCTTAAGCATGCAAAACAGGTCTTCCAGGAGCCAGTGAAAGGAAGGGCTATCACACCTAGGGTGGAGAAAAAATACAAACCTCCCCCAGGACCCTGTGTTTATAACACAGCAGCTTACGCCAGACTCAGTAGTTGTAGGGGCAGCAAGAAAGAGGGCAAACTCTCAATCATCAGGAGACGCTCCACCGCCTGACAAGGAGAGTAGGAAGTTTGATGCGGCGGGCAAACGGGTGGCAGCACAGGCAGCCAATCAATGGCGGATTGCAAACTCGCAAGCTTTACTGGCTCGCTACAACAGGGCACACTGGGACGAGATGCAACACATTATACAGCACTTGCCCAAAGAACACCAGAAACGTGCCCAACAGGTTGTTGAGGAAGGACAAGCAATATCCAACAACCAAATAAGGTCCGCATTAGACTCGGCAGACACAGCAGCACAAACAGTCAACACTGCGGTAACCATTCGCAGGCATGCATGGTTACGAAGCTCAGGATTCAAGCCAGAAATCCAACAAGCTGTGTTAAACATGCCTTTCAACCAGGAACAATTGTTTGGGCCAGAGGTGGACACAGCAATTGAAAAATTAAAAAAGGACACAGACACGGCCAAAGCCATGGGCGCGCTCTACTCCCCACAAAGCAGTGCCACATTTAGAAAGCCACAGTTTAGAGGGGGGTTTCGTATGCAAACCCCAGAACCTTCCACCTCTCAAACCAGACCCACCTATCAGGGACAATACCAGAGAGGAGGGTTTCGAGGCTCATATTGGGTTGGACAATTCCCAAGAGCAAGGGGAAAATTCCAAACCCCTAAAACAAGTCAAACCAAACAGCGACTTCAATGTCACAAAACCCCAACACTTAACAACGGTGGAGGGGGGCTTACTGCATACTACAAAAACTGGACACACAACTACGGACGCATGGGTCCTAGCCATTATCCAACATGGTTATTGCATAGAATTCATAAATTTCCCGCCAGATGTGCCCCCAAGAGCACACAATATGTCCAAACAACACTTACACCTGTTACAAATAGAAGTCCAAGCATTGTTACAAAAACAAGCAATAGTGTTAGTACCCAACCATCAAAAAGGAACAGGCGTCTACTCTCTATATTTCCTAATTCCAAAGAAACACAAAACGTTAAGACCCATATTAGACCTCAGAACGCTGAATCGCTTCATCAAATCGGATCACTTCCACATGGTAACACTTCAAGACGTGGTTCCCTTACTCAAAAAAAGAGGACTACATGTCAACATTAGATCTCAAGGATGCCTACTTTCACATACCCATCCATCCTTACCACAGAAAATACTTAAGGTTTGTAATACACGGCGTACACGATCAATTCAAAGTGTTACCGTTCGGGATAACAACAGCCCCAAGGGTATTCACAAAATGCCTTGCAGTAGTAGCCGCTCACATAAGGAGACAGCACATGCACGTATTCCCGTACTTAGACGACTGGCGAATAAAAACCAGCACTAAACAACAGTGTTTTTCTTCACACGCAATACGTTATAGAAACTCTACACAAACTAGGGTTTTCTATAAATTACCAAAAATCACATCTGCAGCCATCCCAAGTACAACAATCCTTGGGAGCAACACAACACACAAAAAGCGATTGCCACTCCAAGTCCACAAAGGGTACAAGCGTTCCAAAATATAACATTAAACATACAGCCAAACCAACACTACCAAGTGAGGTTTGTAATGAAACTTCTAGGCATGATGTCTTCATGCATAGCCATTGTCCCAAACGCAAGATTACACATGCGGCCCTTACAACCGTGCCTAGCAAAACAATGGACACAAGCACAGGGTCAACTCCAAGATCTAGTGTTGGTAGACCGCCAGACACACTTCTCGCTTCAATGGTGGAACCCTACAAATTTAAACCAAGGGCGGCCATTCCAAGACCCAGTGCCTCAAGATGTGATCACAACAGATGCTTCCATGATGGGGTGGGGAGCACACCTCAACCAGCACACCATACAGGGACAATGGAACAATCAACAAAAACAACTACACATAAATCATTTAGAACTGTTGGCAGTGTTTCTAGCATTAAAAGCATTTCAACCACTGATAGCCCACAAACACATTCTTTTCAAAACCGACGACATTGTATTACCTCAACAAACAAGGAGGGACACACTCGTCACAACTGTGTCTCTTAGCACAGAAAATTTCTATCTCACACATACACTGGGCAACGCAACTGGAGCCGACAAGGGTGCTGACCTTGCGGGGGTGGGGGAGAGAGCTGGCTGTGGTTAGAATTAACTAACAACTGAAAAACACATTTTGCTGAGTTCTTTGTGCAGCCAGCTTTCAGGCAGCAATGAAAATGTCAAGATAACTTTTTTAAACAGGCTTTATTGGGTTTTATAACTCTTTCTCCTCACATACTGTGTATCTTAATAAAACACACATGTTTACTTAATACCTCAGTATAAAGCTAGCGGAAATGAACCCTTGGCAGCAACAACAATAACCGACCGACCACCCATTCCCCCATGACTTGAGATGTCATCATATCCTTGTTGACATGTCATTCAATGTCCCTCGGTCACCTGAAATTGAGGAGTGCTCAGGATTCCCATTCTCCTCCTCAAGGGAGGTGTACCAGCAAGAGCGGGGACACCATTTCACCATCGACCGGGCATCAGGACCTAGTCTGCAGTTGTACCCACTAACAATACTACAGTCGAGCTGGGTTCCGGATCAAATGTCAAGGTAACTCTTCTGATTGGTGTTCTTGCTAGAGAGAGATCAGTTTTGTCTAGTGGCAGTTTTGACATACCATAAAGTCGCAGAGGGTTAATATGCCTGCTGCAAAGAACTGATTTGTATTTTATGTGGACAGCTGAGTAGATTAGAATAGCCAGCATTTACCAGCGCTTTAAAAAATATGAACTGTATGTGAGGGGGACTACGGATAGAAGAGGGGCACTTTTGCAGGGTTGTAGTGAGGGAAACCGAAGAAGGTCACTGCGTTGGGGGGGGGGTTGCAAAAATTATTGTTGCACTAGGCACCAACTACACTAAAGGTTGTAATGCTGAGTATGTGGCAAGGTGAAGTAATACTGTGTCCTTTTGTGTCTTTTTTAGTGTCACTGGAGAACCTGCAGATTTAGCAACGAAGATAAGGTAAGAGGACTTCATCTTTATTTACTGTTGCACACGTCTCTCACCCACAAACCCACTGACTATTTTAGAACAACAAATCTGCTTTCTATGTAGGATAGTGCTTTAGGAGAACAGTGGTGGGTGACTTCTGCCCAAGCCCTAACTCGGGTTATGAGGACATCTCGGAGGCTGGATCAGAGACTGACACAGCAGATACTGAGACCACATCTAAGTGGGAGGAAAATAGAGCAGAATCTGGAAGTGATCTTTCAGTTGGTGGAGTCCCATCCAACAAATCATCTTCCAGCAATTTCAAGGGACATGATGATGGCAGTTGTGCTGACCCTTCATGAGCAAAGTCTGTGCAGCAGGTGACCATAGCAGGTTAGACCAACCAAGAAGGCAGACACGTGCTGAAGCAAGCACAGATGGAGAGCTCTTAGCAGCTCCCCAATTTAGTTCAGCTCTAAATTCTGCCTTTTACTGGCGACGCAGGATGTAAAGTTGATAGGCCCAAAGTTTTGCCAGTCGACTATGTCAATCTCTTTTTGGATGTTGACTTTCTTGAGCAAATTGTGCAGCAAACAAATTTGCATGCAGCACAATTTCTGAGGGAGCATGTAGGAACTCTAGGGCCTTGTTCTAGGGCACGCCTGTGAACTCCCACTTCGCTTGAGGAGTTGAAGATACTTTTTGGCCTTGTGCACAAAATGGGGTTAGTGTAGAAACCAAAATTGCAGTCCTACAGGTCTACTCGCACGGTTTGGGGAACCCCTACCTTCATACCATAGATAATTTTTTGCTATTGCAGCGCATGCTGCAATTCAATGACAGTTTTGCTGCACTGGCCCAAGACTATGACTGGCTGTTAAAAATTTGGCCTGTTGTAAAGCATTTGTCTTCTAGGTTTCCATAGATTTATACTCCTGAAAAGAATACAGCTAATGATGAGTCCTTGATCCTGCACAAAGGGCTGCTGCTGTCCATGCAGTACACAGCAAACAAAAGAGCTTGCTATGGCATCAAGCTGTACATGTGTGCGAGGTCTACTGGCTATGTGTACAGCTCCACTCTAAACCCTGTAGGTTGCCCTCCTACGCTAGGAGTCATAGGAAAGATTGCATGGGAACTTGTCCAGCAACTCGTTCACAAAGGTTGCCTTTACGTGGACCATTTCTATACAGGAAAAGAGCTGTTAAGTGAGCTGTACGAAGGTGGCGCTGTGGCCTGTGGTACAGTTTGTTGTTGCTGCAAAGGATTTCAGCAGGAGCTTGTTTGTAAGAAGCATCAGAAATCCCAGAGCACTGCGTTGCGTTCCAACGAACGAACTGCTCGCAGTCAAGTTCACAGACAGGAGTGATGTGTACGTGCTCACTACAATTCATGATGAGAGCACTTCCCCTTCACCATTTGTGGTCAGATGGCCGAAGCTCCCACCTGTAAACTTGATTACAACAAGTACATGGGCAGAGTGGATAAGAACAACCAGGTTCTTCAGCCATACAATGCGAGTTGTAAAAATCACACTTGATACAAGAAACTGTTTACCCACCTGATCCAGATGGCAACATACAAAGCCTATGTTGTTATCGTCAGACAATCAAAGGAAGACTCATGTCTTTTCTTGACTTTCAGTTGTACATCACTGAAAGCTTTATTGCTACAGAAGCTGCAGCCTCTACTTCATATGTTCTTAAGAATGTGGCAAGGCTGTAGGAACGATGCCTTGCTGATCGCATTCCTGAAACACCTAAAAAGGCTTGACCATGTTGTCGTTCTAAAGTCTGCTCTTAGTAGGGAATGAGGCAGAAGAGTCGTGTTTACTGTCCCCAGAGCCCAGCTCAGCCAGCCCTGTGCTTTCCTGCTTGTTTTATGCTGTATCACACAAAAGTGAAGTACTGGGAAATTGACTTAGGTGGAGCTGCCGTTAGGTAAACCTTTCAATGGCTGTGCGTGGATACATACCTTCCATGGGCCACTACTTCGCAAGGCAAGCTGCTGCAGAATTTTAGTTCTTCTACTTGAGGAAATCATGGACTTCCTAATGGCCTGCTCAACACCTTTATCTGCCGTCAGAATGTGGTAGATGTTCTGTTGAATGACAAGTGCCTTACAGTCCCCACACTGCACATAATGGTGGACAGAACATTTGCCACGTTGTCCTGGAGTACGCTGTGTGGCAAAATGTTAAAGGCTTGACAAGATTGTGAAGTGCTTTTTAGGGAACTTAGGTATACTACACAAGTACCACCCTGATTGCCCACAGGAACCAGAGTAAGTGAAACAAATGGCCTGTAGGACTTAGTCACAATAATTTCTACTTGCTTTCAAAGTGTGCAAAAAAGCTGGCCCACTTGTGTGGCTGGGCGTAGTGCCCACTACAGGAGCGGCTCGAACCAAGGCCAATGAAATCCTTCACCAGGAAACTTCCATTGACTTTGGTTTAATCTGTTTCTGTTACGGGCACTAGGCCTAAACAAACAAGTGAGCTACCATTTTTATCTGGAGATCTGGGGGAGTGCCAGGTGAACCGAAGTCTGTGGCTAAGTGCAGATTTCAGAACTTCATCACAGAAATGTGAGGAAAATGTGTTTAGTCAGTTGCAAATGATTCTGGGTCAGGAAACCTGGTGAGACACACACAAGTCAGCCCACCCTAGATACCAAAGAGTCTAGTTTTAAAAAATGTACAGGTTGGCTAGGTTTCCATGGATACCAGCCGAGCTTGGGTCCAAAATCTAAAGTTACCCACATTGGGGAAAAAAGGGTTCGTTTTTGGTGAAAAAATGAGATGAGTCCATGTGGTTTTTGGGTCGTTTCCTGTCATAGGCAATAGGTCTACCCACAAAAGTGAGGTACTATTTTTAACAGAAGACTTGGGGGACTGTCGGGTGGAAGGAAGTTTGTGGCTCCCCACAGATTTCAGAACTTTCCATCACAGAAATTTGAGGAAAATGTGATTTTTTTTACTCAAAGTTGGAGGTTTGCAAGGGAATCGGTGTAAAAAAGATAAGTGGTGACAGCCATCCAAGCCAGCCCACCCTGGATACCACTAAGTGACTAGTTTTAAAAAACAAATATATAGGTTGGCTAGGTTTCCCTAAGTGCCAGCTGAGTTGGGGTCCAAAATCTAGAAGTACCCACACTGGAACAAAAAGAAAAAGAGTTGGTTTTTAGTGGAACAATGTGATGCATCCCTGTTGAGTTTTTGGGCTGTTTCCGGTCATGGCCACTATGTATACCCACACAAATGAGGTACCATTTTATCGGGAGACTTGTGGGAGCATAGAATAGTAGAACATTTGTTATTACCAGTTATTACCACTTGATTTCGCTGCATTTGTGCCTTTCAATTGTAAGCCAGTGTATAAGAAAGATTACATTTTGAAAAATAACCTCTAAATCATATGTAGGGCTCCCAGTTTTATAGTATTTACTTTTTTTTAACATTTCCGTCTATTTATCCATATTAATTTTTGGGCTATTTTACTGGTATTTATCCATTTTTATTCTATGTTTTGAGATTGAATACAGTCGTAATATGGAATATTTCCACATCTATTTAACTGATTAACCTGCATTCATACTTTGATGCCAGTCGCAGTAAAGCAAATTAAGCAGCCAAATATAATATAACACTACACCGACAGGTAACTATTAGCATGATATACAAATATGTTAGAATATGCTTGCATTTAAGGGAATCTATACCTGTTTTTAAATCCCAATGGTGTCTAACTGCGTGTCAGTTGGTCTGGAATTCAAGAAGAACAACAGGGAGAGTCACTCATAAGAAGTATAATTTTCTGCATTTTTCTGGTTTGAAAAATAAATACAGAGCAGGAGATAGATTGTTTTCTGCCTTTATTTATCTGTAAAAATCAGGAAAACTGGAAGCCTTAATCATTTGCTAGTACGGGTATCCACAAACTTAGAGATGTACAAATAACCACTGCTCCTAAACTCCATATCTTGTACCCATTTCAGAAATACATGGGTTTCTTCGATACCCATTTTTCACTCTGGCTATTTCGCTATATGAATTGATCTATGCTCAGTACTCAATAAACAAACCACTGTATGGTGCAGCCTAGTTGTTGGCTCTGGGTACTTTAAGGTTCTTAGAGAACCTACAAACCCTACATATTCCCGCAACCAGAGGGTCTAGCGGATGTAATGGTACTTTGCTTTTGTAAATCGCCCATCGTGACAAAAAGTTAGTTGAAAATTTTGTCACAAATGGCTGTTTTTACCAACTCATTTTCAAATATTTATTTCAACTATTGGTTTCCTTGGGGAAGACTTAAGAGATACACATATGACCCCTTGCTGAATTCAAAATTGTCTACTTTTTACAAACCTATAGCTTTTCTAGATCACCCATGGGTTTCACACTGGTTTCCACCACAAACTAGAAGTAGGCTGTAAACTGTAAAGCAAACCAGCACAAAAAAAAGAAAGAAAAATGGACTACCTCTTAGAAAAATGCTAAAACTGTGGTACAATATTGGGATTTTTGATTCAGCTATGCATATTCCTGAAAGCTGGGAAGATGTTGGCTTTAGTACAGCAAACCCTTCGTGGATGCCATTTTTAAGGAAAAAAAGAGACTCATCTGGAGCACTTTGTCCCTATTTTTTTCCAGAAAACTCAAAAAGTTGCTATATTTTGGAAATGTTCTCAGTCCCCTCTAGAGGAATCCATAAACTCTGGGTACCAGTAGAATTCCCAGGATGTTGGGAAAAAAAGGACGCAAACTTGGCGAGGATACCCTATGTGGAAAAAAGTATGGAGCCCTAGGCACTAACTACCCTAAATAGCCAAAAGGGCTCAAATTCTGTCAGACTTGTAGCTGTGTGATGGTTAGTAGTTATGTAGGTATGTCATTGGTAGAACTGGCTGGGGTAATGGGTGGTGCAAGCTGTAGTACCCTAGTGAGGAGGGCCATGGCATTTTTTTATTTAAACAAATTAAACACAGAAAAATGTACATTCTGTGCAACATTTGTCAAAAAGACACTATTTGCTAAAAAAAAAAATAAGAAAAATGAAGATCTGAATATGTTAAAGATCACACTACCTGCAGGCTTCATACTGTGGTGAAAACTTTACAGATCGCCCATCCTCTGGTGCAAAACAAGCACATGTACATAGGTTAGTATAGGGTGCACACACACTGCTATGTTAACTATAAATGATCATGCTGAAACGATTCTCTCCAATAACTCAAGGCTGCTGACAAAAGGTAGTATCTACTACGTAGAATATTTTTCCTGTTGGAAACTTTCTGCAGAATCAAAAAGTTGTGCGGTGCATAACGAATACAAGTCAATTTTAGTTTACACACAGAATTGCTCTTGAATACAAACATTTATAATGTGTTCAATAACTCTCCACAGATATGGCGCATCGAGAACACAGGTATTTTGTAAACACACCCATCAGCTGGGCCCCGGCTTTACTAAATTAGATAGAACAGTATTATGGTAGTACTTGCCACACTGTAAACTGTAAAACAAACTAGCACACGTTTGATGATGTCATCAGCGATGTCATAAATGATGTCATAGAACATGTCATGAGTGATGTCATATGTGAGGTCATAAGCCGTGCATGGTGGGGGGCCAAGTTATAGCTAGCTCTGCTAAATATAACTGGTGAATTTCTGTGTTTTTTTTTAGTTCAAAACGTTAATGTTGTCACTGACAAATTCACCTAACTATAACGTTACTGTAACCTTTGTTTGTTTTTTTCAGTGAAAATTTAGTCTTCTTTGGGAGGAATTATATATATTTGTGCGTGTACATATATATGTTTAAATAAATATCAACTGTTACCATGAAAAATGTGTGGTAAAGGCCCATGATGTAATAACGCTTTGTAAACGTCAACATGTTGTATTACATGTGAGGTAAAGACATGTTTGGTAAATGTGCATGTGGTAATAACTGATGTTAGTCTTTTGCTATACTCTCATTCTAGCAGTCAGTTGGCTATGTTTCTTTCCACTGAGGCATCTAGCGATAAAGGCAGATCGGGAAGACTTTGCCTTTTTAGGTGCAGGGCTTTCCCACTGTCAAGAAGGTTTGCTGATTTCCTATGACCCTTGCAGATCTTACCTGCCTCTTCTGGAAGAATGTCAGTTTCTGCGGAACAACATCAACAGCGGAAGGGAATATATACATTTGAGACCAGGCAAGCAGATGCCTACCTTGACAAAACATGGTTCAAATTTACACTCCCAAAAACCCAGGGGTGGCCAACATGTACATGCCAAGCTAAAAACGGACTACGTGCACAATCTCATCTTATAGTCCCTATATTTAGTTATCTGCCGTGGAACTCAGAACAATCTGCTATAGGTTAGTCCTCGTTTGAACTCTTTTCCATATTCTATTATCTATAGTTTCCACGCATAGAAACAACACAATCTGGTATGAAGTCCTTCATAAGTAATAAGTTAAACGTTCTTTTGGATGCTTGACGAAACTTCCTGAACAACTTGTGTAGTTAATGAAACCAGATATATTCTTTGAACTGACCAGAGATTTCAGTTTAGGCCTGTGCCGTACTATGCACATTAACTGATGGTATTTTTAAAAAGACAAAATTAGCGTCCAGGTTTAGTTTCACTGAACAGTCTGGGAACTATGTTCTCATTTTCTGGGGCTTTCTGTTCTGTGTAGCATGCAAACCTAGTGACAGGGAAAGTATGTGTTTCACTTTTCATTATTAAAATAAAGCAATCAAAAGCCAATACTAGCTCCACTGTCCACTAGGGCATGTCAATTCCAATAATTATTCAGTTTATTGATTAATGAGTGGAATTGACGTGCTCTAGAAGCAGGTTGATGAACAAACATGCAGCATATATTGAGCCCCAACATAAGCTTACACAAGCATCGAAACCTAAGGCATTAGAGAAGAAAGTAAGAATGCTGATCTGAAGGTCTTCCATTTAACCAAATAATCAAGACCATTACACTATCCTCTCACCATGAAGACTGCCGGTGTACACAGTATGCACTTGTAAGGTAGAGGTGCTAAACCCCCTTACTGATTTAACTTACGGCCTGTCGATAACTAGAACACCTGTTGTTACTTAAATGTGGGTAATTCTTGTATGTAGAGCCAGACTGAGGCCAAATACTTACTTCACTTAGCATGCGAGCAAGTTCAATTTCTGAAATAAGGGACACAGTGTAAGGGGTACACAGTCCTACTGAATGTGAAATCTGACCAACGTTAGGTAGATATATATATATTTTTTTTAAACTCAAAAATTAATACTTTTCTGAGCAGGCCTACAATGCACGCAACTTGATTTTTTTCAAAAGCCAAGCTTCTTGAAGTTGTAACATTGATAAAGTGGTAACAGCACTATAGACTTTAATGGTTAACAAACATTGCAGTCTCCAGCACATTAATGAGTCACAGTATCTTACCTAATTTCAGTTTTACCGCATCATTTGCATGGCATTTGTACTCTGCCAACGTCTTCTCCATTGCATTGAGTCCTAGGAAGCAAATTGTGAACAGACAGTTCAATTGTAAAAAGTACTTAAACTCAATACATAATTTTGTCATCAGTATTCAAACTGCGGTACCTCATTCAAACACATCCAGCATTGAAGGTTAGTAATACTGACACCAATTATAGTGGCACGTTGGGGGAAATAAACAGCGTTATTCTTTATTTTCAAGCGAGTTTAAAATGGAATTACTGTGAAGGACTGTCTGGAGAACACGAGGAAAGCACTCACTGCTTTAAAATTATAACATTGCTAACGATAAGACATGGGGCTCAACCTTTATCACAAGAGTTTTAAGTTTGTAACTGATGTGTGCATGCTAGCAAATGCTGAACTCTTCTGGCTTTTTGCCTTTTTGGTCCGAATAGAAATCAAGCACTGGCAAAGCCTACAGGTCTTGCTTATGCAAGAACTATTGGCTTTGCCAATGTGTTTTAGACATGTGGAACAACAGCGTGGATGCTGTTTAACATGGCTAAAAGGTAGTGGGTAGAGGAGAGTGGCATAGAGTGGAGTAGTGTGCTACAGAGTCGAGTGGCAGAGAGTGTTGCGTATTGGAGTGGCATAGTTGGAGTCACGGAGAGTGGCATACACTGGAGGGGCGTAGAGTGGACTGGTGTAGAGTGCATTAGCATAGTGTTACAGAGTATAGTGGTGTAGACTGCAGTGACACTGAATTCAGCGGCATACAATGCAGTGTTTTAGAAAGCAGTGAGCAGAATGCAGTGGAGCAGAGTCAAGTGGTACAGGGTAGAGTGGCATGAGTGTTGTAGAGTAGCATAGAATGATGCAGGGTATAGGGCTGTGAGTGCACTGACAGCGCAGTGGTGTAGAGTGCAGTAGTGCAGAGTACAGTGGTGTAGAGTTCAGTGGCAGAGTGCAGTGTTGAAGAGTAGTGGCAGAGTGCAGTGGTGTAGAGTGCAGTGAGGCAGAGTAGAGTACAGTGGTGCAGAGTAGATTGTTTTAAGAGTAGAGTGAAGTGGAATAGAGCGGAGTGGTGCAGGGTAGAGTGCAGATGTGTAGAATGTAATGGCAGAGTAAAGTGGTGTAGACTGCAGAAGCATGGAGTGCAGTGTAGATTAGAGGGGCGTGCAGCAACACAGAGTAGAGTGTTACACAGTAAAGTGCAATGGTGCAGAGTGTATTGGCATAGAGTGCATTGCTTCAGAGTGGCATAGAGTACAATGGCATAGAGTGAATTTGTGCCGAGTAGATTGGTGTGGCCTGGAATCGTGTAGAGTGCACAGGCAAAGTGTAGAGTGTTACAGGGTAGAGTAGAGTGATGCAGTGTCCAGTGGTGTAAAGTGGAATGGTGCAGAGTAGAGTGAAGTGGTGTGGTGCAGAGTAGAACAGAGTGCCATAGAGTGGAGTATTCATGCTGTGGTAGCATACTGCCATTACAGACAACACATTTTCAATTGAAATGACCAATACAGTTTTACCGATAAAGCTAAGCAGTGCACAAGGAAAAATGTGTAGAAACTGCATCACTTAGTGTAATGATTTGTTTAATCATATTAAATTATTTGTTTTCAACACACTACAGAAATAACAAAAATGTGCTTCATGTGTGTTCATTACTATACGTTAATCCAACCACCGCTGTGCAAGGCCTTTGGCCCCGAGGCCAAACCTCTATAAGCACCCAAAACTGCACAATGCAAGGGCTACACTCATGCACATCGGAGGTTGCCCGCAAGACCTGGCCTGCGGCCAACCCCCTTAACCACCCTACCCCATGCTGTGCACAGCCGTTTGGCCATGCGTAGCGTGAATCGGCTGCGGCCTCTATGGGTGTGAGAGGGTGTCTCTGGGGGTGGGGATGCGTACATCAGTGTTTTAGTGGGTGCATCAGTGTGTGCGCGGGTCTGTGAGTGGGTTCATGAGGGTGTCAGTGGCTCTGTGAGTGGGTGTGTGAGAGTCTGAGTGGGTGCGTAACTGAGTTGGTCTGAGTGGGTGCATGAGGGTCTGACTGGGGCTGTGAGTGGGTGCACGAGGGACTGAGTGGGTCTGTGAGTGCCTTAGGGTCTGAGTGGGTCTGTGAGTGAGTGCTTAACTGTCTGAGTGGGTGTGTGCGTCGGAAAAAGATTGAAAGCGAGAGGGAGAGAGATTGAGGGTTTTTTTAGGCTTTGATATATGATATACCTAGAATGAGATATTTCTGGACAAATTGAAAAGAAAAATGTATTTGTCATTTAAAAAGAGTAAGATCACTCTTCAGTATGAAGCTAAAACATTTGTATCCAGGGAACGCTCCCCCGTTGCCCCGGGGAGGTGGTGGTCCCCGGGGTTGTGGAGGACGCCATTTGGCCTTCTCCATGTTACAAATGCATTTTTGCCCCCAGGGGGTGGTTGTATGTAGGGGGGGGTGGGAGGGGGATCCCTTTTGGGACCCCAGCACCAGAGATAAGGAGTCAGGGTGTTCATACTCTGACCCCTTTTGTATTTTTTTATTCTTTTTTTCTGGGACTCTGCTTCAGCCGAGTCCCAAGACGGCTGCCCACACTTCCTTGTTGAAGTGTTGGCAGCCAATCAGAACTCAGCACGAGATCCGGAGGGGGTCACGAATCCTGTGGGTCCCTAGATATACAAATCTGGATTTCTTTAAATTTCCCCAAAACAACTGAATGGATTTACACAAAATAAAAAGGGCTCTTTCCGGACCAAGAGCTACCTTTCTGCCAACTTTGGTGAAATTTTGTCCAGCGTTTATTGTGCTATCGGCGTTAAATTTTTCGTATGGGAATAAACATAGAAAACTTTCTAAATTTCAAACCCCCCATTTATCTCGTTCCCTGCTTGACAGATCACCCCGACAATTTCCAGACAGCAGCTCACATGATTGTCGAATTTGTTTTGCAAAATTTTGTGAAGATTCATCAAGTGGAGCCAAAGATAAGGGCAAGCAAAAAACTGCATTTTCTATAGAAACTAGGTTCTAAGTATAACTACCTAGTGGCGACCGTCACTATGTAATATGTATGCATATATACACAAATGCTAGAAATTCTTGTTATATCTTAAAATAATAATTTACGTACCACTTATAAATGAATATAACTATTCTTTTGCTACAAAAGTTAAAGTACACAACAATTTAAATTTCTAAACTCATACCTTTAATTTATAATTTACACAGCATTTGCAATTGGTTATAAACTTGTGGCACCTCCAGGCAGTGTATTCAACTCTGCATAGAGTGACGTAGAGTGGAGTACAGTGGAGTCCTGTATATCAGAGTAGTGTACAGAGGAGCAGTATAGAGAAGTGCTGTACAGAGAGGGTGTGGACAGCGGTATAGTGTAGAGTGGATTGGCGTACAGTGTAGTGGTTTACAGTTTAGCAGAGTAAAGTGGAATAGCAGAGTGGAGTGGCATGTAGTAGTGGTGTAGAGTAGAATAATGTAGAGTGGAGTTGCGTACACTGAAGCGGCATACAGTCGAATAGAGTACACTGGCGTGGCATAGCATATAGTACAGTGGCGTACAGAGCAGTAGAGTTTAGTGAGGTGGTGTAGTGGCGTTAAGTTGAATAGTAGAATAGTGTAGATTGGAGTGACGTGTAAGTGAGGTAGAGTGTAGTAGAGTAGGGTGGACTACTGTAGAGTGAAGTGTTGCAGAGTGGAGCAGGGTAGAGTGTAGTGGAGTAGTCTAGTGGTAACAACATACTGTTAAGTGGTGTAGAGTAGAGTGGAATAGCGTAGATTGTACTGGCATACAGTGGAGTGGCATGGAGTGACTCACAGTGGAGTAACAGTGGAATTACAATTATTACTGGCATACAGTGTACTGATGTAGCGTGGAGTGGCTTATAATGGAACAGTGTACAGTAGAGTGGCACAGAATGGGGTGACAGTGGAGTAGGGTGTAGTAGGGTAGAGTGGCATAGAATGGAGTGATACACAGAGTAACATTGAATTGTTATAGAGTGGATTATAGTGGAGTGGTGCAGAGATGAGTGGGGTAAAATAAAGTGGGGTGTGGTGGAGTGGGGTATATTAGAGGCATACATTGGAGTGGCAGAGTTGAACAGCAGAGCACAGTGTCAAACAGTGAAGCTGCATATAGTGAAATAGAGTAGAGTGTATTGACATACAGTGTAGTAGTGTAGACTGGAGTTTCGTACAGCTAAGCAGCATAGTGCGATATAGTGGTGTACAATGGAGTGTGTAAGTGTGGAGTGGTGTACAGTGAATAATGTACAGTGGAGGGGCGTAGAGTGAAGGTGTGTACAGTTGAAAGTTGGAGAGTGGACTGGTGCAAAGTGGAGCGAGGTACAGTGTAGTGGCATACATTTGAATAACTAAGAGTAGAGTATACCGGAGTGGCAAACCGTGGAATAGCATACACTGGAGTGGGGTAGAGTGGTACAGAGTGGAGAGGCATAGAGCCCAGAGTGGAGTACAGTAGAATAGTAGAGAGTAGAGAGGTACATAGTTGTGGCGTACAGTGGAATACCATAGACCGGAGTGGCAAACAATGTAGTGGAGTGCTGTAGAGTGGCAGAGGCAGAGTGCAAAGGTGAAAACTATAGTGGCATAGAGAGTAATAGTGTACTGTGAAGTGGCATACAGTGGAATAGTGTACAGTGTAGTGGCTTAGAGTAGAAGAGAGTAGCGAATAGTACGAAAGAGTGGACTGGCACAGAGCAGAGTATTGCAATAGAATGGAGTGATGTGCAGTGTAATAGCGTACAGCAGATTCTCACAGACTGGAGTGGGGTGCAGTGCAGTGGTGTACACTAAAGTAGCATACACTGGAGTGGCTTAGCATAGAGTGTATTTGCGTACAATGGAATACCATACAATGGAGTAGATTAGAGTGTAATAGCATACAGTGTAGGGATGTAGAGTGGCGTGTGGTAGAGTGGAGTGGGATACAGTGGAGTGTGGTAACTGAAACAGACTTAGTGGGAAAGTGTGTTAACAGATGTGGATATTACGTGGCAGGTAAAAAGATTATTTGTTGTAAATGGTCATTTTTGGTATTATGTGTGACTAGTGTTAGTGGTCTTAAAGATATAATCTTTCAAACACATATTTATATATTGTGGCACTGTTTACTGCATTAAGTTTGCGGTATACTGTGATACATGCACATGATACGGCAGTATATGACTGGTTAATGGCACTGTTTACCAAATATAAAAGTCAGTCATTTCGTATTCAGCACATTTTGTCTGTGTTTCGCTGTGTTCTCAGTTAGAATCTAGACGAAGTAACAGGTTTTATTGTTGCTCCCTACCTATTACCACTTTACTAGAGTTAATAGAGAAATGTATTTACAATTTTCTATATATATTTGCAGCATTTTTTAAAAACTTTAAGTAGTGCAGTAGTTTGTGGGTATTCCTGCGATGTGCCGTAGAATTTTTAGTGAAGACTTAAATATGTTAAAAATGGAAAAACACTGTAGAACACTATATTTGTAAAATAAAGGATACCACAGTGTATTTTTTTAATTTTTTTTATTTTTATTAATTGAATTTTTGTACCACAGTACTCCCAAGGCAGTACCACAATAAGCCATACTTTTTTTTTTTTTAATATACAGAAACTTATAAATATTTTTTCCAGTTTAATAAAGTGGTAACAGGTACAGAATAAATATAAAACGTAATACTTACCTACATTTTTTTTTTTATAAAGAATTTTTATTGATTTTTGCAAGAGAAAGAAAAATCATGATACAAACATCAAAACACTATGCCAACGGGCATCCAACATTGGTCGAACCTGTGATCCCAGACAGCGCTTATATTAGAGATGGCATGTTATTCAGGAGCCTAGTGCGGCCTCCCATTTCCCCCATATCCTATTGTATTTATTCAGACATCCTCTGGCCTCATATACAAGTTTTTCACTCTGCGCGCACCAATCCACTCCCCGTCTCCATTTAGCCAATGATGGGGCACTCTTGGCCTTCCAATTTGCCACTATATCCCTCTTAGCCACTAAGCACGCCACCCCGAGGAAAATTCGATCTGGTCTCCTTAGCTCGGTGTCACCCATGATCCCAAGGAGGAGGGGCAGAGGCTCTCTCTCTATATTCTCCTGTAACATCTCAGAAACCTCCCCCAAGACAGCTCCCCAATAGGCTACCATGGCCGGGCAGGTCCATACCATGTGGAAGAAGTCAGCTGTAGGATTTCTGCAACGGGGGCACTCCGCAGTGGGGCGGAGGCCCGCTCTGTGTAGTTTGTCGGGTGTGAGGTATGCTGTGTGCAAAAAATAAGTTTGTATCAGTCTAAAGCGGGTAGCGATCGCCACGGCACGCGGGGCCATTAGCGCTTCACCCCATTCGATCTCTTCCATGGGGCCCACCCACCCCTCCCATCTCTGGCGAAGTACCCCCAGGGAACCCGAGCTGCCGGAGACCAGGGTGCGATATATCTGGGAAACACCTCCCCTGCCCAGGCCCCCCATCAATGCCTTGGCCTCCATGAGGCTGCATTCGGGTATGGTTTCTCCCACTCGGATATGTACTGATAAGGCATGTCGGAGCTGGAGGTATCTGTGGAACTGTGTCTTATTTAATGAAAAGTTTTTCTGGAGATCTTCGAAGGACCGTATGTGTGACCCGTTCCAGACATTGCCGAGTGTGGAGATGCCTATGTTATCCCAGTTCTGAAACCCCTCCAGGCCCGCCACCTCCACCAATTGCCTCCCATGCCACAGTGGGGTCTGTTGGGTGAGTCGTCCCCACCACCCCGTCGATTTTTGAACCGTCCGCCATCCCTGCAGAACCACCCTGGTCACGTCTGGGACGTCTCGAGAGATCAGACCTCCATAGAGGGTGCCCAAAATCCGTGGGTAACCAATCGTTTGGAGCTCCAGTCGGTATGCCGGGTCTGTCCACCCACCCCCCATCCAGTCATTAATCACAAGTACTTGTGACGCAAGGTGGTAGTAATGGATATTGGACATGCCCAAACCTCCATCATATACATCCCTCTGGCAAGTTTTGAGCGCTAACCGTGGGCGGGCTCCGCTCCATATAAATTGGCCCGCCAATGAGTCCATTTCCCCAAACCATTTCCTAGGGATGGGAGGGGGAAAATTTTGCAGGAGATAGAGGAGCCTAGGAAGGATCATCATCTTGTAGAGCGCTATTCTACCAAGCAGGTTAAGAGGGAGTGTCCTCCAGTGTAGGAGATCACTTCTGATTTTTCTGGTTAACGGTGTTATGTTAAGTTCCCATGTCAACTCAGGGAGAAGTGAAATATATATTCCCAGGTATTTAAAGCTGTTTCTTCGTACTGGAATATTCCGCTGCCAGTCCACACATTCTCCGGAGCGGTGTAGGGGGACCAATAGGGACTTGGCGGGGTTCAGGATCAGCCCTGAGACTTCTGCGAAAAGGCCCAGGATCTCTAGCACGCGGGGCCACTTTTAGCCGGGTTGGAGATATATAGGAGGACATCGTCTGCGTATAGCGCCACACGATCCTCTGCACAAGCGGGCCAGGACCAGCCTTCGATCAGGGGATCTCCTCGCAGGAGTATTGCAAGAGGCTCTATCATTAACGCGAAGAGCAATGGGGATAGCGGGCAACCCTGTCGGGTTCCGCGGCCAATAGGGAACGGGTCGGAGACCACTCCATTCACCCGGACTCGAGCTGTCGGCTTGGAGTACAGGAGTCTCACCAGGTCGCGGAATCTGGGACGAGCCCATTTTTCTGCAGGACCAGTTCAAGGTAGGACCAATCCACTGTGTCAAAGGTTTTTTCAAAGTCCAGTAAGAGTAATGCCAAGGGTGTGTGTGACAGAGTCTTGTGATGTGCCAGAGCCAGATGCAACCGCCTAATGCAGTGCCTGGTACTACGAGTGGGCATGAAGCCACATTGGTCAGGGTGCACCAATGTGGGCATTATCTCTTTCAATCTGGAGGCCAGGGTCGAAGAAAGCACTTTGATCTCAATATTTAGAAGTGAGATGGGTCGGTATGCCGAACAATGCCGCGATGGGGGTTGGGTTTTAGGGATCACTACTATCGTAGCTTGGTCAATCTCGGTGGGAAATCGGCCTAATTTCTCGGCTTCTCCATACATGTTGAGTAGGTGGGGACCCAATATATCACTGCATTTGCTATATATCTCTGCCGGGAGTCCGTCAGGGCCTGGGGTCTTGCCCGGTGCCAGGTTGGAAATTGCACTGGTCATCTCTGCAAGGCTAATAGTTTCGTACAGCCTATCTCTTGTCTCCAGGGAGATCCTGGGGAGAGTGACCTCATTCAGGAGGGGAGTCTTTCTCAATGGCGGGGCGGGGTGCATTGCATAGAGGCGGGCATAATAGGAGGCAAAGCTTTGTGCGATTTCAGCAGGTGTCCTAGCGAGGGAGCCCGAGGGCTCTAAAATCTCAGGTATAACCCTGTTGGCCAGAGGGCGAGCAGCCAGCCAGTGCAGGAGCTTCCCATTTTTGTCCCCCCAGCCATATATACGGGCTACCGAAGCTCTCCACATGCACCTAGCCGAATCTAGCATTATGTGTTTAATTTCTTCTCTGACCATAGTCAGCTGCCTCAGGGCAGCGGCAGACGAAGAGGTCATTTGTTGGCGTTCCAATCTCAGGGCCCTGGCCTCCAGGTCAGAGATCTGGGAGTTCCTGGCCCGCTTGCGGGAACGGAGAAGGTGCTTGGCATGCCCTCTGAGGGTAGCCTTACAGGCGGCCCATAGTGTTCCCGGGGATCAGACCGACCCCAGATTCAGATCAAAATATTGAGTTAGTTGATTTCTGATCTCCTGGGTATACAGTAGTCTTTGTCTTGTAAGTACCATGCGTTTAGACGCCATACCGGGCGTCTGGAGGGATCTGCTCCACCCAGGCGGACCCGCACTGGTGCGTGGTCCGAGACTCCCCAGGGGAGTATCTCTGTCCCCGTGACGCTCGAGAGGTCCAGAGCGGACATGAATACCAGGTCTATTCTGGATTGCGTCCGGTGGGCGGCCGACGTGTGGGTGTATCGACGATCCCTAGGGTGCCCGGTTCTCCATACCTCGCAAACGCCAAGGCTCTCAGTCCAGCCAGTAAGAGCCGAGGCCCTGGCTAATCTACTGGCCGTAATCTCACCGGATACATCCAAATCGGGATCGAGAACCGCGTTGAAGTCCCCTCCCAGCAGGGTGGTCCCTTGGGGCAGTCCCACAACCACTCGGCGAAGCGAGTGCAAGAAGGCATCAAGTCTCATGGGGGGGCATATGCAGATATAAGATTTATCGGTGTTCCATGAAGAGTCCCCGTGGCCACTACAAATCTGCCCTGTGGGTCGGCCTGTGTGGCTGTGATCACCACAGGCAGAGAGCGGTGAAGTAAAATGGCTACCCCACTAGAGCCCCTGGAGAAGCCCGCGTGGTATACTCTGTCATATCCTCCCCGTATGAGCATGGGGCACCTAGTCCCAAGGAGGTGGGTTTCCTGCAAGAGGACCACTAAGGGGGAGTATCTGCGGAGAGTGTTAAATACTGCTGACCTCTTAATCTTGTCCAACAGGCCATTTACATTCCAGGAAAGGACCTGAGTTAATGAGTGCCAGGCATGAGTTGCATAGGTGTTGCATAGGGCCGAGTGTCAGGCTGTGGACCCAGGGACGACCATTCCAAACATAACAGTAAAATAATAAGGAAGCTAACCAACTTATTCCTGTCTAGGCTAACTTCAAAAGCCCATCCCCCCAACCATCCCCCTCCCCATACTCCCACCCCGGAAGCATCTGTCGCCCAAATACTCAACCAAAACCAGACAGCCAGCAGGACTGTCCTTGGGGTGGAGTGGTGGACCCCTCCATATAATCGGATCAGTTACAATTAGTGGTGGTAATCTGCCAAGTCTCGGGCGTCGTATAGTAGAGAGGCTTGACGCCTTCTGTAGTGACCCCTGTAAGGTCTGCATAGGTAAGTCGGGCATCCCAAGTCTTTTGGACTCCCATCAGTGGGTTCAAATGCGTCATATTAACTGAGGGCCGGGGACTGGCTCAAGCTGTTATCATCTTGTTTGGCTTGAGGTCTGAGGCTCAGAAGGGTCCTCGGGTTTCCTCTCTATTTGTGAGCCAGAGTCTCGGGATTCCTCATTATTTGCCAAAGTGTTTGTGTCTTTCGGTCTCCCTCTCTGGGATCTGGTACGCCTCCGGCTCCTCTGGGGGCCTCCTGGTGTGGGGGGTCCGACCCGAGGGGCCCTCTCTGTGTGTCCCAAGGGCCCCCCTCGGGCTCCGATGCCCTCCTCCGTCAGCCAGTCCCAAGCCTCTTCAGGTGTTTCAAAAAAGTGTGCTCGCCCGGCCAAGAGGACCTTGAGCCGCGCGGGGAAGAGGAGCATGTATGAAAGTTGCATCGCTCTAAGTTTCTGCTTAACGTGCTCGTACGACCGGCGGCGGATCTGGACCTCACGGGTATAGTCTGGGAAAATTAGGATTTTATGGTTCTCCCATTGAAGATCTTCCGATCTCCTAGCCTCCTTAAGGATATTGTCTCTATCTTTGAAGTTAAAGAAGCGCGCAATCATTGGGCGTTTTGGGCCGCCTGGTGGGGGGCGGGGAGCCAGTGCCCTGTGGGCTCTTTCGATCGCAAACCAGGGCGAAAGGGACTGGTCCGGCATCCAGGTTTTAATCCACTTCTCTAGGAAATCAGAGGCCCGCCATCTTCTATGCCCTCCGGAAATCCGACGAAACGCAGGTTATTGCGTCTCGACCGGTTTTCTGCATCCTCCGCACGACGGTGCAGCTCGCCGGTTCAAGTCTGCAGCTGGGCCACTTTACTTCTGAGGTCAGCTAGGTCGTTTTCAGTCTGGGAGACTCTAGTTTCAACCTCAGTGATCCGGTTCACTGAGTTTCTGAGGTCCTGTCGACATTCGTTTTGCTACTATCTGAGCATTTTGGTTAAGAGCACCCCTTTTAGGGGAGCCCGTCAGGCATTGCAGTACCAGCCTGGCGAGGAGCTTTCCCAATGACGAAGCCAGTCATCCAGTGTGATGCATGAGGGTTCTTGCTCCTGATGAATTTGGATCGCCCCTGGTATTCTACTAGGTTTTCCTTTGTGGAACAGTGTACTTTTTTTGCTTTAATAATCCTGCCAAATGTCATGGACATTCATTCAACTGTTTTTGAGCTACATCCATTATAAAAGTCTATGGGAAAACGATTTTTGGGACATCCACACCTTTTATCATTGCAACCCCTAGACTAATCTTTGCTAAACTTTTCAATGTAGGAAAAGCTGAAGGTCTGGTAAGCTCTGTAGAGATTCATCAAATGGGAGCAACGTTATTAGTGCCAAAACTCCAAGGAATTCCTAACCTGGCAATCCTAACTATAACTCCAGAGTGGCTAGTGCCACTCTGATACATTTAACCTGTGGTTAAAATAACTTTTTAGTAAGGTAGATTTGTCAGAGACAACATTAACGTTTTGAAAAAAAGAAAAAAAAAACACAGAAATTCACCAGTTATAGTTAGCGGAGCTAACTATAACTTGCTCCCCAGCAATAAGCACTGCTTATGACCTCACATATTACACTCATAACATGTTCTACAACATAATTTATGACATCACTGATGACGTCTCAAATGATATCATCCAAGCTTGTTTGCACACATTGTTCTGTAAACTGGTATAGCATTAGAATTGTGAAAGTAAGTACAAAGTAACTCAGAAGAATATGAGGCATCATTAATGCTGTCACAGAAACAACTCTTAGGTGTAGAAAGCATGAGTTATATGTCACACTGACCCTATACCATAAACTTCATAGATAGCATAGATCACTTTAATCAACTAGATATATGGGAAACCCTCTTTGCCTATGGTGTTCAAGTTCTATGCAACTGTTTATAAAAAGCCAAGTTCCTAAAAATACTGAATGTCTGTTCCAAAACAAATGCCCTACTATGGACAGCTTTTATCTATATCAAACCCGACAGTCACCAAAAGAAATGAAGTTGATATGAGTAGAGAAATGGGTACTGTAAAAAGTATTCCCTCTATTGAGAGAGCTCACCCTGCACCAGGGTATTAAAAAGTATCTACTACGAACAGAGTACACTCTATGCAACACTTGTCAGAAAAGGCATTATTCGCTTGAAATAAGCAACGTCTGAAGGTGCTAAGGATTATACTACCTCCAGTCATACTGTGGTGAAAATGTAACAGATAGTCCATCTTCTGAAGCAAAACAAGCACATGTACACAGCTTAATACTTGGTGCACACAGTCTTCTATGTCACGTAGTAAAAATTGTCATGCTAAGACAACTCTAATAACTCAAGGCTGCTTACAATACTCAGTATGCTGTACATTGAATCTTTGCCCTGTGGCAAACTATTTCTACATAACTTGTGTGTAACATAATGGCTACAAATTGTCAACTGTCACCTGCACATAGGCCTACTCCTCACTGCCAAGATTTATAATGTGTTTAATACCTCCACACATCTAAGACGCATGAGGAGCACATGTTTTTGTAAACACTTACACTCAGTTTTTTTCCTTTTAAACACAAATACATGTTGTAATCACACCTAACTTTAATGTTACATTAACCTTTTTTTGTCAGTGAATTTTTAGAGTGTTTTGAAATGTAAAGTAACATCTAATTACCAAACATAAATCCAATCAGGGGAGGGTAGATGTTTGGCTGCAGGTCCTGCAGCCAACCCCATGCTGCACTGTTGCCAAGTACCCACCATCCAAAAGGCAGCCAACCGCACACTGCATAGGGCCTTTGGTAATTGCATGATGGAGGCTTGGCCTTAGCGCCTGGCCCTAGGGATCCCATCCACCAGGGCCTTATTTATTTTAAAGGGTGAGGCGGCCACGTGGCCCTTTTTTTTCTAATTAACGGGGAGGGGCTGCATGTCCCACTCCCCAATCCTTATTAGGCCCTGGGGACCCCCCCCCCAATCCCCAGTTCACTTATTTCAGTAAAGGGAAGGGGGCCACACAGCCACCCTCACCGAGCATGTTAGGCCGTGGGGACCCCATCCCGCAGGGCCCCTCGTTTAAATTTAAAGGGGACGGTGTGCACCCCCACGTCTTGTTAGGCCTTGGGGACCCCAACACCCCCCCCAGGCCATATCTAAAAATAACAGGGAGGGGACTGCATGACCATCCTCCCTGAGCCTTTCTAGGCCCCAAGGACCTCATCCTGAGGGGCCTGCATTTTTTTAAAGGCAGGTGCTTGGTGCCCATTCAGGGCACCTACTAGATACTTGTTTGAGGCTGCAGGTGGGGAAGTTTCAGGTGGGAAGGAGCCCCATGGCCCCCCAGACCCGAGCCGGCTCCCTGCATGCAGCAATAGCTACCTCTGCTTCCGCCCACAGGCACCAGGTGGGACCAATATTTTGAACCGTTTCTCTGCCCGAATCAGTGCAAGCAGGGAAACAGACCAAAAGTCCGCTCCCAGCAGAAGGGAGCATTTTCAAAGCTCCTGTCCACTGAGAGTGGACTTGATGTTTGCTCCCACTTGGCAGGAAATTCAAACACACTCCTCCTGCCAAGCAAAAGCAGGTTTCCCAGCCAGTGCAGGTAGGGAATCCACTAAGTCCCAGGGGTGGGCTCCCCGGGACCATTAATGGTACAGTGAGGGGGAGGCTGCACGGCCTCCTCCCTTAAGGGAATCGGCCTCAAGGGTGGGTTGCTAGGGACTTTTAAAGGCTCGAGGAGGGGGGCCACGTGGGCCCTGTCTCATTTTGGTAAATCTCAACCTAGAGGTGGGCTCACCAGGGCCCGCTATGGGTCGGGGCGGGGGCATGCACCCCCCCTTCCCTATATATAAAGTAATTTTGGCGCTGGGCTCCCCAAGGCCTCTGGAGGCACAGTGATGGAGACCATGTAAGCCCCCTCCCCTTTATGAATACAGCCCTGGGGGTGGACTCCCAAGGAGCATAAGCATAATAAATGCGACCCAACCACCATTTTTGCTTTTTTTTTTTTGTTCCGTGAGTCCCAAAGGATAGCAACCGTTTTTGCCAATTCTTTTTTTTTTTGGTCCATGGGGATCCCTCTAGGTCTCCCCCATGCGGCTTAAGGGGTCTGGGTATCCCTACCCTGCCCCCTTCTAGTATGTTTTTTTTTTCTTCTAACTTCAATATAGGGAACTAAGTCCCGAGCCCTGTGATGGCTAGCAGCAAGATTTTTCTCATGTTGCTGGCAGCCAATCAGAGCACTCGCTGCTGTGGGAGTCTGACTCCCACATAGAGCGAGATGCATCAAGGAAAAAAGAGCCTCCTTGGCCAATCAGAACGCTCTATTTTTAAGTTGTTTCTTGGCTAATATGTAGGAGATCTCGAAGCAGAGTACAAACCATGGATACATGATCCAGGCGGATGGTCCACACGATGGTATTTGGTGTGATCAATGTAAAAACTCAGTGCACTCTTGGATGCCAAACAATGGAGTCACTCTTCCTTTTTTGAGGCATGAGGAGGAGCAAAGAACACCAGGAGTGTGATACCATGTCTGAAGTGAAAAAGTCTTACCACTTTTGCCAGAAAAGAAGATCGAGTCCTCAACACTACCTTATCTGGTTGAATAGTAACAACCAGAAACTCACACACATGCCAAGCTGATGTTAGGGCAATCAAAAAGACAGTTTTGAGGATCACGAGACATACTTGACAACTGGGCTTAGGGTCAAAGGGAGTACACATTAAAAAATATGAACTAAATTTGCATAACATTGTGATATCAAAAAGTAGTTTGGTAGCTATAAATGGTGCAAATCTTTTGGAAATCTCATCACAAGTGTTTTAAAAAATGCAGGCTAATCGCCTTTTACGTTGCCTACAGCAAGTCCTTGCTAAGCCAGTAACAAAACAAACAAAACTTCAAACTGCAGAGGGTCAATCAGGCAGGTGCCGCACCAAAGCCTAAATCTGTCCCAATGACTGGTGTACACTGATTTTGTAGATGGGTACCTCGTTGCCAAAATTACATTAATGACCTCTGGAGGAAGGTCAAATGAGGTAAACTGTCACTGCTCACTCTCCAAGCATGGAGATGCAGATTTCAAAGGCCCAGGTGCAGCACCCTACTTTGTTGCTTCAACAGAAGACCTTCCCAAAGCGGTACCTTGATCGGAGAACAGATACTCATGCCACGAATATCAAGATACCACACTCTCCAGGCCTAATCAGTGCCACTAGGATCACTTTGGCCCAATCGTTGTTCCTGATCTTATTCCGAACTCTGGCAGAAGCGGAAGCTGTGGGAAAGCATACATAAGTCCCAGGCTCCACTCGAAACAGAATCAAGTCTCAGAGAGAAAGTCTCCTTGAGTGCTCAAATGTGCGAAAGTGCTGGCACTGCACATTCGGAAGGTGGTGAAAAGACTACACCAGGGATCTTCCAATTGATCGAAGAATGCCTGCACCACTTACAAAAGTTTAACTGTCATTCGTGGTCTGCTAGGTGTCGGCAGCTGAAATCATCAGTCCTTTCATTTAGAGACCCAACTAGGTGGATCACTAAAAGAGAAATATCCATACATTCCAGCCACTTCCAGAGGTGTAGAGCCTCCTGGCACAGGACCAAAGACCCCACCCTGCCATGTTATTCTGCCTTACCACAAGGTGGTGGTGTTGTCGTCTGTGAGCACCTACACCAGCCTTCCTCAGATGGTGGGCAAGAAGGCCTTAATGTCAAGCAAATTGTCCGCAACTCCAACAAATTGATATAGAAGAATGCTTCGGCCAGAGACTAGAGGCCTCTGATTTCCACCTCTCCAGGTGGCCTCCTCAATCCAGAAGTGATGCATGGGTCAACACTGCTAAATCTGAGTGGGAGTAGTAGAGGGGTCTGCCACTGATTTACTCATGACCCAGCAGCCTCCATTGTAGATATTTTGCAGTCTCCACCGAAAGCTGGACACATTCTGACAGATCTTCCTGGTGCTGTGATCTCTGGAACTACAGATCCCATTGCAGAGCCTGAAAGTGCCCTCAGGCACCCGTCAATTGAAGGATGCAGGAGGTCAGCAATCTAAAGAGCCGCAGAGTCATCTGCACTGAGATACAGGAAAGAGGCTGAAAGATCAGGAACATAGACGAAATATCTTGGAGACTCTGCTCTGGGGGAAAAGGCATGAAATGCTACTGTATTCAGCATGGATCCAATGAAAGGGAGCGCATATGAAGGAGTCAGGTCTTACTTTGGCACGCTGATATTAAACCCCAACAATGTTAAGAGGATTTCCCTCGTCTGAAGGTAGTTAAAGACTGCCTGGGGCTAACCTCCCTTCAATATCCAGTTATCGAGGTAGGGAAACACTGATACCCAGACCTATGAAAGTGTGCTAGGGCCAGCACCATTATTTTCTGGAATATCCAAGGAAGCACTGCAAAGTAAAAATGCTCTTGGCCTACTGTGAACTCTAGGTAGGGCCTGTAGGACAGGGAAATGGAAGTGTCATGCATGCCCATCGCTACCAACCAGTCTCACGAGTTGAGGGCAGACAGGTCCTGGGCTAGTACGAGCATTTTGAATTTGTCCTTCCACTGGAAGGCATTGAGAGGGTGAAGATCTAAAATAGGAAAAAGGCCACAGTCCTCCTTCAGCACAAACAAGTAGCAAGAGTAATAAACTGTTCCTACTCATGAAGGCAGAATCCACGCTAAGGCCTCTTTAGACAAAATGGGCCTGCACTTCCTGCTGCAAGATGGTAATCTGCTCGTTAGTCAGCAGCCCAGATGTTGGTGGAACAAGCAGCGAGGGTAGAAAGGAATGAAAGATCGAGGCCCAGATTAACCATTAGGACCCATTTGCCGGACTTGATGGTTTGCCACCCTTAAAGGAAATGTCTTATCCTGCACCAACAGGGTGCGTGTGTGCAGCAAAACACATTAAAGAGGTGTTATGGCAGCAGCAGCTGGAGAAGACAGCTACACATTGTCCCTGATGCCTTTGGTGTGGTCTTTACGACCTGCCGCCTTAGCCACAAAAGGGCTGGGGGGTGGTCGGTTGTGAGTGTAGGGAGATGGCGGGGATTTGGGGTCGGTTGGGCTGGCTTGCGAGGTCGGTTGTGGTGGTATTGGAAACCCCTACTGTAGCCTTAAAGGGGCAAAATTATTGATGAAACTGTATGGAGGAACGTGCTGTGGCCCTACTTTCGTTAAAATGTTCCAGGGCTAAGTCATCTTTCTAACCAAAAAGGCGGGAGCCATTGAATGGCATGTTCATTAGGGGTGACGGACATCCTCGTAAAAGCCTGTGTACCTCATCAAGAGATGGAGCATAAGCACCACATTCATGCCAACAGCCCAACCTAAGCGGTTGGTGGTGTTCAAGGAACAGAGCATCACAAAGTTTCTGCATCGCAGCCATCATGGAAAGCTTGGATCAGGAATGCCCAGAGGTTGTCTGGAGCTCATGGCAAACCCTGGATCACTGTGTCCCATAGGACATGAGATTAGGGGTCTAGAAGACAGCAGATGTTTACAGAGCAAGGCTGTGGATAAGAAGATGGGTTTGCCAAAGATCTCTATTCATTTACACTCACAATCAGGTGGGGGAAGGCAACAGGTTAAACCTTACTGGTGGGCATCTTCCCCAAGCTCTCCGACATGGGATACTGTATAAAGAAGTTTATGCAAATGAAAATATGCCCAGTGGACACTAGCAATAGGATCCATACCCACAATCTACCTTACAGCTCCTTCTCAAAGTTAACATATCAATTTCCATAGATTAGGCCATAGATAGCTACAGAGAAGGTGTAAATATTTTTTTTAATCTTTGATATGACTTAGCTTTTCTAGATACCTAGATGCAAAAGTTTCAGCTGATAACAAGTTACTTGAGAGTAAACAAATGCAAACATAGGCCACAACTTTCCAAACGACAACAATCAAATGATGAGAGGAAAATTATTATTAAAAAATGAAGGTCTTCTACAGGAATTGAGAGCTATGCTGAATGAAAAGGTGGTGGTGGTGGTGGTTAGGAGGGTTAGTGTGATGTTGTGGTGGTAAGGTTGGTGAGGGTGGTAGTAGGATGGTGGTGGTAGTTAGGAAGGTGAAGAGGGTAGTGGTAGTTAGGATGGTGGTGACGGTTAGGGTAGTGGTGGTTGAGGAGGTGTTAGTTGGAGTGTGGTGGTGGTCAATAGGGTGCTGGAGGACACGTCAGGGTGATACTAGTGGATAGGGTAGTAGTAGTGGATAGGGTAGTAGTGGTGGGTAGGGTGGTGATTGTTATGGCAGGTGTAGTGGTAGTGTGATGGCAGTAGGTTGGTGGTACACATACTGTCCTGGTAGGGGGCACAGGAGAAGAAGTAACAGCACAGGGAAAAAAGGAAAAAAAAAAAAAGTACCACAATGCCGAAGTGAGCAGCAGATCACCACTAATCAAAAAGAAGCAATCAATATTTGGTCCATGCTCCACAGAATGGAGAAAAGAACAAGGGACAGTGAAACTGGCACATGCTGACGCATCAGGAGCCAGCAAATAAGGGGGACAAATAAGCCAACAAATGATAAGCAACAGGCAGGCTCCAAACGAGTTTCGAACAAATGCTCACAGTTAGGACCTTCAGGGAAACTGCCAAAGGTAGAATGCCCTGAAGGCGTCACGCTCCCAGCCCTAAGCAAGAAATTAACTTTTCATTAAACAACAAAACCAGGTACTGAAAATTAAAAAGTACCTCGCTTCTTGTTTGATTGGGCTTCCTGACTGAGCTTGCGAGAAGTCACTGAAACCTTCTCATTAGCAGTATTCAGCAGAGGTCATTTCCAAGTTTAGACTTCTCAAGTCGGAGTCACAGGGAAGGACCACAATATCAAAGCTTGAAGGGGCTATAACTTAACAGTGAAGACAGCTGTTAAAATTTGTGGGATAGAAGCAAAGGTGAGCCCTGTGTGTGCTATGCATGAATAGCAACCACCTTAGAAATTACACATCAGTGAGCAATGGGGTGCATGGTTAATGTGCTTTATATGCAGGGCAACAATCTGTAAGATGATGCAAATTGTTTCTTTTTTTCTGCTGGTGATGCACTCGTGGAAAGAGCGGCTGGAAAAAGAAGCTTCCGCTCCTTTTATGTACTTTATTTTAAACTGATGCACTATAGAAACAACCAGTGTGTCTTGACTTTGAGAAGCGTTATGAGAAAGAAATTGCACTTTATAATCCAGAGTAATACACTGATAACAAGTGTTCTGGGACCAACATCTGCAGACCTGCTGCAATGCAAGGGGTACATACAGTTTCCTAGATGCAAACATCATGCTATGCCTCTCCAGTACAGCTTAAAAGAGAAATCTCATTAAAAAGCAAACACTGGCAAAGATAATAGGCCTGGTGTTGTCACCCAGCCTTCTTGCTATTCTTGTGTTGTCAATGTTTTTGTTTTGGAAGCTGCCGGGTGTTCAATTCTAAAAAAATAAAAAATAAAAAAGTAAAGCTAAAATGTTGCTCAGTCTCAAAGAAGCACACATTACCTAGTAAACCCCTGGCACTGAAGGAAAATAGGAAAATATTGTGGGTGTGATCACTGACAGCAGCATTCAGTAACTCATAGTGAAGTCAGTCAATGGCTGAAGTGGGCTCACGCACTGCCCCTTGATGTATTCTTGAGTAGGTAGGAGAAAATTTGTGAATAACACCGCCACAAAAGAATGGATGAAGTGTGGTGCTTGAAAACTCCTATGCGTATGTCATACACATAATTTTAGTAAAATCGAAAGGCCTTGGCTAACTCAGACCCAACAAAGCCAATCATTCGGCCATTGACAGCCAGCCTCTTGCCTTTGAGAAAGAAAATAAGGCAGGAACATAGGCCAGAAAGCGAGAACGTAGGCAAGAAAGCAAGAGGAAAAAAAGGAAAGAAAAAAAGAAAGCAGGAAAGAACAGAAAAAAGAAAGAAAGCAATAAAGAAAAGAATGGGAAAAACAAGAAATGCAGGAAAGAAGGAAAAAGAATGTAAGAAGGAAAGAGGAAAGGAAGAAAGAAAATAAAAAGAAGGCAGGAGGAAAAAAGGCAGAAATGCAGACAGAAACAAAGAAACAGAAAGGAGGAAAGAAAAACAAAAAAAAGAAGGAAATAAACAAAAGTGTTAAAGTGCTGCAAATTAAACATTATAAAAGCTGTGTTTTTCCTGAACAAAGTTTATTAAACGACCATTGGGAATTTGAGTCCAAATTAAACATGTTGTGAAGAACTGCCTGCTTATGAATTTACATGTATAATACGGACTTTTGGTTTGTGTATTGCATGGATATTAATAAGAGAAAAACTTAATTCAGAACTGTTTCAAATGTATGAAAACTGCTATGCTGTGAAATAGGACACTTCAAAAGTAATTTACCATAGCACTGGCAGGAGACAGGAACTGATAACGTTAAAATGTGACCCGCGCTCTCATCTGGTAGATAGCATCATGCTATCACTTCAGGCTCTAAACACATTGGCAACACTCCATTATAAAGTCAAACCAAAACACTGGCACTGAAGGGAACTACCTTGTGTGCGGATGTGCTCATTGTGAATGAGCAAACTACGGTCACTTAAAATGAAGGTAACCAGTTGCTCAAGTAAGCTGACCCACTGCCTCATGCTGTACTGGGCAGAATCAAAAAGTGAAAGACACCATAACAGACCAATGGCTGAAGAAAGGTGGCTGAAATTCTGTTTATATAAGTATTTTATACATATAATCCTAGTAAAATCAACAGATCTTGGTTAACACCAGACCTAATAAGGGGCCTTGCTGGTGAGGAAATAAAAGTCAAGTCACAAACTTGTGTGCTAAAGCACTGCTGTTAAATTTGGAGCACCTCAGCATATTCTATATTTTTCTTTCAGTGAGGAAAAAAAACAAAGGTTAAAGAGATGTTATAGTTAGGTGAGACGGTCTGTTAAAGCATACTATTTTAAACTAACACCACCACACATTCACCAGTTATCTCAAGTAGGTATAACTCATGCTACCATCAAGTAGTGTTGTCATCAATGATGTCATTTCAGATGCTGAAGTCATGATATCAATGAGGTCATAGAACATATCATGAGTGATATAATATAAAGTAATTGGCATTGCATGGCAAGGGTATAGTTACGTGAGATAATTATATCTGATGAATTTAAGTGGTTTTGGTAATTTCAAACTATGTTTTAACCAACTTATTCACTTAACCTTTGTTTTTTAAATGAATTTCTGTTTTTAATGTAAAGCAAGATATCCATCGCCGTACGTGACGCGATGTTGGATGGAGTTTCTAGCCTGTGGCCAGGCCCTATGCCCAACGCCTGCAGGTGCCCATCACCAGCCCCCAGCGCACGGCCTTTAGCCGTGCAGGGAGATCGGCAGAAAGACTAACCTGTAGCTAGGTCCTGTGCCTAACCCGTTGACTATGAGCAGGCTCAAGTAAACGCTGTCATTTAAGTAAGGTAGACCTGCTGGCTTTGTCAAAGGGTCAGAACATCAAAATATAAAAAGTGGAGGGCCTATAGGCTTTATCAAGGAGTCAGCACATCAACATCTAATTAGAACATTGGAATGCTGGAAGCTCCATTGAAAACAATGGAGTGCTGCGGGCTTTTACTGGCCGGTAAAAGCCCGCAGCGCCAACATTCCAATGTTCGCTTTGTTCACAGCAACAGCTGTGAACAAACCCTCACGGAGCCCGAGGGGATTTTAATCCCCTCGGGCTCCGTGAAATTGTTTTTTTTTTTAATAGAACATTCTGCCCTGAGTGGCAGAATGTTCTAATAGCCTTAGAACCCGCCGTAGCGGGCTCTACCGGCTATTAAAGTCCCTCTCCCTTGTTAAATGCCCTCGCCGGCTACGGCGGGTTCTTAGGCTATAAAAGACAACCTATTGCTTTGACAAAATGTCACCAGTAACTATAATCAAATGTATGTTTTGTAAATTCACATATTGCAATGTTTAACATTTTAAGTGCTGGAGTCTAATTGTGCATCTCCCACCTCAGTGCATCTGACAGTGACTGGTGGACACTGGGGAGGGCTCTAAAGGACCCTCGGGTGCTCGCAATGGACTCATTTTACTTTCAATTAATCCGTTCCAGGAGGCATATCTCAGCCCTCCCGAGCACCAATTTAGACAGGGGAGGAATAATTTGAAAGGGGAGAATCTCCCATTTCTAGAGATCTCTCTCCCTTGCAGGGGGATCCTCCCATTGACCTTGGTTTGATCCGTTCCTGATGGGGGCACTAGGACCACCCACACAAGGGGGCAACATTTTAATTTGGACAAGTGGGGTATTGCTAGGTGGTAGGAATTTTGTGGATTCCTGCTGATTCCAGAAGTGTCCATCACAGAAACTTAACTAAAACACATGGTTTTAGGCAACATTTTGAGGGTTGCAGGGCATTGTGGGTAAGAAAGTCTTGTGGGATCCACGCAAGGCACACCGCCCTGGAATCCACTGGATGCCTATGTTTCAAAAATGTCTGTGGTTGATAGGTTTTCATGGGTGGTGGCTGAGCACATCCCCAAATACCACAGCTGCCCTTATCACGGATCTCTTGTGTAGTGCTTTAAGGAATTTTGTGTTGCAGTCTCTTGGCCTGCACACAAGTGGGGTACAGTTATCAGGGGATGTGTCGGAACTCTGGGTGGTATAAACTTTGTTGATCTATACAGATTCTGGTACTTTCCCACACAGATATACAAGTAAAATGTGTGTTTTTAGAGATAACCCCCCTGAGCACCAACGTAATGAAGAGTGAAATGAGCTGGAAAGCTCATTTCATTTTTATTTTCAGTGAAATTATGTCAAGGTGCCACGCGTGCCGCTTGTCATTTCACTGAAACAAAAGGAACAGCCTCGGGAGATGAGAAAGTGCCCCTCCCCAAAAAAAGAAAAAAAAAAAAGTTAAGGCTGGGCATCCTGGGTATGGGGTCGCCAGGCCCGAAATTGGCCAGGGGAGGATGGCCGTGCAGCCCCCTTCTCCCACCTCCCAAAGGAAATACATAAGGCCAGCTCCCATGGGGATGGGGTCCCCAGTGCTGAAATTGGCCGGGTGAGAGGGGCTGCACAGTGTACCCCCCACCCCGGTCGATTTCAGCCCCGGGAACCAAGTGAAATGACCACAGACACACATACACTTGAACCCTCAACATTCAGTGTTCGGGTCCGAGACCTCAACCACTAGGCCAAAAGTGACTCCTAAGCATTTGGTGTCCAGACTTAGCTATGGACATTGAACCCAAAGGTTTTGAGTGGAAAAAGACTTCAATGTTACATCTCTAGGAATGTTTAACAGTCAAAACACTGAAAAATAAACAGACACACTGCCTTGAGACAAAATGATTTAAACTTTCAGCCTGCTGACTGATAGTCCAAGAGCTTTACCATTAGGCCAGAAGTGACCATGACCTGCTGTCCATTAAAACATTCGAACCTAAGATTTTGCTAGACTGACTCTTTGTAGTCCTCGTATGGACGGACCATTGCAATTACAATCTCTCTCTTCCATTCCATTTTGGGATGGAAGTGAGAGAGTGCGACAACCACGGGGGAGCCTCAAGACCCTGTGGTCCTAGTCGGCTCCCCGCATCATGTGGGAGCCAGCGTTGCTCCAACAAATAGGCAGCAATGTTTTCATCTGTTTCCCTGCATGCGTATTTCTGGAAGCATGAGCTGTCTGATGATAGAAAGTGGAGCTATCTTTGCTTTTGCTTGGTGGATGCTGTGAGCTCATTAGTTCTTAGTCGTGGGGAGGTAACGGTCCCCGGGGCTGTGGGGGTGGGAGGGTGGACCGCCCACATGTAATCAGATCTGAGCCCCGGGGAGGTGGCCGTCCTCACACTCTGCAAAGGCGAAAATTAGACCCATGTAAGAGTAGATAGTAAGCTGTCAACGTTCCAGTGTAGGCTATAAACTAATCACAAATTTTGATAACCACTGCAAGAACACCCCAGGGTTGAGGGAGGAGCTGAATGAAAGTTGAAGCGCACTTGGAAGTGATTGAAGACATTCTGATGTGGCATAAAAGTATGTTTTTTATTTTTTTAAATGAAGGAAGGGGCATTGAAAAAATTACGAGGATAAAAATTATTTGGCCGAGTATGATGTAGCGATACAAATGCTGGATGAGAACTACTGTGACAGAAATTAAGTGGTGGAAACCATAAGTTCCCTGGCAGATGCTGGGGAGACGGTAGAAATGTTTAAGGGGTCAATTAAAGGATAAGCTGCAGCCTGTAGTGACAGTTAAAAAAGAGACCATCGGGGAGCAGATGGTAATAAAAACTGACTACTGCTAAGTACATGGCAAACTTATCAAAGAGGAAATTGGCACCATATGAAGCAATGGGGATTGCAAAGAGGATGAGTGGCAACACCAAAAAGGTTTAAAGAAGCACACAAGGCAGAATGAAAACGAGGGAACTGTGGAAGTGATGAGAGTGTTGGGTGCAAAGGAATAAAATCTGGTGGTAGGGTCAACAGCGACTTCTCACTGTTTTAGGTTGGGATTCAGGGGCACATTGCCGCAAACAACGAGTCTGCTGGAATTAATAGGCGTTTGGTAAAAAATGCCCGAATGCAAAGCTGGATACACCATAACAACAGGGAGAAGAATAAACATGGTGGAAGCATGAACTGAAAGCTAAACAAGTATTGGCATTGGCATTACATGGGAGATGAACATGGCCAGGATACCCTCTCGGGTGATAGTGTGCTTGACAAATATACGTAACATAACAAGTGAAAGCATACTGGAAGATGCACTTAACTTATTGACCAATTCAGCAGCGTGCTACTCATTAACAAGAAAGGACAGGATGGTTCAGTTTCCAGTCAAGAATTTACATGCAGGTGACAGACTTTATATGTCCCCATAAGACCATTGGCTTCCAGCTTAGTAATAGTAGGGTGGAATAGTGCTGACAGAAAGTTGCAGTTGCACTGTGGAAGGTGGGGAAAGATGGTGTTGCCTAAGTTGGTGTGAGCATCGTACTATGTTGCACACATGTTCGGACAAAGTCCAATTTGTAATACTACAAGGAAGAAATGTATGAACCAAATTGACTAGAGGGTGATGTTGCATGAAGGATGACATGCAAGTGAGGATGAGAGGCAGTCTGTTGAAGAATAAAATTGGAGGGAAAAGTGAGTGGTGGTTTGGAATAGGAGAGTGGGTGCAAGTGAGGACAAACTGAATGGAAAAGGGAATGCTTAAGTATATGCAGCTTGTGTACGCAGAGAGCGAGAAGCAATGGAGATGAGTGACTAACTGGTGAACAACATCTGAGTTTTCAAGCATCACAGGTAAAATGAAAGCGTGAAAGGACAAGCTTTGACCAGTCACATTTTAGTGACAGTTCAATAGATACCGAGATGAGACAAAGTTATTCTGGGCTTTCTGGTGTCATAAAGGAAGAGGGAACTTAACTGATCATACCGCTCACTACATCACAATAAGCCATCAAGAGCATCACATACATAAAGGCTTCTAAATTTGCACTCATGCATTGCCACTCCCTACAGTGCCACACTAAGGCAACCTAAGGTTAATCTACACCCTATTAGTTACATGCCAAGACAATGGACAGGTAAATGTTCTCTATTACACATGGAAATGACCTCTGAGACTGGCAATGCGGGGCGCAAGAGATGTTTACTAATCCACTAGCTTCTGTACAATAAAGTGCATTCAGTCTCATCCGCCAATGCTCCCATTACCTTTTGGCCTTGAGGGATAGGTGGAACTCCACAAACTGGCGGGGATATCTTCCTGGGATGAACTTCCCCCCGCTCTCCTGACCTAAACTATTTTGGTGACATTTTTGTTACTTCCTTCATCCATAGCCAGACTAGGTCTCAATGACCTCTAGCAGCCTCTATTCAAATTACTTGAATAGTAATGTGTATCCCATTCAAACACTGTTTAGCTATAGATTGCCAATATGCACATCAGTTCAGATTGAGCTAAATCCTGCTATGAAGTCTGTGTATCAGTCTATAGTGCTCAAACCTTGCCTTCTGGGAAGATCAAGCTCTTCAGATGAATACATAACCAACCCAGATCTAAAATTTTACCAAGAACTGACCATGCACTGGTTCAGTGGAAAAATGCTAGTAGTCACTATCCCCCAATATCATACAATGCAGTCAAATTAAGTCTCGGGTCTCATGCAGCCTTGTCTGAGACTATTGTGGATAAGTTCAATAGAGTGGTCATGCAAGTCCTTGTTCACACAGTACGTTTTTGTACATTCATAGTTATTTATAGCTTGCAAAGTTTAGTGTGCACAGTCTTTGTATACTAATTTATTAATTCCTGAAGTGGTAAGCAGACATGAAAATATGTACTGAAAATGGAGCAATCCACAAGGAATTAAAACTTGGCCTAACCGCTGAAGAGCTTTTTATAAAGATGTATGGGTCTTAAAAAGCCTTAATGGGGCCAAACGGGTTGAGTAATTTGAGAAATGTAGAGAAAGAGTAATATGATATTTATTCTAAACACAAAGACCTGCTATTCAAGAGACACTGTAAAAATATTACTCATCCCTAGTAACAATGCATTATATGTTGCCAAACTTACCACGATACCGGCTAGGAAGTGCATATAGACGCAACATGGCTTCTTTAGGACAATGACGTTGCAGGCCTTATTAATGGATGGAGAAGTGAAACATGGTCAAATAAACATCACAGTAAAGGCAGTTGGTTAAAACAATTAATGGGTCCTGAAACTTTCATCTTAACCAAGTATTGAAGAAATAGTGTCATCAGAAAAATACCAATTAAGACTCGTAAAGAAGGATGTCTTATTACACAGATGATTTTAAAATAGTGGTAAAGGAAAACAAACAAATACATAAAATGAATAATGTTTTCAGCCAAGCGCCATTAACTATGTATTTCCACATTGTAGATGTAACGGACTCAGATAGCGTTTACAATTACATTTTTTGAGGGCTTCGATTTCTCCTTGGGGCCAAACAAGGATTTAGAACATAAAGTCAAGGTGGAAGTTGGGGGGGGGGGGTTCTATAATATACCAAACAGATATATAGGTATAAGACTGCTGCACACAAAAAAATATGTAATCTTAGCTACTTGAAATAATGAAAAACCAAACACTGACCCTGTCTCAGGCACTTCATTATGCTGCAGGAACACCCATGATTCTTCACAAAGTAATTGCAGTTTATGATCTCTCGCTACAGAGTTCATGTGCAATATCAAACATGCCTCCATCATGGACAACATGAGACTAGCCAGCAACTTCATTCTCACTACAAAAGTTGTGCAGATGCAGCAGTATCAACAAAACAAGATGCATCAGCCAGGCCTAATTGAGCATTGATTATCTAGCAACAACATACACTACTCTTTGCCAAATCATAACGAATCACCTACAAGAGTTAACAATGGTTCTAAACTGTGTCATCATATGCATTTAAAATTAGCAGTGTAAATCTTTTACTGTAAAAATTAACACTAGGGATAGCACAGCATAGTCCGTATACACCTGAAATTATAATTAAATAAACTATACAAGCAGCTTTGATAGTCAAGGAATTAATGTACATCACACCTGGCCAAGGCATAACCATGTTTCCAACCCTTCACTGTGGGATACAAAGAAACAAACTGCGAAATGCCTTCAGTAAACAGTACAGAAAGGTAGGTATAAATAGATCATGCATTGCACAAATCTACCTAGGCACATACTGAAGTTAAAATTAAAGTTTGGCATGCTGCATGTTATTTATAAACAAGAATAGGGAAGCTGTGTTAAACGTAAACTCAATCGCCAAATTCAGGAAGATTTCTAAAGTGTTTAATCAAAGCTTTAAGGAAAAGCAACTTTATTCAGGTTTTCATGAAAAGCAAATTTATCAACTGAGACTTTGCTTTCCTTTCTGAACATTGTGAAACGAAACAATGTAACAAAGGTAGCACTTGACTCTAGTGCAGGGTGACATTTTGACTTCGGTATACGCAGCCTGCAAATTATTCACTCCAAGAACCATCCCTATACGAAAGTACCCGAAGCCGTGATGGTGTATACAATAAATTATATTATAACCTGTATAGATGGCCTCAGCAAGAACTTCTTTGAGACCGACGCTATCTACAAACCTATGTTTTGTATTGAATCTGGGAACTCTTAATTGTTCAGTAATCAACTAGTAATACACAAACTATCGGAAAATTTGTTAAAGAAAGAAAAAAAAAATGTCACATTTAAATAATAGCTGTAAAGCAGCTTCTTTAGTGACACGCATATATGTCTAAATAAAAGACATCTACACCAATACATAATTGTATATGGTCTCTAAATCAGACGCAGGAGGTAGTCTATGTTTCATTCCGTTTCATAAAATCATCTGGGTGCTATATAATGTATTTGCAAGCTAAACTTTCACAATACACTACTTTCAAAGGATCCAATGCTATCCTTTTGTGGAATTGAACACTGCCAGCCATGTAGACATCGTGAGGCGATAACTAGCCTCTATCAAAGCCATTCAGGACAAGCGTTCACAAAACTGTAAAACCAATCAAAAGCAGACTTGCACTTCATACCTTTGCGCTATTAGCAAATGTCATCACGTTGCTCTCTTCAAATTAACACCTGCTCGGTCCCATGTCTAATATGCACTGATAATGTTGCTTGTGCCATAGGTGAAACAAATTAACTGAAAGGGCATTGGGGTGTGGTGGTGGTGTTTCTGCCAAAGAGCACCAGTTGAACTAAAGGAGTCAACATAAGCGATATGGTTCTGCCCAAATGTAGTCCCCTTCTCTAACGGTGGAACAGGGATTCAAGCTGCGCCTCATTAACAAGTCCAAAGTGTGTCTGGAGGAGTTTGCGCTTAGAGGAGACTGGCTGGATTATTTCCCCTGTTGCGCAGAATCAAGGCTGAATTACTAATGGTTTCTGGTCTGCGTTCGTAATTAAAGGAGAAAGAAACACAGAATGCACCTTGTGTATTCACCATGGTTTAAAATTGAAATCAAGCTTCTCATCTGTGACGTATTAATACTTTGTATGAAGACCAGATGAGTGGCACAGGACTAATCAGAGGGTAGTGGCAGCAGGGCACAATTATGGCAGCAGTGACTGGAGTCAGTGTGTCCCTTGCAGCTATGGTCCAGACTTCACGGTGGTCAGCCATCAAGTTTTCTGCAGGTTTGCTTTGTAGTGGACTGTTCCACTGCCCTCAATGAGTTGATTTGGTGTGGGACCTTTGCTGTTCTCAGGCCAAATAAAAGGCTCATGAGTGGCTAGACAGGGTGTTCCACTCTCAGGTTTTCAACCCTCTATTTGCTGCAAAAGTGATGCCCAGTAACAGCAAAATTTTGTTTTGGTACAAGAAATGAAGGGAGGAGCTACAGCGTAGGAGGGGTCCGGCACAATGCACCTTCTTAGATGTGAATGCCTTTAGGAAAGTGAATACTGAATGTGGACAACTGCAGTTGGCGGCCCTGAAATGTCAAAATAAAAATCTAGTTCTGGGGATTTCCTGCAAAGTGTCTTTGGTGTTTATTTCATTAAGCCAGCAAAAATATTGTCTGATTAGGAGGCTCAGAAGCACAGTGACTCATCCTCAAACCTACTCAGCAGACCCCCACAACCCCTACCTTAAGAAGCTCCACTGGCTCCCTCCCCATTCATAAGAGATGTCAATTTAAGAGGCTGAGCCACACCTACAAGGCCCATCACAATCAAGGACTAGCATACAACAACCACCACCTTAACTTCCACCAAACCTCCAAACACCTGCACTCCGATTTCCTCTCCCTCGCACATTTCCTGCATCCGTTGAAGCAACAGCGAAATCCTGGAACAACCTCCCCTTTCCCCTTTGGACCTCATCCTCTCTTCTGGAATTCAGGAAAAGACTCAAAACCTGGCTGTTCCACTGAACCCCTTAGCAGCTGTGTTCTCGGCACCGGGATACCTTTGCAGGTGATCAGCTGTGCTCTATAACTCATGTTGGATTCATTGAGAGCATGAGTCACCCAAGATCACATTGTTTCAGAATACCTGAAACAGCAATTATGCCCTCCATTTTCCAGACTATAACTTTACCATCATATTACATTTTCATGAATAGACTATATGACTGGGAACTGCCAAAACCCACCCCCAACATAAGTCAGTCCTGATTTTTCATCTTTTTTTACCTATACCCACTAGAAACGTTTAGGCTGATAAATGTGGCATTCTTGGCACAAAATTAGGGTAGAAGAATAAGTTCAAAAATGCTTGCCAAAGTGCACTTGACTTGGCTAAAAAGGAATGCTGAATTTACAAACCATGTCTCCGGGACATCTAGTGAATTGTCCATCTTGCTAGGGGTCATGTTCAGATTTATTTATAGCGCTTGCTAACTGTACTGAGTCTGCTTTTAACCTCCACCTTTTATGTAATGTGAAAAAGTGACAACTAAATAGCGAGACCTTTATTTTGGGTCCTGGTGCGTAAGTTGATATATAGCAGCACTGTTATAGATTCCATTGTTTCTGATTGGTGTTTCAAAACCTCTCTTTCTTCCTCCTACCAATGTATCAGACACCCAACCTATGAATGACATTGGTGCCCTCCCCTTCTTGTATATTTTGCTATCTGTGCTTTGTATCCTTTGTAAAAGAACTTCTATGTCACTCACCCACTCTAGCAGATACCCTTTGTATTGCGCCCCTATTCCTGTTGAAAACCAGATTCCTTATATTTGGACCTCACTAGCTTAAACGGCGAGTTGGTGGGGCGAGTCTGTTAAAAACCACTTGTACAGCTCTGATAAAACTCTTGTAATTTTAATCCCTCACTGAAATGGAAACAATTAGTGACCATCAGAGTAATAATACCAGTTTCGGAGAGACGTGGGCTTAGCTTTTCTACCCCGCTGCACTATCGTAACAGAGCTCTAACATACATGTACATATTTTATGAGGGCTATCATTTTAGCAATGCTAATTGTATCGCTACTAGATAAATAGGTTCTTGCAAAGTTGCTTCAATGAGAATTAATGGTCAATTGATGTTGGTTCTTGTTAATTTACATTTTATGGAAATTAAGAGTCTGGTGAGTTACTTTTTCGCCATGGGGCCCTGCAAATCCTCGGGCTAATCGACACTGGACCTAAATGTCAAAATCTCCGATGAGCGGCAAGTAACAGCTTTTAAAAAAAATAAAAAAAATAATAATAATCACGAAATTATAAGAATGGGATGCTTTAATTCCAACCACTAGTAATTACTCTGATTGCATTCCGATGCATCATTTTTGGCTCAGTAAGCGACTACCAACAGTGATACACTATATACAAGTCAGCCCAAGTCCTCTTCCAACTCTCTCAGTCCAGTGATCCATCCGTTAAACCTTATATTCTGGAGATGATGGCTCTACAGACAAGTCAGCTGGAACGGAACCTGAATCTGAGAAGAAATGAATTCAGGTGAATGGTCTGGGTGCGGGGAGATTGATTGGTCACCACGATAGAGTGGCAATTGCCTGGGATATCCAGACTGTGCTGAGTGGCAAGTGCCTCCCTAAGAATAGCTGGGTAGGTGAAGGGGACGCTTGAGGTGAGGGGCAGTGAAAACGAAACCGTGGGTGATGGTACGTAAACAAGTCACACGTGATTCGCAAGTGCGGTGGAGCATGGTGAATGAAGAGGTACCCATTGAGGCAGTACGGATTGCAAGATGGACAGGAGCATGGCGAATGGGAAGGTACCCATTTAGACAGTACGGACTGCACCCTAGACCAGTGACTCTACGGTAACCTAGCCGAGTGACACAGAGGGCACAGATGAGAATAGCTGTTGATAGGGAAGACGCCGCAAGTTAAGTGGCGGAGAACACATGAGATTGGCAGCGGAGGTTTCTGGGACCAGTTGTAGAGGGGCTCTCAAGTGCTCGATGGGCTGAGGGTGAAGCCACGGCCAGGAACCGCCGCTCCGTCACTTTTCGTCCTGCCCTGTCGCTGTGCCTGTCCTAGCCATGGAGACGAGTGGCGCAGTGCTAAGTACACACCGCAGCTGGAGAAGAAGCGGCTGCAGCGGGAGATATTTAGATTCTACTCGCGGATCGGTAGGTCCAGTGGAGTCAACGTGGGGAGTGGAGGGAGGCTGGAGGGGAGCTGTTTTCCCGCGCAGCCGTGCTGTCAGATGGCGGGAGCTCTGCAGCGCCCTCTCGTTCCACGCCCTACAGTCAAGCGCCTGCAGTTGCAAATACCGGTGTCAGAAAGCGACCGGTCTTTTAAAGGATCAGGCTCGCCGCTAGAACGGCACCTTCTGTTTCCAACAACAGGAACTTACCCGCCATTTGAGCTCCTTGGCAGCCACTAACCCAGAACCAGGCAGAGCGAATCAGCCGCGCGCGCTCCGCTTCCGAACGCCGCCTGACGTACTTCCGGCGGTGCAAAAGCAAAAACAAACGCCTACGCTCCCGAAAATGAAAGTTCATGAAATAGTAGGTAGTGCCAATCCTGGCGTTCGTGGTAGCTATACGATTTGCAACATATTTGGCATGCCTCCTCCGTTTATTCACACATCTTTAGGGCTTTTGCGTTTTTGCCTTTGACACTGTACATTTGCATCTTTGTGGCTCTAAACAAAGGTTGATTTTATCCACTGCACTTAGCTTAAGGGGAAATTAAGGAGATAACGGCAGAAAAGGCATGCATGTCAACAAAGGAGTTAACTTCCGACTGTCTAAGAGGGGCTGTGATGTAAAATGCGACCATTGAACTCCATAACATTATCGAAAACGACAGTAACATGGTAGAATTACCACCCACCACTGAAGTACTGACACATCTAACAAATCCACTGCAAACCAACCGCATATTCAAAGCACAGAGTTTCTGAGCCAATTAAACGTTAGTCGGAAAACGACCAGATAATGGACGGAATGCTGAACAACTCAAACATACGCTTCACAGATTTGGGTTAAATCTATGTTTTGTTCACCATTCCAGTTTAGAACCAACCACCGCAAGCAGTCCTGTATAGTCGATCCCAGTGGTTGTTCAATCAAAGTCGAAGACCAAGATGTGGATAAAAGTAGGAATTTATTCACAGCATGTATGGGTATTGCCAATCTCCGGCCAATGACCCTATGTATTGCAAACAGTCCAATATACAGCAAACAGCCGACACGTGTTTCGTCTCCTAGACTTTGTCAAGGCTGTGGAATAGATAGACAGTGTGTATATATTTTGAAGTGACAGTATAATGATTTTATAGACGATGCAACAACAAAATCCATAATAAAGCATAAAAATGAAAAATTATAAGGGATGCTGAAAAATGTATATACAAAACACCCAAGTGTACAGCATCCATTTTATGACATCCTCATTCCTCACCCCTCATCCCTACTTCTCAACCCTGCTTCTCATCCATCATCCCTACTTCTCATCCATCATACATCATCCCTACTTCTCATCCATCATCCCTGCTTCTCTTCCATCATCCCTACTTCTCATCCATTATCCCTACTTCTCATCCATCATATATCATCCCTACTTCTCATCCATCATCCCTACTTCTCATCCCTGCGTCTCATCCCTGCTTCTCATCCATCATCCCTACTTCTCATCCATCATTCCTGCTTCTCTTCCATCATCCCTACTTCTCATCCATCATCCCTGCTTCTCTTCCATCATCCCTACTTCTCATCCATTATCCCTACTTCTCATCCATCATATATCATCCCTACTTCTCATCCATCATCCCTACTTCTCATCCATCTTCCCTACTTCTCAACCCTACGTCTCATCCCTGCTTCTCATCCATCATCCCTACTTCTCATCCATCATCCCTGCTTCTCATCCATCATCCCTACTTCTCATCCATCATATATCATCCCTACTTCTCATCCATCATCCATCACCCCTACTTCTCATCCATCATCCCTGCTTCTCATGCATCATCCCTGCTTCTCATCCATCATACATCATCCCTACTTCTCACTTCTCATCCATCATCCCTACTTCTCATCCATCATGCATCATCCCTACTTCTCATCCATCATCCCTGCTTCTCATCCATCATCCCTACTTCTCATCCATCATCCCTGCTTCTCTTCCATCATCCCTACTCCTCATCCCTGCTTCTCATCCCTACTTCTCTTCCATCATCCCTACTTCTCTTACATCATCCCTACTTCTAATCCCTCATCCCTGCTTCTCATCCCTACTTCTCATCCATCTTCCATCATTCCTACTTCTCATGCCTCAGCTATCATCCCTACTCCTCATCCATCATCCCTACTCCTCATTACTCATCCCTCAGTCATGCCAACACATTTTCAGTTTTGTGAAACACACCTTCACACTGATTGGTTGGGAACAGCCAATCAGAGTTATGAGAGAGAGCTGCATTCTATTTCAATGAAAAACAGCCTCCTCATTGCACATGGTGGGTGAAGAGGGAGGAGAGGAAATGCAACTGTGTGTTTGTTTCCAGTGAATTCAAGGCTGCACAATATTTCATTTTATTTAACTCAGTGTTTTTCTGTTTGCACAGGCCTCTGCAGAAAGCTCTGCTGGTTTGGGAAATACAAGGAGCGCACAGCCTGGGACATAAATCAGCTCTTGGAGAAAGGGTTATACAGGTCATCTACAGTTCAACCAAAAACCTTTCTGGTTTCAGTTTCATATGTAGAAAGAAAATGTTTAAAATCAACTCTGGTGACAGTGCAATCCAATTCATCCAAACCTTTTCTGGTTTCATTTCTATTTGTAACAAATAAAATGTTTAACTCTGAGCCTGCTTTTTATTTGTAACAAATAACATGTTTACATCTGAGGCTGCTTTTATCTCTGAGAGCTGTTTTTTTCTTTTCTGAAACCAGAAATATTTTCAATGAACTGTAGATGACCTGTCCCTTTCTCCAAGAGCTGATTTATGGCCCTAGCTGTGGGCTCTTTGTATTTCCCAAACCAGCAGAGCTGTAAGAATGCAGCTCTCTCTCATAACTCTGATTGGCTGTTCCTAACCAATCATTGTGAAGGTGTGTTTCACAAAACTGAAAATGTGTTGGTATGACTGAGGGATGAGGAATGAGGAGTAGGGATGATGGATGAGGAGCAGGGATGATGGCTGAGGCATGAGAAGTAGGAATGATGGAAGATGGATGAGAAGTAGGGATGAGAAGCAGGGATGAGGGATGAGAAGTAGTGATGATGGAAGAGAAGTAGGGATGAGAAGCAGGGATGAATAGTAGAGATGATGGTAGAGAAGCAGGGATGATGGATGAGAAGTAGGGCTGATGTATGATGGATGAGAAGCAGGAATGATGTATGAGAAGTAGGGATGATGGATGAGAAGTAGGGATGATGTATGATGGATGAGAAGTAGGGATGATGGATGAGAAGTGAGAAGTAGGGATGATGGATGAGAAGCAGGGATGAGGAGTAGAGATGATAGATGAGAAGCAGGGATGATGGATGAGAAGTAGGGATGATGGAAGAGAAGCGGGTATGATGGATGAGAAGAAGGGTGATGGATGAGAAGTAGGGATGATGTATGATGGATGAAAGTAGGGATGATGGATGAGAAGTAGGGATGATGGAAGAGAAATAGGGATGATGGAAGAGAAGCAGGGATGATGGGTGAGAAGTAGGGATGATGGATAAGAAGCAGGGATGAGACGCAGGGATGAGAAGTAGGGATGATGGAAGAGAAGTAGGGATGATGGATGAGAAGTAGGGATGATGGATGAGAAGCAGGGATGAGACGCAGGGATGAGAAGTAGGGATGATGGATGAGAAGTAGGGATGATGGATGAGAAGCAGGGATGAGAAGTAGGGATGAGGAGTGAGGAATGAGGATGTCCTAAAATGGATGCTGTACAAGTGGGATTACATAGAAGAGGCAAATGAAAAGATGTGTAGAAGTATATATAACAACCGAGTATGCATGGGGCGTGTAATAGAACAACAGAAATCCTATGCATGGTGTAAATCCGTGAACCAATGAGACCATATTATAAATGTATAACCAGTGCGATATATTATGCAAGCACCCATGTGGCTAAAATCGTGCGAAGGGTGTGGTAAGTAGACCCAATGAAGTACAAGAGAATTAAAAAATGGCCAAACATTGTATGACAAATGTGAAGGGAATCTAATCAAAAGGTAAAATAAAATACCTTAGAAAATTGTTGATGTAAAGGTAAGTGGGCACATAGGAGTGCCATCCGAAGCAAGAAAAGTTCCGGCCTTTTTAAGGTCAAGGAAATCCAAATGGTGAAGGTAAGGTATGGCCCTGACACGCCTGAAGAAAAACATTAATGTGATAAAAATGATTGAAGGAGGTCCAAGGTATTAAGGGTAAAGGATCAAGTGGTGGAGAACAGTATGCAGCGCAAATGGTATTAATGTGGTCATTGTGCATGAAATGAGCTGCAGTGCGTAAACTCATCTTGCAGAGGCTTAGATGAGTATAAACAATTGTAAATAACCGTAACTAAGCGTGTCGATATGGTGGCCAGTGAGAGAGTAAAAGGCATAATGCAGTCTGTCGAGTCAAGTGTGGTGGGAGGAATGGGAATAGAATTGGGTCAGGACGCGTTTCCGGATAGTAATAGTGGCATGAAGCCAAACCTAATATAGAGAATCGATGTCCCAAAAGCGCGCTGCCAGTGGGGCAAAAAATGCGATTGTAACAGTATGCACCCGCCATAACCGGAGGAATGTTGACGCGTGGGGGAGTGAAAGTGAAATGGAACAAAGCGTATAGCGTGGGCAGGGAGTCATAAAAACGGGAATAAGGACATGAGTAAGTATAGTTCTTACCAGTTGCAATGAAGTGCTACCGTGCCGGATGGCATTGGTAAATTGAGTAATTCACAGGTAGTGCAATTGTTGCTCTTTATAATCGTGTGGGCGCAGAGATTGAGAGAGGACTAAGATGTATAAAGAGGGTGTTTACGAGGCAAAAGTAGGTGCCATTTTGAAGAAGGTTGTAGAGAGAAAGACAAGTGTAGAAGCACATAAGCAAAAGTAGGAAGCATCATGGAGTGTGCTCAGCCCCGTGATTGGTATGGTGGAAGAGTGAGTGCATGTATTAAAAAAATTAACCCTATAGCTGGAACAAAGTGAGAGTCCAATAAACATGGAAGTAAAACAATGTTAGCAATGCGGAAACAAAATCACTGATAAATGGGCATGGAGGCCTCCCAAAATGTTCATAAGCACTGCTTATTTGAAAATTCGGAATCAGAAAAATATATAGAGAATAAAATAGACATGTAGTATTATGCAATGTAAACACAATAATGACACAGAATAGGTACATAGATTGAAAAAACAACCATATAGCTAGAGCAGAGTTAGAGCCCAATTGACATGGAAGTAATACACTGTCAGCAATGCGGGAATACAATCATAGAACAAAAGGGCATGGAAGCCCCCCAATGTAGTCATAAGCAGTGCTTGTTGGCAATTCGGAATCAGAAATACATATCGAGGGTATGTACTAAACAGGTAATATTATGCAATGTGAAACAATGAATATAGTACAAAATATAAAATAGTATGTGAGAAGACATCTTAGGTATAACAACGTGTACATTGAGACATAAGGTAATGAGAAGGGTTGTTACAGGAAAACATGTAGGTCCTTTTCAACGTTAATGCCCTCCTCCACTGCTCTAAGTCTAATGATCCAACTACTTTCTAAGCGTTTTAGAATGAGGGTCCTGTTACCACCTGAAGTGAAAGGTTGGCCACATCTATCCCGTGTGCGGTAATGCCTAGAATTTCGCGTTGTCCATGATGTTTGTTGTAATGTACCGCAAATGGATAGTTGGCATTGTTGTTGCGAATAGCTCTAACGTGTTCCTGTAATCTTTCTTTCAGTGGTCGAATGGTGCTACCAATATAGATGCGGTTGCAAATGCAGATCAGACAGTATACAACACATTTCATATTACAATTGATAAATTTGTTGATTTTGTATGTGATTGGGGTTTTGTATTGGAAAATCACCAATTTGTCTCTGATATAACAGCAAATGTTGCAGTGTCCACATTTATGTGATCCTAGCGGAGGTGCGGGTAGCCAGGTATCCACAGGGTCTGGTGGCAAAAAGCTGTGACAGAGGTGCTTGCGTAGAGTGGTACCTCTACTGTAGGTAATGTTGGGTTTAGTAGTGAGATTCTTGTTTAGGCAGTTATCCACTAAAAGAAATGGCCAATGTTTCTGTAAGATTCTGTAAATCTGGGAACTCAGTACATTGTAGGGAGTAATAAGAGCAAATGGCCTCTGTGTTTTCTTCTTTTTTTTGTTGTTGGGGGGAACCAGTAGGTCTGGACTTTTGGCGTGGCTGATCCTGTTGTTAGCTCGGATCAGAGTGTTACGGGGATAGCCTCTTAAGGTGAAACGGGTGTTCATTCGTTTTAGTTCCTCCAGGAAAACAGTGTCTTCACTGCAGTTCCTTCTGATACGTGTAAGTTCCCCAAAGGGCATTGCATTCACTTGTGAGGCAGGGTGCGAACTCTTAGCATGTAGGACAGAGTTGCAGGCAGTTGGTTTTCTATATAATTTCGAGCAGATTTTGTCCCCCTTGATATAGAGAGTGAGGTCTAAAAAGTTTACTTGAGTTATGCTGTGTTCCCCAGAGAGAGTAATGTTAAAGGTGTTGGTGTTGAGATGATGCAGAAAGAGAACAAGTAAGTCCAGACTACCTGACCAAAATAACAGGACATCATCTATATATCTGCCCCAGTTCTTCAGGCGTATACCTTCACCATTTGGATTTCCTTGGCCTTAAAAAGGCCGGAACTTTACTTGCTTTGGATGGCACTCCTATGTGCCCACTTACCTTTACATCAACAATTTTCTAAGGTATTTTACTTTACCTTTTGATTAGATTCTCTTCAAATTTGTCATACAATTTTTGGCCATTTTTTAATTCTCTTGTACTTCATTGGGTCTACTTACCACACCCTTCGCATGATTTTAGCCACATGGTTGCTCGCATAATATATCGCACTGGTTATACCTTTATAATATGGTCTCATTGGTTCACGGATTTACACCATGCATAGGATTTCTGTTGTTCTATTCCACGCCGCATGCATACTCGGTTGTTGTATATACTTCTACACATCTTTTTATTTGCCTCTTCTATGTAATCCCACGTGGGTATATACCTTTTTCAGCATCCCTTCTAATTTTAAATTTTTATGCTTGATTATGGATTTTGTTGTTGCATCGTCTATAAGATCATTATACTGTCACTTCAACATATATACACTGTCTATCTATTCCACAGCCTTGACAAAATCTAGGAGACGAAACACGTGTCGGCTTTTTGCTGTATATTGGACTGTTTGAGATACATAGGGTAATTGGCTGGAGATTGGCAATACCCATACATGCTGTGAATAAATTCCTACTTTTATCCACATCTTGGTCTTCGACTTTGATTGAACAACCACTGTGATTGACTATACAGGACTGCTCGCGGTGTGCCCTGGCATTTTGTATTCATATTCACAACCACTGACTATCCCCTAGTCAATGGTTTTTGGACGCCTTGGGTGGTAAGGTGTCCTGCCGGGTTGGCACCCACCATATTTCTGTCACTTGATGTTATAAAGGACTTCTTTATATTTACATTACACCCATATTTATTTGGATGTGCGAGCATTTTTGCATTTACCACCTGTTCTTTTCTGTTTCATATATGCAAATCAGTCGACCCTGCTCCTCCTGGGAACAGTCCAGCCTGAATGGCCAGGTCTTCCCTGGACCCTAAGCACCCTGGGACCGTTTTCGGTGTATCACCCATCATGAGCCAGGCTAGTTTGCTTCCGGTAGTATAGGGAGTCTGTTCCCAGGGGTAGCCGGGTTAAGACTGATTTGCATATGGCTGGGTCCAAACTGGAATGGTTAGCCAAAAAACAATGGATTTAACCCAGATTTGTGACTGACTGACGGGGTGAATGTTTGATTTGTTCAGCATTCTGTTCATCATATGTTCTGTTTGCATTTGTCGCCCTAAGTGGGAAGGGTATGCCCAGACGTAGGTCCCATGCTTGCTATTCCACTGAATTCAAGGTATCCTGGCTGAGGAGGGGTGATACCCTGAAACCAGTCCCAGGGTGAAAGGCAGGATGCAGGAGTTCTTTAAGAACGTGGGCAGGAAAGCAGCAAGGGGGAGAAGGAAGGAGTTCAGTAGACTGCAGCAACAGCTGCAGGAACTGCACAACCTCCAACTCCGGGGATGGGACGTCATGAACCCTCTGGAGAAGGTCAAGAAAGAGCTGAGCTAGCACTTTCATGATGAATCCAGGAGGATCATCATCTTCCGTTCTAAGGTGGAGAACCTGGAAAAGGAGGAGAAATTCAACTCCTCCTTGTTTAAGAAAATCCACTCCGCACACACCCCTCTGGTTCAACTGCGCAACAGTGAGAGAACTTTGTGTGACACCAAGAAAGACATTAGGAAGGCTGTGACAGTCTTCTGTGGGGACCTCTACTCAGAGAAGAGGTCAGATGGGGATCAGGCAGAAACATTTTTGTCAGGTATCCCGAGAAAGGTTTCCGCACCAGCAAGGGAAGTCCTGAACGCACCTCTCACTCTGGAGGAACTGCACCTTGCAGTTGAATCCTTCAAGTCAGGAAAGACACCAGGTAGTGACAGTCTACCAATTGAATTCTACACTTCACTGTGGGACCAGACCTTCTGGAGCTGTATGAGGAAATGGAGCAGGAGGGAGTCATGCCCCACGCATTAAGGGAAGGAATGATCGCGCTCCTGTTTAAACATAAGGGGGAGAGATGTGACCTCAAGAACTGGCATCCCATCTCTCTCCTGAATGTGGACTACAAGATCCTGGCAAAGACAATGGTGAATAGACTCAAGGGCGCTATGAGAGAGATAGTTCGACCAGACCTGCAGGGTTCCAGGACGCAGGGTCGCGGACAGCCTAGCACTGATCAGAGACCCGATCCAGTACATCAAAGACCAGAATATCCACGCTGCGCTGGTCTGTCTCGATCAGGAAAAGGCCTTTGACCTTGTCTCCCATGAGTTCATGGAGAGGGTACTGCAGGGCTTTGGGCTGGGGGGAGTATTTCTGCAATTATGTTAAAATAATGTATACAGACATCTTCAGTTCAGTCATGGTAAATGGTTGGAAAACAGACCCCTTTCCTATCAGGTCTGGGGTAAGACAAGGCTGCCCGCCCTCACCCTGTCTGTTTGTTTTGGTTATAGAGCTACTCGTGGAGTACATCAGGAAGAACCCGAACATCAGAGGGATCCCGACACCAGGAGACGCAAAGAAAGAAGTGAAGTACACGCTATACATGGACGACGTCACCTTCTTCTGCACGGATGGGAAATCGGTCCAGTCCCTGCTGGAGGCATGCAAGGACTTTGGCAAAGCATCAGGAGCAAAGATCAACGTGGACAAATCACAGGCAAAGCTCTTCGGCCGCTGGGACCTATGTAACAAGCCTCTCCCTTTCCCCATTGAGGCAGGACTGGTAAAGATCCTCGGTATCTGGTTTGGGGACCAGGAGCAGTGGCGAAAATCTGGAATGAACGCCTGGCCAAAGTCAAGCAGAAACTGGGATTCTATAGCTTAAGACACATGAGCATTGAAGGAAAGGCTCTGATGCTCAGGAACGATGCACTGCCCGTGCTGCAGTATGTGACACAGGCCTGGCCACTCCTGGCCAATGTAGCACGGGCTGTGAACAGCATGGTTTTCTACTTTGTTTGGCACTCAAAGATGGACAGGATGAAAAGGTCAGTCATGCACAAGGAGCATTGCAAAGGAGGGAAGGCAGTCCCCGACATCCCAACAATCCTCAGAGCCTTCTCTGTGTGTGGCTGCGTCCGAATAACCCTGCTAAATGAGAACAATGACCACTTAGCCTACATGGTCTTCTGCTTTTTCCTGCTTCCAGTTTGGAGAAGACTGGGGTGGGGTAGGTGGGAAAATGCAACAATGTTCAATTGGGACCTCCCCTGGAACTACAAGGAGATTAAGAAGTTTGTGGTGGAATTTGGGCTGAACTGTGTCATAACAAGCCAATGGAAGCCCAGGACAATCACAGACTAATGAGGTCCAGGGACACCACAGAACCAGTGAGCGACCTACCACCCGCTACAGCAACACGGGTGTGGGAAAATGCATCCTTCACATCCCTGACCAACAGGCACAAAGACATTGCATGGATGGCCGTGAAAGGGAGACTGCCAGTTCGGTCATTCATGCACAGCAGGGGCCTGTGCCCACACAGAGAATGTCCAAGGCGATGCCCCGCAGAGGAAACTGCATACCATCTGTTCTGGGCCTGCCCTTTTGACCAGAGACTGCGGGCAGCCTTAAGACAAGAAATGGAAGCCCACATCCCATACCAAAACATCACTCCCCACTCTGTGCTGAATGGGCTGTTTCCAAAGACACATTCAGTGGAGGTTATCCAAGGATGCTGGAGAATCCTATGCTGCATTAAGGACATCCTCCTGTATGCCAAAACCCGACTGGTGACCAACGGGGGTGGAGAGCAGGGAAGCGTGCCGCAGAATGGTACACAACCTGCTGAGAGATTACACAGACAAGGACAACAAGGAGAGTGAGAAGGAGGAACTGTAAACCCTAACCCCTCTTTCACACTGAACTCCTCACACTGCCCTAAGAAACAACCCCCCCTTTACTACTACTTTCACATGTAAACCAAATATATTGTTAAGGTATGTTTGAAACAACGTTGAAGTGGACTGCCCTTCCTAAGGGAAGAGGTACCACTCTTTAAAAACCTATGTATCGCCTACTTTAAGCACTTAATAAAGATTTTTGAAACCAAAAAAAAAAAACAGTCCCAGGATACTTTTTTCTGGTCTAGGGATGACCTGGCCTGGCAGTTTGTGCTGGATTTAACTAAGATCTGTGACTGGTGTGAATTTTGATTCTGTCCATAATCTGTTCTTTTTGCATTTGTCAGGCTATGCCACAGGATTCAAGCTATCCTGGCTGATGAGGTGTGATACCCCAAAAGCGGTCCCAGGATGCTTCTTTGGGTACAGGGAGGACTGTGGGCAACCTTTTTTGACACTACAATGTGAAATCCTGCTAGAGTGTCAAAATCTGCCTGGCAGGTCTCAAGAGTTCACATATAACACTTGGGCCACACTGGAAATGGGAGAGAACAGGATGCCCTGACAGTTCATGTCAATACACTGCCTGGTTGCTGAAGGACTCTGCTTTTTTCCTACTAAATATCTTTCTATGGGTTTGTTGTGGGTATCATACCTACTTTAAACCAGATTTTAATGCTGGATGTCGGAGGGCACTAGGATTACTATAGTAAACTTCCTACATATACCCCAACCCTCAGAGCCCAAGTTTGGTGTGGCGGAAGTCTTTTGCTATTTTTAAAATGGCAAAAAATTGGGTAGTGTTTTGGTCTTAGGAACTTTTACCCCATTGGTTAGGGCGTACCTAGGAGTAATTCTCACCCACTAGCTAGTGCTAGGAATAAATGTGGCCTCTCCAGGCACCCATCCCAGAACATGTCCTGAACCTGCAGAGAAGGAATGGGCCTGCTGTCTGTGACCTGAGAGAAGACTTGAAAGACTGGACCTGCTCCCCTTGTACCAAGGACAAAGAAGTGAATTCCAAGGGTAATTAGGCTGACCTCCTGTTCAAGCTACAGGGATACGACAAGCTACAAGAGGCCTTTTCCCAGAAGTACCCAGCTGACCAGTGACAACTGCACCTGGACTAGACCCTTCTGTTGGCGTCTGCCGGATACCCTGTGGGTCTCCATGTACTGCCCCTGAATTCCTGGGCATTTTTAGAAGTGTGCTCTTGTGGCAGATTGTGACTTAAACAACCAAGTCTGAATAGAAAATATATGTCCAGAATTAACCTGATTGGTTTATCCGACCTATGCCTCATCACTATCAGCTTCAAGTGGTGCTTAGGTCGTGGGCAACTGCGACCAGTGACTGTCAGTGGTCTGTATGCTGTTTATTGCTATTGGTACTAAAAACTTTAAAATGTATATCTCTAGTTCCCCTTATTTGATTGTTGTCATTCTGGTGTTATTTTGTTTATTAAATTTTATATATTTGTTTCTTATTCAGTTTGGCATTTTTATTGTTTTGCATTTGACTTTATTACTGTGTTGCTACTGCATAAATAGTTTGCACTTTTCCCTAAGTTAAGCCTGTCTGCTCTGTGCCATAGCTACCATGGGGCTGAGCCCGGGTTAATTTAGTGACTTTGAGGGTTCACCCCGACAAGGATTGTGATTATTCCTTGAGGTGGTTAGTGTAGTCATTTTCTACAATGAAACTGAAAAATACATTAATATTAGTTCCACGGTATTTGAATCTCCAAATGCACATTAACATGGAGTTTTTGAAATTGAAACAAATCCATTAGAATGTGTAAAAGTGTTTTTCTGGCTTAGATATGACTAGGCCTCAAAGAAATCTTGTTTAAAATAGATGCTCATTGTGTGTTCTTATTTAACACTGCATGTGGCAATACGTGAATTGTTTATTTGTGTTTGTAGTATCGTTCTTGAAGAATTCGCTGAAGGAAGCCTTTTTGCAACACCTTCAAGGTTCTTTCTCCTAACACACTGCATCACAATAATTCACAATGTTTCTCTGTTGATTATTTAACTAGTATCTTCTAAATCCTTCGGGCAAAATTAGGTCAGAAAGGGCAATCAATATTCATGTTGTGGGTTAGTGCTAAGATGATAGGGTATGTGACGTTTAGACAATGTGAATTATGATGTGTTTGGCTATTGTTCACAGTATGATGACCTTGCAGTTTTTGTAATTTTCTCTGCAAGAAAATTGTATATAAAGCCTTGATTTTGGGTGTGAGCCAGATGAAGATGAACATTTTTGGACTTTTCATGAGCCTCTGGAGATGCTATCAATTTTTCTATTGAATTGCTGCAGCTACTATTTCCTGATTTTGCCTTTATTTCTGCATTATTCTGATTACTGAAAGCCTTCATGGCAAATTACTATATTATTACTGCATCTACATTTCCTGATTTGTGTATTTCACTTTAAGTATTAATAAACCTATATATTTTTTTCTAAATTCTGATATCTAGCCCCCCTTTTGAGTCAGTCCTTTATTATAAACTGTGTTTTGAAATGTAGTTTTAAATCTTGTCTCTGGGGGGGCACATTATCTCATAGATTTTTAGGGTAACACTATCCCAGATCCATTCAGTTCTTGGCACGCTACTGCCTTGCTGATTTCTTAGGAGTACACTGAAGAAGAAGAATTTATTGTACAGATATTAAAATCAATTGCAAACCAATATCGACCAATTGCAACAAACAAACGACACCCACTTCATGATACACAGTTTAAAATTCCCTCATTCCCAATAAAACACAATACCAATACCAGACAATATGATCACAATAAAAAACTCAATTACATTAATTACACACACATAGGAGCTGCAGATGATTCGTCAGCGCAAATACATTTGCATCAAAAGGATACATTTTAATAGTAACAAAGAATCCAAACTACAATTTTCAGAAAGAAAGGGACATATTGCACATATTAATTACTAAAACAACTACATGAGTCCTTAAAGAGCTTACATGCCTGCCGTGTTCCCTCTCCAAGAGAGGTAAACTCATTCACATTCAAGTGCACATTTGCGATGCAAGGCAACCACATAAAACATGAAAGTTATTGCATGCTTTAGTTAATCATCAATAGGATAGCAGCAACAAAAATCTAAAACTCATGTGCTTTGCAGAAATCACGCAAAAACCAAAGGCGCAGGAGGAAAAGGACTTTTCATTAGCCATTAGTCACTGCTCTCAGTGCATCTAGTAAACTTAATTTGAGCAACATTAATAAATTTGGTCAACAAAACATTCCATCATCATATTATCTGGATCCAAAGACGCTATTAGAACCTGCCAGCAGATGCAGACCCCAATCCATTCCACTTACCCCGCAGCAGGGGTCTACGCTCCTTCCACAAAGCTGGGTACAAACATACCACATGTTCAAGAGATTCCTCCGAACTACCACAGCCCCTGCACATTACACCATCCCCTGGGGGGAGCAGCCGGTTGGGTAAATGCTTCAAAAAAGCCTAGCTTCCCAGTCTAAGGGCCATGAATTTCACTTTCATATGTATTCTATAAGTACAAGAGAGGTAGCCAACCGGGGCTGCTGGCCGATACGTATTGATTACTGCCCAAGCATGTTTACGTTTAGCAAGAAGAACTCTATCTGAATGGGATGACCATAACTGGACACTCTATGTATACCAATTTTAAATAGTGACTGTGATGGATTATCAGCCCAAAAATTCTCTACTTTCAATAACCATCTGCAATTATCCAAAAAGCGGGAATGTGACCTTTTTGTCTCAGTAGCACAAATTGTAAACCATAAAAATGACTCCACACTGCCCACTTTTGCCCTCTGTAGCTTATGACATAATTTCAGTAAGGCACCAGCACCTCCAGCCCGCTGACCTAAGAGGCCAAATTCAAGCTGAACCTGCTCAGGATATGATGATTTCGGCAGGCAAAGGACCATCTTATGAATCTTAGTAACCAAGTTATTTAACAAACAACTGTCTATACCCAACATGACTTCCTGGCCAAAAGTCAATGAGGGTGTGATCTTTTCTCTCATGACTTTCAGAAATGGGAACAGATTTGGCCCCCTCAGGCTTTTAAATAGTTTTGACAGAGACACCTGCAGGGCCACTGCTTTTACTTCGACCTCCTTTCTCTGCTTAACAAAGCTGCACCTGGCATCAATATGCACCCCTAAATATTTATAACAATGGTCTGAAATGAGTTTATTGCTATTATAATACCAGCTGCTTCCCAAAAGTCTTTTTCTACCAAAGGAGACCACCTTTGTGTTCTAAAAAATTAACTTTCAAATTATTCAAAGCTGTATAAAGTGATAGCTGGTTAAACAGCCGCTGTAAGCCTACCCTCGTGTAGCTAAACATTGCCAAATCATCAGCGTAAAGCAAGTGGCTGATCCGAAGGCTACTGATCTTAGGGGGATGGCAATTAACAGTATCAAGAAGAGTTGACAGGTCCACAATAAAAAGGTTAAAAAGCAGGGGAGCAAGCACATACCCCTGCTTCACCCCACAAAATGTGGGGATTTTCCTTAAGAGTTAGTGGCCATCTCCAAGTTTAATGCAGACCCAGGTGTCAGTATCTACTTCAATTATAGTCCCCAAGAGCACAGATGATATTCCCCAATTTTGTAATTTGGTCCACAGAGCCCCTGGGAACCCGATCAAATGCTGCCTTAAAGTCCACAAAACAGCAATGCAGCGCAGAGCGTGATAACATTACCTTATCCATCAGAACAGATAGAGCTACTAAATTGGTCGATGTACCAGATTCTAACAAGAGACTAGCGTAATACTTAGCTTCATTATCAAGCAGTGCTATTAGCCTATAGTTAGCTGGGTCTGACCTTGAGCCGCTTTCATGTAATGGATGAATTATAGCACCACACCATGACTCAGGAATTCTGGAGGCCTTCACACAATTGTCAAAGAGGTTCATAAGCCGCTCCTCCCAAAATGTTATGTCCTGCTTAAACAACACCTGGGAAAGGCCATTGGGGTCCGGAGCCCTGTCTCATTTTGCCCTGGAGATAATACAGCGAAGTCGATGTGAAGAAGGAATCATGGCTTCAGATTGAAAATGCAAGAGCTCCAAGGGTAAGTGCAAGAATCTGGACGGTGCTACAGTGGAACTCTACGCCCCCTTGCCCAAAAGATCTTCTTCGAGCTCCGTTGCAGAACAATGGCTGGCCAGGAAAGATGCCCATTCACCTTCTGAGATGTTAATCCTGCCAAACCCCCTTTGTGTCGAGACGGGGCCACTCATCTGAAAAGCAGGATGTCTGCAGGGACGATGGTATGCCCCCGACCTTCACAGTTGTAGCGTGAAAAACAAATTTTTCCAGCTTGGCGAAGAGATGATGGTCACAAAGCCGTTGTAAAACTGCTCTTACATGCCCTATATGTTCCTCAATGGAAGACTAATAGATCAAAATGTCATCTATGTATACCACTACACAGATATCCAGAAACTCCTGCAGCACTTAATTGATGAAAAATTGAAACGCTGCAGGAGTGTTACACAACCCGAAGGATGAGTGGAACGCCGTCTTCCACTCATCCCCCTTCATCACTCGGATCAAGTGGTATGCGCCCCGAGGTCAAGTTTGGAATAAATGGTCGACTGATCTTAAAGTACCGGGATCAACGGAAGTGGATACCGATTTTTTTATGGTCACTTTGTTCACTGCGCGATAATCTATACAGGCGCGCAGCTTGCGATTCTTCTTGGGCACGAAGAACAAAGATGACGATACTGGTGACGAATGAAACCCTTAGCCAATAGATCATCCAGGTAGTCTTGCAGGTATCGGTTCTCAGGCTCAGAAAGAGCATGTACCCTACTACATGGTAGCGTTGCCCCTGGAATCAAGTCCATACGACAATTGTATGACCTATGTGGCGGCAGCTGGGTGGCCTTCTGTTCACTAAAGACATCTTGGAAGTCTTTATACAGTGCAGGAATGACCAGTGTGTCGTCTAGCTTGATAGGCGTACTATGTGTGGACCCACAATGCAAGGGTGTCACTAGTAATGGTTTGTCTTGGTAACAGGAGTGTCAGCAATGTTTAGAGTCTAATGCCACTGTCCTTGCTGCCCAGTCAATTTTGGGATTGTGTAACTGAAGCCAGGGTATCCCCAAAATGGCTCCAAATACTGGGGTATCTATGAGTTCAAACTGAATTTGTTCTGTATGGTTGTTTGCACAAAGCATGGACAAGGGTGTTGTTTGATAAACAATAAGCCCGGAGGACAATTCTTAGCCATCCATGGCTCTGACTGGTTCAGGGACGTCTTTTCTGACAGTCGTAATATTTAGGGTTTTAGCCAAACCCAAGTCTAAAAAGTTTCCGATAGCCCCAGAGTCAAGCAATATGGGAATGACCTTACGAACCTGAGGGGCCAACACTAATGTCACAATAAGAGTTAGATGTCGAGGTACTGGACTGGTGGTATTAGCCAGAAGATGTGAGACCATATTGAAAGAAGCGCTCCATAAAATGGTATCAGACGTTATCGAGCCAGTTAGTTTTTCGCCTGGTCAGGAAGAGAGAATTCAGGCCCTGTTACCGCTCCGATGGCTTTTTTTGGAGCAGTAGGCTTGTTAGGACATTCCCAAGCAAAATGCCCTGCCTTACCGCAGTGTAAACACAGTTTCAATTTCTTCCTACGTTCTTTCTCTTCCTTAGATAGTGGGCCCCGCACACTGCCAACTTGCATGGGCTCAGGTGTATCATGAGTGGGAATGGTGGACTAATTTTTCTCAGTTTTGAGCACCACTAAATGTGTGTCACCCCAGAATTTTTCTCCCTTACGTTTACTCAAGCGGTGATCCAATCGTACCACCAGATCAATGAACTCAGAACACTCCATAGGAGGGTCCACAATTTGGGCTAGAACATCCTTACGATCGTCCCGAAGTCCACGATAGAAGAGGGAGATCTTCTTCTCCTCGGGACACTCAGTCTCTGCCACCAACCGATTGAAAGAGGTGATAAAGGACAGTAGATCCTTGTTTCCCTGGCACAAATTCAGCAACTCATTGTCACTGGCTTGCACGAAGAGGTGTTTGGCGAACAGTTTCCGCAAGGTTTCCTTGAACCGGTTGAAATCATACAGTATAGGGTCATTGCCTCCACCAGCGGAATAGACCAATTAGCTGCATTGCCTCCCAAATAAATGATAATAAAAGCTACCTCTGCAGCATTGTTGGGGAATGCAGCTGCCCGACACAAAAACTGTAGCTGGCACTGGTTAATTTTTTTTTTTAACATGGCACTATCTCCCCAAAAACTTTCTGGAGGAGTTAAGAGCACATGGGTTGGTGTTGTGACCATTACCTGCATGGGTTGTGTGGTGGAAGTCGTTGGGCCTGAATCGGGTCTAGGAACATGATTAGACAGGTCAAACAGAGGGGCCTGTAGTACTGGTGATCTTTGTTTTAGTTTGACTCCTCCCCAGGGGGTGTCTTGTGGTTTATACCGCTGTAGGTCAGTGTGCAACTCCAGGTTCTCTTGCTTTAAGGAAAGAACTTCCTTCTGTAATCCCGCTAGGGCCCTAGTTAAATCTAATAAAGATGGAGCATCCTGATCAGCTGGTAAAGCCTGTGCTAAACCTTTGAAAGTACCCATTGAGGAATCCATCGCCCAGGCAGCCCTGTATGTTGTGGCTTGGCTTTATGTCGAGACGGGGACACTCACCTGAAAAGCAGGATGTCTGCAGGGGTGATGGTATGCCCCCCGACTTCCTGGAACACCTCTCGGCACTTCCTGGTGGACACAGAAACCCCGGCAGGTGTCCCAAAACGAAAGGGGGAGTGGAAGAGAAAGAGACAAAACACTGCCACGTCTTGCCGGCCCAGCCAGGCACCCTGTATCTTCGGGGGGCAGGTCTTTGTTGACAGAGTGATAGTAGAATTAGTGCACTCAACTTCCTTGAAACTGAATCTCTCTTTCTGATATGGGCACAGGAGCGGTAGAAGAACACGGGGATGCTCCAGCACTTTTCTTGGATAATAATAACTGTTGGCACAATAACTAATACTGCATTACCAAAAACCCAAACTGAGTACCATAACAATAAGTACTGTAACACTAGGGCTGGCTTCACAGCGATTCACTGTTGCACACTACAAGTAGAACTGTGGTTGCACTTATCATGCACAAGAAAGACAAACAAGGGCAATAATGATATCACGTATAACTTTCCTGCATGCATAGGGTTAAACTAAAAAGAACAAAAACAATCCAAGAAATACAAATGTCCACTCTGGGTTTAAACAGTTAGGGTGGCACAGTTTGGTTTGGTTTCACTGTGAAAAACCCTTCGAAAGCAATTCCTCAAACCTGAAACACTGGCATGAATGACACAATTTAAATCCAAGAGTTATGCTATTAAAGAAAGAAAAGTCACGTAAATGCTCTTTTTAAAATTGCACTGACACTTTTTGTAGTACTTGAGCTCAAGCAGATTCCCTGAAGCACATTTAGGCAAGAAACTACAATAATAATGTAGAATGTTCAGAAATGCATTTGTCTCTTCAAGATAAGCACTCTGCCAAAATACGAGGTCTGAAATACACCAGCTGTTCTAGGAAAGCGCGGAGCTCAAAGAACAAACTCCCTGGAGAATACTAGTCACTTAGCTGCTGTCTTTTCTGGAGTGCTGGAGGAATGCCTGGTGTCAGCTGGTACAGGAATGAAGGAAAGAATTGCCTCAAAAGTCCCAGGCAGGTCGCTCCCCCCATCTGCCACGCAGCCCCCTGTGGGTTAAACCTCCGTTGCCGCTTTAGCTGCCTGACTACTCGCTCCCTTTTTTCTGTACCCCTGCGCTTGGCTTCTGTGCCACTTCGTTTTTTCATTCTGTGCCCCTGTGTTTTGCTTTCTGTACCCCTGTGCTCTGTTGTCCCTCTCCCGCCATCTTTTCCAGCCATTTTTTCCCCGGGTTTTCCCCCGGGTTTTTTCCCGGGTTTTTCCCTTGCTGCTGAGCCCCTGCTGCCCCGCCCCCTTCACTCCCATTGGCCGCCCCGCTCCCACCTCCCAGCTGCTCCTCCCTCCCTCTGCCCTCATATGGAGGCCGCGAAGCGGTGGTAGAGAGCGACCTTTGACCCTGTCACCAGGCAGGTCGCTCCCCCCATCTGCCACGTAGCCCCCTGTGGGTTGAACCTCCGTTGCCGCTTTTGCCGCCTGACTACTCGCTCCCTTTTTTCTGTACCCCTGCGCTTGGCTTCTGTGCCACTTCGTTTTTTCATTCTGTGCCCCTGTGTTTTGCTTTCTGTACCCCTGTGCTCTGTTGTCCCTCTCCCGCCATCTTTTCCAGCCGTTTTTTCCCCGGGTTTTCCCCCAGATTTTTTCCCGGGTTTTTCCCTTGCTGCTGAGCCCCTGCTGCCCCGCCCCCTTCACTCCCATTGGCCGCCCGCTCCCACCTCCCAGCTGCTCCTCCCTCCCTCTGTCCTCATATGGAGGCCGCGAAGCGGGCGCGCCTAAGGCAAGCCCGTCTGCGCCCGTCCACGCCTGGACCGCACCCAGCACCAGAACCCCTGGAACCCGCATCCCCCGCAACGCCAGACTGCACTACGATGCAAGCACCCTCCACGCACTCAACACCAGACGAGACCACCCCTGCTACCGGGCCACCCAGAAACGCACCCAGGGGCCTTTCACCTGCCGGAACTGCAGATTCACCAGCATCCAAAACTCCACACCACCAGCCAGAGAACCCAACCACCTCCGCTGCATCCTCCTCAACACCCGTTCCGCTCGCAAGCACGCCATCAAACTTTGGGACCTCCTAGACTCCACCGCCCCCGATGTCGCCTTCCTGACGGAGACCTGGCTGAATGCCACCTCAGCACCAGACATCGCCACAACCATCCCACAGGGCTACAAGATCTCCCGCAGAGACCGCACCAACGGAGTGGGAGGAGGAATCGCCATCATCCACAAAGACTCCATCAAAATCTCAACGAACACCGATGACACCCTCACCACCGCCGAGCACATGCACTTCCAGATCCACACCGACCCCAACACCACCCTCAGAGGAACTCTCATCTACAGACCTCCCGGACCCCGCCCACAGTTCAGTGACACCATCGCCGACCTCATCAGCACCCACGCCCTCGCTTCCACAGACTACATTCTCCTCGGGGACCTGAACTTCCACCTCGAGAACAACAACAACGCCAACTCCACCGCCCTGATTGACAACCTCGCCAACCTCGGACTCAAACAGCTCGTAACGACACCCACTCACGCCGCTGGACACACGCTCGACCCCATCTTCTCCGCAAGCCCCCACGTCTCCTTCAACCACACCACCGAACCACACTGGATCGACAACAGATGCGTCCACTTCACCTTCAGAAAACCCACCGCACACCACCGCACCCAACAACTACCACGCCGCTGCTGGGGAAAGGTCACCGAGGACCAACTGACTACTGCCCTCGCCCTGAGACCACCCACCGACCCCACCGACCCAGACACCGCCGCGACCAACCTCACACAGTGGATCAACGACTGCGCCAACACCCTTGCCCCTCTCAAGACCTTTACAACCAACCACACCAACAAGAAAGCCGCCTGGTTCACCGAGGACCTCCGGATCTCCAAGCACACCTGTCGGAAGCTGGAGAAGAAATGGCTCCACGACCGAACACCAGACAACCACACAGCCCTCAAGAGCGCCACCCGCAGACATCACCAACTCATCAGGACCGCCAAGAAGACCGCCTTCAAGGACCGCCTAGACAACAACGCACACAACACCAAAGAGCTCTTCAGCATCATGAAAGAACTCTCCAACCCCAGCTCCATCACCAACGCCATCCCGCCATCTCAAGACCTGTGCGACTCCCTGGCCACCTTCTTCCACCGCAAGATCACCGACATCCACGACAGCTTCAACCCCGACCCCCCCGCACCCACCACCGAGTCCACCACCCCTGCGACTACCACTCGCACCAGTCGCCTGACCGTCTGGTCCAGCGTCAGTGACGAGGACACCATCAAAACCATGAACTCCATCCACTCCGGATCCCCATCGGACCCCTGCCCTCACCACGTCTTCAACAAAGCCAGCGCAGCCATCGCGCCCCACCTCTGGAAAACAATCAACTGTTCCTTCGAGACAGCAACCTTCCCAGAAAGCTGGAAGCACGCTGAGATCAACGCCCTTCTGAAGAAGCCCAAGGCGGACCCCAAGGACCTCAAGAACTTCCGGCCAATCTCCCTGCTCCCTTTCCCAGCAAAAGTGACCGAGAAGATTGTCAACAAACAGCTGACCCGCTACCTCGAAGTCAACAACATCCTGGACCCTTCCCAATCCGGTTTTCGCAGCAACCACAGCACTGAGACCGCCCTCATCGCCGCCACTGACGACATACGGACCCTGATGGACAAAGGAGAAACAGCCGCCCTCATCCTCCTGGACCTATCAGCAGCCTTTGACACGGTCTGCCACCGCACCCTATCAGCACGCCTCCCTGACGCCAGTATCCAAGAGAAGGCCCTGTCCTGGACCACATCCTTCCTCTCCGGCAGAACCCAGAGCGTCCGCCTCCCACCCTTCCGCTCCAAAACCACCGAGATCATCTGCGGCGTCCCACAGGGATCCTCCCTCAGCCCGACACTGTTCAATATCTACATGGCCCCCCTCGCCCACGTCGCACGACAACACAACCTCAACATCATCTCCTATGCCAATGACACCCAGCTGATCATATCCCTCACAGAAGATCCCCACACCGCCAAAGCTATCCTCCACCGAGGAATGAAGGCCGTAGCCGACTGGATGAAGGACAGCAGACTGAAGCTGAACTCAGACAAGACGGAGGTCCTCATTCTCGGACCCACCCCATCAGCCTGGGACGACTCTTGGTGGCCCACGTTACTAGGCACAGCCCCGGAACCCACGGACCACGCACGCAACCTGGGGGTCATCCTCGACTCCACTCTCTCCATGACCAGGCAAGTCAATGCCGTCTCCGCGTCCTGCTTCAACACCCTCCGTATGCTCCGCAGGATCTTCAAATGGATCCCCTTCGACACGAGAAAAACCATTACCCAGGCCCTCATCACCAACAGACTCGACTACGGGAACGCCCTCTACTCAGGAATTACAAACAAGCTCCTGAGACGACTCCAACGCATCCAGAACGCCTCGGCCCGACTCATCCTCGATGTCCCCTGCCGCAGCCACATCACACTCCACCTGAGAGGCCTGCACTGGCTCCCCGTCAACAAAAGGATCACCTTCAAGCTCCTGATCCACGCACACAAAGCACTGCACAACACCGGACCCACCTACCTCAACAACCGACTCAGCTTCCACACCCCCACCCGAAGCCTCCGCTCAGCCAACCTCGCCCTTGCCACAGTCCCCCGCATCCGAAAAACCACCGCCGACGGCAGATCCTTCTCCTACCTCGCCGCCAAGACCTGGAACACTCTCCCCACCATCCTACGACAGACCCAGGACCTGCTGGCCTTCAGAAGACTCCTCAAGACCTGGCTCTTCGACCAGTAGCACCCCCCCTCCCCAGCGCCTTGAGACCCTCGCGGGTATGTAGCGCACTATACAAATGCAGTGATTGATTGATTGATTGAAAAGTCCTGAATACGAGGATGACAGCAGGGGCTGGACTGCCAAATCCGATGCTGAGATTAGGAAGCAAAACAAAGCCAAGCAGGGAGACATGCTTCACTCTGCTATTTATAGCCAATCAGGAAAGCAGTTGAGTTTCCACATGTGGATGAGTCGCCACACCCAATTAGAAGCACATGTCTACTCCACACCCAATTAGAAGCACATGTCTACACCTGCTCACATTAGCAAACAACCATTGGTAAAACAAGCATTGATAAAACCAATTGTGTAACACAGCACATTCTGTTTACTTAGAAACATGAAGGTTTAACCAAGAACAGAGATATGATTTAACCCTAATCCCTGGGGATGCTGGCAAATAACGCAGGAGGCACCTTGGGGATTCCTGACACTTTGATCATTTGCTGATTTATTAATAAGGGACCAACATTTTCTTGAATTCAAGTCCTTACTGGCACTAACAAGCTTTGCCCAAAAAAGGTTGGAATGTCTCAGTTTCTCCTCATAGATGGCCTTCCTATAATCCTTCTGCGTTTCCTTATATACGGTCAATAAGACCTTTGAGTCTGGACTCTTTCGAGATGCCCTAGCAGCTTTATTACAGACTCTTTTTAACTCCCTCAAGGTGGCACACTGTGTGATTGAAATAGAATTATTGGCTGGTTGATAAAATCTTAACCAAAAAGAGGAGACAAGATTGGCCCATAACTTAATTGGAGACATATTGCCAGACACTTCAGAGTCTAGATAGTTAACACATTCAGCCACTAATGACGGAGCTCCATTTTATGCACTTTAAAGTCTCAATACATGCTCTACCACCAACAACCCGAGCCACACCATGGTGGTGAAGGCTGGAATTTATAACAATAGCCTGAGAGCGATGTTCACTCTCAGCCCGAGTGGATATTACAGACATTTCAATAAAAGGGAACAGTTCCACATTGCAAATGATGCAGTCCAAGAAAGAACGTGTACGCCCATCAGATCTCATCCAGCTCGGGGAAATGTCATGCGGTAGACGGCCGTTCAGTACTTTATATCCCATGATGTTTAAATGCAATACCACATGTTCTCCCAAAGAGCTGCATGAACTTCCACTTGGCTTAGGCTGTTCAGGCACCAGCAAATATTTACAAAAATCGGGTCCCTCAAGAACTTCATAGGAGTGTTGGAACAGATTTGTATTAAAGTCCCCTGTTACCAAACAATCAGCATAAGGCTGATCACCAGCTAGGTCACCCAAAATTTGTATCAGGCGCTTCAACTACCCCTTCTTTCCTTTTCTCCAGGACTGATATAAACATTAATAAAAAATATAGTTTGCTGCAGTCTTCAATTATCTTAATGCCCTGTATCCAGTTTTTCCATAGGATAAGCAACATGATACATCCTTTTATTTTGACAGCAACATAAATGGATAACCCACCCGTAGCTTGACCACTTTTATACTCTCTGGAGGCAGGTTTCCAGAAACCCTTGCAGTGGACAGCTTACGTCTGCTGAAGTTTCCTGCTGAGCAATTATTTCACAACAATTTAAAAACAAAATTAAATCCGCAGCTGAGCATCCAGAGAAATTCATTCGGCTTGTCGGTGGGATAAGGCTGTGGGCAACCAGTCCTAGTTTGTCCCAAGGGGTGACCAGTTTCAGTCCTTCCTGTGCTGTTGTGTGATAGAACTACCATGAGCTCCTTTCAGGACTGAGTATGGCTTCAATTTATGAGGGGCTTTTGGACTTGATGGTTTGGACAACAATGAGGGATAGCCAGGATTCTTGAATGGGCTGATTGTAATACCCCAAGAATAAAATATATATTCTCTGGCCAAAATTGATTGTGCTAGGGCAACAGAGGCTAGTGCCACCACAGTGGCTTCCCCTGTGTGAGTGCCCTTTAAAGGAAGGAATTCAATAAAGACATTATCACCAGATCCTATGCGCCCAACTCCGGAATTGCCTTAAATAATTTTAAATGTTTCCCCTATTCAAAATGTCATGAGCGCCTCTTGAACGATATGCAGGATTGAAGAGTAGCTTTGTGGTTGAGCACTCAGGAAGAGGCATTGGTTGACAGGCAGCCTGGTGGTCTTAGATGGATCTGGCCCACAAGCCTAGAATCCCACCTCTAGATCCCTCTCGCTTCAATTCCAGGCGATCAGTAAAAAATGTATTATCTTGATAAATTGGGTCTGCTGGTGGAGGCAAGCAGCTTTGGATCTTATAGGGCATCACAAAAGAAGTGTTAACCCTCGGTTTTACTGTGTCACAACTAATTGTTTCACCAACCGTTATGTGGTTTGTTGATGTTTGCAGGATGTTTACATGTCTTTCCCCCCAGACTTATAGCAACTGATGTTGCAGAGCCGTCGATTTTACTTTTTGTGGAGGGACGTAATGCCTCATCAGGTAAGATTCCATCTACCATGATTGGGATATTGGCCAGTAAACTTTGCGCAATCTCACTTTATGGTTGCAGACCACCCAAACTAACCAGAGATGAACCAGTTGGCAAAGTCAGAGTTACCGACTCCTGATGCTGCTGTGAGTCATGCTTGACCAATTTTTGTCATTTATTTGTATTTCCATCTGGAGGAAGGCTCCACATTTTATTCCGCTGTTAACAGAGTCTTTTCCTTTCTCCCTTGCTTATTGTACGCTGTGCCAGTGGATCAGCCACTTATAGAGATGATTTTGATGAGCCAGCTTGTGGAACACAAAGATTATGGGGGGACCAAACTATTTCTATAGGCTCAGATCTGTAAGAATGAGCCTTTTGGGAGTCTGTGCTGACCGAAGTAACTTGCTCAAAAGCTCCAACAACTTCATGATGGTTAAACTTCTTATTTATTAAGCTCTTAACAGGAAAGAAGTATTTACCCAGAGTTTTTTTTTTTCTGTATCAATTTGTGATGAGGACCCAAGTTCACTGAAGAGGCTGGTAGCTCTGAACGAGATGAAAACCTCTTAATTTCTGACAAAACTGAGCTTTGAAAAATTGGAAAAGATGACAGGCTTTCTATAATTGGGGAGCAACAACAGGCCGCTTGGACCAAATTAGTGCATGCTTGTGCTCTGATGATCAGTTGTTTTAAATTATCTAATTTACAGTCAATCCCCACCACATATGTGGCTAAAGTGTTCAGCAAGTCGACTTGCACATCCAGTTTTTCAGAATGATAATTTAAGGCCAAAACAGTGGATTGTAAAGTTTGAATAAACAGAGACCAAACAGGCCCACAAGGGCCAGTTACCAGCATTGGTCACGGTCTTAGGCTGAGTATCTAAACACTCCACAGATTCTATATGAAAGCAGCATAAATCCAAAAGCGATTGATCATTTGGCTCTTTCCCATTAAATTCAATTTGAGAATTGGCCATACCAGCCACACTTGGTGATTTCTTTGGAAGTTAGGGTAATATGCTGCCAATCGGAGTACAAGTCCATTGTGTAGCCAGTGGGCTGGTGATAAGGTCCATACTGTTATCCTGCTGGCAATCAAGACCTTGATAAACTTGCACATTCTGCCGCGAAGGAACAGGTGGGGAAGAAACCGCTTCCCAGGCATCAAAAGAAAGGTCACTTGAAATAACTATGGGTGAAGCCTCGTGTCTCAGCAAATCCGAGGACAAGTTAACCACTTTTAACACCAATGGAGTTATCTTTTCCTTAGAGGCTGATGCATCAATAGCTAGCTCCTCGACCTCTTTGCTACTTACAAGTCCAGGAAGACCCACTAGAATAGGAGGTAATACAGAGCAATGTACTTGAGGTTGTGTTGCAAATGACCGGGGTCCCTTTGCTGTGGACTCCGTGGCACCAGTTATCAAAGATGCACTCAGGCCCACAAAGTGACGGGTGCCACCGCCATCCACCTTTTTCGCAGTAGGAGTTTTTTTTAAATAAGCCAACAAGGGCGACTCTCAGGACATAGACGAACTCAGCACAGTACCAGACAATTGAGGTTTGATTACAACAGGGTCCAAAGGTTTAAAGGACGCTGTATTTAACAGTTCAACACCTAGTGGGTCATTACAACATTGGCGGTAAAAGCCGCTTACCGCCGTGCAGAAGACCACCAACACACCGCCGCGGAACTCCGCCACAGCTATTATGACCCACAGCACGGAATCCGCCAAAATTCAGACACCCACACAAGTCCGCTGCACCAAAGGTCAGTGATAAACTGGCGAAAACAAAACCTCCACCGTCACGCCAACAGAAATACGCCCACACTATCACGACAGACGAATCCATGTGGCGGTCTTTCAACCGCGGTATTCCATTGGCGGTACACACCGCCGTGCTCAAAATACAACCACATTGGACAATTCAAAATACACACACCTGATACACATACACACACCACTCCCACACATCCAATACAATATAAAACACCCACCCACATCACCCACAAACCCCTACGACCAAAAATCCTGAATGAAGGCCAGAGAGAGACACCAAAAACAACTACCAAGCATCCACAGGCACACAATACCATCACCCACAGAACTTCCACGCACCTCACACAACACACCACTAAATATCACACCACCTATGACCACACACACCACCCGACACATCACCCACACCACCGCATGGCATGGCAAAGACACCCCAGGTTCTCGGAGGAGGAGCTCAGGGTCATGGTGGAGGAAATCGTCCGGGTAGAGCCACAGCTATTCGGATCACAGGTGCAGCATACCTCCATTGCTAGGAAGATGGAGCTATGGCGAAGAATCGGGGACAGGGTCAACTCATTGGGACAGCACCTAAGAAATAGGGATGACATCAGGAAGAGGTGGAACGACCTACGGGGGAAGGTGCGTTCCGTGGTCTCAAGACACCACCTTGCGGTTCAGCGGACTGGCAGCGGACCCCCACCTCCTCTCCCACAACTAACAACATGGGAGGAGCAGGTCTTGGCGATTCTGCATCCTGAGGGCCTCGAAGGAGTAGATGGAGGAATGGACTCTGGTAAGTCAAATCTTAACTATTACATCCCCCACTCTACCTGCATGCCATCACATACCCCCACCCTCACCCCCATCACTCCTACTCCTCACAAATGTTCCACTATCACAACCCACACATCCCAACACCAAGCCCTGCATGCAACAACAAAGCATGGACACCCATCACCAAAGCATGGCCACTGCACATACCCATACACCCCCCTAAACCATCATCACACACGGTCCTACACAGGAATGCAAGCACTGGGGTACACGGACACCCACCCATTGCACACCATGGCACACATAGATGTAATAAACATCCTTTTATACCCCTGCAGGACCCCTACCCAACGTCACTGGACAGGAGGGTCCACACATGTCCACACCACCAACAGAAGAGGCCCACAGTGATGACAGCAGCTCTGTCCAACTGGATCTAGATGACCAGCCCGGCCCATCAGGGACCTCGGGACAGTCGGTTCCCCTCACACAGTCACAGGCCACCACAGAGCTTTCCCCCTCTGGAAACACCAGCACAGCACCCACCCAGCGGGCCCATACCTCTGTCCCCAGGAAACGTCAATCAGCAGTGTGTCCACCACTACAGGGAACCCAGGCTAACCCACCACCCCAACAGGGACCTGGGGGCAGTGGTAGTGGGCACACGGTCCAGGGGACGGAGGCCCAGGAACACTGGGGAACTGGGAGGGCTGCTGTGCGACAGGGGGAGGACAGGCCCAGGGAACCCACTCTCCATGAGGCCCTCTCCAACATCATGGGAGCCTACCACCACTCCCAGGAGACGATGGCAACAGTACTGGCCAAGTTTCAGGAGACCCAGCGCCTGCAGGAGGAACAGTATTTGGGCTTCAGGGAGGAACTCAAAACCATCAATTCCACCCTGGGCACCATCGTAGGGGTGCTGAAGGAACTACTCAACACCAGGAGGGACTCTGTGGCACAACAAGGGGCCCCTGACACTAGCATGGACGATGAACTGCCCACCACCTCCGCCGGCGCTAGTGGACGGGAGGCACTGCCACAGGACCACCACACCAGCACCCCACCCCCTGCAGAGGGAGAACCACCCCGCAAACGGTCCCTGATATCCAAGACAAAGACAGAGAACGATGCCAAGACCTCCGCCAAGAAATGAGACCACCCTGAATGTCATCCTTCTGTCCCACTTTGTCACCCTGTCCATCCTTAAACTGCCCCAGCTCCACTTCATATGCCCATTTGGGCACTGCACCTGTGAGACTAATAGACTGGACTCTGCCATGGACATTCCTCCACCATCAACCCTCACCATTTTGCAACCCCCTCCAATATTGAGCACTTAAATAAACACCCTTGAAGCACAAAACAATCTGGAGTCAGTCTGTGAAGCACAAAACAATCTGGAGTCAGTCTGTGATTTCAGAATAGTGTATTAGCAATTACTGTGGCAAAATGCTATTTCAATTGTAATGTCAACATACCTATGTCATACAGCTCTAGTCCATGAGGAATCAAAGCAGATGTCACACAGTGGGACCCACATCTGTGAAATCGTAAGGGAAAGTGACAACTCAGTGACTATACACTGTGTGAAAACGACAGACAGTAGAGATGTAGTAGTGTGAAAGTACATGTAGTAGGCAGGTTTGTATTCTTACCTGTGTCTCACTGGAAATATTCCATGATCACCGAGTTCCTGGTGTCCATGTCCTCTTCTTCTGCTTCCTCGTCGTCACTGTCCACAGGCTCCACTACTGCAACAACACCGCCATCTGGACCATCCTCCTTCAGAAAAGGCACCTGTTGTCGCAAAGATAAGTTGTAAAGCATACAGCAGGCCACAATGATCTGGCACATCTTCTTTGGTGAGTAGAATAGGGATCCACCTGTAATATGTAGGCACCTGAACCTGGCCTTCAGGAACCCGAAGATCCGCCGAGTTCGCCCATGGGCCTCATTGTAGCGTTCCTCTGCCCTTGTCCTGGGATTCCTCACTGGGGTCAGTAGCCATGACAGGTTGTGGTAACCAGAGTCACCTGCAAATGGCGAGGGACAACTGTTAGACACACACTAACCTGTAGGGATATCCCCAGACCCAGACAACCATTCCCACTGACTTGCTTCCAGGTGCTCACCTAATAGCCACACACGGTGCCTCTGGAGTTGACCCATCACATAAGGATGCCGCTATTCCACAGGATGTAAGCGTCATGCACTGAGCCAGGGAATTGGCATTGACATGGGAGATGTACTGGTCTGCCAAACACACCATCTGCACATTCATGGAATTATAACTCTTCCGGTTTCTGTACACCTGTTCACTCCTGCGGGGGGTACCAAAGAGACATGTGTCCCATCAATGGCACCTATGATGTTGGGGATATATGTCCCAGGGCATAGAAGTCTCCTTTCACTGTAGGCAAATCCTCCACCTGAGGGAAAACGATGTAGCTCCGCATGTGTTTCAGCAGGGCAGACAACACTCTGGACAACACGTTTGAAAACCTAGGCTGGGACATCCCTGATGCTATGGCCACTGTTGTTTGAAATGACCCACTTGCAAGGAAATGGAGTACTGACAGCACCTGCACTTGAGGGGGGATTCCTGTGGGATGGCGGATAGCTGACATCAGGTCTGGCTCCAACAGGGCACACAGTTCCTGGATTGTGGCACGATCAAGCCTGTAGGTGATGATCACATGTCTTTCCTCCATTGTCAACAGGTCCACCAGCGGTCTGTACACCGGAGGATGCTGCCATCTCCTCACATGTCCCAGCGGACGGTGCCTATGAAAGACAACAGCGAGCACAAACAACTCAGAGGTACGTAAACACAGCTTACACCGAACACGATTCATAATCCGATATTTGGCCTGTGTATGTGTTGAGGCTAGGCCTAGGTATGTGTGACGCAGTTAAAAATTAAGCCATGTGGGCCCCTGAAATGGCGGCTGCCTGACCTGTAAAGTGGGACAATGGGATGTGAGGTAACTGCACTGGCGTTGTACACCGTTGTGGTAGGCGGTCAAAGACCGCAGCGCAATCCTGCATTGGTTAACATTGGTCCCTATGGGTCCCAGGAGCCAATGACGTTGTACGCCGGCGGTGACGGTACGCACCGCCACGGACGTGACCGCCATTTTCTATCTGTTCTATCACTCAATACCTGATCTTCGACAGGAGAGGACCTACACTGCAAGTGCTGCTGTGACCTCGGTCTGGAAGAGACAATGGCTCGTGCGACTGGGGAAAGGGCCCCTGCCTTCACATCGGAGGAGTTGGAGAAACTCGTGGATGGGGTCCTCCCACAGTACACGCCACTCTACAGTCCTCCAGACAAACAAGTAAGTACACTGGGAGCATGCTGTATGGGCTATGCTTGTGTGGAGTGGGGTGGATGAAAGATGGGGTGGGAGAGATTGAGACGTGCATGAAACAACGGTGATATGGGGCCAATGACTGTGACAGTGCATTTGGTAATAACTTTTCTTTTTCCCCTGTGCAATTCATGTAGGTCAGCGCCCACCAGAAAAAATATATTTGGCGTGCCATCGCCAAGGACGTCCGGACCCTGGGGGTCTACCACAGACGGAGCGCCCACTGCGGTAAAAGATGGGAGGACATTCGCCGCTGGAGCAAGAAGACGGCGGAGGCCCAGCTGGGGATGGCCTCCCAACGTGGGAGGGGTGCCTGTCGCACCATGACCCCCCTGACGTTCAGGATCCTGGCGGTGGCGTACCCGGAGTTGGATGGGCGCTTGGGGGCATCACAGCAGCCACAAGGGGGTGAGTACACTCTCATTCTGCTGATTTTGCGCGCAGTGGAGGTGTCTTGGTGGGGGAGGTGGGCTGTGGGTTTCCCTAGGCCAGGGCGAGTTTAGGAGGCAAGGTCCCCTTGTGCTGGCAGAGCCTGTGGCACCTCACCCCACCTGTGTACAGTGCCAAGTACACCTAGTCAGGCTCCTGTGAAATCGATGTGCGCAGATGTCGTCCATAGCCTTGTAGGCCATGTCCCAGGGATTGAACAGTGGAGGCCAAGTGCGCGGCGTAGTGCAGGGGGCTTCTGTATCTGTTGTGCCCGCCAACGGTAGCGGTAATGCATGCACTCAAAATGTCTTCTGTCGTCCCCCCCCTTTTTGTGGTCTCCCTGTTCTTGTGTGCATTAGCATCATCAGGCGGAGGAGCAGTGGCAACAGAGCAGGAAGGAGCTGCATCCCACATGGCCCTGGAGGGCGAGACAACGGAGTCGGAGTACACCAGTGGGACGGAGGGCGAGGGGAGCTCCACGGCAGGGACAGGAGCTGACACCAGTGACACGGACTCGTCCTCTGATGGGAGCTCCCTTGTGGTGGCGGCAACATCTGTGCCCCCCGCATCTACAGGTACAGCCGCCACCCCCCCTACCAGCACCGCCATCCCAGCAGCCCCTCAGCCTTAGCCCCGTGCCCGCTCACCCAGGAGGGTGGGCATCACCTTCGCCCCAGGCACCTCAGGCCCTGCCTCAGTCACCCCTGCTGCCCTCAGTGAGGAGGCCATTGACCTCCTCAGGTCCCTCACTGTTGGGCAGTCTACCATTTTGAATGCCATCCAGGGCGTAGAAAGGCAGTTGCAACAAACAAATGCATTCCTGGAGGGCATTCATTCTGGTCAGGCGGCCCTTCAGCAAGCTTTTCAGACTCTGGCCTCAGCACTGATGGCAGCCATTGTCCCTGTCTCTAGCCTCCCCCCTCCAACTTCCTCCACCCAGCCCAATCCCCTCTACCTCAGCCTTTCCCAAGCACACCTTCAGACCAGCATGCACACACCTCAACACACAAGGGAAGCTCAGGCAAACATAAGCACCACACATCCCACAGGCACTCACACAAGCATCACACACATGCAGACATACCAACATTCACTGCCTCCACTGTGTCCCCCTCCTCCTCGTCTCCCTCATCCCTCCCAGTCTCGTCTCCACTCACACCTGCATGCACTACATCTACAGCCACTACTGCCATCACCAGCACACACGCCACCACACCTCGCTCACGTGCAGTCACCACCCCCACTGCCATTCACACTTCCCCTGTGTCCTCTCCCAGTGTGTGTGTGACACCCCCTCCCAAGATACACAAACGCAGGCACACAGCCATCAACCTCACGACAGCCTCCAGCGCATGCACCTTCACCCAAAGTCACCAAACCAACACCTCCTACAACCACAACCTCTTCCTCCACTCCCAAACCCCCTCCAGCTACCCGTCCCAGTGTTTCCCAAAAACTTTTCCTGTCCAACCTTGACCTCTTTCCCACACCTCCCCCACCCCGTCCGCCTCCTAGGGCCCGACTCTCCAGGTCCCAACCTAGCACCTCAGCCACAACATCTCCGGGACCAGTGGTGCCTGTAGTCACCGGAATCTGGAGTGCACCGGCCACCAGGGCAGCCAGTGTGGCACGGAGCCACAGCACGGACAGTCCCCTACCTGTGAAGCATCTAAAGTTGGCCAGTGCCCGGCAAGAGAGGGGGATGACTCCAGCCACCAAAGCCGCTCCCAGAGGTACAGGTGGGAGTGTGGAGTCAGCTGCAACGCCTTCCAAGGTGGGGAAGGGCCACAAGAAAGTCAGCAGGTCTGGGAAGAGCAGCACGGCGGAGAAGACCGCCATCATCCCCACTTCCCAGGAGCCCACCGCCATCATCCCCGCTGCCCAGGAGCCCATTGCCATCATCCCTGCTGCCCAGGAGCCCACTGCAAGCTCCTGCTCTGCTGCCCAAGAGGCCAGCCCCGCTGGGCCAGAGAGGACCGCCAGCACCAGCCCCGCTGGGCCAGACAGAACCGCCAGCACCAGCCCCGCTGGCCAGACAGGACCGCCAGCAACTGAGTCACTGCAAAGGACACCGCTGCCACAAGCACCGCTGAACAGGGCACCGCCACCACAAGCCCCACTGAACAGGGCACCGCCGCCACAAGCACCGCTGAACAGGGCACCGCGGCCACAAGCACCGCTGAACAGGGCACCGCCGCCACAAGCACCGCTGGCCCATGAGCGCCAAGGGCACTGACGCTACTGAGTCCGTCACGAGCAGGATGAAGCACTCTGGGCACCATGCCCCCTCCAGAACCAGTGGAGACTGTCATCCACTTGAGAGACTGTGGCTTTGCACTCCCCAGGATTGAACAGTGGGCAAACCACTCACTGTAGAGACTTGAGAGACTGTGGCTTTGCACTCCCCAGGATGGAACAGTTGGCAAACCACCCACTGTAGAGACTTGAGAGACTGTGGCTTTGCGCTCCCCAGGATGGAACAGTGGGCAAACCACCCACTGTAGAGACTTGAGAGACTGTGGCTTTGCACTCCCCAGGATGGAACAGTGGGCAAACCACCCACTGTAGAGACTTGAGAGACTGTGGCTTTGCACTCCCCAGGATGGAACAGTGGGCATGTGGCCCTCTCGTGGATTTGCCGTCGTGACCTCAACCGGCTGAGGTGCCCCCCCTTTCCCTCCCCCTGAGGTGCCTGTTTTCTTGCTCTATGATGCTCCTGCAGTGTTCTCTCCGTCATGGTCGGGGATCTTGTGTGGGCCTCGCCCATACCGTGTGGGCCCAGTGTTCCACGGATTTCATTGGAGCACTACCAGCAGTACTAAGCTTGGTGTATATTTTGTTTATAGTGTATATATTTATTTTTGCGTACTTGATTTTAATATATTACAATGGTTACACTCATTTTCTTTTGTCTTTGCATTCTTCCGGGGGGGTTGGGGGTGTAACTATAATGTATCATGCTGTATTGGTGTGTGTGTTGTCGTGAGTGAGGGTGGGGGTGTTGCGTGTTGCATGTGTGTGTCCCTGTTTTTTCCCTCCCCCCTCCCCTGTGTCGTAGGTGCAGTACTCACCGTTGTCTTCTCCGCCAGCGTTCGTGCTCCTGGTAGAGGAGCAAGAAGATAAGGGCTGGCAGGATCTGCAGCTCTGGTTCCATGGCGTCCGGATTCCTCGTGGGGTGTGATGAGGTGAGCGTTTTCCCTTCGAAGATCTGTTTCCGTCGTGTTTTTGTCCGCGGTGAATCCGCCCCGGAAAAGGTGGCGGATTGGTAGGTTGTGATACTGTGGGCGGTACTTTGTCCTCCGCCTGTCTGTTGGCGGTGACCGCCGCGCTGTTTGTTTGTACCGCCATGGCGGTCGGAGTATTAAAGTGGCTGTCTTTGTTGGCGGTTTCCGCCACGTCGAAATTGCAATATTTTTACCGCCGGCCTGTTGGCAGTCTTACAGCCGCTTTAAAACCATTCGCCAGGGTTGTAATGACCACCCTAGTGCAGAATTCTGAGGGGCCACTAGCGTAATGAGGCTTAAGATTGAGGGTTGGTGCCTGTCCCCTTGACCCAACAGCAGTTGGTCTGTGGTATTATACGCATTATCACCCCATCTGCAATTCTTGCTCTTTTGGGTAATTGCAGGTTCCCTTCTTGCTTTGCCAGACCACATGCTCCTCAAAGTTCTTGCAACCTCTTCAACCCCTTTCAGGGCTTAACTGATGAACTGCAAGGGAGAGGCTCAAACACACTGTGGGTCTCTCCAGAAGTTATCCCCAAAGAGTCTTGATATAGGCGATGTCACAGCCTGCGAGCCAGGCGAGTGAAGGGAAATGAAAAGTCTTACAAATTTGAGGGGATCAGATAAGGGTTAAACAGGGCAGGACAGCTCAGCCCACGGAAGCCACACTGGCCTAATGCCAGCTGCCTGCGCCCGGCACGAGCTGCCTGCAGCCAAGCTTTCTGCTCGCCCATCCGCCCCCTTTTGTCAGTCTTGATGGACAAAGCTCTAGGCTTCCGCTTCAGCTCACAGAGGGGCCGGAGCCCACCACCGGGACGCCACAAGATTCTGGCACCCAGAACAATCCGGCAGCTCCAGTTGCTCAAGCCCCCCACGTTGGGCCCTTCCTCCACACAGCTCATGCCACAATCAGCTGTGTACCACAGCGTTCTGCTACCAGGTGAGCAGTTCAGGGAACAGCAGCAGGCCCCAGACTGGGGTGTAGATCCGGTGAGACCTAGGGGGTGCTGAGAAGGCCGACCAGGTCCAATAATGGAGCGGGACGCTCCTGATTACAGAGCGGAGCAAACACTGCACCAACGCTCCTATAAAAGCAGATATAATAAAATACCTTGTACAAATTGAGATAAATAGTTCTGTAGAGAAGCAGTTCAAAGATATTTGGTAATAATAGGGGAAGAGTGAATGCCTTAAATGATGCATATAGTTCACTTTTAGAGGGAGAAGCGAGAAATGTAAGGCATGCAAAAGAAGGAAAGTATCTGAAAAAACTAAGCATGTAAATATATTAAATGAGGAAACTTGTTACAGTTTTGTTAGAGAAGATGGTCTCTGCACCATTGATAGGAATGTGCAAGGGAGGGTGTCTCTTTGGGGAGTGCACAAATTAAACTGGGCCTTAGCCGCACAAAGTGTTTACATAGCATCCTGAGTAGAAGGAGAACTTCAGTCAGTTTTCTAGTGAGGGAACGGGTGATCGAGATGGTGAAAAATGCAAACTAGATTCAGAAGAATGAACATGAGGATTTGATGGGCGAAGGTGACAGTGTTTCAAGCCTATGTTGAAGGAAAAATATGTTTAGTTTAGATTCAAAGAGACACCCCCGTGGCGCACAGTTGTGGTCCATGTTATACATTGGGAATTACATAAAAGGGTGGAACTGCAACCCTTTGGACAAGGAAGTGGGAGCCATTATGAGCAAAGCGTGCCTAAGAGAAACCTGATATTGTGGCTAAGGTGTGTATGCCTAATTTAGATCTTGATTTGGTCAGAATGGGCAGAGATCCTCAAACAAGATTGGAAAATATGTTTAAAATGGCCAGGACAAGTTATTAAATGTTTCAGGACACATATACTTGGCATGGCAGAAACGCCAAATCCATTTTAATTGGAGAAAGATGCATGGCAATTCTAATGAAAATCAGTGCCAAGCTGGGTGGCGTATGCACACAAGGAGTCCAGTTTAGAAACAACGTAATTACTATATTTGGTGAAGGGCTAGCTGAAATTATGGGGACATTTATGCATGACCTTATAGCTTTAAGTAAAGCTCAGAATTCGCAGAGGAGAGTGTTTAGCAGCAGTTTCATTCTTGTAAGGGCATTAGAAAGGGAGGTTCTGCCAGCTAGATTTGTCAAAATTCACCAATTAGAGGAACCTTTCTGAGTTTCAAACAGTAACGAGATTCTTTTCCTCAAAAAGAAAAGGTATTAGACAAAGATGCTCCAAAGGGCGGGGTCAGAAGTCAAACGGTACCCAAAGTAATTATAGTCACACCATTTGGTTCGTTCTTCTTAAAGATAAAGGTGGAAGGCAGATTAAATACATTTTCAAGAAGTGGAACACAGTCACAATCAATCATTAGGTGCTGCAAACTGTGTTAGGCTACAAAAACCAGCCCTGGCAAAGGAACCTATAGATATGTTTTTTTAGGATGATTGATGAGAGTTCGTGAATTTAGAGATGTTGCAGGTAGTGGAAAATGATGCCATTGTAAAGTTGGAAAAGAGAGGCAAAAGATAAAGCCCTGCATTACATTTGAGAAGTTGCAACCAATTTCTAATCTGCATACAGGGCAGAGTGAATTCATCCATTGTGAGATATTTTAGAAGAAGAAAGTGTTTTTAGTCATGCTAGATTGAAATGATGCGTATTTCACTGTCCTGATAGTTCAAGTGAGTCGGGTTCAAATGGAAGGGACAGCTGTATCAGTTGCTGAGTATTGCATTTTGCCTATCTTTGACACCATATTGTTTTTTGAAGATCTTTTGCCCCATGGTGGCGAAAGAAAAATGGTTAATAGTTTAGTTTGTAACATTTTGATAATGTCACAGGACAAAAAAGCGCTACAAGACAGGTTACTGTTGGTAACGATCATGTTGGAGAGCATAGGTTTTATAATCAATGTACAGAAGTCAGTTGTGGTTCCAAACAGGGATTTGGACTTTGTAGGTTTTCAGATTGGTCTATTTTAAGATGCTTTGAAGCTATGGTTCAGGTAGGTGAAATTAATAAAATCACAAAGTATTTCACTGTTGAGAAATGATCTTGGAGCTTTTTATGAGAGTTTTTAGTCTTCTGTGCTCATTAATTTAGCCCTTATTCCTAGGCACCTTCCCTTACCCAGCACTTTGGGAGTTGAGATCAAAAGCATAGAGGGACAGTCTGTTAATTAATATTAGAACATTCGAACGTTGGCAGCTCCATTGAAAACAATGGAGTGCTGCGGGCTTTTACTGGCCGGTAAAAGCCCGCAGCGCCAACATTCCAATGTTCGCTTTGTTCACAGCAACAGCTGTGAACAAAGCCTCACGGAGCCCGAGGGGATTTCAATCCCCTCGGGCTCTGTGAGTAATTTGTTTTTTTTAATAGAACATTCTGCCCTGAGTGGCAGAATGTTCTAATAGCCTTAGAACCCGACGTAGCGGGCTCTACCGGCTATTAAAGGCCCTTTCCCTAGTTAAATGCCCTCGCCTTCGGCTCGGGCATTTAACGCGGGAGCGGGCCTTTAATAGCCAGAAGAGCCCGCTACGGCGGGTTCTAAGGCTATAATAGACAAGAATGGAACTATATCAAATAATTCTGATGAGATAGTCACACATTGTTAAAAGATTCCGAACACTACACAGGAACCGTCACAATAGATATAACGGCCTTAAGAGCATGGCTGAAGGAAACAAAGCTTCGTAGCCTCTTGGCAATAGATAAACAAACTCTCCAGTATGGGCTCACCACTGAAGAATTTGCACACATAAATAGGCTTCTCAGGAGTAATGCTGCTGGTCTTGATGCCCTACCGGGAGAATTATATACGTTTCCATATGGCATTATTGCCCCTCTAGGGAAAAACCTGTGTACGGAAATGTATTTGGGTGAAATTTATTTATTCTGTGCAATTTCACCTGGGCCTCAAAAGGCCATAGACAGGCATGTAAAAAGCTGAGATGGAGATTAGACAAATGGGGGTTACCACTTCCTGATGTACAAGCTTACTGTTTTGCTTTCCAGTTTAAGAACTGCAGAATCCTACTTTCACATCTTGAAGCCATTTGCAGTGGGAAGTTATACTTCTGTATGCTGGGGATGTCGGCCAAGATCAATTCCTATGCAAATTAAGTCACCCAATTCTTTTTAAGAGAATACGACTAAAGGTACTAAGAAGCAGCGTAGAATTGTGGCACAGTTTCAGAAAAATAATAAGCATTGGGTACTACTCATTATTAACTCCAATCTGGAGCTCACTATGCACCTCTGCTTTCCTTGGGGAAAAGCCAAGCCTTCCACTAAAAAAGTCTGGCTTGAAGCTCTGGGGACAGCTGTGAGATGGGCTTAATGTAATAACATGGGAGACCCTTGCAGAGGCAACTAAAGATGCGCTCTCAAGATTTAAATAACTGCAGCTTGCCTCCTGGTGCACCAAATGTATTTTCATTACAGACTGGGATTACAAAGAAAGGATACAAGACCCTAACTAGGTGGCAAAGAAGGTACCATGTTGGTACCAGGAGGTAATACATGTCAAGGACAAAATGGCAAAGATCCTCTTGCAGTCCTGGTATGGATACCTGTCAATGCTGGAACAGCCAAACATACTGCAAGTATCTTTTTCTCATATTTGTGCTATTGTGAAACCAGCTACTTTAAAGAAGATTTTTTTTTACCTTAAACAGAATCTACCTAATGCTGAAAGAGTTGACCAAGTTTGCTAAGGGAGAAATATCAAGAAATAAAAGATGCGGGGAAGAAGGTTCATATGACGTGCATATGTTGTAAGCTGTCCGGTATTAGAAGACTTCTGTCGTGAAGTAAGTGATCCTTATCTGAAATTGCTGCCTAAAAAATCAAGGTAAGCACTGTTCTGATTGTGTTTGGCACCACATTCAATTGAATGCTTGCTTAACCCCAACACTAAAGAGACTTCTTCTATAAGATCTTGAGCACAAGGAGAAAGGCAGAGAGAGATTGAATTCAGTTACATTCAATTTGCATTCTAGTTACATCCCAACCCTCTCAACTTGTTACAATGGAAAAAATCAATAGAAAAAGAGTATAAAATGGACCTCCAGTTTCATCCGAACAGTAAGACAATCGACCTTTGGTTTGCATAATCGAAGGTTGGGGACTGGAAATCAAACTATCTGTAAGTCCTGCGATTAAACAAAACTAGTTGTAAGAGTCTGGGGCATGGGAAACCTCCTAGTAGGACCCACACAGCCAAATAAATACATCTAATGTTCAAGGACACCACCGTTACCATTGTGTTTGCTTTTAAAAGATTTCTAGGATGTTTAGCTCATTGAACTTCTTTCACTCAGGGATAGTGTTAGTAGTAGGGTTTATAAACCAACTGAGAGAAGCAGATTGCGGAATCTGACTGAATTAAAGTTGGGCCTAGGACAAAAGGTAGTGGATTGGAATTCGAGATATTGACAGATTTTACAGTGATTGGATGCTGAAGAAGGAGTATTTCAGGAAATTGAGGATGATTAGGGTCCATGAGAGATGGATGTGTTTGCCTTTAGACCTTTTTAGAATTACAGAATTTTAGTAGAAATTAAGGTACTGAACCTTCTTGTTTGGAAGAGTTAGGGAGGTCCAGACAGTATGAAGGACCATGGGCTCCAGGAACAACTAAGAGATACAGAAGGAGCAAAAATATTTAGGTAAATTGATGCATAGAAAGATGCTTGAATCCCTTTGGAGCTTCTGGAATAATGGCTGAATTATTTAAAACAAAATTATGTTATTCACCTTTGAACTGTTATAGATCAACATTAGAAGCAGGTCGTTCTTTGAGTGAGAGAAAGTGAATTGGTAGGGGTTTGGTGTGTAGTTTTATGCGGAGTCCACTGAAAAGTAAGATATTGATATGTCTGGGATGTAGGGAGGATACCTAGCTTATCTGAGGCAAATTCTTAAGTTTAATACAGTTAAGTTGAAAGTTCAGGGTCTTCGTTAGGTTTTATTTTTTTCAGAACATTTTGTGTTGTCCTTGCTTTAAAGTTAGGTTATAGGTATTGTAACCCAGATAGAATGTTGTTTGAAGTGTAAAGGACAACACAGATAATGTTTTAGTCCATAATTTGTCATTGGTTTGAAAAGTATATAAAGTTGTGTGTCATAAGATGTACCTGAGAGAGGAGAGCATGACCTGGGTGGACACACAACATCATGCGTCTCTGCTGAGCCCCCAGGCATTATATAAGAGTTCTTATGCTTTTTAGGTCGACTCCTGTTTTCTAAAGCCTTCTTGGGGCATTCTGAAAACTTCCCTCAGAATGCATCCCTCCCTCTGCTTACCATTGGCTTTTTGATTTGTAACTCACAGTTGCTTGCTTTCTATTTTCTGGCTGCTGTCCAGCTGCAGTTAGTCTCTCCCATGAATTATAGCCTGTTTACCATTGCTCCTTGTATTATTCTACAGGTGCTCACTTTCTGTAAACAGGCCTTTACATTTTGTTCTTATCTTGTCACATTTCCTGTGCATTCAAAGATAGAGGTCAGATGTCAGGCTCTGTCTTCCGAGAGAGCTTGGTGTTTACTTTTCATTCTCTGACTTCAAAATGAGAGGATTCATTTGACAATCTTGCTGGCTACTGGGGTTGTGAAAGGAAAGGCTTATGTCTAGCACACAACAGAATTTAAATGTCTGTACATGAACAATTCAGATACTTCAGAATTAGGATAGTGCAAATGAAGCACATTTTTTGTAATTCTGAAGTGTGGCGGAAAAAATATATTAATACGATCAAAACAAATCAATACACTAGGTGATGCCATTTCCATACATTATTGTTTGTGCTCTGTAAAGTTTTATCAGTAAAATTGTATGTCTGCAAATGTAATTGTCATTTCAACTGAAAATGTGTTGTCTGTAATGGCAATGCGCTACTACATCATGTATACTCCACCTTACGTCACTCCACTCTACATCACTTTATGCCACTCTACACCTCTCTACAGCATGACAGCCCAACCTACGACACTTCAAGTCACTACACTCTATGCCACTCCACTCTACAACCCTCCAATTTACGACACTCCACTCTACTTTCCGACATGCCACCCCACTGAACTCAATGAAACGCAGCTCTCCAACATGCTCGACAACCTAGAATATGTCACTCTCTGACACACCACTCCCCTCCATTCTATGGCACTCTTGATATGCCACTCCACTTTTCTTTATGAAGCCACTCCGCGCAGCTCCACTTTACTTTACAACACGCCCTCAACTCTCTTTCATTCCACTGTATGTCTCTCCACTCTAGGACAATCTCCACCTCTCCACTCTAGGACATTCTACTCCAATCCATGCCACTTTAGAATACTCTACTCTACTCCACTCTGTGCAACTCTACTCTAGTACACTCTCCTCCACTATAAGCCACTCCACTCTACAACACTCTACTACATTGTACATAACTCGCTCTACACTATTTCAGGGCACTTTTCTCCACTCTACTCCACGCCCTCTAGGACACTGTACTCCACTCTACAATACTTTACTCCACTCTGCAACACTCCCCTCCATGCCACTCCCTTCTACGATGCAAACGTTTAGCCATGCTTAACAGCATCCATGCTTGTGTACAACATGGCTAAAACACAGTAGCAAAGTCAATAGTTCTTGCATTGGTGAAACCTATTGGGTTTACCAGTGCTTGTGCACGATTGGGGACCTTGAGATGTTGAAAAGTGCCTTCGATAATTGGTGATGAGGTGGGCTGTAATATCAAAGATGGCCCGGCCTGGTCCCGCGTACCACTCAAGTTTCCTGGGCAGGCCTTTCTTGGATAAGGCCCACGGGAGCACCTTTTTGCAAAGGCCCAGGCTGTTGAAGAGATACAAGGAGATGCTTGTTCCTGGCAGATGACGCTGAATTAGTTCTGGGACGCCTGTTGCAGAGTCTTGATATGAGTCTTGGTATGAGCCTGGAGTGCAAGGGAGGCACTGACATGGCGATTGTCTCCCTAGATGAGAGGAGGAGGTGGAATCATGACCTTTCTTACCCTGATTTGGAGGCAGCTCCAGGGGCACAGATAAAACACACAGAAAGACTCACTATGGGACAGACCGAAAGGGGCAGTTTATGGGGTAATGCATAAAACATCTGAGAAATTGATCCTATGTGGCTATTCTGAATGGCACTAGGGAGCACCTATATGTAGCATTTAAGTGATTTGACAGCTAACTCTTACTCAGGTACCATTATAGCATGGTGACTCGTTTTCCCTCATGGTTGGGCCCGTGGGGGAGGCCTGACTGAAAAAAAACAAGAGCTATACCTTCATGACAAATACATACACCAAAGTAAAGGCCCTGTGAACACACCAGAATATGCAGAAACACTGGTGCGAAATGAGCAAAGAATTTGATTTGTGAGGCTTCTGTGATGCCATCTTGACATACTCACAACAGAGTGATCCTCTGTTTCTCTGGATACAGCTTGTAAAGAGCACCCAACCACAGAGGCAACGCCCCATGCCAGACATTCTTGTACATGACAGGTGCACGCATTTGTCCATCTGATATCACCTTCAGCCAATACAATCAGACACGACTCCTATCTTTTGTACAAATTGACCAACAAAAATAAGAACTCCATGACCCCATTGATAAAAGATGCCTTTATCTTGGTCACCTTGGACATGCTCACAAGTACCCCTACAGAGTCCTCACCCGCCCAACGACGGTCACAGTTGATTTACAGTCCCATGCCACTAAAGGCAAAATTCAATTGCTCGTTTAAGAACTGTGCAAAGACATATCCTCATTTCGGTAGGATGTCTCCAAATATCTCTCAGAACTCAACCAACATCTTCAATGCATTGAAACAGTGGTAGACCTCCTGCAGTCCATTTCTGTGGAACGATCTCATGAACAGGATGAAATGCAGAAAATAATTTTGTCTCTAGAGAAATGTCAGTGAGAGATGCAGGGCCAAATTGTTGATAAACAAATTGCTCATGACACAGTACCTTACAGATAAGAGATCTTGTCTCAACTGTTCCAAATACAGCCTTGCCACAACAGGTTCAGAAGGTCTTGCGGTCCATCCTCGATATATCTGAAGACAATGAAATAGTTTTGCACCGGACACATAGGGTATATTTGACATTTCAGCATCAACAAAATGTGCCTCTGGATGCTGTAACTCATATTCACTTTTACAGGTTCAAGAAGAAAATACTCATAGTAGCAAGATACCTGAACAATATCCACTTTGAAGGAAGCACTCTCACTATATTCCAATATATCTCACTGTACACAAGGTGATGGAGGGAGCTTTGGGTTATTACTATGCACTTAAGCTCTGAATATATTCCTTACCACTGGGGCTTTCTCTCACACCTCAAGGGAAGAAGCAGTCTATCACCACTAAACACAAAGCTCAACAAGTACTTACTCCTTAATGTGGAGCAAAACAAAGATGAAGTCAGATGTCACAGCCGAGGACAGAATAAATGTCAACAAGAGGCATCCTCTGAGGACGAGTGACTTTTTGGAGGTCCCATGCATTCCCACCCATTTCATCTTAGTCAGGATCCCTGATTATCAGTAAGTATATCCTGTTTTGGTATTTTGAGAATGCGTCCAATATTTTAGCAACTTCTTTCCCTAATCCAGTGTTTTCCTCCGAATTGTATCTGGTTCACGACTGAAATTTTTGCATCACCTTTCCATAAACGCTATATACCGACTGGTCCTGGGCTACTCAGTGAGAAGCTGCCACTCTCCTTAGTTGATGGAACTTGTGTTCTATACCTTTGGATGCCGGGGACGTTGGCTCAGGTGCTGTTTGCGTGTTCTTATCCCAGGTACACAGGTTCCCTTCCCAACCTCTGGTTAGTTACTAGCTCAGTTTAGGGTGCAGGAGAATTAAGAGACTGGAAAGATGATTAGTCCCATAATCAAGGAAGGCATGCATAAGGTGGCCAAATACTATTACAGTGAAAATTAGTAGGGCTTCGGCGTAACGGACACCCCGGCAGCCCCCGCGGTGCGGTGTGGGTGGGAGGGCAGGCTTCTATATATAAAGTAGGCCCCCTTATCTTGTCTGCCCAGGGTGACGTCTCTCATAAGGCAGCTGCAGTGTTGCAGTCGGCTCTGAGCTGACACTGGCTGATTCAGAAGTGAAGAGATACAAAATAAAAAATTGTGTTTCTCTTTCACTCTGAGCCTGCCAGGCCCCTTACAAGAGAAGGTACCCTCCCTCCCCATGTCTGAGACGGGAGGGGAAAGCACAGAACCTATTGTGGCAGACAGAGAGTTGCTACCTTCCCAAGAGAAAAATGTGTCCATCTGTTCACATTGTAACGTTCTGCAAAGGCCCCAACATGAAATCACCCCTATCCATTTTATTATGGCATTTCTGTCTTTGTTTAAATTGTCGGTCAGGGGTCAGCAGGACAGCTGTAGAACACATTTAATGAGTTTTCTTCTGTTCAAAGTATATTCCGATAAGGGGCAAAAATACCAAACTGATTTTTCTAACTGTTCTACTGGCCAGGCATGCTCATACCCATATAAAACTAGTTAGGTGGCATCCCCAGGAATAGTATGTCCTAGCTGCCAAGTTGCCCAGGTCCATGCGTGATGTTCTGCTTACACTCCAGGCTTAATCTTTGAATTCTGGGACTTGTAGTCTAGTATATTCCATTAGAAAACAGGACAACAAGTCGCAGAATTCAAAGAAAAAACCTGGAATAGAGCAGCACATCACTCATAGACTTGGGATACTTGGCAGAGCTGGTATGTGTGCAACTTCAGAAACATAACCAGGACTCTGCTCAGGGGTAGAGGAAGGTTCAAATATAGCTAGAATGATGAATGAGTGGTAAAGGATTTGAAGGGGTGATTGCACATGGGTTATTGGAATGGGTGAGTGCTAAGGAAGGGGACCCCTACTGCAGAAGACTCTCCTAAAACAACAGCCTTTTTTCTCAATGACTAGCGGAGTTGTGCCTTGCACAGGGATCTTGTTTTGTTGACGGTCTGCTTTAAGGAAACAGGAACAGCATTTTTTAAAATAGTTAAATGCTGGCATGGTGTCATCTGCAAATGCAATAAACCTACGGGATGTGTAGTGTGGGGACGTAATTTATTTCTACCCATTCCTATGAATTGAAAAGGTAACAGCATGTCTTATAATGAATGGGAACATCAAAATGTATTTTAAATTTAATACCCAAAATAGCAATTACTGATTCCTCTGTGGGCTATCACATAAGTCTACACTATTTTCTCTATCATTTTTTCTATTACATGCACTATAGAATAAGAGCCAGACTTTCTGTAGCAGCCTTAGAATTTAATTTTAGTGGGGGCACACATTAGGCCATAGTTAAACTGGTGGTGGTGCTTTATGGGGTAAAGTATCTCCTGCTGTACATCATAAGGATCCTGTAAGTCACTGAGGAGTTCTGTGACCATATAGAGGAACAAGACAGAAGTCCTAGTTCCTTTATAAGGATATGGAACTCTGTTGTGACTTGCAACATCCTTATTATGTACTCCAGGGAGTACTTTATTCCTTCTAATACATGATCACACCAACACTTTTCCCACAAACCACTTACATTCTTGGTGTGTTGCTCTTTCATAAGAAAGAGAAAGCATGTTTGTAAACATGAATAACCATAGCCCTCTAACATGCGACTCACCTTCTGGATCAAGACATATGCAGATTGTGCCCACAATATTAAGTAGAGTGAGTATTCTATTAGTTTCTACCATAGTTAATCAAGAGAAAGATGGCAGATATTGCATAGTTAGTGGTACATAAGCACAGCACTCTGACCAATGTGGATGTCCCAATGAGAATAGGGAGGCTTTCTTTTAAGATCTGTATTCTCGCATATCAGATTTCACATAAGGTTTCATGATAATGACTGGAGATTTTAATACATTATGCCTTAGTGAGGATCAGTCGGGTTCCTTGGGAGGGCACACTGTTACGCCATACTCCTAGACTAAAGGACTGACAAACCTTCACTTGGTGAGCATTTGGTGTCTGTCTCACCCAGGTGATTGGAGTTATATGTTTTACTTTGATGAAAATACGACATTCTCCAAGATAGATTATCTCTTTATTGAACAAGAACACATCCACTTGATTCTATCTTGTGGCATCAGAACACAGGTTTTCTCAGATAATGCCCTGTTTTCTGATGTTTAATGATGCGCTATTCTTCATGTGACTGCTTACTATATACCAGTGGATAAATGAGGTGGTATTTTCTTGGTCCAGTGGTTCATCACTCAATTAGAAAATCTATAGAGCACTATTTTCAAGGAAATACAGAGATAAGGTTTCCTGGGATACAATATAAGATGCTGCCAAAGTGGTCATCCAAGGGAAAATTATCAGCCACACATCTACCTTTTTTGCCTTATAGAGGCAAAGAAAATATAACCAGAGCAGAGGTTAAGGGACCTTACATCTCTGAATGAACATACAGCATCTTGATGTGTTTACACAGAGAATTCCAGCTGGCTATAAGCGAAGTAGAACCAGTATTCCTAGTCAAAACAACCTGTAAAATGCTATGTACAAACCATCATTATTTTAATAGAGGTGACAACGAAGATTATTTATTGGTCCATAACTTAAACGTTCAAACATCACATAATATTACTAAACCGATAATAGACACTGTAGTGAATCCTAGTTCGTTTTAATGGGATAACAAGAGTTAGCTTAGCCTCTGGCTTGTAGATTCGTGCCCCCGTCACCTAGTGACTTTTAACCTACTTAGCTTGCTCTGTCTTAGCCCATTTAATTATTTATTTCTTCTAAGATGGCTGCCTTGTTTATAGTTAGGCCACTTGTTATGAGTCACATTATCAGTGTCACCGCGCCAAGGCGTCAAGATCAAGCACCAAAGACAAACAAACAGTAGGTGTTCACACTTAGGGATTTTCCCTCTCTATACTTTCGAGGGATTGTTGATATTAATTGCCGTCCCAAGCATGCCTGTTATCTATTGTTTAGGAATACACCTACGTCAGGGGACCTTGTAGATCTGTATAAATACATCACACTTTAGACAGATAATCAGAGGGATTCCGACCAGAGGGAATCGCCACCATCGCTGATACCGATGCTGCAGTCGTCTTGACGCTGACCCAGTCTTCGTGTCCCTGCGGAGTCTGAGATAGAGACCTCATTCCAAGGTAACGAGGGTTGGGGGCTCCTCTCATGGACACGGCATTGGCAGATTAGGTTTAACAAACCCAGTTCTCCTTTAGGTAGGAGGTTAGGCCTTTTTACATTAGGGTATTAGGGCATCTTACATCTCATTTATCTTTTCTATGTATTGCAAAATGGTGGGGGTCTTCGTAACAATGACTCTCGTCTTCACAATACTGTTACTTGCTTTATTCATTATCCTAATCATTGCAGTCCATGCAACTTATCGCAACTGCAGTTATGTTAAATAAAAAGCTATTATAACTTTACTGCATCTGTGTCATTGCCTTTGTTTGAATGAGACATAATATATATGTGAGAAAAGGGTAATCTCAGTTTAACCACGACACTCCCTGAGATGTCTTATTTTTGAGTCCATGCGTAAACGGCTGCCATAAATCACCTTTTACTATTGTGTTTCTGGTGAGGTGCTGCTAGTGAGCCGGTAAGGTTGCGATAACAGTTGCGACTTGTATGAAAGACGCAGTCGTCTACAAACAAAAGTACTGTCATCCTTAAACCAGCAGTCTTGCTCAGAGCAAGAGTCCAAACTACGACAACACCTTTGTAAAAATGGTGACATCTCCAGAAGAAGTTGCCCAAAATGTCCATACTTTTATTCCAACCTATGCAGAAGAGAGGAAGTTTCAGAACAGCTACAAACTGAGGGACTATTTGAGGGATATTGTGTTGCCTCCACTTGAACAAGACAGTGTTGAAGTTTCTCAACGAGCGCAGTACTCCCGAAGTAGTCAATTGAATCATAACAGATTCCTAATAATAAGGCGCCTGGATCAGGGACACCTCACCGGGAAAAAATACCGTTCTGGATAGCCCAGAAAACTAATCAGCTGGAAGCTGTGTTTCCCCATACGGGACCACAGGAAAAACAAAGATTGCTCATTATGTGCTTGCTGTTTGGGATGATTCCCTCGGTGGATGACTGTGCCACATGGGGTACAGTCTTCGCTGCCATATATATTACCACACATGGTACCCCGATACTTGCCAATTTACCAGAAGTGTTAAAACAAATACAAAATGAGCATGGGGCTGCACCAGCCCTGGATCTGGGGATGAAATTAATGTGTAACTTTGACGCCGTATCCTCAATCATACTGAGTAATATTAAAGGGGAAGCGGTAGCACTGGCAATTCGCCAGTGTCTCTGGGAAACTCCAAACCAGGAACAAGAGAGACAGCTACCGAAAATAATTTCCGATACCTATACTAGTATAGGACGGGATAGTTTGGGAGCCAAACCTAAAAAATTGGAGTTACAAAGTACCGCCCATAAGGAGGGTACGAAGCAGGCACAAGAGGGCTCTAAGAAGCGCTGGGACAAACAAAAAGATTTCAAAGAAAGAAGAAATAAGAGAGCTGATTCTCCACACCCGGAGAACTCCGAAAGGAGATATAATCTCAGAAATAGGGAGAACATTAAAACTCCTGACAGATATACTGATTTACGTCCCTCTCGTTCCTTTCAGGATGCACCGGATAGACGTAGCGAGAGAGGGGGCCGTCACGATCGACATCCGGAATACGTGAAAGAAAAGAAAGACTCAACAGTCTACCATTAAAAAAGAAGAAAAGACTCCTCAGCAAAAGCCACAGTTTAAAAAGAAGAAGGTGGCAGCACTGACAGTTAAAAATGCCAGTAATATTGAGAACGCTGTTGAGGAACAAGAGGTGGGCAGTGACTCTGTTAGACAGCGCGGCAGAGGTCACGATATGTCGCCAGAGTCTGAAAGATCATCTGGATGCGACAGCAACTAGCGATTACATTGCGGTTGAAACAGCGGATGGCCGCGTTCTTCCCCCCGATAGGGTTTATGATTTAACAATTCAGATAGAGGGAGATGTGAAGCGCACTATTAGTGTCATATTTTGGGATGAACTTACTAGTGATATCCTTTTGGCCGAGAGAGACTGGCCACCTGAACACGTCCGCAAGCTCCCGAATGGGGAAGATGTGATTTTGCCTTCTTTCTCCGATCTTGTTCCGGAAGCAGCAAAAGGAGCCTATGATGCTGATTGGGCTTTAGCGCAGGCACCTGCACTATACCGGAATCATGTAGGTTGGGACAAGGAGTCTCCTTGTCATATTATTCCTGTTAGGTCTACACCCCAACCGCAGCTACAATACCCTGTTAAACATGAAGCGAAAGCTCCGGTAAAGGAGATCCTATCACAACTTGAGTACCAGGGAGTAATTGAGCCCTGTACGTCTGCAATGAATAATCCATTATTCCCCGTTGCAAAGCCAGATCATTCATATAGAATAGTAGTTGATTATAGACACTTAAATAGTCATACACGCACGTATGCTATACAAAATTCACACAGCACAGCACTGATAAACAATATAGTGCGTAAAAAATATAAAACTACATTAGATATATCTAATGGATTTTTCTGCCAGAATTTAGCACATGAAAGTCGGGACCTAAGTGCATTTTCATTTGGCTCTTAGAACGATTTTGTCGTTTACCTTAATGCTATAAAAATAGCCCAGGCCTGTTTTCAGCCCATGTAACATCAATATTACATGATATTGATTCCGAGGCATTGTCCTATGTGGATGACATATATCTCACAGACGACGTCCTCGACATTCATCTTGCGAGGGTCGATCGGATCATTTTGGGGTTTGCAGACCTCGGTTATAAATTAAATTTTAAGAAAAGCAAAATAGTCTTTCTTAGTGTATTATTCCTGGGATATGAGCAATCAAACAAGGGGAAGAGCCTGGCCCGCACTTTCTAGAGAAGTGTGCACAACTACAGCCTCCAAACACACTTAAGAAATTGCAGTCATTACTGAGTTTCTTCAATTTTGGCAGAACATACATTCCAGATTATGCAGAACGCATCAAGCCACTTTATGACTTAGTTCAGCCCAATTTTTCTAGCAGACGCTGGACGATTGAACACACACACATCCTTAGGGACATGCAACAGGACATGCTAGAAGCTAAACACTTACACACACGTGACAATAAAACAAACTTGGTCATCAGAATAATTGCTGGTGCCCTTGGATTTACTTATGTCACCTTTAATGAGGATGACACGATACCGATAGCATATAAATCACATTTATATTCAAATGCTGAACAACGTTTTGCACCTACAGAAAAGATTCTGACGACAGTTCAGATGGCGTCATAAAAGAGAGGCCACTTGCCCAGGGGAAACGCATTATTGTTGTCTCCCCGGTGCAGGCCTTAGAGGCTGTCACTAAAGCGAGCGTTCTGAACACTAAGGCATTACATCCACGTTGGATTCAGTGGGCAACGTCTCTGACCGCCACTGATGTCGATTATATATTCAATCCAAGACTTCAAACACAAGAATTTCTCCAGTATGAACAAGAGTACCCCGCTCCTCTAAATATTTTGCCACTAGACAGTTACAATACTATCATATATACTGACGGATCAGCACAACCGGCTGTAGGTACTAAACATCAATACTATGCAGCTTGCGCAGCAGTGAGCGGAGTGATGGAAGATGGAGTTTTCCACCCTCACAATACCTACACGCAGACCTTAGGGACTGCACGGCACAGTTGGCTGAGCTTAAAGCTCTTATTCTAGCGCTCGAACATACTGAGACAGGAAGCCAGACTTTGATAGTCTGTGACTCATATTACTGCGTCCAGTCATACAATGAATATCTCAATCATTGGAAACTGAACGGGTTTAGAGATTCAAAGGGGAACATCATTAAACACAAGACATTGTGGGGGAGGGTGGCTGATCTTAAGGATAAGCTACTGTGTGTCCATGTAGTCCATAAATTGGGACACCAACGTGTAGGAGTACACGTTACCGGTAATACATTGGCTGATGAAGCGGCCAAAGCATCAGTAGCTACGGCTTCTGTGGCTGCAGTGACTCGTCCTCGGACGAGATTGGATAGTGAAATACTGATTGCCGTTAAAGCTTCGGCTGCAGGCAAGCCCCTTCCGAAAGGATATCCTACAAACTATACTTACCATATCAGTGCACAGAATGTTGCTTATACAACGATTCCTGGGGTTGGAGATCGAGTGATCCCCAATGAAGACCAGAGATTTTAGCTGATTACAGCAGCACATGAGGGTGTCGCTTCTGCACATGCTGGTATACAGGCCACGATAACAATTCTACAGCAACGCTACTGGTGGCCTGGTCTATGCAGACGAAATAAGCAGTATGTCCTTTGCTGTGACATTTGCCAGCAGATTAAGGGCTCTAATATCAAACGCCCTCCACAGACATCCCTCTTAGTGTCTGACAAGCCACTTCAGTTTGTGTACCTAGACCATTGTGGTCCCTTACAGCCTGATGGTGCATACAAATTCATTTTAGTGGCTGTGGATTCCTGTTCTAGATTCCTGTGGGTATGGCCACAGCGATCGGCTGACGCCCGGACTGTTATAAAAGATTTGCTGATCTTTATCGGTACATATGCGGTTGCAGCATTCCATTCGGACCAGGTCCCTGCATTTGCCTCTAAGGCATTCAGGGACACCATGGGGACGATGGGTGTTGAACTCCATTACTCCTCACCATACCATCCCGAGGGAAATTCGGTCGTGGAGAGGCGGAATCGTGATCTAAAGCAGTCCTTAACAGCTTGAGTATTAGGTTCAGGCCGCAGTTGGTTACACCACCTATATGGGGTCCAGAGAGCACTGAATAATCTGCCAAGACGGTCCTTGGGGGGACGCTCTCTATATGAGGTTCTCTTTGGGATACCTATGTATGTCCCAGATCTTGATGCCCCTGGTATGGTGGCAGCAGAAACACCATTTGACATAAAAGAAGGTCTCACTGTTTTACGGGAGCTTCAACAATTTTGTGATGATAAATCATCTACAAGTGCTGCCACTTTAGGAATAAGGGAATTGGCGAAAACTTCAACTGGCTGGATTCCTAAAGTTGGGGATCTGGTTTGTGAGAAGATCGCTGTGAAGAAGGAGTTCGGTCTATCATACAGAGCACCGGTGCCAGTCTTGGGAATAAAAGGCACCAGGACTGTCATCTTACCACCACTGTCTGGTTCTAAGATGAACAGATTCATCTCCATTGATGACATCAAATTACACCATGTGGCCGATCCTTCACAGTAGACCAGGAGGTCCCTTGGGTGGTTCCCGATCCCCTCTCACTACCCAACAGGATATCCATCTATATAGTAGGATGAACATCACTACTACAGACTATGCGACTATGTCAACTGCTGTTCCAGACACTTCCTCGACCATGGGGAGGGTGGAAAATTAACTTTTGTTGGTTCCAGTCACATCTTCAGTGACCACCCTGTTTCAAGATTTGGCTGTATTTTACACGAACACTTCCACGACTAATGACGTCTATCAAGAGCCTCCACGTGCGGTGGATCAGAATACACCTGCTCCTGTGTTTGCAGAGACTACCTCTGACTATTTCATTGACATTGATAATTTTTCTTCGGATTCATCCTCTACAGTGATTGACAATATTTCAAAAAGTAGTAAGCTGTATCGATGGCTTAAAAAGAACTATTTGATCTACCCATGGAACTACCTGTGGTTCTGTTTGACATTTATTGCATTATTTTTATGGATTGGTTTTGTGACTGTTTTCTTTTTGCTCATAAATGGTCACTATATTCCTGATCGCTCCTCAGTGGAGCCTGTTGATGAAGTTTTAACACCACATCATTCTTCACATAAGGTCCGAAGAGATTTGTCCCCTGTAAATATTACAGCAATACCAATTACTGATGGGATTGTGTGGGACAAAGTTCCATTCAATATGTAAGGGCCTACAGAAATTATTCAAATACCATACGTGTTCAAAATTTCAATGTCTGATGTTATTACACCTGATGTTGTCTCTGATGATTGGGATGTCCAAACAGTTGATTCCATGCTAACTGAAATGAAGGACTATTCCGCTTTTGAAAGTGATGATGTATATGATTATACAATGAATTATGGGGAAATGTTCTGCTATAACAATTGGGGACATCACTACCTACACCGTGCCACTACATACAGGCCTCTCTTGAACTACACACAGTGGGAACACTGTTCTACACCACAAGTGGGGAGTCCAAAGTATTATAGCGATAAATTTACATACTTTTCTGGGCACGATACAAGGAAAGCAGAGTCATATTATTTTAAAATACCTCCGGCACAAATTAGGAACATTTTGCTAACAGATACAAAACTGATTTATTCGGATCCCTTTGTTTCCCGGCTCTCGATTGAGGGTTACGAATACTGGAAGAGCACTATTGACTTGAAAAGTGTATGGGGAACACAAGATTGGCAGATACAGGGTAGGGAGGCTTTGTTTCGAGCATGCCTGATTCCTGTGCAAATGATTTTCTTAAATGACACTATTGATCAGACATCCTGTCTGGGGTTAGCAAAAATTAAAGATCTGAACACGCCCAGTATCCCTACTCTGGCAAAGTTTAAAGATTGGCAACACTTCCTTAATGTCACAGAGGACAGGCTAGATGCAGTGGTTAAGGCTAGTACCTATAATTCTTCACTTTCCAGTCCCGGCGGGTGGTTGGTATGGCCCACCGACACTAATGAGTGTCAAAGGCGTTTCTTGAACTCTTCAGGGTTTTTTTCAATTAACAGGCCAGACCCTCGCTTTATATCCGGTCAACATACAGGTATAGTTACAACTTACAGTGTGGGTAAGCTGTGCCAGCAATGGGTGCAAACGAACACGTTAACAGCAGTTAAGAAACACCTGAACACTCTTTCTGACAGTATAGACTTGCAGGATTTTCTGCTGGGTCCTAAAAAACAGCGCTCGAAAAGGTTTTTATATGCTATGTACAATGAAATTTGGAAACTTTCCCAGATTCAGGCTGCTGCGCGTTTAAGGCAACTAGGTAAGGAAAATTTGGAAAAAACATTAGCTGTTGTCGACAATGGCATGAATACACTGTCCAACAGGATTTATTCACTATCAAATATAGTGTCATCTGCTATTGATATCACTCAGACAGACTTGTCCCGGGTATATCATGGGCAAACACAGCCACGTTCCATCATGCAGCTAGGTTGGACATTGCAGACACTGAAAAGTGGCCACATTCCATGGAAATATATTAATGGGAGTGAATTCTTCACTGCTTTTAATTTTTCCAGGGAACAAGAGACAATGGCTAAAAGGGAGGCTAGTTTCACCCTGCTTCAAGTAGAGAAATTAGATAAGTTGCCCTTCACGGTAGCAGAGAGTCCTTCAACTATCTGGCTCTTACATGGCATTATTAATTTACCGATTTCGACCTTTCGTTTCTCGAGCTGCCTGAAACATCTTGCAGTGGGACGATATGAGCAACTAGGAGATAGCTTTATTAAGGAAGAGTGGGAGTTGCCCTTTGACTATAGATGTCTGAACGGCAAAAGGGAGGTCTTTCTTAGCGGAAGCGAATGTGAGACTGCTGTTCGTCATTCTATGATATGCAAACAGGTGTCTCTTCACGGTCTTTGCAATGCAGGGGTCGCAAATTTGGCCTGTTTTCTGAAGGGTACTCCCGTCCCATTGATTCGTCAAGTGTTTCATGTACTTTCCAATGGAAGTTATGTGGTACTGAACGATCATAGTTGTTGCGGCATGCGACCTGGAATTGCCTACGCAATCTCGGTCATCAAGGTCGTTACGTGTTGTGGACATGTTTTGTTTCCCCCCACACAAGAGATAAAAGTATCTGACATGTGGCCCCACATAGATACTATTAATGTGAACTATGACAAGCTGAATAGGCTAAAGGCGCTATTGTTTCAGAAACAGGTCGCCTTGACATCCGCAAAAGAGACGTATGCTCTCCAGATTGCGAGATCATCAGCAGAGATACAATCCCTTTTAAATATCAATTTCCCCAAACACTTTGGAGAGCTGGTATCCAGAATATTCAATGCTTCGAGCACCACTGGGATTGTTCATTTCTTTAAGGCTGTCGGTCTGGTTTCGTGTCCATCTTCCAGACTGCCTTCGGAGTCATCCCATCAGCCATCCATTCTCTCTTCTCAAGTGTGTTTGGTGGCTTTCCAATTATTTTGGCTTTAATTGGCGGACTACTACTGCTATTTCTTCTGATTCGCAGTGGTTGTTTCTTTCCAGCAACGCAGAGCAATGGAGCTGCTCCCGCCAACTCCACTGTGCTGTGAGCGCATGGTACGGGTCTTGGGTGCACCTTTGCTGGTGGAACTGGAGCTTGACTGGTCATTGTCATTTCGGCCACTTCTCTGGTGTGTACAACCAGTCTTCCGCTGCATATGGTGTCTCTTTGAACATCTGCCTATGGTCTGTCTTGCTGTTACACCGACATCTCCTGTGGACCACGAACTGCTGATGTCCCCGATGAGGGTTCATACACGGTCATGCCCCTTGAGACCGAGGTTGCTCCGCGAGGCCACCTGTGAGCCTTCCGTTGTGAGATCTACCATGGATGAGGACACTGCAACGAATAACGATACACCAGGAAATACGGCTCACTTCTGCTCTGTGGATCCGTTTGTCCGCCCAGCACTCGACTTAACTTCGGACGATGTTGACTCATTTTTTAGATCCTTGACTGGTGACTTCGATGACATTCTTCAAGATCATGCATATAACAAATAATTTGATGAATTGACTTGCCATTCCCGATTCCAAATTATGCATTTAAATTGACAGTTGCTGTTGCACGCTGTACTTGTCATAGTTGACATTAACATCTCTGTATGTATTTTAAACAGATTTGTTTTAACATATTTTTAACACATGCAAATGCTTTTTTAGCTTGCTTTTGCTTTTAGCTTTTAGTTCAGAAGCAACTTTTAGCATTTGGGTTCCTATACCTTCATCATACCTGTTACGACAATGGGGAGGGTGTAGTGAAACCTAGTTCGTTTTAATGGGATAACAGGAGTTAGCTTAGCCTCTGGCTTGTAGATTCGTGCCCCCGTCACCTAGTGACTTTTAACCTACTTAGCTTGCTCTGTCTTAGCCCATTTAATTATTTATTTCTTCTAAGATGGCTGCGTTGTTTATAGTTAGGCCACTTGTTATGAGTTACATTATCAGTGTCACCGCGCCTAGGCGTCAAGATCAAGCACCAAAGACAAACAAACAGTAGGTGTTCACACTTAGGGATTTTCCCTCTCTATACTTTCGAGGGATTGTTGATATTAATTGCCGTCCCAAGCATGCCTGTTATCTATGGTTTAGGAATACACCTACGTCAGGGGACCTTGTAGATCTGTATAAATATATCACACTTTAGACAGATAATCAGAGGGATTCCGACCAGAGGGCATCGCCACCATCGTTGATACCGATGCTGCAGTCATCTTGACGCTGACCCAGTCTTCGTGTCCCTGCGGAGTCTGAGATAGAGACCTCATTCCAAGGTAACGAGGGTTGGGGGCTCCTCTCATGGACACGGCATTGGCAGATTAGGTTTAACAAACCCAGCTCTCCTTTAGGTAGGAGGTTAGGCCTTTTTACATTAGGGTATTAGGGCATCTTACATCTCATATATCTTTTCTATGTATTGCAAAGTGGTGGGGGTCTTCGTAACAATGACTCTCATCTTCACAATACTGTTACTTGCTTTATTCATTATCCTAATCATTGCAGTGCATGCAACTTATCGCAAATTGCAGTTATGTTAAATAAAAATCTATTATAACTTTACTGCATCTGTGTCATTGCCTTTGTTTGAATGAGACATAATATATATGTGAGAAAAGGGTAATCTCAGTTTAAACACGACACTCCCTGAGATGTCTTATTTTTGAGTCCATGCGTAAACGGCTGCCATAAATCACCTTTTACTATTGTGTTTCTGGTGAGGTGCTGCTAGTGAGCCGGTAAGGTTGGGATAACAGTTGCGACTTGTATGAAAGACGCAGTCGTCTACAAACAAAAGTACTGTCATCCTTAAACCAGCAGTCTTGCTCAGAGCAAGAGTCCAAACTACGACAACACCTTTGTGAAAATGGTGACATCTCCAGAAGAAGTTGCCCAAAATGTCCATACTTTTATTCCAACCTATGCAGAAGAGAGGAAGTTTCAGAACAGCTACAAACTGAGGGACTATTTGAGGGATATTGTGTTGCCTCCACTTGAACAAGACAGTGTTGAAGTTTCTCAACGAGCGCAGTACTCCCGAAGTAGTCAATTGAATCATAACAGATTCCTAATAATAAGGCGCCTGGATCAGGGACACCTCACCGAGCACAGACAGAATGCCATTGCAGGCCGTGTGTCCTGGCGCAGCTAAAACACATCGTTTGTGTGCCATGTACCCTAACACTGCATGGAATATATGTAAGTCACCCCTACAGCAGGCCTTATAGCCCTAAGGGAGGGTGCATTATAATGCAAGAGCATATATGCACCTGCTATGTCTTTGTTGATTCTTAGACATAGTGAGTGCACAGGCAAGCCATTTTAAGTACATGTGCTGGACACTGGTCAGTACGTGTTCCCCAGCTACATTATGGCTTCACTGGAAATAGGCATGTTTGGTATCAAACATATTGTATTAATAAACCTTCACTGATGCCAGTGATGGATTTATTAATAAATGAACGCAGAGGACACCTTAGAGGTTCCCCTCAAAAATGTACCCTCTACCTGTGTGCTGCCTGACTACTTTTAACTAGCCTGCCACCAACAGACAGGTTTCTGGTCCCTAAGGGTGAGAACCTTTGCTCTTCCCTCAGAAGGAAGATGCTGACCCCCCCCCCCCCCCCCCCACCCCAGGGCCCATTTGGCACCTTAACAGGCAGGAAATGTAGTATTCAGAGAGTTGTGTCCACCCCTCAAGTCACTCCCACCCCTAAAGTTAGCTGCTTGCTGCTGTGGACACAAAATTTTGAAATCTGCCATCTTGGTGTTGGTAGGACAGGATTATGCCCACTTCCAATTGGAGGTGGTCATATGGGGGTGTAGTGACCACAGGGGTAAGTAACCCACTGGCTACTACCCTATACTCCCTTAAATGCCCCTAAATTCAGTGTTTAGGGGAGCCCCTGGAACCAGGAAATCAGATTCCTGCTGACCTATGAAAAAGAATGGCACTCGAGCTATGAAAGCAAAGACTGAGGAAGAAGCAATTGACTTGGTACGTGCTCTGCCGACCGAATTGCACCAAAGTCGCTGCATCCAGCAAAATGTTGTCCCTCCAAAAGCCTGAGAGGACTGCCTGCCTTCAACAAAGACCCAGTAACTCCTGTGGAGTAGCAGAGCTGCTTCTCTGCATCCTGCAGGCACCCTAAGAGACCTGAGAGGACTCCGGACCACCAAAACCAGACACCGGAAAGCACCACTGCACCTGAGCCTCCTAACCTGAGCTGAAGTTGGCCAACCAATCCAGCGTGGTCTCCCGGCACTCCAGAGACAAAGCCCACCTTGGACTTCCCCACTTTGGACTCACCGTCGCTGCCTGCAGCCTCTGCTAGCAGGCTGCCTTGACCGCGAGTGCTGTCAGTGATGAAAATCAGATGCCTCAAGACATCTCTGCACTCATTGCCCCGGAGAAGAAGAACTAAGTTATCCCCATGTTCCGAGCATTGTGAGAGCTGAGCCCACTTGCTGGTTCAGCCCGACGGGCCTCCCAGTCCAAACCTGCAGCCTCTTTTTAACCGGATCGATCCCCATTGACTACCATTGGGCACCCAGCTCTATTACACCTCTTCACCCAGCCACCCGAGTGCTGCCCAGTGTGACCTGTTGTGGGGCCTTGAACCTTTCTCCATACTTACCTAAAGTCCAGGAGATTGGTCCCGTAAGTCTCTGTGAATTGCCTGAATGCAGCAAATGTTTTACCCCCCTAAGATAACATTGGGCACCCGATACTGAAAAACACCTCTGAACCCAGCCGCCCCAGTGGCACCCGAGGTGACCTGTTGGTGCTGCCTCGGACTTTGCCCCATATTTATCTTAAGTCCAGGAGATTGGTCCCGTAAGTTGCTGCACTATACCTGTAGGCAGTATTTGTTTTTCCTCCGTAGGATAACATTGCTTCCTCTCGAAAATGCACTGTTGACTTTCGAAGCTTGAAAGTATTTCTCTTGCAAAACATACTTACCTGAATCGTATTGATTCTGGTGACTAAATATATATGAAGATAGTTGTTATTTTTGTAAATTAGTGTGGATCCCCTTATTGAGTTGTGTGTTCCATTTATTGACTGTGTGCCTATGGTAAAAGTCTAACACTCCTCTCTGATAAGCCCAAGGCTGCTCGACCACTCTACCCCCTAAGAGAGCAGCTTGGGATTGCTAGAGCAGGTCCCTGTCTACTAGTAAGGGAACCCCTTCTTCTGCACAGTATACCTCACTTTGGAATACTATATAAAGTGCCAGCTTCCTACATCTATCACCTATCACTGCACCTTTCTTCAATAAAGTGTGAGCATTAAACAACAAAAAATGCGGAATAATGATAAAAGTATGCAATTAATGACTACAGTGCTATACAATATTGATTAACTGCCTGTTTCATCTTTGACTTGTGCAATTGTTGTTATGTTTTTAATGACTGAAGAAATATTGCTTTTTATTGGGTTTGATGCCCTAGTGAACAATGTTTTTTTCTTTTTTATATGGCATTTTCCTAGGTTCTTTAAAGTTTTGTGGGTACCCTTGTTCCTAATACTGGTCAAGCTGTCAATTATGCAGAGACAACCTTGTATGGTGTAACTCAGACTACTCCACGGGAGGCGCCGTCATTGCAGATCAGGCACCTCTTCAGAATAGTGCTTGCACATCTCCTCTGCTAGTTCTTGGCTGATTTTGCATCTGAGACTCACAAATGAAGGGCTCTGTTGGTGGGTGAGGGGAGGGGGCAGTCGTCTCACTTTTACATCTGCATATGAGCCGCGCTGCAATTGACTGGGCGGGTCAGGTAGGCAGCGCCTCCCTGGTCCTTCCCATGAAGCTCCTGGGGATCCCTTCATGTGCAGTGTACACATAGCATTTGCATGGAACGCTCCCATGAACAAATATTTTCTTCTGGGATATTTGATATAGACCTGATGATTTGTCTATTGGGTCAAGATATGGGGAGTAGGTTCCAGGTCCGACATTGTTATTTGTTTTTGGGTTAATGGCTGATTCATTGATCAAGTTAAAGGGGGGAATAGAAAGTATGCAGTTAGGGGTGATGAATGTGACATTAGTTGAGTAGTGTGTAATAGGTGCTTCACTGGGAGGTTCCTTATCAGTGGTTTTCCTGAGTGAAACAACAGCGTGCACAGTTTCTGCTGCTGTGTGTGTCTGTCATTTTCAATGGTCATCCTTCAAACTCCTCTAGCTATATCTGATTCACACTTAAATGACTAATCATTTGAAACTGATGTCCTGAAACACAAGGGGACTGAATAATATTTGTAAGGTATGAAATGTTCTCACCTATGCGAGGAGGATTTTGAGAAATGTCTTGATGCTTAATGAGACACATCTAGTCACTTGTCAGATGGTTAGCTATACAAATACAGAAAGATCTGAACTTTCATACCTAGTTATGGCCGTAGTGAAGAGGTCAGATGGGTCTACCTCTCTGGCAACTTAAACGGGCATTAAACATTTACTATTAAATAGTTATGCTCCCAATTTTGATTCTTCTCCATTCTTGGATAAGGCAACAAGATTGTTCCATCAAGCACCCAAATTCTCTGTCATCTGTGGGTGGGTGAGTGGGGGCTTTTAATATACTATTAGACCTTTAATAGGTGGGGCAACCCTCCTCATCAGCTTGAAAAGCCAGGACCTTATGGGATACTGTGATCTCATTGACTGCTGGTGGTCACGACATCTGAATTCTCATAGCTATTCTTATTATTTCTTGGTTCACAACACGCATTCAGCATAGTTTACATCTGGTCTCCTCATAAATGTTCCGATCGGTAATATTCTGTTTAGGATGCTTTCTAATCCCTGCCCTGTTGCTGTTGAAATGATATTCCCATTGCATTTCCCCCTGTCAGAATTTGGAGGTTTAAGGGGGGGGGGGCCTTGGTAGAGCCGGACAGGCCTTTTATTCTACCAGATATTTCCTCTGGTGGGCTGGAGCCTTTCGAGTCTGGTTTTGAAAGCACAGGGCCATTGTTGGTGCCTCTGTCAATTACTCCAGCTCCCAGAAGTTATTTGCAGCAAGCACAGGGAACTTTAATGAAAGACAAAGAGTGAGGGAGGGAGGGAGAGTGGAAGGTAGAGAGAAAGCAATTAGAGAGGGAGTTGGGATAAGAAGAGAAAGAGAATGGATAGATGAAACTAGAGCGAGAGAGAGAGTGCAAGGAAAGGAACAATGGGGCTGGTTTGAGCATTTTTGCCAGGGGTGCTTTTGGTTACTCAGTCCATCCTGGGCCCTGTTTGATGCTGCATTTAGACATTAATCACAGAATAGGAGCAATTAATTTTAAGGTGAATGGGGCTCTTTAAAGGTGTTGCACACTTTGGGGGCCATTTAAAGTCTACTTGCATGGTATTTGTAAAGCTGGGGTATAGGGAGTTCTCAGACCCCCCCAGCTTGATGTTGCCCTGAAAGAGCTAGAAGATATGTATGCTTCCACAGGAGATAAAATCTTTTTGCACTCAGTGAGGCATAATTTAGAGACATTTCATGAGACAGCTGAGCCGGAAACCAGGTTTATGTATTGCAGGGTTGCTGCTAGGTGATATGATGAGGGTGATCGCCCAGTAGCTTTTCTTGCATGGGCAGTTTGGTGGTAAAGAAAGCAAAGTGAAATATTTGAGATAATGAATGAAAATGTGGAGGCTTTCAGAGACCAATGTAGTATAATAAAGATGTATGAGTAATACTATAACTCACTTTACACTACCTGTTTGTATAAATCCCAGTCAGACATCAGGCACTACTTAGATCGGATTGTATTACCTTGAATTGGGGATTATCAAAGAGAACTCCAAACTGCTCCTCTTACACTCAAGGAGGCAGGAACTGCAACCTCTGAACTTACCAGTGGTAGGGCCACAAGCCCTGATAGGAGTAGCATTGTGTTATAAATGTAATATATCAATATGGTCTTGCCAAATCTTATTAGAATGTTTGATGAACCTATCGGATCAGCAACTACCATCCTCCACCAGAATGGCATTGATTATGTTGCCCCTTAAGCCCGGCAAACCACATAGATGGTATGCATCTTAGAGGTCTATGGGCCTCATTATGACCCTGGCGGGCGGCGGAGGCCGCCTGCCAGGATCCCGCCCTCCAAATTACCGCGCCGCGGTCAAAAGACCGCGGCGGGTATTACGAGTTTTCCCCTGGGCTGGCGGGCGGTTCCAGTTAAACCGCCCGCCAGCCCAGGGGAAAACGACCTTCCCACGAGGATGCCGGCTCGTAATCGAGCCGGCGGAGTGGGAAGGTGCGACGGGTGCTACTGCACCCGTCGCGTATTTCACTGTCTGCAAGGCAGACAGTGAAATACATTTTGGGGCCCTCTTACGGGGGCCCCTGCCGTGCCCATGCCATTGGCATGGGCACGGCAGGGGCCCCCAGGGGCCCCGCGCCCCCCCCTACCGCCATCCTGTTCATGGCGGCTTTCCCGCCATGAACTGGATGGCGGTAGGGGGGGTCAGAATCCCCATGGCTGCGGAGCGCGCTCCGCAGCCATGGAGGATTCCAATGAGCAGCGGAAAGTCAGCGGGAGACCGCTGACTTTCCGCTTCTGACCGCGGCTGAACCGCCGCAGTCAGAATGCTCATTGGAGCACCGCCAGCCTGTCGGCGGTGCTCCTGTGGTCGGTGGCCCTGGCGGCCACCGGCCGCCAGGGTCAGAATGACCCTCTATGTCCCTTATAAGTACTGAGAACATGATACTACCTAAGGTGCTAGACTTTATCAATACATGACTTTCCTTGTCCTTCTGGATCAAGCAAGGTTTATTACTGCCAGATACTATCAGAATAACTTACAGTGACGTTTTCCCGTTTTGCACAATAATGACCAGAGACTGCCTGCCATACTAGCCACTTTTGATGCAGAGAGGGTCTTCGGAGATGTTACAGCATTTGTGGGTGGACCAATAACTTCTCTCTGTGGTCTGAGTACCCTATGTGGACGCAGGACTGAAACTTTGTGTAAATCGAGGTATTCCTGGTGTAATTCACCCTGCCAAATGCATGAGACAGGGATGTTCGCTCTCAGCACTTCTTTTTGCTTGTGCTGTTGTGTCTGCTGCCTGATTTGTGCGTGAGCTACATGCCCATAGAGGTATCAGAATACCTCCACTAAGTCATAGTCTTCATGCAGATTACATATTGCTGAATATATTTTTTTAAAGATAATGTATCCATGTCAGATCACATATAAACGAGTTTAGAGACTTTGCAGTACTGAACATTAATTTGCATAAGTCTAAATTAATGCCCTATATGGCTGTGACCATGCCAGTGGTTGATGATTTTGGTTTCCCTATCGGTGAATAATTATCTGTTAGCATTGGATGCTTTTGAGCCTAAAGTTTAATCTTGGATGTCTCCCATTCTCCATGATTGGGTGAGTTTCTCTTATTAAAATGGTAATCCTGCTAAAGTAGGTTTGTTTTAGAATGTACCTATCAGTTTTCCATAATCTTAAAATTGACATGGGGTTATTGCAAAGTTGGGTTTGCAGTGCCATAGCTCAAGGCACACTGTCTAATCGTGCAAGCTCAATATGCCTAACACTGGCACCATCGAACATTTGAGTTACTGCATATTGGAAATGAACACGCTACATTGAGTCCCTTTTCTCTTGATACACTCTTATATAGCAATTAGAAATCTTTTAGGAAAGAAATTCAGACAGATTTTACAGAATTGAAGTCTTGGCATCGTCTCCCTTGACTTACAAGAGACACCACTCTGTTCTCTCCCGCTCTTCCTCTAGTTCATCTGGAGGGATTGGAAGTGTCATTTGAGGGTAGATTCTTTGGGAAGCCTGAGGCACCTGGAATCAAGACTTCGGGTTACTTCTATGTTGATGAAACCTTTATCACGCTAGATCAATTATGAATAAAAGGGTCAGTCTCCTAATTAACTATCTTTTAGTATTTTAGAGTGTGTAATGCAAGTAGGGCTACGTTTCCTAAGAATCCTGCAACACCCAAATTAGTCTGATATTTCTTGGCTACTCAACACTCCAAGCATCTTGTGTTGAGCATGTACCCGATTTTGTCTGACATCAGACCTATCCTTGCTAGGGAGTATCAGACTGCTTGGCATATTCACTTGATAATGCTCAGTGTATACAGGCATGACAACAAACCAAGAGAGTATCTCTTAGATATAAACACAAGTTAATGCACATTAAAATCCTACATTGGCACCTATAATCACACCTGCATTACTGCATAGGATGGATCCTTCTATACCTGATTTGTGCTACAGGTGCAAGCTAGCTGGAGCAGGTTTCTTGCACCTGGCCTGGTCTGCCCACCAACTGTGTTTTCTAGCAAAGTGTGCGTGAGCACCATTCTAAGATGATGTCCACTCCCTTGCCTGACATTTGGCTGATGGGATCATTCGAAATTTATCCGGCAATCAGGAAGTGTTTTTATGTCGCTCAGAGATATTGGTGCGGTTTGCTTAGTCTAAAAACATGTAGTCGGACTTAACTTCATGCCTGTTCACCGCTGAGTGTTATCTGACCTCAAACTAAGATTGAATGTACTGTGTCTCCTTTCTTAAACATAAATCGAAGATACACTGTATAGTTTTGTGTAAACACCGGACTTAACCTCTTTTTATGCTGTTTTGCAAATCTAAACTCAAGTATCGGCTTATTGTAACCTGTTGATAAATTGCTGTGTTGTTTCTGTTTATTAATGTGTATGTAGTATTTTTTATCTTTATTGCCTTTGAGTTAAAACCCACCAATACAGTTTAAAAAACATCTAAGAGAGAAAATAAACACTTGCATGGCCCAGAAGAGACGTTGTGGCACAGATCATTCAAGTATGCAGGTGGCCTAAACTTTATGGGCTTAACCTCTGAGAAATGAGGAGGTCTTGCAAACGTATATTGGAACTGGTGGACCTAACCTACGTGGATGTGGCCTTCCTAAAAAAAAGTCAGCATTCCGTGCTTGATAGTCACAGTAGTCAATGATGCAGAAGGCTCAGTGAATGTCATAGCACTCGGCCAATCCATTAATCTGCAGCGTGACAATGGTTGAATAAACTCAAAACAAACTCTCTGCATATAGTGGCCTGATGTCTTTTCCATTGTGATGTAGATATGAACAAACAATCCAGAATGGTGTAGAAATAAGACACGAGGCATTTGTCATTTAATCTAGAACATGTGCCCTCCTGATCTACAATGTAATTACAGAGTTGCTACATTTTTGCTTTATATTACATGTGTGATGCAGATTATATGCTGGGAACAATTTCAACATGTGTTCGCTGCCATAGAAGCACCATACACTAGAGAGATATCTATTACTTCCCTGGTTGCTTTGTCCCATGTGTGGAGCTCGAAGGGATTGCAGGATTGGGATGTGGGAGTCTTACAATGATGGGCTATTTATATGCAGGTGGCACTTGCAGGAACCTATTGTAGAATTTGGCATCCCACCCAGCCACACTGGGGGTCCTTGTAGCGGTTATTCGGAAGCAGTGGAACGAGGGTGCCTGCCTAACAGCCACATGCTAGATGACAGAAAAAGAGAGGTTGTGTTCTTGTGCCCCCTAAAAGGAACCTAATGGGTCTGCATGAAAAAATGGTCAGCAGACTTAAAGGTACAAGTTACTGATAATGATTGAAATGTAATTCTAAAATTCGCTCCTAATGTATCTAGGTTCAAATTATTACAGTATTTTGACTTACACAGAGGGTACCTCGCGCCCTAAGAGAACAAAACACATGTTCCCTGGATGTACATGTTGGTTGTCCCAGGTGCAGCAGGGAAGGCACTGACTTCTTCCATATGGTATAGGACTCACCACAGCTAAGTAATTTCAGGAACAGGCTCACACAAATTTCCAGTGCCACTGACTGTGAAATCCCCACTGCGCCGTTGAAGTGCCTGCTGACACTTCCCCAGTTCTGAAGCCAACACAAGTAGATTTAGGGATCTGGTGCTCATACTGGGCAGGCACCAAATATCCATGACTAGGAAGAGTCCTTGGGGACCAGATATATGGAAGTGGAGGAAATAATTCTAGACCTGGGCTGAATGTGAAAACACTGCTCTTAAACGGGATGTAAAGATTATGGGTTATCATCCTGTAGTGGATCGTGAGGGACAATTGTTGATGTAGCAGACTTTCTGATTGAATAGATTGTTATATATATGATTATGCTAGGGCTTTATTACTGCCCACCTCTTGTGATTACACGTACAAGGTAAATGAAAGTATTGTGCAACTGTACATATCTTCTCTACTGCATTATGTACTTATCATCTGTAAAATGTTCCCGGTCCTTAGAGCACTCTCTCACTCCAGCAGTTCTTTTGAGTCTACATCATGTCTGCATTATTAGATATTTGTGTCAATTATAACTACGAAGTGCGAGGCCGATATCATGGTGCAAAAAAATGTATATATGACATATTATTGTACACACCGCGTATTTTATGAGACTGGCAAGAGCTAACTATGTGGCATATGTTTACCAGCACATTAGTTTGAGAAATTAATAAAAGAGTGTTTTCAAAAAGCTGTCCACTGCCATAGGCCTCTCTCACAGCCAGCAAGTGCACATTGGCAATTTGTGCAAATCTTTACCCTTTGAGGTCTATACACTAATGGAAAAGAAGCCGGAGAAGCTCAAGGCAGCTGACATCACTGGAAAGTGTAAACTCATAATACCATGCATATCTACTATCATAATCATGAAGATGTCAGAGCAACCAGAATGGGTAAGAATCTATGCAAACTTGTTTCATCCCAACAAAGAGTTCGAGAGGGTTCCAAATCGCCTCAATATATGACACGATGGTTGACAAAAGAAGGATAAAGAGGTATTGTAGCATTTAAATGTAAGGGCTACAATACTACAAGGAATCGAGATACATCAGTTTGCTCATCTGTTAACCAAGGACACCTGCAACACCCCCCCCTTAAGTGCTTTAGAAGAAAACTCCCCATCTCTTCTAATATCAAGCAGGGGCCACAGCAAACTGGACGGAGAAAACATTAAAGAAACATACCAAGGGCCATATGTACAAACACATTTTCTCATAGACATAGAATGGGTAAAACCCTTTGATACATCTGGCCCAAAATAACATAAACTAATAAACTAGAAGGCTTCCTACAATGCTATGCAGGAAATGTTCTTAACCATACTACCACATAAAAAGGACCTATTTTTTTTTTCCTTCATTAAATGAAAAGCCAATTTTACAGAACAAAATATGAATACGTTGCAGCAAGACAGGGATAGAGTTGGACATGACCATCAGTTACATAGCTTATTAACAAAAAAGTGCCACACGTATGGAATATCAGGGGTACACATAGCCAGTTTGTACGTTTTTTCAGCATATTATCTCACAGCACACAAAACACAAGGGTTATACACCAAGAAATATTTGGAGACTTATTGAGATCTGAGAGGACCTACATGTTCATCCGGAGTATTCGCATGCCTAATCTCCTTCCCTTGGAGTCAAAGGAACAGCCCCTCCTTCCGCCTCCCCTGTCTCCTTGCCCACCAAATAGGTCTGATACGGCCCCCAGAAATCCTAGCAAGCAGCAACCTAATAGCTACCAGTCATCTGACCTCTCTATCAACTTCTTTGTCGTGGCCCAGCAATGTCAGTAAGGGTGTGCAGTTCAAAACACTTCCGGTAGTAGATGTCAGTTCCGCAAATGTTGCTTCCCAAAATTTGTGTATAACTGGACAACACCACACCACATGTAGAAATCTAGCCTCTCCCTCACCACATCGCGAACAGTCAGCTGTTTCACACAAACTATGCCTAAATAAGCGCTCTTTAGTGTATTTAAAATGAATCATTCTGTGCCTACTATTCAAGGATATAAACTGCACCACTGAACAGCAATTCTGCCACTGTTTATCTTTGAGAGCTATGCCCAAGTCTCTCTGCCACCTCAGACGGGACAAAATCAGTTTGGGTCATCGCGCCTCCTGCGCAAAGGCGTACAACCTCACCACTAATTTAGTTTGGGTTTCCACCTGAATTAGTTTGGAAAGCACCGTAATGTCGGGTGGCTCCAAAAGTTTGTCCCCCAGAATTGCACAAAGGGAGTGCCAAGCTCTATAAAAATAATATTTAGTGAGTGAGGAGAGCTGGTCCCCATGTGCTGTAAATATCTCCCAGTTGCGCAGAGTGCCGTCTTGAAAAAATCCCCCATTGTTTCAATACTGAAAGTGTGGTAGGCATTGACTACCCCCCCCGCCCGCCTCACAGTAAACCAAGAACAGCAGGATACCTTAGCCTTTGGGGAGTATAATATGGAGCCAGCCTGCTGCTCCATCAGACTGTGCCATGCATGCGTTGTGACAGTCAAGAAGTCGAACAAACTTTATTTCCGCTTCTGCGGAGCAAGAGGCTGTACTTTCCATATGTAAATACAGCAAATCCTATGGCCCGTTTATCCAGTAATGAACAAACATACACTGCACCGCCTTGTAGTACCTTTTTAAGTTTGGGGCGTTAAGTCCACCGATATCATAAGATAGGGTGAATACCTCCCAACTAACCCTTGGCTGTTTGCCCGCCCAAGCCAGCTTGATCAGGAGGGTGCGAATAGTGTTGAGCACAGTTCTGGTCAGCAACATTGGGATGTTCTGAAATAGAAACAGGAAATTCAGCAGAACCACCATCTTCATGATGGCTATGGGACCTATAAAGGATAAAGGTAGTTTAATCCAATGAGCCACTGCATCAGAAAGTTTTTGTATGGCTCTCTCATAGTTATCAAGCAGGACTATCGCTGGGTCCGTATGGACTTGAATCCCCAAATACTATACCAAATCTGTTGCCCATTGTAGGGGGAAGTTCAGTGCTTTCGGCTTCATGGCTGAAGTCAATGAAAATATGGACATAAAAAGAATCTATTTAACATCAACCAGCAATCCATTTGGCTTCGGCACCATGCTTAGGGCAAGAATAAATAATGTAATCTCAGTCATGGGGCTCAAAATAACTATCTACCGCATCACTGAGCATCTAAATGTAGCTATTGCTAGGACAGGACTGACGGCAAACACTGTAATAACAATAACTCTTGCAATGAGGGATGCAAACATGAGTATACCTAAACTAACATAAACAGGGTTGGGTCATGGAGGTGCAAGTAGGATGAGCTTTGGTTTCTTATCGATGGTAGAGACATTTCAAACATAATCAGTAAAATTGTAGCTGATGTTCATGAATCCCTCACAGAATCAGCAAAATCATCCATGAAATCATTGAGAGAACAATAAGTACAGTGGAAAGAAGTCTCCTTCAGGTAAATGGCTGAACCCTGCATTAGGGGGAGGTGATTTAATGTAAATGAAAAAGTATTGTAGGAAAGGAAGTTCCTGGTCATGGCAATGTATTTTGGGTGGCGAGCCTCTGCGTGAATATCTGATCTGTAGTACCCTTGTGGACATACACATGCAAGAGGAGGAGCTAGCATTGAGCTGCTGCCGAAAGTTGTCACCAGAGCTCTGTCTCCAGAGTGCCAGATCACAGGGGTCCGGAGCGGCGTTTGGAGTGTCTGAGGTTTGGGGCTTCTTTGCTTCTGCCCTGCCCTATCTTTCTACCTTTCCTGGGACCGGAACCAGTTCGTCCCCCTATCCTAACGTAGAAGAGCTCTCAGGGGCAGCCAGGAAGGACTGTTGATTGTGCCGGGCATATCGTCTTTCTGCACCATCAGCACAATCCACGCCATCAGCACTGTCGCTGACATTGACACACTGCCTTACCACTGGCTATGCACCGAAGACCCTGAGCCAACAGTACTGAGGCAAGGTGAGAGGGAGGATGGAGGAACGAACAAGTAAGAGGAGCAAGGCAACCAAAGCAGCGAGTCACAACTTCAGAGCAGCTTCAAAGCATCAGAAAGCATTAAGGTGGCACTAAGAAGCATTATGAAATACCAAGAAGGCTGAAAGGCAGAAGGGGAGACAGACAGAAATGTCAGGAGAAAGGAGGGATAAGTGGGGGTGCTGTACCAGGCTATTGAAGCTTTAGAAGTTATTGAAACTTCTGCAGCACCTAAAGCACTGGAGCACGGACTTGCATCAACTTGCTCCTTTCAACTGACTGCGGACCGGCAGTTAGGTTCCCAGGTGAGCCTGTGGAGCCATTAGAGGCTTTGGCAGATGAGTGCAGCGGCTCTACGAAGTCACTGTTAAGGGTGTGTCCCAGTCCCTCGCGGAAGCGGTCCAGCTAGGGCTGGGTGCGTCTTGCGGGGATCCTCTCCCACCTCTGACTCCACCCTTTTGCCCTCCACCCACTATTGATGCCTTCTGCCAAAAACTGCCAGAAATTGCCAGAAGCTGCTAGAAACTGCAAGATCTGCGGAAACTGCTGTAACTGCAGCGAGAGCTGAAACTGCTTAGTACTGTTGTGTACTGATACTTGTAACCGTGAACCCACGATCAAAACTGCCCCTCCCCTCCTACTTACAGGACAACCAACAAGATTGCTCCAGAAAGAGGGCACTGGGGGCATTGGTGTGTTTATTGTGTCCCGCCCACAGAGTTTACCCCCGACCATCAGGTGTGTGCGCTCGTGCCCCCCCCACCCAACAAGGATGAAGCCACGTGGAGGGGTTGTGGCAGCGCTGCCAGTTCTTAACTGCCATGGTTGCTGTAGATCCCACAATGGTCCAAGGTATGCCCCTGGAAAAGAACAGACTCTGGAAGTCAATCTGGAACCCAAATCAAATGCAAAGCAAAGGCAGGTCCAAAGAAGGAAGGGCCGGAACAAAAAACCCTGCAAAATCTGGCAGACACCTCCTCACTCTTCAGGGCCACGACAGCACTGAACACAGGCACAGCAAAGGTAAAAGACAGCCTTACCTTAGAGATCCTCGGGGCCCATAGGAGTCACTGAAGAAGCTACATACAATCAATTCAAACACCACAGTCCCTTGCCCCAGTGTATGGACGGCTCGCTCCACCAGACTCCGGCTGCACCCAACATCATTAATACAAGGGCAAGCGGACAGAACATTGTCGATTGGGACACAACACTGCCCAAGCAAGTAAGCCTGGGAGTTCAGAACTTTCAAGCTCAGGGGGAGTTTATTCGGTAGTCAGACACAAACAGGCTCATGTTTAAACCAAACTGCAAATCAAGAGGTAAGTGCAGGCACGGTCCATCCTTTAGGGCGGAGGGGCCACCTCCCCCACCTTTTGCCCCTCATGAAGAGTGTCTGTCAGGCTGAACAAAGGTCAGACAGCGAGAAGCAGACATGTGCGATTTGCGCAGACTCCTGGCAGCCTGAGCTGAACTTTGCTGGGCTGAGGAGGTCACAGCTCCTATCGGCGTGACCTCCTCGGCTCAGGAATGGTGCCTCGAGGCCCTCCCCTGGGTGACGAGGAAAGCGTCACCCATTGACTTCGACCTGGGCACTTCAGGATTAAGCCCTGAAGCGCCCAGGGCGAGTGCCAATCAGTGACACTTCGTCACAGAGTGGGGTGGGGTTGTTGTGTAGCCATTTTAGTTATAGCTCCATGCACGTTAGTTTAACACACTAGGCCGCTGTGCACTTTGACCTAGATATATTTTATTCGACTTTGCATTGTTATTTTTACAATAACCAGTTTTACGGTCTTGTTTTATTTTCATCTATCTAACTGTTTTTGCATAGCCCAGCACTGTGTTCTCAAACAAGACATTCTTGAGCACTTTGTGCTTCAGTCAAGGCTACAGTTTGGTACATTGCCGGTGAATGTGGTAGAAGTTTAGTCTCCAACATTCGTAGAAAATACACATCCTTACGTAGGGACATTTTCTCAGCTGTGTTATTATAAAAACACTTCCTAGTCCCATTACATGTTGAGAGGGAGATTCCAGCCAGGGAACCACGACTGTATGCTGATTGCTGAATGCTTCGCTGCAGATGCTAACGCAGACTACAGGCCTTTGCTCAGGTATGAGGGTTGATGTCCTCCCGGGGGAACCTGAAAGGCAGAATTAGAGCTTAACATGCTGTGCTCAGATTATGACTTAGATAGGCAATAGTCCATAAATTCTAGTGACAATATGATAGCGTTATTCTTATGCTTCACTCTCCTAGTCACCATTTTAATATTGTCATGTTGTGTCGTCCTGGTTATTGCAGCTCACGCTTTGCTATCTAAGATGCATTCATTTTATTAAACCAATCATTAAAACATATACTGCTTTTGTTTGTCATTTATATATGAGACCGAATTGTGAATGAGAGAACCGCATGTGACCTGAGTGACCACGACTTCCCTGAGAAGCCTAATCTGTCATGCGCTCGGATGCCCAATCATCCCTATCTTTTGGTAGAGATGAGGCACTGCTAGTTAGCCAGAGCAAAATCCGAATTTAGGGTGACAGGTGCCATCCACAGTGGATCAGACTCAGTCCCCCACACCGTGGACGATCTTGCTGCCCAAAATCCAGTAGTCTCATTCTAATAATGAGAGCCTACGTGACAGGGTCAGCAGTCTCACTGACCCATCCCACTCTGTGATGAGGCTGGGACTGCCTCAGGTCAGCCAATGAGGGAAGGCAGCAGTCCCAACCCTCCTGGGACCTCCGAGGCTGAAGGTAAGTGTGTGTGTGTGATCTTTTAAAATTAATGTTTTGTGCGTGCGTGCATGTTTGAATGTTATGAATGTTGTTAATGGATGTGCGTGCATGTGTGTGTGAAAGAATGAATGTGTGTGATCTTTTAAAATGAATGTTTAGTGCTTGCGTGCATCTTTGAATGTTATGAGTGTTAATGGATGTGCGTGCGTGTGTGTGAAAGAATGAGTGTGTGTGATCTTTGAAAATAAATGTTTGGTGCATGCATGCATGTTTGAATGTTATGAGTGTTGTTAATGAATGTGCGTGCTTGCATGTGTGAAAGAATGAGTGTGTGTGTGTGTGATCTTTTAAAATGAATGTTTGGTGCGTGTGTGCATGTTTGAATGTTATGAGTGTTGTTAATGGATCTGAGTGCGTGCATGCGCGTGTGTGTGTGAAAGAATGAGTGCGTGTGTGCTTCCTGTCTGCCCCCTCCCTCCTAAAGCTGCCAGCCGCCACTGGGTAAGTGAGACATCCTGAACAGAGGGAACATCCTTCTGCTGCTGTTACCCTACCCCACTACAAGTGGTTTATGTACAACGGACCTCTTTATTCATTCTGAAACATTGTCGCAAAGCGAAACCACCAAGGCAACCTGTAGAACAAACTCAGTCACTCATTCTCACTGAAAAATCTGGCTTTGGGAACTAGGGTATAAACATTATTCCCTATTGCAAACCTGGGTATCTTTGTCCTTTGCTACCAGGTCAGTGAACAAAGGGGCCCGAACAACCGAACCCACTCTACCATCAAGGAGTGGAGGGTGTCCTAGGAGGGTGAGGCAAAGACAAGGACCACTCCGGATGCACAAAGGGGCAGTCAGAATGTAACAGTCTCAAATTATCCGAATACTGATCTTAGGGGGATTGCCAGAACAATCAACAACCGACATGGGACTCAATGACAAGCACTGGAACAAGCAGAAGGCACTTTGCCTAGCTTCTGGTTTCTTCATGGAATGTTAATGATCTCATGAGCAAAATCTCAGACCAGGACTTCCTTTGTTACATTAGAACCTTTGACATTATCCTGATGCAGGAAACCTGGCTGGCGGAACCATACCAATTGGAGGGATACACATGCCTCTTTACGCCTGCCACCATAGGGATAAAGTGCAGCCATCTGCAGGGTGGCCTAGCTACTTATGTCTTGTTAGCTCGAATCGTCTCAGCCAGCCCCTAGAATCCATTCTTCCACCAACCAGTGCTGTCACAATCACTGCAATTGCGGAGAACCAAGCTATTGAGATAATAACTATCAATGCTTACATCCATCCTAAGCATAAAACCAAAGCAGCTCTGCAGCTGGTCGTTCAACCGGTGGAATACATAAATGAGAGAGAAACAGAAAACATCATTATCTCCAGGGACCTGAACATATACTTTCTTGGCACCCCCTCTGAGTTTTCTGAATTTGTGGAAGTGCAGGGGAAAAACAATCAAGGCTGCATAACCAAGACTGGAACGAACTTGCTAGACAATCTGGAACATATGAATTTAAGAGCCTTGAATGGCAGGTTCTGGGAAGATACTCCACCAGCGGCCTCCTGCAATTCCATATCTAATGACATCTGTATGATGATAGATTACAGTGTAGCCTCTCTCCTATTGTTTGAACAGGTCACCTCTTATCACTTAGGTGACAGGTGAAAACGAACATTGTCCGCATGAGATATTTTTATCAGTCACAGTCTCTAAATTAATTGTGGCGCAGGAACCGCCCAGTACTATCTTTACCATTAATTACAAGAGGATTAAGAGCGCACGGGTAAGTAAAGAGCATCTATTCCAGTCTGCAATGACACTAGCACATGAATATGGGCATATCAAACAGCGAAACAGCTAAGTTAGAGTCCTTCACCTCCAAGCTGGGGGGAATCATTGCAACATCGGTTACCTCCCTCCTTCTTTTAGTATTTACTGGAATAACAACCCTGAGGACCTCGCTCTACATGGCGCTCTATGACAGCATAAATGAGCACTGGAGAATCTGAAGTGGCCCATTAACAGGTCACTGGAAAAAGAGACCTGGGCAAAGTTGTTCGCAAACGCCAAGTACAGGGACAGCACACTATTTTGGGGAATAATAAATAAGCGTACATGACACTCTCACGGGGGTGTCCCCTCCCACATAAAGAAAGACGTCTGGCCAAGGTATCTTAGTGAGCACTTCAACAAGCACCATCCTGCGGTCACTATAAGTTTAGAATTGGCCACAGGACTGACAAGTACTTGTTCAAGTACCCACAGAGGAGTACACCTCTGCAGACACATTCTTCTTCATCAGTAAATGACTTGAGCTCTAATCAACTGGATTCAATCAGTCGTCAGATCACCAAAGGCAGGAGAAAAGGACCCCGGGGCCAAACAGTGAGAGGGGGCCTCGCAGCCCCCTTTGTGGAGCCAATAATGGCCCTGGGGATCACCAGACACTTCCTAGTTGAAGTGTTGGCAGCCATGTTGGGACTTGGCTTCAGCCGAGTCCCAGAAAAAAACACATTAACAAAAAGAAGAGGGGCAAGGGTAGGGCCACTCTGACCCTTTAGCTCTGGTGCTGAGGTCCCATTTTCAGTGGGAGATGCAGCAGATCCGCCTAAAATTAAATAAAAAGCCAAGCCCGGGCTCCTGCTTAAATGCAGCCACTGACTGGGCCAGGTCCCGGGGGCATTGACATTTTGAATACAGAGGGGCTGCCTGGACTCCCGCAGCCCTGGGGACCGCCGCCTCCCCAGGGCAGAATCAGTGATGGAGTTTGGGGGGATCCCCTGAGCCCCTAACACCCCAATGGACCGACACCTCCTTGGTTCAGAATCAATGACGGGGACTGCCATCTCCCTGGGGCAGAACTTGAAATATAGTGTGGCGGACCGCCACCTTCCCGGGGCAGAATCAGTGAAAGAGTGTGGAGGGGCTCCCGACACCCTTGCACCCCACGGGACCAAAATCTCCCTGTGGCAGAATTAGTGATGAAGTGCGGGGAGGCCTCCCCCAACCCCTTCAGCCCCGGGGATCACCACATCCCCGGGGCTAAATTTAACTGAGCTAGGGGGTCTGTTTCGAGCCCCGGGGACCACCACCTCCCCTAGGCTAAATTTACCATTGGGGGCCATGCAGCCCCCTTTACGGAGCCAACAATGGCCCTGGGGACCACCAGACCCCCCCTGGACTGGCTCTTGCTATGTCCTTGGGTGCCCAGGTTTGACATCTCCTGCCAAGTCAAAGCAAACACTCCAGTTCCAGCAGGTAAGAGCTGTCAAACAGATCTCACTTACTGGAGGGGAGAGTTCCTCTGTTTCCCTGCCTGCATCCTTAGCAGCTCCCTGCCTATGACAGCAATTTTGACTCTCGGAGGAGGCAGGGAGCCAGCTGGGAGCGAGCGGGCCTTCAGGCTTCCCCCTTGTTCCCCAATGATGGTGATAGGGTTCCCTGAGGGGACACCCAGGTAACATGGCTGGGCCCCGGGTGATGGATTCCCCAGGACCAAGATCGGCCTGGGGAGGTAGAAAATCACTTAAAAAAGCAAAAGTTACAGGGATATTATAGTTAGGCTCACATTTTAAACGTCCAAATTAATAGAAATTCACCTATCATAGTAAGAGTTATCTCAAGTAACTATCACTCGTGCCCTTAGGTAACTATAACTCACGCCCTCGCCATGCACTGCTAATTACCCCACAAATTACGGCACTCATGACATCTTTGATAACATCACTGATAATATCAATGTAATATTTGCAGTAAAAATGTGGCTGAAAAAACTGCATGAAAGGGTCACGAGTTATAGTTACCTTAGGGCACAAGTTATAGTTAGTTGAGATAACTTGTCCCTGTAACCTTAGTTTTTTGAAGTAGCTATATATATATATATATATATATATATATATATATATATATATATATATATATAGATATATATATACACACTTAGTTGAGATAGCTCGTCTCTGTAACCTTTGGTTTTTGAAATGACTATATAGTTACAGTTCCATGAGGTAACTATGACGTCCCTGTAACCTTTGTTTTTTTTTCAGTGAATTTCTCAGTTTTTTTATCATATAGTAATTTTAATTACTCTATGTTAATCCAACCACTGCAGTGCACTGCCTTTAGCCGTCTGTGGCGGTGGTTGGCCACAGGTCAACCCCATATAAGCACACAAACGTGCATGTCCTTCACCCATGAGCAGGGGATGATGCTCCATGCTGCAGCTTCTCTGGGTGTAGGAATAGGTGTGAGAGGGTGTATCTGGGGGGAGAGCGGCTGTGAGAGTGTCTATACATCTCTGTTTTAGTGGGTGCATGAGTGTGTCGTGGGTCTGTGAGTGGCTGCATGAGGGTGTCAGTGAGTCTGTGAGTGGGTGCGAGTGTCTCAGTGGGTCTGTGCGTAAGTGTCTAAGTGGGTGTGTGAGTGGGAGAAATTGATTGAAAGAGAGACAGAAAGAAAGAAAGTGAGAGAAAAAGAAAGAAAGAGTTGTTTAGGCTTTAAAATCTCGTGTACTTATAATGAGACATGTTGGATTTAACAAAAAAATGTATTGAATATTTTTTTTAAAGTATGATTAGCATAGCAGGAGCCAAGCCTGGGGAGTGGCGGTCCCCAGGGCCATCTATGGCTCCAAGAGGGGGGCCGGGTGGCCCCCTCCAATAAGAACTTAGCCCCAGGGGGTGGTGGTCCCATCTTGCCCCTTTTGTTTTTGTAAACATTTGCCCCAGGGGGTGGTGGTCCTTTGGGCAATGGGGGGGGACAAGTGGCCTCAATCCAAATAACATGTTGCCCGGTGGGCGGGTGGTCCCTAGGGCAGTGGAGGTGCAACAGGGCCCCTGCGCATTAATAACAAGGTCGCCCCAGTGAGGCGGTGGTCCCCGGAGCAGCGAGAGGAGACCAGGTTGCCCCCTCCCACATACTACAAGAGCCCTGGGGAGGTAGCAGTCCCCAGGGCAGCGGGGGGCCACAGGCCCACCCACATAAAAAAAAAGTCCCGGGGAGGTGGCGGTCCCTGAGGCATCGGAATGGGCCAGCAGGCCCCCAGGCTTTTTTTATTTTAAAAATAAGCCCCAGGGACTTGACTCACCCAGAAACACTAGGCTAACGAAGCACAGAGTCCGCGCTTCGTTTAAAAAAAAAATACCAGCGGAGTCGTGGATCCACTACGTCTCCGCTCATGATTTTTTTTAAACATTTTTTTTAAAGCCCAGGGGTGGGGTGGGGTCCCTTTAGGACCCCACCACCAGAGCAAAGGGGTCAGGGTGTTCATACCGTGGCCCCTTTCTTTTGCTTTTTACTGAAGCGGAGTCCCAAGATGGCTGAAAACACTTCAATGAAATCTGTTCTTGAAGTGTTATCAGCCAATCAGAATTCTGCACGAGATCGGGAGGGGTCGCGAATCCTTCGCATCCCTAGATATACAAATTTGTTTCCCCCTTAATTTCTTGAAAACTACTGATTGGAATTACACCAAAACAAAAAAGCACTCTTTCTGGACCAGGACCTACCTCCTGGTGTAATTCTGTCTATTAATTTTTGCGCTACTGCTGTTCAAACTTCCTATGGAAAAATGAGTGGGGAACACGTATTTTGGGACCCCCTTTTTTTCTCAGACCCCTCCCGCCCCCCCAGATGGATCACCCCTAAACTTTCCAGGCAGCAGTTGACGAGACTGGCAAATTTCTTTGGAAAGTTTCGTGAAGAGTTGTCAAACGGCGCCAAAGATATAGGCAAGTAAAAAAATGCTTTATGTATAGAAACTAGGTCCTAACTATAACTACCTAGTTACACTACACTAGGTTTTATATATAATATTATATAAATATATATATATATATATATATATATATATATATATATATATATATATATATATATATATATATAAATAAGTCAATGATGTTGCGACCCTGCATTGATGGAGGGTAATCATTATGATTGAAAGGATATGAAGCACAGAGAGGCAGGCTGAAGAAAAAAACAGAGAGACAGAACAATTAACAATATCAATAATCTGGTTCACAAGGTGAAGCAATTAAAGCCAGTATGCCAACCAGGACACAATACAAGTAAGACCTGAGGTCCTACGTTCTGGAGAAAAGGGGGGAATTTTTACTATTTACCATAAGGTAAGAATCATGAGTGTAGTAACGCCCTGAGGTATAAAGTACTCAAACCAGTTAAGAAACAAGAGTGGCGATAGGATATACTGATGTTCAAAATAGTCTTTGGAATGCAGTGAAATATACACTCTAGTACACGATAGTCTTTCAATCCCCCAAATATGTTGAGAGATGAACAAAATACTGTACTTCACTTTGGTAATATGTGGAAAATGCCACATCAGTTGGTCACACTAAAATGGGAATCTGACGACCAGAGTTATCTATGGGGAACTTTTTAAAACCTAGGCACATTTGTGTCCTCACAAATAGGAGTAGCAAACCGCATCTTAAACACTGACAGGATATCCAGGTGTCTTCCAAAAATATATTTGCAGATGGTGCAAGCAAGGAGTGGAGCCGTAAGTACTGTGACTGTGTTTTCATGTTTATTCTAACCATGGCTAAAGGAGGTTCCTGTCTATGATGTTTAGATTTTCTATTTTACCTATTTGCTCCTGAGACCAGAAATTACATTCAGCTTGCTCAGCTGAAAAGGTTTACATTCTTATTTGTATCTGGGTTCATAGTTATTACTTTCTCTTGATCTCAGACTTAGACACCATCTATTCCCTTTCTCTTAAAAAGTCTACTGATCCTCATTGGAAGAATTGTATAAATGTGTGCCAAAAATCAGGAAAAGTACATCAAATCAGTGCTTAATTTGTACTTGTTGTTTCTGGTGCTGAGCACCGGCACTTAATGTTGAGGGCCGGCGCTTATTCTTCTGCGTCAAAGAATTAGTGCGAGCAAAAGACACATATGGGAAAGAAGGAGTAGCAGAAAAACGAAAAAGTGTCACAAAGGGAGAAGGCAGAAAGATGCTATGGTGCGCTGAAGGGGCAAGGAGTGGCTTTAAATGGATTGAAGAGGCCCGGGTAGTTTAAGGATTACGCTGCCTCAGTATTCCATTCTCCCACATTTAATTGCAGCAGCTGCGTGTTTAAGAGGAGGGCTTTGGCACCGGCACGATTTTACTTACAAATTAAGCACAGCATCAAATGGAGCTATTGGTGTGACTGCCTGCAGTGGGACCAGTCCTCATGCCAGGACCACTCATTGCACTCTCATCGGTGTTGGTTACCTTGCCTCGCAGTGAGTACTTTTACTAAGATGACAGCATCCTCTCAATCGAGGTGGGCCAATAGTCACATGCAAAGTCTTACTGCAGTCTTGTGCTGGCTGCTAGAGATGGCCATTTTCTCCTGGTGCTTCTGCTCATGCCTGTTGCTGGATCAATGCAGGACAGGGAAAGCCCAAGTAAGCAATTCCCCTGCCAATTGATTTTTCCAAACCTTTTCCTCCGATGGCTTGTGGGTTTGGCCAGTCCTTTATTTTTCCCTGCCTGTGATGGCAGCCATCTCTCTGTACTATATTGGAGCTCTCCAATCGGTTTTCTCTGACATTACATGCTGACTGTTCTATAAAGAAGGAAGCTAGTTCAGGGAACTGATGTGTTGAACTGTTTTCAAAGTTTATTTTTTGTCTCTTTCACCGTCCCTTCAGCTACTTTTCTCCCTTTATTATTTTTTACCTTCCATAGCCTTTATTCTAGAGCTGCGTGCTGGATATTTTTAGTCTGTTTCTATCTTACTCAATTTTGGGTAGTCTGCTGCCTAGCCGTATTTTCCTTACTTTACACTTCAGTGCCTCCTAGAATCTGGAAACCACTGTCTATTACCACAGTGAGGTTTTTCTGCCATTTCTGCCATTTGGCTTTTCCTTCCTTAGGACTAATACTGGAAGACATTGGTGACCTTTCACAGGTCATACTGTGCGGGGTAATACCGTGGCTATTAAAAAGGGCTGCTGCTCAAAACACACCAGTAAAGAATGACTATTGCATCCAGTCCTTGGCAGGTTGGGATGCCAGTGTATTCAGCACCTAGAGTTAACCATGGATCAATCTCAGGACCTGGTTCAACCATACAACAACAGTGGCAACAATTGCAGCAACTCTTTAGAATCTTACTGTAAAGCATATTGTTGCCATTCAGTCTACAGACATTGAAACACCTGTTTTGGAAAGATAAATTTCTTCTAAGTGTTGCACAAACATAAATCTATATATAACGCTGTATATTATAGATGTGCACATCTGGAGAACATGAATCTCCTCCAGGAAATAAATCGTGCAGTGATGCTCTAATTGTGATTTTTCAGGTAAAATTAAAGTCCAACAATTGAACGTATAAAAGACAGAGCTGCTTGTGAGGAAGCAAACATACAAAAAGTGGTATTTGCTTTTCTAGATTCTGTTGTGTTTTGAAACCCCTTTCTTCTAAAGTTCAGTATTAACCTTATGCTTGATATATATTCCACACCACAGCAGCATAAACATATCCTTCAGTCATCTGCAAAGTTACTGTTTTGAAGGATGTCTTATACAAAGAAGAGGTTTGAAAGATGCATGGATGTAATCTGATAAACTACAGACCTGCTGTAATAAAGGTGGTAGGGCTGCGGTTTCTGATAGACCAATTGTGTGCCTGTTGTGACGGTCCCTTTACAATGTCTAAATCTCAGGTGAAGTGTGGTTTGGTGCACATTTCTGCATTGCCTTTAACTAAGGAGAAGGGGCTCTATTTCAGTGGTGTGCGTGGAATTCATTCTACATGAGCCCTACACTGGAGAACGTAGCAACAGGAGAAATGCAATATGGGCATAGTCTCCCTAGAGGTTTCTGAATGGACCTTTTGTTTGGGGGCATTTCCTCTCTGAAGTTGTCTCATGTTCTTGGCCTTATCAACCCCCCTTTCTGAATTCCTGTGTCCATTGGTGGCTGCCAGTGCTTCTACTGCAAAATGGAATCTCTGGACCTTGGGATGTCCTTCTAAGAAGAGTCTGCTGGACAGCTTATCGATGGATAGACAGATGCATAATGAGTTTAAAACACCAAGGAATTCCTTTAGGAGTCTATAGTCTATAAAGTTTATTTTTAGGTAAATAAGACACTTGTATCACTGAATCATACATGTTAAACTTGACTGACCTAAGAGCCAAAGAGGATAGAAATACCCAGTTCATACCAATTATGAGAAAACAGGGCTAATTGCAGAGGCCCCTTAACTTTTTGCCCCCATTTTTTACATTTTGCTGGTGTTTTTGTAACTCTAATGGTGCCCTGGGTACTGCTAAACAGTCCCACTGCCTGTGCTCTGTATAAAATAAGTATGCAAATTAGGCTAATTATAATTGGCTGTGTCAACCTACCTATAAGTGCCTAGTATATGGTAGGGCATGTAGGTTTAGGGACCCCAGCATAGGTGCACTGCTTGCTGGCTTCCTTTACATTAAAGTTAAAGGCAAATTCAAATGTGGAATTAAAAGTACTTCCAAAGTCTTATACTACCTTATATTTACATATATTTCGCCCCTAAGGTGTGCCCTATGTGTCCCTAGGGTTGGGTGCCATGTAACTATAAGCAGGTACCATATAAAAATAGTTTTATAAGACCTGGTGAGGTAAAACATCCAAATTCGTTTTTCCCTCGCTGTAATGATTGGCCACCATAGGCTAAAATGGGGAGACTTTATTTTAATTAAGACAGTCCCCTTAAGTGTCTCATACCCCAAATTTATTGTTATAATAAATCCCAGAACTTACAATTGTTGGATTTATTATAACTAGTTCAGGTAAAGAGTTGTAAACTCTACCTGACAAGTTGCCAACTTCAGCTCTGTATTGTCCTTCTCTGATTGGCCAGCCTCTGGCAGCCTGGCGAGGCTGCCTTGATGAGGTGTGAAGTGGCCTGGGCTGAACACAAAGGATGTGCCTGTGGGTGTGTGGGGGGGTGAGAACTACCTCAGCAGATGGGGAAACAGGTAGGGGGGAGGGCTGCCAAATTGGTCTTCAAAGCGAGGGAAGGACATCTGGAGTAACCCAACACCTCCCTCACATCCTGCATCCCCAGACAATTAGGTGCCCTCTTGATTAGATTAGGAGAGGGCAGGAAAGGGGTGTGTTTAGGATTTTTAGCCTCACCAGTGGGTGGGCTCAGCCAGATGTAACCCCCAAAAATCAGTTTCAGCCAGGGTGGATTTTTGAAGAATGTTGCTTCCTGGGATTGATTTTTGCCATACTTCTCAGGAAGTGGTCATCACAGGGGGAAGGACCTTGCATCTGATTGGAGAACCAGTACCCCCCTGTTTTTCACCCAGGAGCAGGGATAAATATGGCAGAACTGCACCCACACCTCAGATCCCTACCAGATCCCTATAAGGAAGAACGTCAGGAGAAGAAGCACTGCTCTGCTGGACCCCTGACCTGCACCTGGACACTACACTCTGCAGGACTGCACCAGCTGCACACTTGGGCTTCACCACAAGAAGGACTTTGCCTGGCTTTAACTGGTTCAACGAGGGACTCCCTGTTTACTACAGGTAAAAAATTGCTAACCAGAGTCTCCTGTCTCAGATCCTGAAGACACTGACCAGCTGACCCATGTCCAGTGGCCAATTTAGAGTTTGAGCCAGGTGCATTCTGTGAGTTGCAGTCCGCACCCCTCAAGGAGAAACTCAGAGCTTCTGGAACCTTGGGGTGAACTGTGGACTTCAAAAAAACCTTAAAAGACCTTGTGGAAGAAGATCCAGAAGTTTGGAGCAACGCCATAAGTTGAAGAGGTGGATTGTGGGAGTTGTAGTACCAGACCCCAAGAGTCAAACCAGAGCCTCTGAACCGTTGGCTGGTGCTGTGGACCACTTTCCTGAATCAAGAAACACTTCTGAAAGTAAGTGTGACATTGTTACCTTGTGGGTGGCCTGAACTCTGGACTTTGTCTTTTTCCAGGGTGACCCTTTTTAACCCTTTGAGCGCTAGTTTCTTCTGTGCGCTAGAAAACACTAAGGGCCTGATTATGACTTCGGCGGAGGGGATTACTGCAACCCAAATGTGACGGATATCCCTCCCACCGAATTACGAGTCCATTATATCCTATGGAACTCGTAATACCGCGGGCGGGATATCCGTCACATTTGGGATGGAGTAATCCCCTCCGCCGAAGTCGTAATCAGGCCCTAATTCTTTCAAAATTTATATCTCCGATTCCCTTATCCGTTTAATTGGTTTGGGTGTAATTTTTAAAGATAAAAGAATAATCTATTTTTATAAATTGATGTTAGACTTTTATTGTGTTTTGTGTTTTACTTATTTACTGTTTTGTGATTTTTTAATGCTTTACATACTTGTCTCCTAAGTTAAGCCTCGTCGCTCTTTGCCAAGCTACCAAGAAATGAGCTGGGTTCAATTTATTGAGACCTAACTGAACCTAAGTGGAGGTTAATGGCCTATTGTTAAGTGTAGTTACTTACCTGCCCTTACCAATAATCCACTTTCCAACACCAATGTTGTCTATCCTACAAGAGTGAAACGTAGAACTATGGGTTAACTGTCCACACACCAAAGATGCACAGATTCATGGTTCCTATAAAAACAATCACCACAAACTTCTTTACATGTTTGGAATGAAGCAGGTCAATCCTGACAAAATTTATTAGAGGAAAATTCCCTGGTAACTTCCGGGACACATGGATTTTGGTGCGCTAAACACTATAATCTGCATAATGTTCCCAATTAATGGGTAACACCTCACTATTTATTTTTATTTATTGCACTTAAATGTTATTATATCTCATATATTACACACTATTTTAATGAATAGAAGAATATTTTCAAAATGAAATACTAGAAATGACAGAATCAATTATAAGTGGTTTTTAGCTAAAGGTAGCGGAATTATCTAATAGAATTATCCCATTCTATGGAAAACCAATGCTTTACAAGCTAATGATTATATTGCATACCACTACACCGAGAACCTTTATTTGTACAGAAAGCATCAACTGTCATGTATGCCTGAATGTATGCCAAAGGCTGACCATGTGAACATATCCAACAACATTGGAAGACTCCTCAAAGAAAACTAACCTTAAATGGCTTGATATCTCAAGCTTAACATGCGAACACCCAATCCAGAATACATTTTTATTGTGATGCCTTAAGTTAGGCAGGTATTTTTCTGAGTTACTACATTTTACGTTGGCTAGTGCCAGAGGCATGCAGATCGAAGGTTTAGGAAATAAAAGAACTCTTTATTTAGACTATTGTTTCACGAGCAGGAATCAGCCGTAACACATAATGTAGATTTTCCTAGTAATTTATGAAGGAAAGTCTTAATTTTATTAAAGACACGGAGGCGAGTATTATGCAGAAGTCTTTTCTTTATTTTTAACAGCAGCTCCAGTCAAGATCAACTACAAATCCCATAAGGCAAATAGCGAACAGCCAATGGGAAAACAAAAGTAGTTCGTAATAATGCACCAATCACGGACAGATCCATGTAATAATACCTATCTTGACTGAAAACAGCCCTCTTTTCCTGTGCGAAACTCAATGAGAAGTAAACAATGGTATAATAGCACAACAAATACAAAACGCCAAACAGAGCGATAAAACTTCTTGTAAATAGAACAAAAGTCTCTGGAGGAAGACCGGAAGGTTGTGACGATCCATCCCTTGAAAGTCCTTGAGAGGAAACACCGAAGAGGACACCGTACATAAAGGGTCTCTAGGAGGAAGATTGGTGTGTTGATGTAGAAGCTTAAAGGTAGCGTAACAAAATCACAGAGTTAGAATTTGTAGCGGCGGGATAATACTCGCCTCCGTGTCTTTAATAAAATTAAGACTTTCCTTCATAAATTACTAGGAAAATCTACATTTTATGGCAAGACCGGAGGCTCCTATTATGCAATTTTAAAGCGTATTGTTAACATTTAAAGAGGCACGTTGAATTGGTTTACAATAAAACACTTTAAAAATATTATCATTAGGCCAGTCAGCCGACCTGAGAATATCATCCAAACGAGAACCGGCCCAAAAAGCTTTGGACGCCATGGCTCCTCTAGCTGAATGCGCTCTGAAAGCAGAGGTATCAATACCAGCTAAGGACATAATCCAGCGGACCCAGCGAGCCAAAGTAGGAGAGGACACAGGATTGTAAGGTTTTCTCAAGGAGATTAGCAATTGGGTAGATGAGGAGTTTCTCAGATCGGCTGTCTGTTGTTCATAAACTTTTAAACACTGACCCACACAGAGTTTGGGATGATCGGGAAAAAAGGGATAAAAAACTGAAAAAAGGTTCGTTTTTGTACGTCTCAATACATTAAACAGAACTCCTGAGGGAGTAAAATAGCGAGCGGTAACATCCAGGGCTCTAACATCAGATAAGCGTTTGAACGATACTAAACATAAAAGCATAGCCAGCTTAGACGACAACTGTTAGATAGCAAAGAATTGTCAGGCCAAGAAACAAACAGTTTTAGCATGCCATTAACATCCCATAAAGACCTGTATTTAGGTTTTGGCGGATTAGAAAATTTTACACCCTTTAAAAGATGGCAGACCAAAGGGTGTTCACCAACAGGCTTCCCTTGAAAGTAATCGTGAGCAGAAGAAATCGCAGACCTATATAAATTAATAGTGCAGAAGGATTTACCCTTACTGGCTTCCGCCGCCAGAAAGTTGACCATCATAGACACATCCGCTGTAAAGGGATCAACTTGTCTTCCCAAACACCAGCAACACCAGAGAGACCAAGCTGATCTATAAGCTTTCTTTGTCCCAGGAGCTGTTGCCCGGTCAATGAAGGCTGCAGCTTCTGCCGAAATAGAAACGCTAGATCGGGATTCCCCGAAATTTTCCAATCCGATAAGACCAGGGACTCTTGAAGAATTAGACTGTGATGGAGGCCTTGGGGGTTGGTCAGAAGATCTGGAAAGGAGGGTATCAGGAGCGGGGTTTCGATTGACAGTTCCAGGAGGGAAGGGAACCACACCTGGGAATGCCAGTAAGGGACTATGAGGACTATGGAAGCTCGTTGATGTCTGACTTGTGCCAATACTCTGGGAATCTAGGTAAAAGGAGGAAAGGCATAATTGAGGGAAGACGACCAATCCTTATTAAACGTATCGAAGGCTAGAGCTAGAGGATCCGGATGCCAGCTGAAGAATCGTGGCAGTTGCGCGTTGAGACGTGATGCAAAAAGATCTAAATGGAAGGGGCCCCACTTGTGGAGCAGGATATTGAACACCTGCAGATTGAGCATCCAGTTGCTGGAATCCCGGAAATAACGGGAGTACCAGTCCGCTACTACATTGAGGTTGCCCGGAAGATATTCGGCTTGAACAGAGATTTTGTTTTGAAGACAGAACTCCCAAAACCCTTTTGCTAATTCCGCTAAAGGTTTGGATTTTGTGCCTCCTGCCGATTGATGTAGCGCACCGCTGAAATGTTGTCCATTCTGAGCAGAACTGAACAAGAAGTTTTGTCTCTTGCGAGGCACCTGATTGCAAAGGAGCCGGCAAGCATCTCTAAACAGTTTATGTGCAGTTTTGACTCCTCTAGAGACCATGAGCCTCCAGTCGAGATTGTACCACAGCGGGCTCCCCAACCCGACAGACTTGCATCTGACTCTAATACAAGATCTGGGGCTGATGCGAGATAGTCCTGCCGTTCCAGGCGTCTAAATGGTCTAACCACCCCTGGAGTTCTGCACGTGAATCTTGGTCTAAAGCGATAACATCTGAATAAGCTAGACCCTTTTGGAGGTGACAGATTTTTAGCCTTTGTAACGCACGATAATGCAGAGGACCAGGGAAAATCGCTTGGATTGAGGAAGAGAGCCGACCTACAATCCTTGCTAAAGATCTGAGGGATAAACGAGAACTGCGTAGGATCAGGAGAATTTCGGACTTTATGGATTTGGTCTTTGATGACGGTAGGAGAGTAGCTGATACGGAATCCTCTAAGAACCCTAGAAACTCGATCTCTTGAATTGGATCCAAGGAAGATTTTTCGTAATTTATGATAAAACCCAGATCCTCCAACAGAGTGCAAGCAAGGTGAACCTGAGACAGTAGCAAAGTGCAACTCTGACTCATGATCAGAATGTCGTCTAAGTAAATCACCAGACGAATGCCTCGAGCTCTGAGAATGGCAGCTACCGGCTTCATTAGTTTCGTGAAACACCACGGGGCGGAAGAAAGGCCGAAGGGAAGAGAAGTGAAACGAAAATATTGACCTGCCCAATGGAATTGAAGAAACTTCTGGGAGGCGGGATGAATGGGAACCGAAAGGTAGGCGTCCTGAAGATCCAACCTTACCAACCAATCTCCTTGGAGTAGTGTATCTCTGAGATGAAGAATGTTCTCCATCTTGAAATGACGATATAAAACAAACTGATTGAACTGTTTCAGACTGATGACTGGGCGCATCATTTTGTTCTTTTTCTGAACTAGAAAAACAGAGCTGAGGAAGCCTGAAGAATCTAGAGAGCAAGGAATAATTGCCTGCTTTTGCAAAAGAAACTGGACTTCTAACAAAATTAAATCTGTAATTTGAAGCGAAAACTGAGGAGGAGCAGGGAAACTCTTCTGAAAAGGTTCTGAAGAGTTCTATAACATAACCTTGCACTGTATTTAAAACCCAAGGATCTCTTGTAAGATCCTCCCATTTTGACAGGCATTGAGCAATGCGACCCCCACCACAGGTGTACAGGTATTCTGACTTACCGGCTTGCGCAGCGTATCTGGTGTTGCTGCTTCCTTTAGCCCTGAAGCCCCTGCTTCTTTGGGGATAGAATTGTAGTCTGTAGTCTTGAGAGGTGTTATGGTAGGGACCGCGGGAACCTTGGTTGGCGTATGACAGGCCGGCAAAGCGGTTCCTACCTCTGCCGGCCCTGGTGAAAACCCGAGAAGCAAACATCTTTTTTAAAGACTGCTGCGCCTTATCCAACGAGGAGAAGGTAGCCACATACTTGCTGAGCTCTTTTATGAACGCATCACCAAACAACAAGCCTTCTGCTTTTACACCAGGATCCAAACCTGCTAGGTTAGCCAGTTTAGGATCCAGCTTGAGTAGGAGTCCTTTTCTCCGTTCATGAGTGATGGAGGAATTAGCATTCTCCAACAAGCAGACTGCACGTTGTGCCCATAAAGAGAGCTCCTCTGGGTCAATGGACACATGTTCCAGCCGGGCTGATTCCGCCATATCAAATATGCGGGTCAGGGGACCCACAATGTCCAAGAGCATATCTTGGCACGTGGACCAAGCTTTATCTACCCCTTTATGGGGGTCCTTGCCATATTTAGCGAAGAACGTAACCAGTGAGGTGTCAATCGCCGGTGTTGCCATAATTTTTTAAGATAAAGCGGGGCGGGGACACTCTGATTTCAGTTTTGCCCGGACCTGTTTATCCAGGGGCGTTCGAAGTCTGGCAGTCAAGTAGTACGCCACATGATCTGAGGGGGCCCACTCTGTGGAATTTGGTTGTTGAATATCACAAGGGTCAAACATAGGTACCCCTTCTGAATCAAGAATCGTTTTGGACCCTGAAGAATGTTTTAATTTTTTGTGTGGAGGAGGGGTGAAAAACTCTCCAACGTCCTTGTCGGAACTATCCGCATCCGAGTCAGGGTCGTTCATTTCATCGTCTGTGTCCAAAATCTTTGTTATTTTAATAGGGGACGATAGGTGTTTAGATTTTGCCATGCATTTCCGTACAGACTTAGATATTAACCCCTCCTTGTTAGGAGGCCCTTGAGGAACCACGTCCTCTGCCATGTGTGAAACATTGTCACTTCCAGTTAGCGTCGTTTTTACATTTTTTGAAGGGACAGGACGCTTTCTGCGTTCCCCCGCAGAATGGGCCAGCATGGTCTTGGACAGTAGATTTACCACAGAGTTCTCTAAATTTTTTGAGAGTTTTTGCCAAGAGGCAGCCATAACCTGACCAACAGAAGTTTGAATAAAATCATTCAAATTTTCCTCCAGGACGTCCTCCTCCTCATCTTGAGAGAAATGGGATCGAGCGATGTCCATGGTGATAGCAGAAACCAGCAAAACTTGTAACAGGGCACGCAAGAGTTAAACCTCTCTCAGAGAGAGGAAAAAATGCTGCCCGGCTCTGCCTACGGGTGGGGCTGAACTCAATAAACTGAGCCGAAAGCTCTGAGAGCTGAATGAAAGAAGCCGGCCTCAGCTGTGAGGAGCTGAAACCGAGGCCCTGTGCGCCACAGGACACTTTCAATCCAGGAGCCGAGGTACGCGAATGTGTCTCTTCAACGCACGAAGGCTAAAATGTCTACGCGCGCTGAAGAGAAAAAAAAACAGTCAAAGTGGCCGTTTGGTGAGAGCGTGCGACGCGAGCGCTAAGAAATGGATGCGGCTGACAAGCCGACTATCGCAAAGGCATACAAAGCGTTTTAAAACGAAACTACACTGCGCTTGAATGAAACGCACTAACACGTCAATGAAACAACGAGAAAATAATACTTATCTTGACTGAAGAGCAGCAAGAAAAGAGGGCTGTTTTCAGTCAAGATAGGTATTATTACATGGATCTGTCCATGATTGGTGTATTATTACGAACTACTTTTGTTTTCTCATTGGCTGTTCGCTGTTTGCCTTATGGGATTTGTAGTTGATCTTGACTGGAGCTGCTGTTAAAAATAAAGAAAAGACTTCTGCATAATAGGAGCCTCCGGTCTTGTCATAAAATTGTCTATTTCAAACATGGTCTTCAAGCTGTTTGTTATCCTCAGGTGTACCCTACAAAAGCAGGTAAAGGTATTTTATTCCTTCCTTCCTCCTTTGAATCCCATTTCATTTTAAAGTGACACATTGGCTATTCACTACCACCCCCAATGCCATTTTATTTGACCATTGTCTATTATAATTTTTCTCACTGTTCCTTTCTCTCCTTTAAAATGTAACCCACCCCTCATCCACTTCTCCTTGGCTGTCTCTTTGTCCTCTGGCCACAGGAAACAAGAAACAACTATTCACACACTGTTGCAAGGTAACTCAGGGTACTGTTGGACTTACTTACTGTATCTTCCTTTCCAGCAATCTGTGCCAGGAGGTCAGGCACCTCCCAATTCTTCCTGCTCTAAACCCCATTTGAACTAAATATCTATCTTTGTGAGATGAGTGATGGGCTACATTATCTTTGTAAAGTTGTGGATGAACTGGCTGTAAAAATTGGTGAATCCAAGGTATCTCTTTATTTGGGTTCGTATGAATCTCGGATCGGAAACAACTAACTACTGAATTCTCAAACTTATAAAGGTGTCAGATCACAGAACTTCAGAAATGACATTTTGTTAATCCTAGCACTGCCTTTACCACATCAAGAGTGTGGCAGGAATACTATAGTCTGCAATTTGGTAAAGACAGGGAAAGGGTTAATGATTGTGAAGAGAGAAACTTTGGCTGTCTTGGTTTTGCTACAGCAGTCAGCACAGTCTGTTAAAGGCAAGAATTTAAGTAAACAGAGCTTTAGACAGACACACCTAATGTGTTAGAAGGGATACCAAAGAGAAGAGCATATTGAACAGTTGGAGTAAATAATGATAATGAAATAACTCATAGCATGTGGGCGATAGTATGCATTAATGAGCTGCAAGACTGATCAGGATGCAGGCATGGAATCCTCCGGACAGGACAACAGAGGCAAGAGTACCTATGATGTGGAAGGCAAATGGAGGACATCAAACAATGTAATACAGAACAAACATAGGTGCTTAGTGGGAAACTAGGACCCAATGGAACCAAGAGAGAGACAAATAAAAGAGATGCAGGAATACAAGACAGAGTGACAAACGAAATGGTGGCAAAATACCAAAAAGAACCTTATTCCCTCCACATCCTCCAACATCCAAACACAATATAAGAAGAGGCATCCAACTCATGCAACACAAACAAACCTCACACTGATTTCAATGTCTCAACAACAACCACAAAACCCCACATACCACACCTATACACATATCCACCAAAACTACAACTCTGACACCTGCATTCTCACACCAAACACAACTCGGTCCATTATCACTAACACATCCACACATCATCCACACAACACAAAGCCACATTATACATAACTTTCATCCATCCGGGGACACACTCCCTGTTCATACAAAACACCAGCACTATCCTCTATTTACTCCTACCAGACCCCTTTTTTATCATGATAAAACATATGCTCAACCTTCCATCACACCATCCACCAACACCCTCCTCATCTTTTTACTGATTACACACAACCGTACAATCCTTACACTCCAATCCACTACACATATTACCTCTTCCAATGATCAAATCTAACACAAACACTCTTAACTCTTGTCCCTCTCCTTTTACTCACAACAGACATTCTTCTCCAAAGCACATCACCACTTCCTGTACTATTAAACACAACTCACCAGCAGTAACTCACATGCAAATCCTTAACAGAAAACCACTGCATCAATATCTCCTCTCTCTACTCCACAAAAAAACAAACAAACAACACACATCTTTACATCAAAATAACACAAACTTTCACAAAACTTTCATCACACCCACTTCCACCCTCATGACTACACAAATAATACAAATCCTGACCAATCTTTATTCCAACATTCTTATTCTTCATAAACATCTGCCACATACACCCCAACACAGCAACATTCATTCACTCGCCTCTCATCCATTGCACAATTGTAAGCCTTAGAATATGATCCACATGCTCCTCCAACACACCTAACCCTTACTCCATCCACCCTAAACAGATGCAAACAAAATGAACAACATGCCACTCTTAACAATCTTGCATCCCCTGTCTATTACACAACAAGTCTACACTACAAAAATAACTAAATTCATCATGTCAGTTTCAGCCACCAAGTCCACCAACAACACACACAGACCCTCCTAAGCCTACTGGACGAGGAACACAATATAGAAAAACAACACTATTGTGACCCTCATACAGTTATCACAACTAATTACACACCTGCTACAAGCTCAAAATATACTGCTCACCCTTCTCCAAAACAAAACTACACCACCACCAAAACACAATTTCTAAACTGCCTGTTCATAAATGCTTGATCACTCTAAAAAAACAAGCACCACATCTACGACCTGCTCACTGACACACAACCTGACTTACTATTCATAACAGAATGATGGTTAGGAGATGACATGGCCCCTGTGTTGCATGAAGCCGTTCCTCAAGGCTATCAAACCATCACCCAAAACCATATAGGCAAAAGAGGAGGTGGACTAGTTATTATATTGAAACAAGCAATAAATTGCAGCAAAACAGACATTTCCATACCAGGTTGTGAGGCCCTCATCACAAGATGCAACCCTACACCAACTTCCTCCTGTAACTTTCTCCTCCTTTATAGACCTCCGCCTAACAATTCCACATTCCCATACACATTTCTAGACACAGTTTCAAACCTTAGAATGTTATACTCCAACCTCTGCATTCTTGGGGACCTAAACATTTGATTTGACAAACCCAATATGCCACATTAAAAAATTATCACCCCTGGCCTGGTCACATTGAACCTACATAAGATTGTACACAATCACACACACATCGCTGGACACATTCTAGATGTCATTTTTGCAAACCCAGAACTAGTTACAGTTCAAAGTGTCACACCAGTCGCATGGTCAGACGACCATTTGGTAAGTTTGCATCATAAAACACCACAAATCAACACACCTAAGACCACCTTACTTACATCCATCTATCGACAATTGAACAAACTCAATTTTGAAGACTTAGAAACACAACTAACAGCCAACACAGATCTAGACACAATAAATTATGTTAAAAAACTCTATGAGTGGCTACAGGAAGCTTTTGATATCCTAATAACATTAAAAAGACTAACCAGGATCAAAGAAAACCAACACCTTGGAGAAATACAGACAACATTCAAGACAAACTTCACCTACACAAACTTAACAGATTATAAAACTCATCAATCAAAAAAGCTAATAAAAGGTACTATTCAAAATGCTAAATCTGCAAATAAAGAATTTTATAAAATTGTCAATGAATTTCGAAAAACTAAATGCATGGAAGGAACTCATCCCATTACTCAAGACTTCTCAAACAAACTGGCAAATCCTTACACAACCAAGGCAGACACATTGGACTCCTATTTAAAACAAAGGAAATCTACCAGCACCAACCCGTTTCCTAAAATCCCCTCCAAGAGTAAAGCCAACAAAGCCTCTGCACTCATTCAAACAAATATCACAAAGTGAATTTTTGGATTTGGTCAAAGCAAGCAGACCTTCCGGCTGCCCTTATGACCATTGTCTAGCACATATCTTCAAGAACATTCTTTTATCTAATTCTGCTGCCACACCAGTAACAAGAATCATCAATAATTCTTTAACTACGAGAACCTTTCCTGAAGACCTTAAAAAGGCATACATACACCCGTATTAAAGAAAACAAACCTGGACCCACATGACCCCAACAACTACAGACCAATTACAAATGGACCTTTCCTGGGCAAACTGATAGAAAGAGCAGCATTCACCCTGATGTCATGGACCTTTCCTGGGCAAACTGATAGAAAGAGCAGCATTTGCCCAGATGTCCCAATTCATTGAAGATAACTCAATACTTTCCAACTGGATTCCAGGCAGGAAGAGGCACTGAATCTGCACTCATCGCAATCTGGGATGATCTTAAAAATACAGTTGACCGCAATAGAGTTGCTGCACTACTTCCCTTGAACCTCTCAGCTGCTTTTGACACTGTTGACCAATTCAAAGACTCCACAAATCCCTGATAGAAGGGACTGCTCTCAACTGGTTCACATCCTTCCTTCAATACAGAACAAATGTAATCTATTCCCCTTACTTTCTTGTCTAAACCCTACTTCACAAAAGCAGAGCTCCCTCAAGGATCAATCATCTCACCTATGCTTTTCAACATCTACATGATGTCATTACCAGAATTGATCAATCAATTTAAACTCACATGCTACAACTATGTACATGACACACAAATACTCCTTAAATTGGAATGCCTCAAAGACATTGGAAACTCACAAATATTCAGTTGCCTCAGAGTCGTTGATCAGTGGATAACGGAATGAAAGCTTCCAAAACAGAAATACTCACAAGTGGTGACTGGAAAAATTATGACCCACTCTGCACCTGGCCTTACAATCTGGGACCACCTCCTCAAGTATCTAAGGAAGTTAGAAACCTTGGAATTACCATGGGCTCCAAGTTAACAATGAATGCCCAAGTGGACAAATTAGCACGATCAAGCTTCATCAGCTTGAAAACTCTGCAACGCATCTTCCCCCACCTCAGATTAACACACAAGGTTGGGGCTGATATTTCTCTTGTACTATCTAAACTAGATTACGCCAATGGCCCTCAACCATGGGTCATCTCTATCTACTATCAAAAAACTGTAAAACATTTAGAACTCGGCTGCCAGACTACTACCACATGTAATGCCACAAGCCCACATCTCCCCTGCCTTGAGGACACTACATTGGTTACCAGTTGCCAAAAGATCCACTTCAAGCTGCTTTGTATCACCCACAAACCAATACTTGGAACAGGACCACTTTTCATCAGGAAACAAATCACCAAATACATTCAACAAAGAAACCTGCACTCAAGATTGGCACCCGCCTTAAAACACCTTTATACAAGAAAAGGACAATAGGTGGCACATCCTTCTCTGTTCAAGCGGCCAAGTTAAGGAATTCATTACCCCCAAATATAAGATCCACAGATAACTATCTGGTCTTCAGAAGGCTACTCAAGTGTTGGCTCTGTCCTTCATAACCACCATATCTAAACAGCAATGAACTGCAAATGCCTATGTTGGTAAACATTTATAATCTGATTATGTATATATTTAGATATGTGTATACCTTTAAGATATATTTATACATAATATTTCATAATAATGAAATATATACATACTCTTTAAGCCTGTTTAGCAAATCTATATTTAATCATGGTTAAATGTATATATTTGGGTATGCATGTGTGTGTGTGTGTGTGTGTGTGACTATGTGTGTGTATGTATATAGGTGTGCATATATGTATATATAAGTATGTATATAATGTATATATGTGTATATGTGTTGTGTATGTATATACATATATATGTGTATATTCTGTGCCTAACGTGCATAGGTCATTGCATAGTTCCTAGTTCCAGATAAGTTGTTAGATTAGATACTTATGAATCCCTGCTTTCATTTTATCTATCATAATGAGCAAATGTTATTTTAACTATTTTATCAGCAAGCATTTCGCTATTGAAAATTGAGGAAAGATAAAATGTTAGAAAAGTACACAAATAAATTAACTTCAAATATTGCAAATCTTGAACGTCTCTTTATACAACACAAATTTAAATCTCAAAATAGTATATCCATTATTATACTCCTTACACATATATTCCCTTACTATATAGTTATGTATCTATGTATTTATTACTTTAGCCCTACTGTATAAGAGGAAAAAAAAGAAAATAAAAATAAATACTCTCTCATAAGTTTTACTCCGTCTCCCCATCAATCTATCCTCCATCCCCACTCTATCACTCATCCCAAACCCATGATACTACTATGATCTGCAAAATAACCCTGCCTAAGCTCTTCCCTTCTCTACCGCTCTAGGCTCACCCCAAACCTCAGTTTACTATTATTATCTCTCAAACAACCCTGCTAAATTCTCTCTCACTTATCTCACCTTTGATTCATCCAAAATCCCTTCTACTACTATGATTTCTCTAACCCCCTTCTACAAACTCTTCCTTCTTCCATCTCTCCTCTACTCATCCTAAGCCTCAACCTATTACTATAAACCCCCAATTAACACTTCTGGATTCATTCCTCCTCTATCCCTCCATTATTCTAATCAAACCTACTAACAAACTCACATATCCTCCGCTCAATTTAACCTATAATTATACTAATACTGTACTCATATTTCCTTATACCAATCCACCACTAATCCCTTTGGATTCCGGATTAGCGTGCCACTCGCCGAAAAGCAATTCAATGCCTCGTCAGGGGTCTTAAGCACTAAATAAATACAATTACAATTCCAAAGTGCAGCTCACAAAGGGTTGCCAAGCAAAGTTATAATGCGTAAACATCCCTTTTGTGCCGAATGTGACTCTTTTGACCTGGAAGTGAAACAAAAATCAACCCCAACCAACGTGCCACCCTAAGGTCTTTGTTCCAACTGCCGTAGGTCCATTCTAAATAGTCTTTTTGAGAAAGGCCCTCTTTTTATATGGTTAGCACTCACTTTCTGCCTGGTATTTGATGTGGTTCCAAAGTTGTTAGTGCCCAGGGCCCCTGCTAACCAGGTTCCTTGGGCCAGATCTATTTCTTAATACTGTAGTGATGCATTGGCACAATTGGCAACACCTTTAGCTGCCACTGCAAGTCCCTAGTAAATGGTACTCAGGTACCCAGGGCATGGGGTACTAAGGGTAGGCCCTTGAGGGCAGCAGCACAGAATGTGCCACCCTCAGGGACCATGCATCCAAGTGCACTCAGAACTGTGTCCTGCTGCAATCCTAAAGTGCAAAACTGACATGACACACAGCCTGTGTGCATTGACCACTACACACTGCATGCAATATAGATATGTTACCCCTCTGGCAGCCCTTCCAGCCCTAAGACAGGGTGTAGTATACTGCATGTGTGGCCATAAATCCTGTCAAGCCTGGGACATAGTAAGAGCAGCCATTTTACATGCATGTGCTGGACACTGGAGTTTCACAGCTACATGATGGCCACTCTGCACCCTGGGTTGTTTGGTATAAAACAGCTCAGAATGATAAATCCAAACTGGTGCCAGTACTTGATTTGTTGCAAATGTACCCATAGAAGTGCCCCCTGCAAACCCTAACTACCCTGGTAGGTATGGTTGCTGGCCAGTCACAACCAGCCTGCCACCACCCCAGCAACCAGCCTGCAACCACCAGACAAGATTTGCAAACTCTGGGGTGACAGCCTGTGCTCCCTGGGTCCAGAGAACAAAGCCCTTCCTGGGCAGAGGTGTTACACCTCCTCCCCCAGGAATGTGCACAGCCCTGCCTATGAGCTTCAAAGGGCTTTCTGCCATTATAACTCAAACCCCAGCCCTGTTGATAGCAGGAGATGGCCGCTCCTGTTGCAAACCCCCACTTTTGATGGGAGCAACAGCGGGAAAATGCACAAAGGACAGGAGGAGTGGCAACCCCCAGCTTGCACCACCCCTAAGGTGTTGCATGCGAGGTGACCCCTCCATTTCATTATCCTCCATCTTGCATGGTAGGAAAGTAGCCTATCAGAGATAGAGAAGTGTCCTCTGCCCACAGGAAGTGGTCACATAGTGGGTGTAGCCACCCTAAGATAGATGACCCATCATTCACTACTAAGTACTCCCCTAAACGCCCACTAAATGCAGTATTTAGTGTGCACCCCTAGATCTGCAGATCAGATTCTAAGGACACAAGAAGGCCTGCAGCAAAGAAGACCCAAGGCTCAAGAACTGCAATCATGCTGCACAAATAAAAGACACCAAACCCTGCCTGCTGCACCCATGACTCGATAATCGCTGCTGAGGGGTTGTACAGACATCAGATGGACTCTACAAAACCCCAAAGGGAAATTGCCAAAACTGTCAAAGATCTCCCTCCAGAGTGAAGGCTTTACTCCCCACATCGAAAGACCCATAGACCAGTGAAGTCCAGTTTACTGACCGGCTGCCGACCAAGAAACTGGAAACCACAGCCAGACCAAATTTCACTCAACGGACCCAGAGCATAAATCCTGCAAGTATGCCACGTTAGGTGGCACTGCAACCTCCAGTGGCTGAACCGTGCAGTAGCCCAGGGTACTGGTCACTCAACATCGGACACCAAGAAGAAAAGTCCACTCTGGACTCCAAAAGGACCAAGAGCAAGCCCCAGTTGAGGGACTTCAGGACACATAAGAATGACCCCCCAGAGTGGACCAGCTGACCTGCAATCCACCTTCAAAGTGACTTGCCTCCTGCTTCCAAGGGCACCTGTGTGCACAGCTCCTGGCTCAGCTATCTGCTCTGCACCTGACCTCCCTGGACCCTGCACCAGAGAACTAGCTGTGCTCTAAGGGTCTCCCACCTCTTGCAATCGCTACAGGCCAAGGTGACCCACAGAACTCCCCTTGAAGTCCGCCTGTGCATTGCTTTTCCAAGTGGCCCCCGCAGTGGTCCTGCACTAGCTTCAAGGACTTTCCAGCAGCTCTTCCCGCCAAAACCAGGAGCTGCTCGAACTCCTCCAGCTGGCCCACAGGACTTCTTGTTGACCTTGATCTAGAAGCATAAGGAGACATTGGTAAACGCATTGCCTGATTTTATATGCATTTTTTTTATTTTCTTCCATTGATACCTATAGTGTGTAATTACGCACAAAAAGACTATTTTTGCTAAACTTTGAATAATCATACCTTAAAAAGTACCTGCCCAATTTTGAAGATCTTGGTCTTAAAAAATTTATAGAAATCTGAAGAATCTTTGTGAATTGGTCTTGAGTTATTCCTTTGACCATGTGTCTTCATTTGTTGATAGTGTGAGTACAACAAATGCCTTGCCCTTCTCCCAGATTGGCCTAACTGCTTGACCAAGATGCCATAAAAATAGTACCATTAGGTAGTCTACTTTTTACCTCTGTAAACCAATGTGTAGTTGCCCGGACTCTCTGCACAGTGTGCCTGGTTTTGCATGCTACATAGAGAGCCATCCTCCTACCGTCTTCACACGTCTGTCCTGTTGATTGTAGCAGCCATGTGGAGTTAATGCTGTGCTGAGGGGATTATGTACGGAGAGTACCAGACTTTGTTGTGCCTAGAGAGTCATACTGGATCATGTAATTTCCTGTTTTGAACCTTGCCCTGAACCTGAGACTTGGCTAAGCATGTGTCTCATATGTTCCATCATACAGTTGGAGAAAACCAATAGGTGCTCTCAATGAATGACAACACACTGATCCAAAATACTCCGAAAATGTTGTTGACAAGATGTTGGAAAGCTGCTAGGGCGCTGCATAGACCAAGCAATATGACCAAATATTCAAAATGGCCACAGCATTTGTTAAATGAAGTAAAATGTTTCAGCTCATAGCCCCCCTGGGTTGAAACCAGATTTTACGGTTCAAGTTATTTTCTAAATATTATTTCAATTCCTTAGCTGTTAATGGTAAATTCTCCCATGGGGAATTGTTGCCCGGGTACAAAATTAACTGGACAGGCATTCTCTTTGTAGGGAGGGAACAAAATCATCTTCACCCTTGCCAAATACATCAGTGAATTTGTAATAGGCTGCAAGCATTAGAAATTGTGCAGTGGATTATTTTTGCAGAGCTAGACGGGTCGGAGATTCTGTTGTTTCTGTAAGCCAGGGTGAGGAATAGAATTTCCTTACAGATATCTGATGAAAACATGATTAACAAGATCTTCCATTCACTGAGTAGGTTACGGGATCTCAGCCAAGATGTTCCATACCAATTGCAAAGGGCGGAGCATTGATGAAGTCAAAGGCAAGGAATTCTACATATTCCGAAAAAGTTACCTTAATCACAGGCTTTCAAAATGTTTCCCTATGTCAAAGGCTTCCCATAAATTCCTTGGATGGAGTCAGCTTTGATTACGTTTTGAATAAGTATTTCTGCAATCTTTTGAAACATTCAAATGTCCCCCAATCAATTAAGGCCAGAAAAGAAATGGGTCCAGTGGGAGTAGTTACTTCTGCAGGTAAATAATAACAAGCTCTAGATAGTGGAAACTCGTTTTACAGATAGACCCATCTGGGGTTTGCAAGTCAAGGACAGGTCTGTTGCTTTTCTAGAAGCTGTGGTCATTTACATATAAAGTGCTCTTGTTTCCCACAATAGAGCCAGAGACCATGCTTGCGGCCCCTACACATGTCTTACTCAGATTGGTGTCATCTCAGGTTCTCAAACTTCATGGTCTCTTCTGTTCTGGCTTCCAATTCTGCTGTTTCTTCAGACTCTTTTATCACAGGAGGACAAATACAACCGCATGGTTCATTTGTAAGATTCGGCTGCTGTGCCTCAGTCTGGAGGGTTGGATCAATCAGGGCCTCTGTAGTGGTTAGCTGGTTTACAACAAGGTGTTCTTTAATTCTTCTCTCAGCCCATTATAGCAGCAGCAGCCACCGCTTCATCAATCCTCCCAGTTTCCATCTTCAATTGATAACATTTGCTCACAAGCCTTGCTTTAGAGTAAGTAGACTTACATGGGCTGTTTCATCAAGGGGCTGCCTCCCCTAACTAGAAGGTGTGCCCAAGACAAAACTTCCTTGGTTGAATGAAATAATATAAGAATGATGTACGCAAGTTATTAGGAAAAATGTGTGGTTGATTTAAAAGAAAATGCATTTTACATTGAGCGAGGAAAGACGAAACATTCAGAGGCCACCTGACATTTTTTTGGTTCAAGCCAAAGGAGTATGACCAAAGCCAGAAATAGGTATAGTAGTTACATTCCCGTTGTTCGGTACCAGGAGGCACTTTAGGGACTACGAGAGAGGGGGCTTTACCATCCATCGCAGAATACATATTTTTTGTGGACATATAAGTAGCCTGTAGTAACAGTTGACTGACAGTATTTATTAAAAGTTGTGCTCTTGGCAGTCCGTGTCTAATTTATTTTGAATTATAGTTATTACTTGCACCATTGCTTAGAATGGAATAACATATGAATCCCTGCCAGCTGGGTGGCCTGGCAAACTATTAGTAATGGCTCTGCCCCACAAGAGAATACAGTACACTGAACTCGGAAGTTAATTCACCACTCTCCTCATACACACAACCTTAGGAGTGATTTAGAGTAAATACCTCAAGAAGGACGTCCTATGAAGGGAAAAGGGGACTTGGGGTGAGGAAAGAGAGAGGGAGGGGACAGAACACGTCTGCCATCCGTCCCCACAAGAAGGGACCCTCAGTACTTGCACAGGTAATTGCGGTGAAAGATGGCATTTGGGCCTGGGCAGAGGCTGGGCATTTACACTGCAATAGGCCGCACATTTGCTATAGTTAGAGCTATGACAATGTCTTTTACCTATCTGTTTTGGTTTGGAGTATAGTGGATGTATGTGGTGTTGAGTGGAATTATGTGGGTGGTTTTGAAATTGCTAGTTGTGGAATTGTGTGTTAGTTGTGGAATTTCAATGCCACTTTTAGCTGCAAGGTGGTGGTTTCCTCTGAAAGTGAACAGTCTTTATTAATGTGCTTATCTAACTGTAAAGTGTTACTAAAAAAAAACACATGAGCAAGGTGGGACTGTAGAAATGGGAAACCAAACCAAACAAAGCTTGACAGCTCTTAACCCTCTTAAATTAAGCAGCTGGGGAATATGGCTTACCTCCTACCTCCTTCAAAGAATGTTGAAACCTGATTGAGTTTTCTTTCTTCTTTTACCGCCTTGTTATACATCAAACAGACTCATAAAGCAATGTGGTAAAAATTGCTTCCATGGTTCATGTCTGGAAACTAACAGGCTAAGATGCAGAACGTGGTGCGATAATTCCACATCCCAGGGATGCTGTGATACTTTAGCATTAGCAGCTGTGTACAGATGGTCCATTTGAAGAACCTCCTTCTCCACAGCCCGGGAAAGCAACTCCCGCCTATCACTCTGGAAGGACTGCATAGCAGGCCTGGAAATGGTGTCTCAGCAGCACGTGGACTGGTACTGTCTGTTTGTATGGTTGAGTGTGTGGCACCTGAAGTTGCAGCCCAGCTACTCAATCCAGTTGTCTGCCACTGTTCTGGGTTTAGCAGGACACTGTCGACCTGAAAGTGGTACCCAGCCACATGTGGACCGATACCATCTGTATGTATTGTGGACAATATGGTACCAGAAGTGATGGTACTGGTACTCCTGGTTGTGTGCCACTGTCTAGACTATAGCAGCTTGCTGCGGTCCCAGAGCTTGGCTCAGCTGCACAGGCCATGCTTTCAAGTTTGTACCGCCCTCTGAGCACCTCTAGAGGGACAATGGTCTGCTTGAAAAGGGGGGAAACAGCTGTCAGATGCAGAAAGTCAACATCATTTTAAGGAGCAGACTCAGTTTCATGGTCAGTTTCTAAGTGTCCTACCGATTCACAATTAGTCACATCAGTAAAATTCTCAAAATAGATATAATAATATGAATGACATAACACTGTGACTTCACTAAAATAGACATATAGAAGGTGGACTGGTATGGGTATATAGTGCTCTCAACCCTTAAGTAGCAACTGAAGCAGTTTGCAAATGGATAGCATGTTATTCTGTGGGTTACTGACATTAGAAATGTAGTCATGCGTAAGGAGGTACAGAATGTTATGTCTGTGCGTAGAGAGTACAGGATGGTGGTTGCCATGCTCTTTTTTGTATGAGCCCATTTCCACAGTCCTTAAATACATGCCTTGGCAAAGGGAGCAGGGGGAATTGGAGGGGTAGAAGAAATAGTACCTGCATCGCAGCGGACTCGCACTCATAAAAAATAATTCATCTGTACTTGGCCAGTGCTTCTCAGCTTAAAATGGAAGTGACGTATTAGCTGCGTGAACCAGTTAGGAAGCAGCAAAGAAGAGTGTCAGTGGAGTCAACTTATGGTGAATAGCAGGCGGGATCAATGTCCTTTCACTGAATACAGCAGGTCTTGCAAACAGCACATGCGCGCTGCCTAGGCTTGACCTAAAACTAGCAGAGCAATATTAGGTAGTTTATGAAACAGTATTCAAGAATATGGCTAATATACAAAGGTAATAAATTACTCATTGGCTGCTTCAGATGAATGACCAATTGTAAGTCCCTTATGCACCTGGATACGCTCTATGACCCTGAAGGAACCGATAATGAGGACTCTAACTGACCAATCGCCATGATGTTGATGAGCCTTCCTGTAGTGTTGATGTCAGGTGAAAAAGGTGCAACAAGCAGTAGCACAAATAGTAATAAAGGGAACACAAACAAGGAAAAGAACAAAACAACAAAGGTGAGGGACACAAGCTAGCAACAAAGTTATCGATAGCTGAAAAATACATGAGAGGTTGCCAGTCACCATCGTGCTAGCTCAGACCCTTTTTATGGTAACTTAGCATCGGAGCATTTTCTCTGATAGAAGTGAGCCAGAAATGACTGTTTCAGACCCCTATGAGTCCATCCACAATCTCCCAGTCTCTCTTGTGAAATCAAACGTCTGTAACTACTTCTGATGTTCTTGCATACATCTCTTCCCCTGTGTTCTTCTTGATGAAATCCTCACAATATGGGATCAGCCATTTGAAGTCAATGAGGAGTAGCAATTCATGAGAGACCCTTGGGACCTTATATGTAGAAAGTCTGCTGTTAAGGCGTGGAATCTGTAGCATCGAACATCAAGCTGAACGATATTATTTGTGACATAACTAATGTAAAATCACCTCTAAATGAATTATAGCATGTATTGTTATATAGGAAAGTTTGATGGGCTGACATATTGATTGTAGTTTAAGTGACCCTGATGATTTGGTAATATAGTTTAAAATTCTAGGGTTTCTATAATGTCCTTTTAACCTGATAAAGACAAGCTGTAACCTTTGCTTCACATCTTGTTGCCTCATCAACATTTGAGTAGGGCATTTCTGTATTTGTGTGGTCTTGCAGAGTTTTTAGAAACTGGTAGCCCATCCACATGGTTCTGGGGGTCTCTCACTGACAGAAGTCGCGGTGATCTGGGGTTATTGTGTTGGGAATTGGAGAGGACATTGGAATGTTCTTAGTTTGTGATGGTGAACTATGTGCACACATGCATGTCACTTTGCTGTTTGATTCCTATTACAAGGTTGAACAGTTGTCTCTGGGTCATCCTGAAGTGTTGCACTGTTGAATTTTGTCTACCTTACTTACCAGGTTTGTAGCAGCTATTCACTTTTCATAGACGATTACCAGTTTTTTTCCCCTGGAACACAGGGTATTGCCGTGTCATCCTTAACTGCATACATGAACAGCCTCAAAACTACCAAGAAAACAGAAAGTGCCCCTCGACTGAAAAGTGCTGAAAGGTGGACGTTAAGCCCAGCTAGCTTTCATTGTAATTTTCTTTAGGACAGCTCTGGTCCTAAACTGGAGAATGCACAGAAAAGCAACAGTCCCTTCTCACAGGAAACATATATATATGTTTGTACAGAGAGTGGTAACTGCGCTGTCCAGTGTTGGAAGCATAAGGCTTTTTGTAGACAAGGCTGGTTTCTGAATTCACTGCCAGCCTATTGGCATTATCTCTGCAGTCGTTTTATCTCCCACTGTCATTTTTGCCAGAAGCACAGAGCATCTTTCATCATTTCTGCTTCCCGATTGATTGAGGCCCGGACATGGAGAGGTGAAAGTCTGTCAATATAACTCTTTGGCTGCAACTAACATCTAATCAGAGAGCATGTGCAGGTGGTCATTACTTGTGATTCGGCTAATGGGTGTTTGTAAAGCAGTGAAGCGGGGCCCTCTGCCTGCTTGCGTGCAGTGATAGTGGGCCAGCACCGAATCAAAGTTATTCTCAGGAGAAAGGTCTAAAGACAGGCCAGCACTCTAGGAAACCACAAGATAAGCTCTTTCAACAACTCCTTCAGGGAAGGCATGGCCACGCAATCACTTTTACAGCAATCAACTGTGATTCAACACTTCCAGGAAGAGAACAATGTTTCTGTCGACCACAGTTGTTCAAGTAATTGGGAGCGACGGAAATCGAAGTACAGAAAAATACTCGACAATCAGCAGGAAAAAAACACAATATCAACATACACATTTGTTTCTTGTTTCTGTTGCAATCAGAATAAAAATAATGATTTGGCGCTTCTTTCTGAAGATCTAAAAAAATAAAAATTCTCAACTCTATCTTAAGATCTAAAACGTGTACGGGGGTAAGCTGCTCTTTGTTATTACTAATAAATGAAATTGATCTTTGTGTATTTGCGCGACCTCTAGAAGTGCTAGTGGCTGAGTTGTTTTCGATCTTTACCCTTCTAAAGTGGCAGCTCACAAAATGCGCCAGGATCTCACTTTCAGTGACAGATGTCCTATTCGTCAATGGAAAAGAGTTAAGGCATAAAGTTCTATTTAACCGGGAAACAGCAGCAAGACAATGGTCGTAATTCTGAGTTTGGAGGAAAATTCCGATCCCTGCAAAAATCAATTTTGCGATATACACAGTATCCCTGGAATTTAACCATGACAAGGTTTTAATGATAAAACCCGCTGAACTTAACAAGGGCAAAGACATTGGAGAACTCTCATATAGGCTGAATTCAGTGCAATCATATACACTCTGCCTTTAATTCTCTTTTTTCACCTTCTAAATTCGCTAAAGGAGGTATTTACTGCGGTTGACCATGGAAGCGTGGGTGGTTCACAAAATAAACACCATCACTATTACATGCACCAGACATTACATCACATCAAAAAGCTGGCAGTATTTGATTCTGTGGTAGACCAGAAGCGAGGCAGCACTATCCCTTCACGTGCGTGCATACATATATGACAGGATCAATAATGTTTTTCATTGCCATTTGTGAGTGTATTGGCTCTGAACAAGCTCTATACATTTAGATGTTGGATTCCCTTTGTCCCATTTCCTTCTATATTTATGTGAACACAAATATTAGATAACATTTATTAATATTTGAATGATTGCTAATAGCACAACCAGTGGGTCTCAACTAATTTGGTTGAATACATCTTTATTGGACAATATGTCATTGGACATTTTATTTTCACTGAGATGAGCATTTCGATTTTCACAGAACAAGCATAAAAGTTGGAATGCTGCCTCATACAAGCTATGGAGTGATCTGATGCAACTAAATGTAGTTGGAATAAGATTATCTTTGACTATAGGATCCATGCACAATACATTTGTATGATTTGTTAAAGCTTTGTATCCAAGTATGGAGTACATGAATATATGTATTTCAGTACTATGTAGTTCAACAAGTTATTGCTTTTCCACCATATAAAATGAAACTTTAATAAAAATATTAAAACAACTTGAGAGCTGCGTATGAGTGCATGGTTACATTTAGGACGCCAGCACCTGGAAATATGTTTCCTGTTCATTCAATGATTTTTACTAAACATTAAGAAACATCACATAAGCATTGCTACAATGTTGAGTGCTTGTGGGCTGGTTGTTTCTAGGATTAATGCTTGGATTCATTAATTCACTGGCAATAATCAAAAGCATCCACACCATCATGACTTTTTCCTGTAACTTAATTTAGTTAATTGTTAACTGCCACGGTGGACACTCTGCCATTAGTATGGCACCTTTTAGTATTCTGAAGTAACTTTCCAAGCTTTTACACAGCAAACCAGGATCTGATCCACTTTTGTGGTGAAGTGTGATCAGTAGAGTGGGTATGTCAATTTTAATTATGTGTTCTTTTCTCTAACCGTTTGCCAAGCTGTACGCTTATATGCAGTAGTTAACTCTGTTATCCAGGATTGCTCTAAACTCGATACAATATTAGTAAAATTGAAACGCAACATCAATCATAATCCAAAATCATCGGCTTGATGGAAGTTTATTAAGACAGAATCAAGACGTCTTTCTCCATGTGAATCATTTCGCCATTACACAAGATTGTAATCACAAGATGTACTATAGCTGTTGGAGTCTCAAGAACTAAGGGTACCTCAATGGATCTGGCAGCTGGGGTGTATTGGACGAGAGCCGCATCCTCCGCTACAGATTGTTCAACAGATCACTTGGTCATTGGAGGTTTTAGTATGGCTACTGGCATTAATAGTGCAGACACCGGCAACTGGAAAGCAGATGTTATGCAGGCACAAACAGTAACAGCTGATCCAGGTCTTTCTTGCACCTTCTGAACATTCAAGACCCTATACCTCAGCAGGTATGTGTATCAGTCACTGCTGTTATGAATTCTTTCCCTTGCTTTTCCAGACCTGCTAAATCTTCTTTTGCTTATTTTTCCAGCACAGTTGGAATACTTTTTCTACCTACATAGCAAGTTCAGATTACATTCTATTTCTTGTTTGCCCACTCAATACTGCTGTATTCTTGCTCTTTGGCTTTATTAAATCAGCTATAAAAAGCTGCCCAAAAGTTTGTAACAGAAGATGACATAGCTGCAGGTCCCAGGAATTGTTGTTATATAGGCAGCAAAAGAGATTTTTTGTTTGTTTTTGCATTCTTTTTTTTTTTTTTAACTTCGAGGCACATTGGTCAACAGTAATCCAGATAATGCATCTTTTTTAATGTTTTTATTTTCAGATTCACAGACCATCGCATTGGTCCAACCACCATTATGCCAGCAAAAAGAGTTCATCATCTTTTACTATCATTTTATGAAATGTTGCTATTGCATTCAGTGTTTCTTCTAGTCCATTTGTCATCTCTCGCTTTGCCTTGGGTGTCACTTCACAAAGGGAGAGGGTGCGTAGATTCCTCTATTTCATTTTGTTGGTCTACTATGATAAGTCGCCCACCACCGACACTCTAATTCAATCAATACTGTTTACTTTCCCTTTTTGATACTGTATCTTTCACCTCACTTCACATTCCACTGTTCGCTATTTAACCAGATCGATTTCCCCGGTGTTTGGCATTCTAGTCCATTTCTTCTCCTGGCTGATGCTGGCCTCAGCTCTACCACTTGTGACATCGAACGGTTGCCTTTGCTGCCAAGCATTTACCTCTGCATGTTGAGATTTGTCCTTCGTAACAGTGTGACACTTGACCACATCACAGTCTTTTTGATAAAAAAGCATTTTCACCAGACATATAAATCCAATAGTAAATGTCCTTCGTTCGGTACAACTACAGTGCTCTGGCATTTAAGTGCTAAAGTAAAATACGATCTTCAGTATTCCATGGCCTGTTGCTAAGATCGGTCCTGAGTAGACCAAGTCAATATAGACATATTCTCATAGATTTTGCTATACCAAAAATGAAGCCATATACTAAACTCTAGCATATCAATACTGATAACAGATTCTATTTGCTCTACTTACGCTGCTCCTACAAATCAATAAAAAGCATACCAATTGAATTCATAGATTTTTTTTAGGTAAATGTATTTTACTAATATTGCTAATTTGTATTTAATTTTAGAAACAGTTGCAGACCTCCTGAATAGGAATCGCGGATCTCCAGGTAAAGAACCACAATTCCATACTCTTTAGCTGTAAGGGTCTTTTGTCTATATTGAGAAAGACAAAGACAGATAACACCAGACAAATACACAAAATGACTGGGAAGAATGTGGTGGCTGGAGTGTGTGAGTCAGCCATATGTTTTTGATAAATACCCAAACTTAGAACGTAAACTGGCATACTTGAGAAATGGAGAAATTTAAAGTTCAAATTCAAGGATGTATGCACCTCCTCCAAGATTGTTCCAGAAAATCATTTGATAGACAAGGCTAAAAAATGTCCTAGAGTTTTCATATTTCTTCAACTCCCCACAGGAGTGGTTGGTGTAATGAATTACATCCGATATTCAGGCAAGCTATCTTAAATTCGGTTTAAAACTACCACATAACAGCAGCGCCACCCCTCCACCCCCATTAGGGTGGAGGAGCGTCACCCCCCCTGCTGCCAGTGCAGCAAAGGTGAAAAATAAAATGGCAATTAAATGAATTACTATTTTATTTTTCACTGATCCCAGCCCGAGTAGTGTTTGAGGATGGGCCCACTGATGCGGACTGGCAGCATGGGAGTGGTGCTCACTCCAGTTTACACTTTGGCCGGATGTCTTGTGATAGCCAGCCTGACATGCGCACTTTAAACCTCTCCACCTAGCTGACTTAGACAGCTGGGTGGAGAGCAGGCACAGGCACCCAGTGCCTGCTGGAGCATCAGGGCAATCCACTCCGCCAATCCTGGTGCTGCTCTCATGCTGCTCATCTGCAGCACAAGAGTGGTGTCTGGATTTGAAGAGAGGAGCTGGCTGAGGCTTTGTGTATGCCGTCGCATTGATGAAAACAAGAGGACGAGAAATCAGTAAGTACATATATAATTTTATCTTTTTGGCCCACCAACGGGCACTGTGAGAAACTCGCATTGCCTTGAGCCTCAACTCCAGAGCTCTCAGTCATAGCCCATTATAAACAACAATCTGTTAATGAGCCATAATTGACAGCTTTGGCATTTGAGCCTAAAGGCACTGTGATTTATTACAATGCCTATCACATAGTTTGGCTCTTGGTCCGTTTGACATCCCTCCACTGTTGAGGGTCACCGCCCGCCACTGCCTCATAACCATATCTTAATATTACATGCATGCCAATGAATTGATAAGCGCCATATAAAAACAATGAACAATTGTACAACAGATCATGATGTGTGTAGGCCTTTTGGCGTTTGAACCTCCATAAAAGTTGCTAGTTTAAAATGGCTTTCATGTTGGTTCTTCCTTTGACTTTGCTCATATTGTGATATTCTTTCCTCTGTAGAAATGAATAATTGAAAGATGGGTTGAGTAACTAATGTGGTCTTGAAAGTTGAGGAAAGTACAAATGTGAAATGATTGCATCCGTAAAAAATAAAATAATGCTTGTGTTATGTTTCAAAAACCAACTCATATAAATTGTGATACCTGGAAATTATGGAAGAGGGCTCACAAGGACATTACTATATTGGAAAAATACCCAAACATCTTTATAAAGAAGGTGGACTGGAACCAGGAAGCCATTGATGTGTACCAATCTGTATTGTTAAAAAGAATGATAATTTACTGGACAACACACATTTCAGGTTGCAGGCTAACACGCATATATATTCCCATTCTTCGGGAAGGTATCACACAACATAATTAGGTATTATTTGTATTGGTAAGATAGTGTCACAATATTCATTAAGAGCAACAGGGGTCATGCAGTCACCTAAACTTAATTTGGCTACAATCAGGCAGTAATGTCCCTCCTGAATAGGAGGAGACTGTCTCCGAAGCCACAGAAGGATTCATGCAAGGGATATATCAGGCTATTTCCCAGAACCTGAAGTTGTTGAAAATGTGAGCTTATCCATGTCCCCTATTGATGAGGATACTAGGTAAAATTCTCTACAACAACTCCTCTGGTTTCTTTGGGCTGGCTGGACTGTCACCTCTAGAGCAGCACTTACAGTTGGGATGTGAATCAATAGCAGGACATCAGATAGAACTTTATTTATTTACGATTCTGATAAAATGGTACTCACTCAGAGGGTATCAGTGTGCTGTACAATTAACAAACAAAATCTCAAAGTAAGTGCTTTACTACTGCAATGGCATCCATACCGTCACAAGGGTACGCCTCCACCCATCTTGAAAACATGCAGTCATTGAAACATATGAGTAGGTACCACATCTGCATAAGATCAATCTGAAGATGCACAAAGGAGCCCTAAGGGCGAGGGAGAGCAGTGTAGCTGGCCTTAATATTCTTTCCATCATTGTGGGATTGATGTATGGTACAGGGCTGGCAGTAGCTCTGGGCAAGTGAAGAAAAGAAAGGTGCATCCCAATATGTTGCTGCCGCACATAACACATCGTCCCTACTGGCATGAGCTGCTATGAGGTAGGGGAATAGAAATGTTGTTGCAAGCACACAACCAATGCTGTCTCTTCATAACACCTCAGCATCACTCACATTTCAACTTGATCTAAGACTGTTCTTCACTTTTTGGAGGGTTGCTCCTAAAATTAACACAAATCTTTTAGTGACAGCATGAGAAGCTGATTAATTCTGACAATGCACATAGTAACATCAACGGTTTCAGACAAGGCAGCATTTGTAGTGACTGAATCTGTGTAATTGTTCTGCAGTTAGAGGTTTTTGAACAAACTGGCCATTCTTAATGGGAGTTCTGGCAGATGTTAAGAACCCCTTTTGCATCCAGAGGTAAACAGAGCCATGCATCACTCCAAACGCATTTTTTGAGCCAGTGTACACAGTCACATTTGTTTATTGGGCTAGGACATAGGCTTAGTTGAGAGGAACAGACTCTACTATTTGAGCAAATCTCACATTTGGTAAACAACAACTTTCTGCAATTTGATACATGATAATATACAGCATAACCAGAAACTATTATGTAGGAAAGTACCATCTTGCCTGGCATGTTACCCCCATATTGTTTTAGTCTATGTGTCACTGGGACCCTGCCAGGCAGGGCCCCAGTGCTCATAAGTATGTGCCCTGTATGTGTTCCCTGTGTGATGACTAACTGTCTCACTGAGGCTCTGCTAACCAGAATCTCAGTGGTTATGCTCTCTCTGCTTTCCAAATTTGTCACTAACAGGCTAGTGACCAATTTCACCAATTTACATTGGCATACTGGTACACCCATATAATTCCCTAGTATATGGTACTGAGGTACCCAGGGTATATGGGTTCCAGGAGGTCCCTATGGGCTGCAGCAATTCTTTTGCCACCCATAGAGAGCTCTGACAATTCTTACACAGGCCTGCCAGTGCAGCCTGAGTGAAATAACGTCCATGTTATTTCACAGCCATTTACCACTGCACTTAAGTAACTTATAAGTCACCTATATGTCTAACCTTCACCTGGTGAAGGTTGGGTGCAAAGTTACTTAGTGTGTGGGCACCCTGGCACTAACCAAGGTGCCCCCACATCGTTCAGGGCAAATTCCCCGGACTTTGTGAGTGCGGGGACACCATTACAAGCATGCACTGTACATAGGTCACTACCTATGTACAGCGTCACAATGGTAACTCCGAACATGGCCATGTAACATGTCTAAGATCATGGAATTGTCACCCCAGTGCCATTCTGGCATTGAGGGGACAATTCCATGATCCCCTGGGTCTCTAGCACAGAACCCGGGTACTGCCAAACTGCCTTTCCGGGGTCTCCACTGCAGCTACTGCTGCTGCCAACCCCTCAGACAAGTTTCTGCCCTCCTGGGGTCCAGGCAGCCCTGGCCTAGGAAGGCAGAACAAAGTACTTCCTCTGAGAGAGGGTGTAACACCCTCTCCCTTTGGAAATAGGTGTGAAGGCTGGGGAGGAGTAGCCTCCCCCAGCCTCTGGAAATGCTTTGATGGGCACAGATGGTGCCCATCTCTGCATAAGCCAGTCTACACCAGTTCAGGGATCCCCCAGCCCTGCTCTGGCACGAAACTGGACAAAGGAAAGGGGAGCTCCTCCAGTGTGTCCCAGACCTCTGCCATCTTGGAAACAGAGGTGTTTGTGGCACACTGGACTGCTCTGAGTAGCCAGTGCCAGCAGGTGACGTCAGAGGCTCCTTCTGATAGGCTCTTACCTCTCTTGGTAGCCAATCCTCCTTCCTAGGTAGCCAAACCTCCTTTTCTGGCTATTTAGGGTCTCTGCTTTGGGGATCTCACCAGATAACGAATGCAAGAGCTCACCAGAGTTCCTCCGCATCTCCCTCTTCACCTTCTGCCAAAGGATCGACCGCTGACTGCTCAGGACGCCTGCAAAACCGCAACAAAGTAGCAAGACGACTACTAGCAACCTTGTATCGCTTCATCCTGCCGGCTTTCTCGACTGTTTCCAGGTGGTGCATGCTCTGGGGGTAGCCTACCTCCTTTCTACTCCAGGAGGTCTGAAGAAATCTCCTGTGGGTCGACGGAATCTTCCCCCTGCAACCGCAGGCAACAAAAGACTGCATCACCGGTCCTCTGGGTCCCCTCTCAGCATGACGAGTGTGGTCCCTGGAACTCAGCAACTCTGTCCAAGTGACTCCCACAGTCCAGTGACTCTTCAGTCCAAGTTTGGTGGAGGTAAGTCCTTGCCTCCCCATGCTAGAGTGCATTGCTGGGTACCGCGTGATTTGCAGCTGCTCTGGCTCCTGTGCACTCTTCCAGGATTTCCTTCGTGCACAGCCAAGCCTGGGTCCCTGACACTCTAACCTGCAGTGCACAACCTTCTGAGTTGTCCTCTGGCGTTGTGGGACTCCCTTTTGTGACTTCGCATAGACTCTGGTTCACTCTTCTTCCAAGTGCCTGTTCAGGTACTTCTGCAGGTGCTGCCTGCTTCTGTGAGGGCTCCCTAACTTGCTGGGCACCCCCTCTGTCTCCTCATCCCAGTGGCGACATCCTGGTCCCTCCTGGGCCACAGCAAGGCCCAAAAACCCTTACCGCGACCCTTGCAGCTAGCAAGGCTTGTTTGCATTCTTTCTGCGTGGGAGCACCTCTGCAAGCTTCTTCACGACGTGGGTCATCCATCCTCCAAAGGGGAAGTTCCTAGTCCTCTTCGTTCTTGCAGAACACCAAGCTTCTTCCACCCTGTGGCAGCTTCCTTGCACCCTCAGCTGGCATTTCCTGGGCTCCTGCCCACTCTCGACACTGTCGCGACTCTTGAACTTGGTCCCCTTGTCTTACAGGTACTCAGGTCCGGAAATCCACTGTTGTTGCATTGCTGGTGTTTGTTCTCCTTGCAGAATCCCCCTATCACGACTTCTGTGCTCTCTGGGGGTAGTAGGTGTACTTTACACCTACCTTTCAGGGTCTTTGGGTGGGCTATTTTTCTAACCCTTACTGTTTTCTTACAGTCCCAGCGACCCTCTACAAGCTCAGATAGGTTTGGGGTCCATTCGTGGTTCGCATTCCACTTTTGGAGTATATGGTTTGTGTTGCCCCTATACCTATGTGCTCCTATTGCAATCTACTGTAACTTTACATTGATTGCATTACTTCCTTTTGCTACTACCTGCATAATTTTGGTTTGTGTACATATATCTTGTGTATATTTCTTATCCTCATACTGAGGGTACTCACTGAGATACTTTTGGCATATTGTCATAAAAATAAAGTACCTTTATTTTTAGTATATCTGTGTATTGTGTTTTCTTATGATATTGTGCACATGACACCAGTGGTATAGTAGGAGCTTTACATGTCTCCTAGTTCAGCCTAAGCTGCTTTGCCATAGCTACCTTCCATCAGCCTAAGCTGCTAGAAACACCTCTTCTACACTAATAAGGGAGAACTGGACCTGGCACAAGGTGTAAGTACCTCTGGTAGCCACTACAAGCCAGGCCAGCCTCCTACATAGGACACTGGCATTATTTCTGAAACATGATACGCCAACAAAATACATTTGTTTGCAGTTAAAAATAAATCAACACAGGGTCTGGTCATATTGGCAGTAATGAGGAGGCAGCCATAGGGTTTCTCCTCCCCACGTGTGTGCAGGGTTCAGGGCTAGACACCAGGCCAGGATGATATGAGAAGACCACAGTGAAATCTTATACTGGGAAAGCTGTAGAGAAGTGCTGGGCTTTTGTAGTGAGGAGGAGAGCAACAACAGAATGTGGCATCGCAACAGATAAAGGTGAACGCAACAAAATTTGCCACCACAGACTGTAAACATAATGAGAACTGAGCTGCAAGGAAGAATACCTGGCTATCAGCTTTTTCTGATTTCCATAAATTCCATGACTCTAAAATAACACTCAAAGTGCAAATCCATTTTGTTAATGACAGTACAAAGTAAAAGGTTTGCCGTAATTAGGGAGCCCTAGAGCAGGTGCAGAAGTTACCATTTGCTTAATTTTTACAAAAACCTTTTCACCTTCTCTACACCATTTTATGGGTTCAGGGGTATATTTTCGGACAGTCTTGCAAAGCCTTTGTCATTGCGACATAGCCCATGACCCAACCCACTATCTGTCATATGCAGCAATATTCAGCAAAGTACATTCCTGAGAGACATTTATGGAGGGATCCAATGTATGAATGGCTACAACTCGGTCAGAGGACAGGTGGCACTTACAAGTAGAGATTTCATGATCAAGGTATTGCACTCGGAGATGGCAATACTTCAATTTCTCCTTTGAAGCCTTTTATTAGCTAATTTGGTAAGGAGACAGAAGGAATACACCTTGAAGTCATCTAGGGTATCAAATGCAAAAATTAAGTCATCAACATATTGAACTAAAGTACAACCTCTGGGAAATCCAATGTGTCCAGATCTTTCATAAGGGCTTAGGAAAAGATTTACGGGGCTTTGTAAATCCTTGAGGCAAAAGGGTCCTCAAAAGTTGAGATACTGAGAATGAAAACGAGAAGAGATACTAACTTCCTTCATGTAAGAGGATGAAAAAGAAAATTGAACAGAGATGAACCATGGTAAACCAGTGGATGTTTGTTTTCAGGGATGCACGAAAGGATGGTGTCATGAATGGGGACCACATGGAAGATTGAAATAACCCCATTATTAATTGTCCTAAGAGCTTGACCACACCTGTACATGTTGGCCTTATTTGCCATGTGCATTGTCAAAATCGGGAGTTAAAACTACTAACAATAGGCACTAAAACATTTTGCTTAACTAAATCTGCTATCACTGAGTGGATTCCTTCCTTCACTTTCCAGTGGCTACTATGGTATCTTGGGTAGCTTCCTGTGAGGGTCAATCTTTACTGATTCCATCGATTATATGAACCCCATATTATTGGCCCCTGTGGACCAAAATGTGGATGGTACCTGTGAAAGCAATTTGGTTAAATTGGTAGACTTGGCAGTCTTATTCTAATCACTTTGGAAATTTGTACTCTCACATAGTAATGTGAGCACTTCATTTTCTTGCTGTTGGGGTATATTTAGAAATTCATGCTCCGCAGTACAACATACAGTGCAATCTTATCCGATCGTCTCATTTAACTTCTCTGCATCAGTGCTCGGGGGCTTTCTGAGCTCAACGAGCACTGATGCAGACAGGAGAGGTATCATTGGAAAGGGGAGAATCTTTACTTTCCAATGGTACCCCTCCCTAGTGAACTCCTGCTTGGGGATCGCCATCAGAGGGCAATCCCCAAACAGGAATTCCCCACTAGACACCAGGGAGGGGAGTGCGGCCCCTTGGGCAAGGGCTTTTGCTCCCCCCAACATTTTAAGGGCTATATCAGCCTTTCTGCCCCCACTGGGGGCCAGATGGCGGCAAAAGCCCCTGAACGCCCCCCACAGGGGGTCAGCAAGCGCACCAGGGACTACTTTTTTTAATGAGTGTGAAGGGGTGGGGGCTGCCCAAAATAGGCATGCCAATGCCCCAACCCGTTATAATCAATGAACACAATCTTCTGCACCCACTGGGGGCCAGCTTGGTGTTATTACCCCAATCTGCCCCTGAAGGGGTCAGAAAGCCCACTAGAACACCAGGACTATTTTTTTAATAAAAGAGGGGTACAATAGCCCCCGATCTGTCACACTGGGGAAGGCCCAAAGTCCACTAGGCACCAGAGATTTTTTTTCAAAAATGTTTAGGGATTGGAGCTGCCTAGAATGTGCATGACAATGCCCTCACACCCCTCCCCCAAAAAATGGGCACAGTTTTTCTGTCTCCCCCCCCCCCCGGACAGATGGGGAAATGGGGTAATTACCTCCGATCTCCCCCTGATGGGCAGAAAGCCCACTAGACACCAGGGAATCATTTTTTGAAAAAAAGAGGGATGGGGGCTGCCCACCATTATGGGCATGGTTATGCCCCCACCCCAAATGAAGGGGGCAACAGTCTTTCTGCTTCCCCTGCAGACTAAAGCATCTCGTCCCAATGGCAAGCAGGAGGAAATTTGAGTCTTGGATGTTTATTTTACATATGGGCCAGGAGAGCTAGGCTAACTCCCAATATTGTCCCACGTGCAATGGTGAAAGGGTTCACATTTTGGGCTGGGGTAGGCTGCCGACTTAAAAAACCTACCAGACATAGACACTTCTGAAAAACTAGACATCTGGGGGAGTCCAGGGTGGTGTGCCTCACATGCACCCCATACCAATGTTTTACCAACAATGCCCTGCAAACCTCCAACTTTGCCAGAAGTCACACATTTTCCATACATTTCTGCGATGGAACGTCCAGAATCTTTAAAATTCCTACCACCCAGCATTGTCCCATGCATACCGATGAAAACTCTGCCCTACTTGTGTGGCTGGGCTCAGTGCCAGCAACAGGAACTTATCCAATAGGAGTCTCTATGCAAGGGGTCCCATTGTCCTACGTTTGATCCGTTCCTGTTTCGGCACTAAGCTCAGCCACACATGTGGGGAAGTGTTTTTATTGACACACGTGGGGCAATGCTGGATGGAAGGAAATTTGTGTATTACTGCTATTCTGGGCGTTTCTCTCACAGAAATGTAAGGAAAATGTGTGATATCAGGCAAAGTTGGAGGTTTGCAGGGCATTGTAGGGAAACAAAACCTAATGGCATTCATGCAAGCCATGTCATTCTGGATTTCCCTATGTGTCTAGTTTTAAAAAATTTACAGTTTGGCTAGGTTTCCCTTAGTGCCGGCTGAGCAAGGGTCCAAAATCTAGAGCTACCCACATTGAAAAAAGAGAACCGTTGGAAGAATGCATTGTTGCGTTTTGGGCCATTTCCTGTCACGGGCAGTAGGTCTACCCACACAAGTGAGGTGCCATTTTGTATTGGGAGATATGGTGAAGTGATAGGTGGAAGGAAGTTTGTGGCTCCCCGCATATTCCAGAACTTTCCACCACAGAAATGTGAGGAAAATGTGTTTTTTTAGTCAAAGTCTGAGGTATGCAAGAGATTCTTGATAAAAACAAATGTGGTGACAGCCATGCAAGTCATCCCACCCTGGATACCCCTTGGTAGCTACCTTTCAAAAATGTACAGGTTGGCTAGGTTTCCCTAGGTGCCGGCTGAGCTAGGGTCCAAAATCTAGAGCTACCCACATTGGAAAAAGAGATTCACTTTTCGGTGGAAAAATGTTCTGCGTCCATGTTGTGTTTTGGGTCATTTCCTGTTGTGGGAATTAGGCCTGCCCACACAAGTGAGGTACCAATTTTATTGGGAGACTTGTAGGAACATAGAATAGTAGAACATTTGTTATTACCAATTGGATTTCGCTGCATTTGTGTCTTTCCAATGTAAGAAAAATATCCTCTAAATCATATGATAGTACGGGTATCTACAAATTCAGAGATGTAGAAATAACCTTTGCTCCTAAACTCTATATCTTGTGCCCATTTCAGAAATACAGAAAGTTTCTTGATACCCATATTTCAATCTGACTATTTGGCTATAGGAATTGGTCTATACTCAGTACTTAATGAAAAGCCTTTGTGTGGTGCTTTGTAGTTGTTTGCTCTGGTTAGCTTGGGTTCTGGGAAACCCTACATATCCCAAGAACCAGAAGGGTCTAACGGACGTAATGGTATATTGCTTTTGTCAATCAGCCATTGTGACAGAAAGTAACAGTGGAAAATGCTGCCAAAAATGCCTTTTTTTCCCTACTCATTTTCAATATTTCTTTATTTCAACAGTTCTTTCCTTTGAAAAACCTTGGAGGATCTACACACATGACCGCACGCTGAATTTGGAATTTTGTCTACTTTTCAGAAATCTATAGCTTTTCTGGATCACCCATGCTTTTTACACTGGTTTCCACTACAACTGGAAGTAGGTTAAGAGCACAAAAAATAGGGAAAATGAGCTGGCTCTTAGAAAAATGCCAAAACTATGGTACAAAATTAGGTTTGTTTTTTGATTCAGCTCTGCATGTTCCTGAAAGTTGGGAAAATGGAGACTTTAGTACAGCAAACTGTTTGTGGATGCCATCTTAAGGGAAAAATACAGACAGTTTTATCTGGAGCACTCGTTCCCTATTTATTCATAAAACTCAAAATGTTTCTATATTTTGCCTATTTTCTTGATCCCTTCCATGGGAATCCACAAACTCAGAGTATCTTTGGAGTCCAAAAAGGATACAAATTTGGCATGGATAGCTTATGTGGACAAAAGGTTATGTAGCTCTAAGTGCGAACTACCCCAAATAGCCAAAAAAGGGCTCAGCACTGGGGAGGGGGGCTAGCAGCCAAAGAGTTAACTGGCTTCTAAAATTCAGTAGCAATATCTGAACTAAAGTTGCCTCTACAGCTTCCCTGGCCATCTTCGTCGACAGTCTATGCTGGAATACCTTTCACACACATCTTTAAATCTATCCAAATAATCAGCCCGCGCACCGTCCTTCATTTGTTCACAGTTTGAAATCTTAGTCCAATCAGTTTTCACCAGACCCACACCCATAATCATGTTCAGCAGTGCATCCTTTGCTGTGCTCCACATTTCTTCATTCCCATGGTCAACCCTTGTCCATGTTGATTTCTCTACCAATCTATCTCTCACTTTGCTCAGCACCACCAATCATAAAAGCTAATTTACACCCTCCCAATTTGGTCTACATACCTCAAAGACACTCTGCAGTTGCTTGAGGAAGAGAGTAGATTTTCTGTAATGTTAAGAAACTGTTTCTTAATGCTCATTAAATCATAGGGGGGGGGTCCAAGAAACACGGATCATAATTCTATCCATAGCTGCTGGGTGGCCCTCAAAGGATGAAGAGCAGAAGGGGAGGTGTTTTCATCATCAGTGATACTTCAGTGGGGAGAAAGGAAGCTTCTCCTGGATAATCGGTTTGTAGTTTACCTTAAACTTTCTCTAGAGATGTTGGGCTGCTTTGGGGGGGGAGGGAGTTCTGTGCTTTGCAGAAAAAGATTGTACGTGAACTCTGGACTGACCCTCAATACTGGAATCAGCCTTGTGCCTTTTCACTTGCACTAGTCCACTAGGCGCTCTACTGTTAGTCTGTCACATTGCAGCTCTTGCTTGTGTATTACCCTCCTTTTGCATCAGTCGCTGCCACACCCACAGGTGCTACTCTACTTAAAGGTGCATATGCAGCTGTATCCCCAGCCACCACAGCCGGCATGGGGACTATATCCAACCGCTCCTTCTCCCTCTGGTCCTTGCTCTCTTTCTCCTTTTTCTGTAGTTTAGTGCTCTGGGGCAATAGATAGTCAGGAAGCGGAGCAGTGGTAGCACACACTCTAACTCTGTTCCTAAGGTGACTGATTTGGTACCCTAGTTTTTCCTGAGTATTTCTCAAACATGGACGTGGGATTCATGCTTATGATTGTGTGTCCTCTCAGACCATTGTAGGACCAGTAGTCATCACTTGACATCTGTCTTATTTCTGGGATTCTTCAGTTTCTTTAGCTTTGCTAGTCTTTCTGTGTCAAAAAAACATGTTCGGGAAAGGACTTCTTCCTATCCTCATTGGTGAGTCCCACGCACTCTTGTAAATATGTGCATGTGCTTTACCATATTGATGATACCTAGTATGGGCAGAAGTCCCTATGTACGGGGATGACTATGTTTAGATCTTTCAGACCCCATCACTACTCTTTACAATTTACACACCTAGGGTTAACAAGGAAATAGGTCTGCTGGCCTCTTGCCTGCAGAGCATCCCAAGGATGCAGCTAGGGAGGGTAACATAAAACAGGGTAAGCTATCCTCAGTTATATTTATTCTAACTAGTCTTGTGGTGGGGGCAAATGGGGAGTATTGTGCACTTTCATCCAAAGATCTTCTTGCAGTCACCTTTTTTTGCTTCAGTCAACATCTGGTGGGGGCTGGTGACGATGCTTAAGCGGGTGGATCAGGGGGCCTTTTCTTCTCACACCTTCTTCCTTCAAGGATCTGTGCATTGGGTCCTGTGCTCCTGCCTATCCCCCCTGTTTCTGCACTACTTCTAGAGCCCACTTGCTCTAATCCATAGGTTAACATGCATACACATTCTTCTGTTCATCGGACTCCTCCAATTCTGACCTACCCAACAAGCTTTTACCTCTTGTTTCCTACCGGAAGGACATTTGTGTGCACCATTTTTAACAACATATTGGCAGCCACAAGGCAAAAGGAGCAATACACAGCAAGCAAACGAATATATAGTAAGCGCAGTTAGACATCAGCTAGAATTTTGGCTCAATGTGCTTACTTTGTTTGGCCAATACACCAGGTCCAGTGCTGGTGCATGCTCTGCCTTAGTTCCACTAAAAAAAAACGCTCCTTTACTTTTGACATCCGGGGAGTTTGTGTGGAGTCCTGTCCAGCATTCTTCTGGCTTCCTTTTGAGGATTTTTTTTCCTGCTGACAATTCACCATAAGTTAAAATCAAACAACACATTGGGAAGCCTCTAAGTCTAACATGCTTTTAATGCACATATAGCAAGCTGGAGAAGAAAATAACAAATCACAGTTGTCATTTTACTGACTAAAGCAATCACTCAAAAAGCTAGTTGGAGCACGTAGGTATGCTACCATGTATGCAATCTTGGACGGTTCTTAGTCACATTTCTCTTAGTATAAGTCAATGCAACACAAACGTTATAGAAACTTGACTTCAAGAAAGCTATCTATTGAGCAGAGGGCAAGATCGTCTCAAGGAAAGAATCCGAGAAGTACTTGAGATATAGATAACGATATGTGAACATACTGCTAAATTGACTACTTTTCTGAAACTAATGCTTCTAATTACCAACATTGAAAATGATGCTATGCTTTACTACGGAATGCAGAAAATGGGCAAATGTATTAACCCAAATAAAATTACATCTGAGCCCGAGAAAATCATTAAATTTAGAGTGTTACGTTAAAAGTAATGAACACTTCAGATTATTATTGAATCAATATTCAAACTTGCTTATGTATGAAATCAGTGCATGTAGATATATACATGTGCATGGAAGCATTAGGTAACACAAGTACATAGTTATGTTTTCTCACCAGCTAATCAGGATGCAAGAGGCAAGCTTCTCATTGCTAGGTTATACGAGATCAGAAAATACTTTGTTTTGTCACTTCACCATGATTCAGGAGATGACTCTTCTTCAAGTGAACTGTGCATCACAAATGGTTATTTTGGCCAAATATTTAAGAATTGCCTCCGCGGACAACAACTTCTGAAAAACTATTCAGTTGGTATAGCCAGACTCTGGACATTCATAACTTATTTTCATTAGCTTTCTGGTCTTTATCTTTCTCCTAGAGAAATCTAAGAAAGTATTGAACGTTTATTTAGCAAAATGCAAGCAGATATCAAAATGTTAGTTGCACCAATGATTAGCCTTCACTGTGCAAAACAATTTAATTGCATGGGTGCATAATAAGTCTTTGAACTACCTTAAGCTCTAAATTTTGAAAATAATAATGTTACAGCACAGATATGCCAATATCCAGGCAATAAAAGGAGACTGTGTCACCCAGGGAATGTGAAATGTCCGAATACTATGTTTCTTTATGGTTCATTTGATTTGACTTTTGAGGTGTTTTTATTTTAGTATTGCTTTGTAAAGTGGCTGCACAGCCTTTTGACTGCATCTCATTGTAGAAACCATTTAATTCACCTTTGCGGAAGATGGCACAGATGAGCATCTCATGAAATAGAGGTAATGCAATGCAAAATGCAACTGAACTGTACTTTAACCAAGTAATGCTTTTGGTGGCTGATAATGACATTGCTTGGAAGTATTGTGTTTTTCAGGGTCTAAAGCATCTGACAGGCAGCCCAGGTCAGTGGTGCCTGATGGAGAGTGACACTGGGTTTTTACAGACCTTATAAAGAGCTTTGGAGAGCCAGGCAGAGGCAGCAGAAGATACTGCAAAATAAGGGGGTGAGCTAGTGCTGGAGAGTTATTCCAAGACCCTTAGCAATAAATGCTATATCTACATCAGAGGTCTTCAAACTGTGAGGCGTGCCTCCCTGGGGGGGAATTGGCTGCATTCCCGGGGGGCGGGGCGATAATGGCTCTGCAAGTAACTGTAAATGAAGATGGCCTGGAAGCACGACTTGGTGAGTTTCCAGGCTGTCTTCGTTTACATGAAATTCTTCAAGAGATTAAAAAATGCATGGGGAATCTCATAATGTAAAAGAATGTATTTCCATCCAATTAGCTTAACTTGCATTTATTTTTCGTTTAAGATTTCTGTTTTATTCTATATAGAGTTAACAAGACATTTACAGAATTTTTTGTTCTTTTTAGCCACGTTTTTGACCCTGCCACCACCTGAGTGTGGTGGTGGCAGGATCAGAAATGTAGCTAAAAAGAACAAAAATTCTGTCATAAGCATAGCTAAAAAGAACAAAATATTCTTCAAGCGTTTTTCACTTTCATTTAACTATATAAATTCATGCAGAAATCTTAAACGAAAAATAATGCACGTTAAGCTAATCGGATGGAAATACATTCTTTTACGTTATGAAATTTCCTTTGTGTATTGTGACCACTGCAAATGTGGTGAGTAGTGACTTCTATTTATAGTGGTATGAGGTCCCAGCCTGGTGCAGAAAGCATTGTGAATATGCAAGTCGTTATTTTTAATATCTTACAATATAAGGTAGGCCTCTGCAAAATGATTTGGGGCCAGATGTAGGAAACGTTTAGCGACTCGCAAACGGCAAAAATTGCCGTTTGCGAGTCGCTAAACGCGTTTCCCAATGCAGAAATGCATATTGCGAGTCGGTACCAACTCGCAATATGCATTTCGGAATCGCAAATAGGAAGGGGTGTTCCCTTTCTATTTGCGAGTCTGAGTGGTATGCAATACCATTTGCGACCGCGTACGCGGTCGCAAATGGTGTCGCAGTTACCATCCACTTCAAGTGGATGGTAACCCACTCGCAAATTGGAAGGGGTCCCCATGGGACCCCTTCCACTCTGTAAATGGACCCAAAAATATTTTTTCAGGGCAGGGAGTGGTCCCAGGGACCACTCCCTGCCCTGAAAAAATACCGAAACTAAAGGTTTCGTTTTTTTTTTTAAGTGCAGCTCGTTTTCCTTTAAGGAAAACGGGCTACACTTAAAAAAAAAAAAACTGCTTTATTGAAAGCAGTCACGAACATGGAGGTCTGCTGACGACAGCAGGCCTCCATGTTTGCGAGTGCCTATTCT